>NC_136063.1:355134413-355747177 GCF_964261635.1 Lissotriton helveticus | reverse complement strand
ATCAGAAAGTCTAAATTCAAGGCCAGACCATTTTTCTTTAATTCTTTGGAGAGTAGCAGTGGTGTCCGACATAAAGGGGCGAATGAGGCACAGTTCGTCCATGACATCCTCTAATGTGAGGAGAAGAGCTGATTTAGATGGAGAGGAAGGATACTTTTTAAGACTCTTACTAGTGTTAGCAGTTGAGTCTTTGCGATCTCCAGAAGAAGCAGCTGTACCCCCATGAGTCTTATTGGATTGCGAATGATCCATGATAAAAAGGATGATTGAGGCGGACACCAAACACTACTTATAAAGTTCAAGAAAAGATAACGAAGTCACCACATATATAGTCAAATAGAGGCAAAAGGATATTAAGCCAGCAGCACACACAGAAGTTGCGCATGAAAAGGGCCTCTTGTCCAAGAAGAATACCCCAGCTTGACAAATACTAAGGGGCAGAAGGCATATAAATATGATGTAGAACCAATGCCATAGAAAAAAGTAATTACAAACAGTAATCAATAGAGCAGTACTATGTGCATTGATAAAGCGCTATAGAAAGACAAAGCAGACAGGTCTTTTAACAAGTGACCTGTTGTGATAAAACCAGTACTTCTTCTGACTAGAAATGTCGCAGAGAAAGGAGTAGTGCTGACATTATGACGAGAAGAGAAAATTCCAATATATAAACTGAAGTGCAAGCTTTATAAAACAATGAAGTGTTGTTTCATTTCGCAAAAATCATGAATGCTAGATTAGGAGCAATAGAAACAGCTCAAAATGTGAGCTTTGAAGAAGGTAGCATGACTGTTATATTAGCGCCGCCAGGAGAGAGCATAAAATGACGGCCGCAATTTCTGGAGGCACTGAGGTGGAGAATACCGATGTAAATACTAGGGTGAAGCGGCCATAAAATCATCCGGAAACTTGCCTAAATGGTCCTGGCAGCTTCCGACACATGGGCATTCCTCGGCGAACAGCTTAGTTGCGATAGAAAGGACCCTTCAGGAACAAACGTTTCTCGGCGTTGCAGAGCTTTTCAGGTCGCGGCCATCTTGCCGCCGCCACCGCGCACTCCATCCATCCGAGGCATCCTTAACAGAGAGGTTTTACGTGATTCTCTGTCAATGGATTTCACTCTCCATATTCCATGCCTAGTTTATATTGACAGTTCTGGAAGAATCTTGGTAAACCTGACTTGTTTGTGGACCCCGATTCCGTCATGGATATTACGAGAGGGGATTTGCCTAATTTTGTGAGGAGGACAGAGCTAATAAAGAGCGCCATAAATGGATTATTTGTTTCTTATCTTGTACTTTTCTTCATTATGGTCGGTATACAACTGTATCTTGAATTTGTGACAAATGTTAAGAACATTTTGTGCTGACTGTTGTGTTTTAGGGTGACAAGGCGATCCCTAGGGGCTGGATCTAGGACCCTACACTCAGGGGGCATCTACAGTGGCCTAGGCCTGACACGTGGCCTTATAATAAACTCAGACGGACACTGGGAATATGCTTATGGCTCTCCGCACCTCGCCGAAGTGGCGTACGTGCGTGCGGGGCCCCTTTTTATTATAACCGCACACGTGACCCGGCTCCTCACGCCTGTGACGTACACGACGTGCAGAGCCGGGAACATAACATTCCTCCTATAATATGAAACAAACAAAACAGATTTGAACAGTCCAACTTGGAAATGACATTATAGGCAGTCTCTGCTTGATGTGTTTTAAAATCAACTTGAGTGACAGGTGGCTAGCTGTGACCCTTTACATTTGAACATGATTAGAATTAGAACAGTCTTACATGAAGTGGTCTCGCAGCCGACAGGATGGCTCGGGGTTTCTTCTCAGCCTGTACTGCGACATTCCTCGCCTCGGAGTGGCATTCTCACTGGTCCAGCCCATTAGTGGAGAGCTGTTTGTTGCGGCATCAGGACCCTCTGAGCTTTCAGCAGGGCTTGCCCTCTCCTCAGCACCACTAGCGGAGTCCTCAGATGTGACCTCTGTCCCCAAGTCATCATTGTAGGCTGTGGAATCCAGACATGGTGGGCTGACATCAGCCCCAGGCACCACGGATGACTGTGGGTTTGGTCTCATGTCCAGTTCCGGGTGAAAATGCTTGAAGTGAGATACATTCCTGGTTACCACTTCTCTTCCTCTGACCGCTACTATGCGGGTGCCTTTTACACTAATTATCCGCCACGGTCCACGTTCATAGTTCAGCCTGAATTTTCCACTGGTCACCCTGTTCTTGAGTAGCACCTGATCTCCTCTGTTGAACTGTGTGACTCTGGCTCCCCGTCGCTTGCTGACTTGGTCATAGGCTTTCTGCCTGCTCCTCGCGATCTGGTTTTCATCTGTTGTCCTCGGTGTCCACCTTGGATGATGAGGAATGGAATCAGTGACCACTTGCCCCATCAGGATATGGGCCGGAGCTACGCCAGTGGTGGTGTGAGGTGTTTGTCTGTAACTCCGTAGAAATGTGAATATGGCCATCTCCACCGACTGTCCTTTGTCATGAGCTATCCTGATAACTTTGTTTAGAGTTCTCATGAAGCGTTCGGCTTCTCCATTGGCTTGTGGCCATCGGGGCGTTATCCGGCGATGTCGTGTACCTAGGGAGTTCAGATATTCAGCTAGTTCTTGTCCTTGAAATGGTGGACCATTGTCAGTCCGCAGTTCCCGTATTACTCCATGCGCAGCCATGATCTTCTCCAGCTTGGGAAACACTTCTGCCGCACTTGTGGTGGTTACAATTTCTACTTCTGGATATTTTGAGTGGTCATCAATCACCACTAACGTGTGTCGCCCATCCGGCAGGCTGCCAAAGTCCATGCTGACACACTCCCATGGGTGTTGAGGCCGAGGCTCCACTAAGATTGGGGCCTCCCGTGGAGCAACGCCCGTGACTTGGCAGGCCGTACAGGATTTTACCATCTTTTCCACCAGTTCATCCATGAGGGGGAACCACACCTTGGCTCGCAATCGCGCCTTGGTTTTGACTATTCCTTGATGGCCTACATGAGCCAGTTGAATCACCTGTTCCGTTAGTGTCGAGGGTATTACCAGCCAGTGTCCTCGTAGTAAACAACCTGTGTCGTCTTCATTCAGGTCATCTTTTACATGGTGCAAACTTTCCATGATTCGTTGAGCTTCCGGTGTGAGTGCTTTCCAGCTCTCCTTGGCACAATGCCAGTTGCCTTGCTGAATGGCTTCCCTGGCCCTTTGTAGGCAGACATCTTGTGTGGTGGCTTCTGCTACCTCTTCTAGTGAGATGGATCTTGGACATGATCGTGCGGTGACACATTTTACATAAGCTTCCGTGTCTTCCGCCTCCTCCCTTTCTTCAGGCGTAGCATCCCGGGGATGTCGTGAGAGATAGTCAGCCGGATTCCGTGCGCCTGGTTGATATTCAATGTGGCAGTTGTACTCTTGCAGCTGCAGCATCCACTTTTCTATCCGAGGAGGCGGTTTTGTCGAAGTACCTGAGAATAATGCCACCAGCGGCTTGTGATCTGTGATGACAGTGAATGGTTTCCCATACAGATAGAGATGAAAGTGTCGGCAACCCCAATGTATGGCTATGGCCTCCTTTTCTATTTGGGAATAGCGTTGTTCCGTGTCCGTGAGCGAACGACTGGCGTATGCCACTGGCCTCCAGTCCAGTTCATCCCGCTGCTTCTGCATCAGTACTGCACCTAGTCCTGCGGGGCCAGCATCCACCGCCACCAGGGTGAGGTTTCGGGGGTCAAAGAACGCTAAGGTGGTGGTGTCCGAGAGAGCAGCCTTGATGTCCTCGAAAGCCTTGTCTTGAGCCGGGCCCCAGGTCCTCGGAGTGGAGTCCTTTGTGAGCTCTCTCAGGGGCAGTGTGAGATTGGCGAGGTCTCTGATGAATCGCCCACAGTAGTTCACCATCCCCAAGAAACTGCGGACCTCAGTGACGGAGGTGGGAGGTTTGGCTTCTTTGACGTCCCGGACTTTTTCCGGGTCTGGGTTGACTCCATCCGCTGAGAAGGTGTAGCCGAAGAACCCTATTTTCCTTCTTAGGAACTCACATTTTTCTCTATGTAGGGTCAGTCCCGCTTCTCGTAGTCTCCGGAACACCTGCTCCAGTCGTTGGTTGTGCTCCAGGATTGTTCGGGCGTGTATCATGATGTCATCACTGACATTGATCACCCCTGGTATGTTTGCAATCAGTTCCTGTATCACGTTCTGGAAGACCTCCGCAGCACTGGAGATTCCAAAACTGAGTCTAGTATATCTCCTGAGGCCTACGTGCGTCGAAAACGTGGTTATGTTCCTTGACTCTTTGTTCAACACCAATTGATGGTATCCAGATCGGAGGTCCAGCTTCGAGAACCAGCATGCTCCTGCCATTTCTCCAATGAGATCATCAATGGTGGGTGTGATGTGGCGTTCCCGTTTAATGGCAACATTTGGGAGGCGCATGTCCACAGAGATCCGGACGGCTCCTGGTTGTTTGGGCTTCCTTGTGACCACAATGGGCGATACCCATGGAGTAGGTCCCGTCACTTTTTCGATGATGCCGGCCGCCTCTAGCTTTCCAAGCTCTTCTTCCACGAGGGGCCTGAGATGGAATGCAATCCGGCGATGTCGCAGTGCCACTGGCTGTACTGTCGGGTCCACATGTAGGTGTATTTCGCGACCATTGAAGCGGCCTATGCCTTTGAAGATGTCCGAAAAGTCCATTATGAGCTGCTGCACGGACTCTTCATGAACCCCAAACGCAAAGGTGACAACTCCCAGGTCCTCCGCGGCCCGACATCCCAAGAGCATGCCTTGCCCATCTTCCGATACAAATATGTTCGCCGTGATTGTCCTATCGCCATGGCTGACGGTTGTACGGAACTTTCCTCGGATTTTGAGGGGCGTTTCCTGACCTTATGCAAACACCATGATTGGCGAGGAGCTCAGGTTGGGAGGGTGCGGCATGGTCCTATAGAGTGCTGTGCTCATGAGATTGATGGTGGCTCCCGTATCTACCACGGCCATGATCTCCTGCTCCGCCACTCTGATCGAGCATTGTGGGAGTTTCCTGGTTCGCCGCGCCGCTGTACCAATCATGTGTACTTGGTGCACTGTCCTCTCTTCCTCTTCATCATCGTCCATATCACTTCGGCTCTGATCACCTTCCGGCACCGTATTCACTACCTGTCGGGGCTTGCGAAATTTCTTCGAGCGGCATACCTTCTCAAAATGGTTGAGTTTGCCACACCCTGAGCATCGCTTCCCTCTAGCCGGGCATTCTGGTGCAGGGTGATTCGGGCCTCCACAGTATCCACAGGGAAAACCGGATGCTCCTGTCGATGCCCTAGCAGGCTTCTTATTCCACTTGGTTGGTGATCGGACCTGAATCTTGTTGACCGGTCAGCCTTGACCGGTGCTTGGAGAGGGGCCTCCATGTGCGCAGCCTTTGCTTTGGACAGTTCTTTTGTGCGACCCAGCGTTAGGATGTCAGCTAGAGGTTTGCCAGACTCTTCCAGAATGCGTTCTCTCAACTTCGCCAACGCGCACCCCTGGATTATCTGGCCTCGTATCTCCTCTGTAGCATCCGCAAAACCACAAGACAGGGACAGTCTCTTGAGCCTGGTGTGGTACGTGTCCAATGACTCCTCGGACAGCTGTCGCGCTTGCCTGAATACGAATCGTTCATAGTCCTGATTAGCCATAGGTTCAAAATGAGCATTCAGGGCATTGATAAGTGTGTGGTGAGTCTTGGGTGTGGCTTCCGTAAGTGTTATCGCAATGGAATGCACATCTTTGCCACCGAGATGGAGCACCATGGCTCTCTTCTGTTCCTTATGAACTTTCGTGACTTCAAAGAACACCAAAAGTCTGTCCACCCATTCTTTCCACTTAGGTGCCAATGAGGAAGGGGACCCCTCCACCACAAACGGCTCCAACGGCGGAATCGTGGCCATGGCGCGACAGGCAATGGGTGATTGTTATAGGTGTGGCGGGCAGGCCTTGGAGTGGTGGCAGGTGGGTCGTGGCCACGCAGTATCCTCCGTGTCTTGTGTGTTCACACAGCCGTGTCGTGCCTCCAGGCGCCTGACATTACCTTGGACGTGTGTTAGCTGAAACACCGAAGTCCCTCCTCCCTCTGCAGAGGCAGCAAGACAGGCGTCCTTTAGCCCCCGCCGAAAACGCAGCGCCCGCACAATGCGTGGGACTCGGCAGGGCGCGGCTGCAGGCGCGGAGCTCCAGCCGCACTGGGCCTAGACGAGAGCGCGCTTCACGCACCGGCACAGAAAGCCGGGTGCGGCGCAGGCCAGATGGGGCACCGAGATGGTGCAAGAGAGACGGCCAGCCGGGTGTGGACAGCAAGACGCTCGCAATATGCTCCGGAGAGCCGTGGGGCCATGCGCTAGGTGAGCGGGTAGATCGTAGGGGGCAGAGCGGCTCACCTGCACGCCCGCCAGGCCAGGCGCTCCGACACTGAGCTCGCACAACGTGTGAGCGGCCGTGTGGCACGAGCACCGCGAGCGGATGGACACGCTCGCAGCCGCCGCACAAAGAGGCCGGCACCGCTCACACGCAGCGAGGGATCGGCAACCACCCTCGTCGCCAATGTTGTGTTTTAGGGTGACAAGCCGATCCCTAGGGGCTGGATCTAGGACCCTACACTCAGGGGGCATCTACAGTGGCCTAGGCCTGACACGTGGCCTTATAATAAACTCAGACGGACACTGGGAATATGCTTATGGCTCTCCGCACCTCGCCGAAGTGGCGTACGTGCGTGCGGGGCCCCTTTTTATTATAACCGCACACGTGACCCGGCTCCTCACGCCTGTGACGTACACGACGTGCAGAGCCGGGAACATAACACTGACCTCATTTCCTCTCTACATGGCCCATTTTCTGGTCTCCTTCCCTACGCAGCACAGTTTGCTCAGAGGTCACCTCATTAGTCTTCTAACAGTTATACGCAGAGCACTTTATATTTTATGCTTTTTACTAAATATTATTGTGCTCCGAGGGTTTGCTATGTTAAACTGCTGCTTAAAAAAGCTACATTTTACACAGTGCAGACCAACCTTTCTCTTTTTACAGCAGTTGCTAACTCCTGAAATCGGTTTAGCTGGTTGCTAGTTTTATCTGGAAGGCTAGACAAATTAGAAAACATTTAAGAGAATGAGTAGAATTCTGGCTATATGTAAATGTACCAATTATTGTGTTTTAATAATGCTGATTAAGTATTTGGTATAAACCTGTGAGAGAATTTAATTAAGATTTGTATGACGTATTATATTGAAAGTGCTCAATTCTTCTATAATGGTGTTAATGCAAACTGAATTAAGCGTCATATGTACAAATATTTAGAATTGTGATTGCCAAACACTGATTCTTACAGAATTACGGGTAGGAAATTGCAATTCCTAATTATAGGACAACTTATATCTTTTAAATAGCTATTCATAGTGGGTCACAAATCAACTTATCGCGTTAATATTTTTGTTTAAATCACTGTTAGGGCTTGGCAGCCTTTAAACTGACCTTTATGCTACTGCCGTCTTTCGTTTCCTTGTATGCACACGTGGTAGAACTCGGGATGTGCCTGGCTTCCGCGACGAGGGCTGCATACTGAACTTGCTTCCGTTTTTATTTCTTTTAAGTGTTTAATATTTCTCACCTTTGCGTTAACTTGATTTTATGTCACAGTACTACGCGATTGCAGGAGGACCTGCCAGTCACGTAGGGGGTAGCTGCGCCCCAGTTACTTGCAAGTTATTGTTTGGCCAAGGGTGTTTTGGGATCTTGGGGCACGCCCCACTCCCACTTGGGAGAGTAGTTAAGTCAAACTAGAGCACTTCTGTGCTGCTTCACTGTTTTGGCTGGGTAGCCTTGAAACTGACCTTTATGCTACTGTCGTCATTTGCTTCCTTAAATGCACGTGTGGGCCAACTCAGGAGGTGCCTGGCACCAGCAATTAGGATGCCATACTGAACTTGCTTTAATCTTCAATTATTTTATGCGTTTAATCTTTGTCCCCCTTGTGTTAACTTAATTCTATTTCACATTACTGCGCATGCGATCGCAGGGGAGCCTGCCGGTCGCGTATGGGGTGGCTGCACCCCAGTTATTTGCACATTATTGTTTGGCCACTGGTATTTTGAGACCTGCCCCCTTCCCAAATGGGGGAGTATTTAAGTCAAACAAGAGCATGTCTGCACACATCCAGTGTGCCAGCATGCACCAAAGGCAAGCCTGTCTGCGCCCGCCCACTCTTGGACCATGCTCAGCGCCAGCCCCCCTGCTCTTTTTCACCCAGGTCATGACAAACGTTTATGTAATTGATAAGTGAATTACTAAGCCTTAACACTGGAGGCATGGTAGTTTAAAATTGCTGTATGATTAATCTTGATTAACAGAACAAACATTCATCCTCTGCATCCCAGGCCACTTATACCGCGCTGATCCTGCAGGGGGCCAAGAAACATGGCTGCAACCAGGGTTGCTGCTTTGATTATAGTAAGGGGGGGAGATAATCCCCTGCGCTGTGCATTGCATTTGGTGAGACTTTTAATGGGATCACATGGTGGGT
Organism: Lissotriton helveticus; assembly: GCF_964261635.1. NCBI lineage: Eukaryota > Metazoa > Chordata > Amphibia > Caudata > Salamandridae > Lissotriton > Lissotriton helveticus. Next base: position 355,738,625 of record NC_136063.1, on the reverse strand, counting down.
TGAATCCTCTAGTGCAACTGCATATGTGTGTTTAATATGAATGGGAACAAGGTTGGAGAGATCTGCAAAAATGGTATCTTCTCCCCTAGGGCACTCTATAACGAATGCTGGCGGGCAATCTTGTTCAGCTAATAGGATGTCATAATCAAATGACAGGTTATCACAAAAGAGACCTTTAACTTTCCTGGGCTTGTCCCCCTCCATTTGGAGTGTTATTTCATGTAACTAATGTGGGACGCTCACCCTTATATCTGGTGTTTCCACCAAGTTCGCTGTCACAAGAAATTCCATCAGGTTCTATCGAGCAATTGTTACTTCTGCCGCACTGTCTAACATCATCTGAGCCCATACTCCATTCAGAAGCTGTGTCCCCAGAATTCTGGGCATGTCTGATCTTCAGGCCTGCAACTTTTTTCTTTTTAAACTGAGGTTTTAATTTTGGCTTTTCTTCTTTTTTAGAAGTATGATCTTGAGCGTACTGCTTGTCTATGGACTTTGTACGCTCTCCTTTGTGTTCTGACTGTCCTTCTCTCTCTGAGTTTTTCATCGGGCCCTGAAAAGAATGAGAGGAACTTGTTTCAGAATCCTGATACTTGTTAGGTTTCCTAATGTTATAAGAGGTGTACCTCTTTTCAGAGTGCTCCTGTGGAGGAGATATACCTTGGGACTGAGATCTGTTTTCTTTAAAGTTTTGTCGAGTTTATTGTCCCACTTCTTTTTAGAAGAAGCAGGTGTCTGCTTAGAAGTGTCCTTTTCAGGCCTTCCCGTCAGTTGTGGTTTTAAAGCTTTCCCACCCAAACCGTCTAGGCCTAATTCTGCATACACAGTTTAAATTATTTTGGACAGTTCATCTTGTTGATCTAACAGACTGAAGTCCTTAGGCATTGGCAGATTGCCACTGAAACTGCTCCCCCTTTAATATTAGCTAGTATTATGGCTCATACCTGGTCATAATTACCTAGTACCTTTATCCCTAGGTTCAGAGCAGGCTCTGCTCCGTACTCGTTTTGTATTTGTCCTAATACATCCAGTATTACCGCTAATGAAGGAATACCATGAGTCCTGTTATAAATGGCAGCAAAGACTGTACCCCAAGTGAGACAATCCTCTATTTGTTGTGTTATCCACATGGGCAAGCAGATTGTTAACCTTCTGTGTTTTTCAAATGGGGTAGTATTCGGAAATACTGCCTCTAACTGTGTTATTTTCTGGGCTATCCTGAATTTCATTTGTTTGTGTTTCGTGGGCATTTTGCCCATTACCGCAAGTAACCTTTGTGGTGTGATTTTAGTTGCTGTACCCTGAGATTGAGTTCCATTCGTTGCAACTGTTGTTGGTTGGACTGTGAAAGTCCTCATGGTGAATTGCATTAGGTTTCTGTAAATTGTAATGAAATCTTTGTGTTGTCTGAGTAAGTCTAAATTTCTAGGCCACTCCTGGGCGATTAGAAGGAGAGCACAACTCCTAAGACCAACTGGCATGAATAGATAAAATAGGTTGTGCTGAACAATTAAGATTGTTCTAATCAAATAATGTTCCTTTTTAAATTTCTAAATCCTAAAAATTGTTTTAGTACTCTATTTTATGCATTAACCAGGTTTCTATGATTAGTCTTGGCAGCTTGCTTTTTTTTCGATTAAGGGTTTAATGCACAGGGTATCGATTTGAAAATTGAGTTGTATAAATATTAATGATACTTTTCCCAAATAATTATGTTAGTGTGACCCAAGTCATGACCGCTGTGGATATTGTTTTATTTATATGATGCTGCATCCTTTTAATGCCAACTTGAGCGTTTTTATTTCTTATTTGCACATTGTTTATTTACACACTCTTTTAATTGTAAATGTAATGTATGATCCCTATGGTCGCTTCTTTTATGGTTTGCTAAACTGAAATAAACAAATTTGACTGAGTAAGTCTCTGTGTGGCATTGTTTCAATGTCAGGATGTGGTAGGTAGGCTGAAATATCGGCTGTTAGACCTAGGGAACCTAGTCTACATAGGGTAGCCTGGCACAGTGGACAAAGCTAAACTCCGAGGCTTTTGTGTAGTGCTTACAATCCCACTCACCATAACTCAGCGACTTACCATTAAAAATAAAGGACGCTACACCAGTTTAGAAAAATACCAGTACCTTTTATAAAAGTTCTCTTTGTTCCTTTTCAGTCAAATTAGTGCATACATTTAGTTCAAAAGAAGTTTCCACATTCAATTAGCAATATTCATCAACTTTCTCAATTCAGTGAAGATTAATTCTGGTTACATTTCATTTGAGATTAACCACCATCAATATCAACAGTATTGCTTGTCAACTTAAATAGTGCAGAATGGGTAGGTCACTGTACAAGATTAATGCACCACATTATATAACCTGACATGTACGTTACCCATCCGAACTCAGGGTCTAAATTAGCTCGAGCTCACGGCTCCACAGAGTTCTACCCCCAGCAGCGTTCCTGGCAATGGTCACAGCCAGCTATACGGCCAAAAGAAGACAGGCAAATCAATTACACCTTCTTATTGCTACTTTTATGCTCTACTTCTATTGGGGACGTTCTGGCTCTTAAAGGTCATTTACTGCCCTGAGGAGTTAATAGTACAATGATCTCTGGCTGTTACTTTCACCCTGTAGTCCGGTTCTTAGCACTCGTGCCCAGGGTTCGTTTACTCGGGGCACCGGTTCCCTTCTCACACCCTCAATACCTCAGTGGTTTCCCAAGTGGGTTAAATCAGGACTCTAAAGGTTAATGTCCCGAAGCCGGGATGTCTATTTGCAGTTATTCTTTAGTCCGGCGAGTCAGTGTTCACGGTTGACTCGCTGTGCCGCCTCCCGCTTTCCCACAGATTTCCCAGCTTACTTCGAACTGAAGGGACAACTCAGCTGGAGTTGCCTACGCGCTCCGGTTACCCGTTCAAGCGCCGACGATGAGAGGACTCAGCTGGAGTTCGCATCGGTTGGTTCTGTCAGTTCGTGTTGCTCCTCCGGCGGGACCGTAGCGGCGCTTGTTCCTCCTTCCGCGATCCCTCCGACACAGGCTCCGCCTCTTCCGACCAGCCTCCTTCGCTTCGGGCGCACCTCCTCCGACACCGCAGGGGTCTTCCTGGTTCCGGACGCCGCCTCTCTCGCAGCGTCACCGCGGATCTCCTCCTCCTGTCAGCCGGCCTCTGCTGAGCCCCGCCTCCACCACAGCGGTCGGGGTCGGACCCAGGGCGGACAGCTGATGTCTCGCACACAACGTCACTCCCGCAGAGGGGATACTCACTCCCACAGCAAAGCGGTGAGAGGTTCCAGTACTCTTAAGTTGGCAACCACCTTTTGAAGCGTAACTCTCACTTTCTGGCAGTCTCTAGGGCAGTTTCACGCTCCAGCACCTTGGTGAGGTAGAGTTATTGGACCTGCTTAAAAGTTAGTTATGGGTCCCTCAGGTCAGGGTTTAGTCAAACCAAGAGGGTCAGCATCAGTATAGGGCGATAGCCGGCCCACAGGACGATCTTTCCCTATTGAAGCGCTGTCCTCCTCATTTAGTTGCCTCCCTCCTGTCCTTGACCACTACACTCTCCTCTGGTCAGTGTGTACACAAAATGGCCGCCCTGGACTTGGCCTTTTATAGGCTAGCCCCTGACTACTAGAACATGCCAGAGGGTTCCAGAACTTTCCTCACTTGGTCCAATGGGTCAGCCTCCCTAAGTAAACCGTTATGGCAGTTGCTGGCCACCATTTTAGGTCCTTTGGTTTCCCTCAATTTCCAGGAGGTAGGCTAGGCCTCAAAAAGAGAAAATTGAGGAATAGCGTCAAGGAACACCTAGCCCCCAGACAACACTAGCAAAATCCAGGTGGACATTACAGAAAAAATACTGATAACACTAGGGGCTAAGGGAGACAAAATAAATAATAATGGTAAGGGAACTCACAGGGGCAGACAGGTCTAACATCGGCCATGTTGCCCCGCTCTTCCGGAGCGGACCTAATCTTATTCTTCTTCATATGTGGGGTAGGGTGCCTTTAAACCAGTATAAGTGTTCGTGGTACGTGATGTGAGTGGAATCTCTATTTCCTCGAAAGGGCCATATTCAGCTGGTGCATCCCCTTCTGTATAGTAGTGAAAGGTCTGTGTTCTGGCATCTGCTGCTGGGAATGTAACCCACAAATAAAATACCTCTGTTTTTTTTTATTCGTGTGCCTCACTCACGAAAGCTACCAAGCCACCCCTAGATTGTAAACCATTTTCTAATAGTTTCAGGGTGATCGTTTGTCTGAACTTAGGTGCAATTTGAATTGCATTTGTATCTTCTTCTACTGCTTGGAGGTGCAGATCCACTACTGGGTTATCTCTTGGCTCAGTCATTTTTGTACAGAAGTAGTTTGTTCCAGGGAACAAAGATAAGATTTTATTGCACAATTTTAGGAACACTGAATCCTTCAAGCTTGATTAACCAGCAGCCAATAAATAGGATATTTTGCCTACTCAACTGTGGCGGAGTTGTGCCCACCCACCCCAGACGTCTCTGGTGTTTTGTGAGTAGGTGTCTCTGAGAATAGCATGACTGAACTACGCATATTTTTCTGTTAAATAAGCACCCAACCAAAGTTGATGGTGCATTGTCATGTAGTTCCTACATATTCCTATACAGAATCTGCGCGTTCAGATAACATAAACTGCTGGTTTGGTGGCAGACTGGTTCTGAGCACCCCCACCAAGAATGTTAACCTGTTTGCATTAGCTAGCTCACAGTGCCATTAGAATCTCCTCTTATCTGGGAGAGAATAGTTTCTGGCAACCTTAGAACATGACGACCCTGATCCCTCAGAATTGTGAAAACAATGTACTACCTTTCGCTCAGCCACTCGTGCTCACTTATACGGTCTCATAGGGTTACACAGAAGAAACATTTGGGCGTGTAACAATAAGAGTTTATTGCACAGTTGTTCTTCTAGTGTAAAATAGATGCGCTGCAACAAGCGTTAGACAGTAGCAGATATATATAATTAGCAGTACAGTGAATATAAAAGGATAGTACAGTTCTACCATCTTACAATGCTCATGGATACATACGTGAATGTAAAATGCATGATGAAAGAAAGTGCATACTCCTATGATGCCTATCTAGATATACATAAGTGTACCTAGCATGTGAGTAGGTGTGGAGCTCTAGGTTTAGTCTAACCCAATTACCTGCAGTGAGAGAGTGTGGGATCCCATACTGGGTTCGAGTTGGACACCCCGCGAGGGATGTGTCAGACCACTGTCAGCCAGAGCATCTGCATGCAGGAGCCTCAGCGTCTCTGGTCAGTGTGTCGGCCTGGAAGTCTTGGTCCCCTCTAGCTAACACTAGTACGATGTGCTGTATTAATGCAGAAAGTATCTAGGGTTCCTTTGTCCTTTGTTTCTTGTATTAGCCATTGTTGGATTAAGGGATAAACCCTTGTACGTAGATATTATGCAGGTCGTGTAGCCCCTGCCTGGTTTCCAAGAACCCTTAGGAATATTCATTCATACTGTGTGGGTCTATTGAAGAAGTTATAGGACACTACTGTTCAGGGAAAACCTTCCTTCTGTGTCCTGGACTAAAACTAGGTAAAGGTTAATTCCTAAAAGGCTTGTTACTGTGTAGTGTAGAGGAGATAATATAAGTGAAGGGGTATGATATTACTCGAGCCTATATTATGGTACCTATATGAAACATAACAGCTTATTGAAAACATCCCCATCGTTTAATCTATGTTTTTCTCTGAGAATAAGTGAGCAAGATTGACTAAGCGAAAAGTACTGCACTGTTTCCACCATCCCTGAAGTATCAACCCTCAGCTTCAGTTATGGATAAAGTCTATCACAGCTTAAAACTGCCCATGACCATTGTAGAATGAGCCAAATCTCTGAAAGTAACCCTGGACTGCAATCTAAACATGCAAGATCACATCAAATCGATGGCCAAATCAGCCAGGTTCCACCTGAGCTACCTAAGGAAACTGAAAACCTTCCTCAACGCTTCTGACCTAAAAATGGCAGTCCAAGCACTTGTCATCTCTAGACTGGAATATGGCTGTTCCATCCTTTCTGAGTTACCAATGACCTCCCTGGCACCTTTGAAAGCCTGCCTCAATGCAGCCGCCGTACTAATTACCGCCACAAGGAAGTTCGCCCACATTTCTCCACACCTGAATGCTCGGAATTGGCTTCCTCTAGAGGCCAGAATACATCTGAGACTCACAGGCATCACGCACAAGGCGCTATATGCAAACGCTAGAGACCTCCTTCTTAAACCTGCATGTTTTTGGAAAAAAAAGCCTTACAATCGAGCCTTCTCCTGGGCAGCATCAAGAATCTGGAACTCTCTCTCCCTGCCAATAAAAGAATCCCTTCTCTGGCACGCTTCAAGAAGCAAGCCAAAACATTCCTTATGGGTAAATTCCTCATTTAACTACTGCCATCAACCATCACTGAGACCCTGTTTAACGTCTGGCTTTGGCCTCCCTCCTGACTCCCTAGTCTCCCCCCAAGATACCTGGGGCCCTGTCTTGTGTAATTGTAAATATAAACTGTACATACGTGTCCTCTGTCCATCATATTTTCAGCACTGTATGAATACTATGTAATGTTACGCCTTTTGTATAACTCTATGACTCCTGTAAAGCGCTCTGATACCCTAACAGGTCAAGTTCTCGCTCTATAACCCAATAAATAAATAAATAAATAAATCAAGGGATGTCATGTTTGATAGTTGCCAGAAACTTTTTGCTCCTCAATAAGGTTGGGGGGCTGATGATGGCACTGTGAGTTAGCTGGTCTAAAGGCTGACATATACTTTGGCGGTGTCAGGAATGAGTCTGGACACCAGTTCCTTATTTTATGTTGGCTAAACACGCAGATCCTATGTATTTTTAGTAACTACACAACACCAGGTTTATAAAAATTAATTGAGGCAGCAGACATTTCTTCACTAGAACTATGTCGGCCTGGAGTGAACCTCCTTTAGAGATCTATACTGCCCCAAACTTGCTGACCTTTAGAAAGGCCTTAAAACCTGGCTCTTCAGTAATTAGATGACAGCAAGTTCAGTAGAAACCCACTACGTCCAATCAGGGAGTTAGCACCAAGATACCTCAGGGTGACAGTGCCCTCTATAAATCCAGTTTACATTATCATTAACAATATTATTGAGATATGTCACAGTTTGTGACCCATCAGAAACAATAGCCATCCAAGTGATGTTGGTATCAGCAGACCACCATGTCTCTGATTGCTTTTTATTAAAGTGTCAAATACATCCTGCTTTCCTTAAAGGAAATGGAATATTTTTAAAAAATAGAAAATTAAATTTTGTAGTTTAATTTTTAGGACTCGCATGGCGTTGCAGAGCAAAGCGCTGCTTGCCTCGGCAAGATTTATCGTGACTGAGGAGGTTCAGAAGGGGGCTTGAAGTTCCGCCCCTCATTTCCGTTGGCTGGCATCACCGTTTATGCTAAACAGTGGCCTGCCATTGGAAATAAGGGTTTTATGTAGACGCCCTTTGGCGTCTGAGCCGGACTGGGTCGCCTGCTTTGCTGCTCCCCCAAAGCACTTTCTTATCTTTATGGGGCCATATGTTTCTAATTAGAAACACATGGCCCCATGAAGACAAGAGATTCCCATGCTCTGGCTACAGCGCAGTCCTCTTTCACTTTTGGGACTGCGCTTGTTGGAAAGATGGAAGAGGTCCCCCACGTCTCTCAGATGGAACAAGTACTTGTTTCCCATATACACCACACATAAATACATTGCACTCTTCTGATGCGATTCAAAAAAAATTAAATACATTAAAATAGCACTGCACACAACAGGGGAATGTTACAGACTGCTACTTTTGCCGTGTATGCGCCATCACAGGCCTGTGCTTCACACTACTGGTGTTAACGCTGCCCCAGGACCTGTGCACTGCACTAGGAAAGCCTGACTGTCCGTGGCGAAGTGGTGCTTGCTGGGATCAGTGAACCGGGTGCCACTGACCCCAGAAGAGCTGGAAGTCATTTTATCTGTACGACGGCATTGCCCGGACATCCTCTGCTGAAGTCGGAAAAAAATAGTGGACTGTTCAAAGATTGGGTGAGTGTGTGAAGAAGGGTCAGGAAATCTCGACTCATTAGGGGCAGACTTGATCGCAGCAACAACTTGGTGGTAGAAGGTGTACAGGAGGAAACTGTACCCTAAGTGGCTGGAGTGGGGTCAACAGGGTTATGGGGGGAGTTGCATGGGCATGACCGGTATTCAGTGCACCATACATGGAGGTGGGAATGACTGAGCTGTAATGGCTGGCCTTCAGACCAGCGAGCCAGGAGTTATGTGGATGATGAAACTTCAAGTGACGTGCGCTTAGGCGTCTGGACTACGAGTGAGGCGCTTGGGGACTGCTGGGCCTCGAGTTACCTGGGGTTCTTTCTGGACCATGAGTAATTTAAGCAGGGATGGCATTGTCTTGTACTAGTGAGTGCGAGGAGAGCTGGATCAAGAATGATGTGTTGGGACCACTGAGCTGTGACTCACTCGCAGGGATGACTTGATTGTGGTGATGACGGGCATGGGTGAGGCCGTGACAAAAGTGGGGGTGACATTGTACGTGGGTGACGTCAGTGTTTTAATGGAAATGTAAAAGTGCAGGTCCTCCCTATTTAAAGTACCTTTTTGCTCCTGAGAAGTGTCGGTACTCTCCTGTTAGCACAGCAGTGCTGAGAAATGCAGGTACTTTCCCTTTCATGTAAAAGAAGTGTAGGTACTCTGCACCGTGCAGGTCATGCCTGTTTAAAGCAGTGTGGGTGATGTACAAGCGACAGGGCAAGGTGACATGTAAATGATAGCGCATGGGGACACGAGGGTCTTGGCATTGAACACACTTAAATTCTTAGTTTTGGTAGTAAGCATGAGCGCTCTATAGCGCTGAACTGGTTGTTGCTCTGCTATAGATAAGAACAAGTAACAGTGCCACGGTGTGGCATATCTAAAACACAGTTTAGTGATGTATGTTTAAAACCCGGGTAAGTCGAGGTGCCCATATGTGCCAGGCCATCTAGCGCGCTTCCAGTGCTTGGGAATGTAGAGCGGCCCATCAGCTGCTGGGGAGTGCTTCCGGTGCTGGAGGAAATAGTTCTTTCCTATCGCAGTCTCCTAGTACATGTGCTCGTGACCTGGTGAGACCCGGGCTGGACTTCAGCCTGCCCTCAGGGATGGTGATTTGATCTGCCAGGTCTGGTGCCAAGATGGGAGGCCTCTAGCGTGCGTGTGCAGAGAACCCAGGCCTGTGCCAAGCGCCCAAGTGGTCGTGAAGAAGGCCCCTGCCAGTGTCTCGTATGCCTCACAGTGGTACTTGATTGAACTCTGCTCAGTTTAGGCTGGCACTGGCGGCTACAAGAACACTAAAGTGGGTCCTGGCCAGCCACCCATTGTGCAAACGCGGGTTTGCACGATGCCTGTGCTCTACTTTACAGTCACTGCACTGGGAGCAGTGCTTTCATCAGAGACAAGAGAAACTTTGCAGAGACAGGGCACATCGCGGGTGAGGGTGCCCATGCAAATTACTGATATGACGCCTCCCTGCCAGTCAGGGTCCTCCTCTCCAACTAAATAAACGTCACTGACTGAGCCCTTTCCTACCTCTCCATCTCACTTGACGAACCCCTCCTTTTCCGCGGAACTCAGAGATTTTATCTCTGAGGGTCTCTTGTCTATTCTCCTCACTGCTGTACACTGACCCTCTACTTCTCAGCGCTCTCCCTACCACTCAGACATTTCCTTCTTCCTCTCTGCGGGTCACTAATATCCCCGTCAACCAGGCTACCATTCTTTAACCCACCTCAACCTTTGCAGATCACTGAGCCTGCTCCCCGTCCCTCTCCTCTTCGAAGGTAGGTCACTCATTTCTGCACTACTCTCCCCGTCTCCACCACCTTTGACTTACCGGTCATTTTTACCCCCTTCAGCAGGGCATTAGTCACCCTCCATTTTTTTGCCACAGGTTTTCCCCAGGCCCCTCATCAGGGCTTTAAGTGGGCGGTTCTGCCAGGTCTCCAAATTAAAAACTGATGAGATGTTTTGAGTCATGGGCAAAGTGTGAAATTGCCCATGGAGCCCACGTTTCAATAAAATGAACGGGGCAGTCAGAAGTCTTTCTCCCTTCTCTTAACCTCTCTACGACTTCCTCTGCCTGCCTCTGCCTATCGCTACTGTACCACTCTCTACATTTCCATCCGGCTCTGTTTCTCTAAGTGACGCTATGTCTTGCTCGGTCATACCTCGCAACCTATCTTGGTCACACAATTTTATCTTTTGCTCTCAATTTCTGTCTTCTGACCTCTAACAGACTCTTACCATCTGCTGTTACTTTGCCTCACTCTACCTCTCTGCTCTATACCAAACCCCACAGGCCACTGTAGAGCTTTGCGGTGCCCATCATTCCAGAATTACCCCTCCTCAGAGCACTCTAGACCAGCCACTCCAAACCTATCCATCAGACCTCTGTGGTACCAGCCAATCCAGACCTGTTACTCATCAGAGATCTGCGATGCCACTCACTTCATGCACATCTCTCGCCAGAACTCTGCGGTGCCCCTCACTCCATCCCTCTCTCTGATATGAGCTCTGTGTTGCCACTCACTCTATCCCTTTCTCTCATATGAGTTCTGTGTTGCCTCTCACTCCATCCCTCTCTCTCGTCTAGGTTCAGCTGTGCCACTCACTCCATCCCTCTCTCTCCCATATGAGCTCTGTGTTGCCACCCACTCTATCCCTCTCTCTCATTTGAGCTCTGTGCTGCCACTCACTCCATCCCTCTCTCTCATATGAGCTGTGTTGCCACTTACTCCATCCCTCTCTCTCCCATATGAGTTCTGTGTTGCTACCCACTCTATCCCTCTCTCTCATTTGAGCTCTGTGCTGCCACTCACTCCATCCCTCTCTCTTCAAGTGGGATGAAAAAACTGGGGGTCTCTCAAGGTGGCGTGGCCAGTGTAATTAAGGGCGTGGCTTTAAACACGTAAGCTAAAAAACTTTGCTTAGTATAGAATGCTGTCTGACTTGTATTTTGCTGTTTTTGTCATTGAATCCAGATATATGACACAGCCAGTAACATCAGACCTACAACAAGTCAGGGCTATTGACTTTGTCAATGGTTGTTACTTGCATAAGATAAATAAGGAGCAACTATGGCTTGGATAAAATATTGAAAAAGCTTTCACTTAAAGCCCTGGTGACACCACAGCAGTGTTGGTGTTCCCAAATTTAAAAAAGAGAAAGGAAATCAAGAGAGAAAATGACTCTCTTTAAAGGATTTCCCTTACCCTACAATGCTCACCTGGCATCACGTTATGCCGTAACTTTACCACTGGTGAGAAGTGAGTAGTGTGAGCAGCACACATCGAGGTGGCCCACTTATAGTCCTGCCCGGCGGGCTCCAGAGAAAGTTGGCTTGGGGTTTTTAGTTTTATAACTCGAGCCCTCAAGGAACAATACCATTTTGTTTGTGGAGGAGCAGCCACTACCAGCTATTTTGAGCTTCTATAATAAGTCTTTGGTTGTGCTAAGGTGGGCGGAACCAGTGGAGATCCGTTCACGCGGGGTGATGGGGTTGATAGAGCGTGCAGGTCACCGACTACAATTTTACCAATACTCACCTGGGCCCATAATTCAATCCTCCAATTTTTACTCAATCGGGTAACCTACACTCTACTACCAGTCTCTTTTGTTCCACTAATTCCTATACCATTGACTTACCAATCCTTGTCACTGGTACCTATGACCACAGTGGATCAGGGAGTTATTTGTAAAACAGGCAGTCCATAACAAAATAACATTTTCACTCATATAATAACCACAGACTCGAGAAAGGTTTGAACCCTTTATCTAATTATCATCAAAAGTCATGATCCACAAATAAAAAGCGATTAAGCTATCAATAACCAAGATTAGGAACAGTGTATAACTATGCAAAAGATATATTATGCCAACCATTTAGCAAGTTTGAAATAAAAGGGAAGGAAAACAAGGAACATGCTATTTATCAAAACAGACTTTCACCATTAACTAAAGGTGGGTAAAGAAAATGAACATACTAGATGACACATTTTAAGCAATCATCACAATGGTAGATAAAACGAGGGAACATAATATGCAATAGCAAAACAGTTTGAGCATATAACTATAGGGAAGGTAAGAAATGGAACACACTATCAAATTGAATACCCGAGCATTATCAAAGGGAGGGTGAAGAAAAAGGGAAACAATTTATGCAATCCTTAAACGTTTAGTATTTAACTAAATGGTGGGTAAGAAAATTGGAACACGCTAATAAACAGGAAAACACAAATTTTCATTTACCAAGGAAGGGTAAGAAAAATGAACATATGCAATCAAAGCTTTTGCAAATTAGGGTGGGTAAAAAAAAGACGCAAATTATAATGACAATAACCCAGACAGGTTTATATTTACCTAGAATAGTGTGAAGACCAACCCTGGCCACGGGTCAGTTAAAGGACAGAAGAACCCCAAAGAATGCAGTCACCAGTAGGCCAGCAGGTGCAGTATGGAAATCAGGACAGGGTAGACGAGATTTGGATCAGGACAGGACCACCAAAGGTTAAGACCAGCACCCGCAGTTCAGTTGCAACGCCTGCGCTACTCCCTCTCTGCAAGGAATCAGCCAAAACCCCGACTGGGTTACAGCATATACCAGCAAAGTGCTTCGCAAGCACTTCACCTTCCCACAACCCCGATTGGGTCAACGAGTCTGTCTGACAGAGTGCTCCGCAGCCCTCTGCTCTAAATCACCTATTGAGTGCGTTGGGTCAGTGACAGGTCAGCTATTCGGACAAGTCGGCAATTTCTCAAGCTAAACCTAGGCTAGTTATACTATTTTCCAGGTCAGTGTACCACCCCCCCATGTTGCAAGTGTAAGGATCCCCAATTTTAATTGGACAAAAGAGGAGGGGAGGTCATCACACCACCTAATATTTTGAATTTTGCAGTCTCCTATTCAAATTTATGTTCATGCCCATCAAATTCGGGTTCTCATGAAGTCTTCATTTCATATAACAATGGATGTTCTATTTACAAATACATTGTATTTCTCTAGAGTTCATTAGGGCAGGTTCCCAGGAGCATCTTCTCAGTCAGTTAGCTCCTTGGCTAAAGTCCAAAGGTCACTGCTCTGAAGACTTGCGAATCTCGCGCAGTCTCAGTTTCAACCAAGATGGAGTACAGTGTTACAAGTCAGGCCAAGTTTCAAAGTGTAACATGAAATGGAAAAGAAACAGTTTTAGAACACAGAATAAATTAATACACTGTATACCATGATTTTCTACACTATACCCATTACTTTATAATAAACCATAGCATTAAGATTAGGCAGAACGAACAGCTTAGCAAAAGCAGCAGTGCAAACCTCTCGCATGTGAGAACACAGAGCAGCCATATTAGCTCCAGTGCACAGAAACAACAGATTCCCTCCAAAGCTGCGAGTACGTCATGTCACGTGGGTATGGCAGACCCATGCGCAGTAGAAATTCCCACGTAGCAGCAGCCATTTTAAACGCAAGCGTATTAGGATTAGTAAACACATAAGCAAGCTTCTCTCGGATGCCTGATATCAATGTAAAGGTGCAAAATTAATAAGACAAACATGTTGGTTATTTCGTTAACGTTATTCGAGGTTCATGAATACAAGCAAGTTGCTTCATATGCGAATCCTTGCTCCATCAATCCCCTCTTTGATGATATTTTATATTATCACTAATTAATGAAACAGACGCCAACTTCTCACATTTCACCCATTTCAATCTCTTCAAACTTTCTATTCTGCTTTTTCTCATTATTATGGTTATGTGAATTCTTCATTTTCTTATAGATCTGGCTATTCAATTCTTCCAATTTGAGTTCTTCAATATTTCTTTTCACTCCTCGCTTATTCATAGAATATTTATTTTTATGTTTTCGACATTTGCAAAAAAATATGATCCCAAAAACCTATTCCTGCTATTGGCATCAGTATTTTACTCACAAGACTTTTACCTAGATTAGAAAACCAACTACCTACCACAGAGATACCATCAGTGAGCCTCTTCCATGCACTATCAACCTCCAGTGGTTTAAACTCTCTTTACAAATTAGTAATGTTCCTCACATACCTTTTCATTTCAACACTTTTGTCTGGTATGTAAGTGCAACAATGGTGCGCTTTCAACATTCTGCACACTCCGCCCTCTTTTGCCAACGTGTCAAGAGCAAACCGATTTTGTAAAACCATAGATGTGATCCAATTCAGTATTGACCATTAAGAACCCTACAGCAGTGTCAGTTGATAACCGATCCACTACCGTTGACAATTTGCAGATTCTGTGTGTATTCAGAGACACTCCCACTGTAGGTATCAATGCACTAAATATATCACCTACTATTTCACCAAATCTAGCTCATTTACTGCGTACTAATCCACTAGTTTCTTCATTGCTTCCATGGATTTTACCCACAATGGTATATGTTTGGGAATACAATGCCAAAATAACAGCTTCCATACCAATGATCTGGTAATTTGAAATAAGCCTTGTTCCCACATATATAATAAATTCCGGGAAACACAGGTTCGGACCAATCTTTGAAACCCCAACCCCCAATTACCTTGTAATTGTGTTCACATTCACTGGAACCAATGAATATATTGTTATAATAACTGGTTTTCTCTCTGTGTAGACAAAGTTTCCCCTTCTTTTCGAAATCCAGCAACATAGCAGCATTAGCCCCACCTTTTGAGGTGCTCCTTATGCTTTCAGCCCATTTAGGAATTTTATGATTCTTCTCATTCGCTTTTCTTTGGAAACTCTCTCTTCTTTTCTCTACCATGTTCAAAAATATCTTCTCTTTTTCTTGTAATAAACATATTAAGTTATTCTTGTGTGTGTCATCTATCTCTATTTACCTACAGTTAGAAAATATTCACTCATATAGCGTGCTACATCTCTAGTGCTATGGACAGAGTTTAGGTTTCTACGTACAGGAAGTTCAGAAAATATCACATCTAAGTTGGAATAATAATACTGTAAAGGTCCTTTCTTGTAAAATAAACTAGCTAAAACACTACAGGAAATTCCATAGGTTAGAGGCAAATGGTGGTACGTCACACCCTCAGCCACTGAAGTAGGCAGCTTCATACAAACATAGCAGTCTTCTATTTCCATTGCTTCTACATAGTGTACTTACAGGTTTGCAAATACATTTAAATGAGTTCTGTTTTTAATTATGTTATAATGCAGTCCTTCCTCATCTGGTGCTTCTAAGTCTACCTTTGTTTGTCAAAGTATAAGTACTATTGCTACACTACATAAACATACTTTGCAGCATGTTTTTAAACAATTTCTTTTCGGTCTTCCATTAACAGTATGATCAGCCATTTCTGTCTAAAGGAGATTCAACCCACTCTTTGTAACTTTTTCAGGTTGGTCTCACTTCTTCGTCAGTTTGATCAGTAATCAATTCTTCATAATTTTCGTCACTTATGTCCAGATTTTCGAAATCTTCCAGAACGATCTAGGTCCTCTCAGGGCCCTTGTATTTATTATTCACTCTCTTTAATCGTGGACTTCTTCTTCTTGGATGTATCACAGGTGGATCAGTGTGACTTGTTATTTCATCTACCTGTTCAGGTTCTTCATTAATTCTCTTTAAACGCAGTCTCAGTCTTTTGACATACCTAGGCCATTTGTCTGCTTTTCTGAATCTTTTAACTGGCACTGTGCTTGGGATTTCTTCGAATGCTCTTTTATTTTCATTCAGTTGTGGCACATCACTTTCAATGCGGTCTTCTGTTTCCCTCTCTATCTGACTAGATCCAGGTTTTAGTTCTGTTTCTTCTGCCTGGTCTCTAATCTGGCCTTGTTCAGGTATTTGCTGATTTTGACTTTTGCTTGGTTCACCTTTTTCGTCCTGAACACAATTTTCTATTCCTGTCTGGTCCTGCTCAAGCTCTTCGAACCCTTGATTTTCTTCCGCTTGAGCCTCCGCCCTAATTTCTATCTGTCCCTTCTCATGTTCAGAAGTTCTTGGTGGAGTATCAATTATCTGATATTTCCCTATCTGGTCCTCCTCAGTATCACTTTTGACTTGGATTTCTATGATCTGAGTACCTTCTTCTACACCTGTCTTGTCCTCACTATCATTCTGTCTATCTAGATATGTTTGGCTTCTTGTCCTCACATATTCTGCAGGTATGTCAATTACTGGAATCCAATCATCTTGACTGGTGCTCGGTTGTTCCTTTTCAGCTACTTCAGGATTGATATCTTGGGACCCCTCAGCTGCACAACATTCAACCTCAGTTTCATCAGGTTCAGTCACCTTCTTCGTATGACTGGCATGAATCCAGTGTGGAACTCCTGCACATTTTACAGCTGTGGTGGTAACCAAAATTTCTTGTCGTGGTTTTCCCCACCTGGGTGCAAGGTAAGATTTTCGAGTATGTTTCTTTAACACTACCCAATCACCTGGGTTCCCGGTCATGTGCTGGAGTTGCTGGTCTGGCAACAGCGTCTTCCCCAACCTGGTGAGAGATAGAACGCACTTGGTCAGCCAGTTCTTTGCAGTATTCCAGTACTAAATCATCAGATATGCTTAGCAGATTCTGTCCTGGCACCCATGCTTACCGCATAGCTCTTTCCATCAGTATTTCATGGGGACTCAAGCCTGTGTTCCGGTCTGGATTTCTTCTGAGTCCCATCAGAATGAGTGGCAACGCATCCAGCCACTCCAATCGAGTAGATTCATACATCTTTCCCAGTCTTGACTTGATAGTGCCATTCAATTGTTCTACCACTCCAGAAGCCTCTGGGCGATATGCACAGTGCAGTTTTTGCTTAATTTGGAATGCTTCACAAATTAGACCCATTATTTCACTGTTAAAATGTTTTCCTCTGTCTGATTCAATTGTTACTGGAAAACCGAAACATGGGATAAACTCTCTAAGCAGCAGTTTGGCTACAGTGATGCTATCATTCCTACGTATGGGGTAAGCTTCCACCCATTTTGAAAACAAGCAGACAATGACAAGAACATATTTTAGTCCTCTACAAGGGGGTAACTGAATGAAGTCAAGCTGTAATCGAATAAAAGGACCTTCTGCCTTTCCAATTTTTTCTGGTAATACTACTGTTTTCTTCCCTGGGTTCATTTGTTGGCAAATCAAACACCTCTGGCAGAGTGCCTCTGCTATGTTCCTGAACCTCGCATTAAACCATGTTTGTCTGAAGAGACGTATCATAGCATCTCTTCCCAAATGAGAATCTCCATGAATCAACCTAGTCATAGGAGCAAGCAGACAGTTGGGTAACACTACGGTCTCATCAAGATAAACAATGACACCATCTTCAGCCCTTCTCTGACACCTTAACTTCCTCCATTGTTCTTTTTCCTTTGGTTCTGCTGCATCCTGCAAATCTCTCACTTCTTCCCACGCATTCACACCTTCCAGTACCATAAGTTGGCAGTTGTTTCCGCTCACCTCGATCTTTTTATTAACAGCCATCTTATATTTTGCACAATGTTGGGCTAACTGGTCAGCATATCGGTTACCAGCTGTCACTTTGTCATTGCCAGATTTGTGAGCAGCACACTTGACCACATCCACTTCTTTTGGCAACTGGATTGCTTCCAGTAAATCTTTCACATATTGACCATTTCTGATTGGAGTACCAGAAGAGGTCAGAAACTCTCTTTGCATCCATAGTTGGCCATAGTCATGCACAACGCCATAACCATATTGGCTGTCTGTGTATATGGTTACTTTTCAATTTTTCCCAAATCTACAGGCCTTTGCCAGGGCAACCAATTCAGCTACTTGTGCAGACTTGACTCCATGTAAATAGGATGCTTCCACTGGACCTCCCAACATACATACTGAGTAAGCAGCGCTTAGACCTCTTCCTCATGTCTCATGCATGAGCCATCCACAAATAGCTCATATTCTAAATCAATTAATGGCTCTTCTCTCATGCCTGGTCGTGGTTTTATGCTGTATTCAGTCAGGTCAATCCAATCATGCTCAACCTCTCCCTTAATTTCTGCAGTATGCGAGTCAGGTAACAGGGTTGCTGGATTCAGAATATTACACCTGGCAATAATAATAATAATAATAATAATAATAATCCACATTTGTAAAGCGCACAATCACCCGTAAGGGTCTCTAGGCGCTGGGGGCCCTCGGGAAGATTAAGCGAGCTATTGCCCAGAGTCACATGGTGCTGGGCTAACCTGCCGCCGGAGGCGGGGATTGAACCCTGATCCCCAGATTCCAGCATCAGTCGCCCTGGCCGCGGCGCCACACCTCTCCCACCAATGGTTACATTTCCTGCACCTACAAGGATTCTCTCATACTTAGTCAGCCGACTAGGAGTGAGAAACTGAGTTGTAGTCCTGGTTAGCAAAATTACAGCTGCATGTGGAACATACACAGTTACAGGATGTCCCATAACAATGGATTCACTCTGCACAAGTTGCAGCTACTGCTTTCAGACTAGGCCTGGGCGAAGCACTACTCTCCGCTCGCGGAGTTTGCGAAGTTTTTGCAACTTCGCACTACGCGAGCGGCACGTAGCACAGTGCGAACATGCGTAGTGCAGCGTAGCGTAGTGCAGCGCTCATTTTTTGCTTGTTCGCGGTCCTGAACGTCATGTTCGCGACCACGAGCAAGCAAAATGACATCCCGGCGAGATTCTTGCTTGTTCGCGGTCCTGAACGTCATGTTCGCGACCACGAGCAAGCAACGCTCAACGCGAGGAGGTCAGGTTTTTCATTGTGAGTGGTTGCGCATGCTCGCGACCGCTCTCAATGAGAAACTACCTGTTCGCGTTGAGAAAGCTGCCGCTCGAGTAATAATCTCCTCGAGCAGCAGAAAACTACAGCTCGCACTGTGCAAGATGCCGTTTTCAATGCTTGCACAGTGCCGGATGCTTGTTCGCACTGTGCAATCATTGAAAACACATCTTGCACAGTGCGAACATGCTACTACGCAGCTCGTGTAGTGCTACGTGAAGTTCGCGTAGTGCGAAGTGCACTTCGCGTAGCTTCGCGTAGCACTACTTCGCGAACTACGCCCACCCCTATTTCAGACATCCAGGCACTGCAGCTGCCACTGGGTCTAATGTGGACGAAAAATATGCCACAGGACGTCGCACTAGTCCATGAATCTGAGTCAGGACTGAAAGTGCACAATTATCTCGTGTGTCACAGAACAGTGCAAAATCTTTTGAATAGTCAGGCATTTCCAATGCGGGAGCTGTACACAGACAGTCTCTTAGTTTTACAAAAGCAGTCATGCTTTCGTCATCCCACTCAACTGGGTCTTTGGCTCTCTATTTTGTCATTTGTATCAGGGGTTTTGCAAGGACAGCAAATCCCACAATCCATTGCCTGCAATATCCTACAACTCCAAGAAACATTCTGATCTCTTTTTGTGTTTATGGCAAATTCATGTTTTTAATTATCCTGATTCTTTCTGAGGTAACTTTTCTGATGCATCTCTCTATCTGGTGCCCCAGATATTTCACTGATGTAACACAAAATTGCAATTTCTCTGGGGACACTTTATGTCCACCTTCACCTAAATGATTCAGTAAAGAAATGGTATCAACAACACAGTCTTTTCGTGTTTTAGACGCCACCAAAAGGTCGTCTCTGTACTGAAGCAGGACGGACTGTCCAGGTAGTACTAATGACTCAAGGCACTTTTTCAAAATCTGATTAAAAATCGAGGGACTTCTGTATACCCCTGAGAGACATGATTCCAAACATAGACATGACTTTCAAATTCAAATGAGAAAATAAATTTGCTGTCTGGGTGCAATGGAATCGAGAAAAATGCGTGACATAGGTCAATGACAGTAAACTATCCAGCCTCTCACGGTATCTGGTACAGAATCACTGCAGGATTTGGCACGACTGGACAGCAAGGAACAACAATCTTATTAACCTTTCTCAGGTCCTGTACTACTCTGTATATACCACTCGGTTTCTTTATACCAATTGTGGGTGAGTTACATGGACTGCTCAGTACTTCTTGCAAAATACCTGCTTCAACCAAACGCTTTATTTGTACTGAAACACCTGCCTTTATTTTTGCACTCATTTGATATTGTCGAGTATTTGGGTAAACTGCATCTTCTCTTATGGTCACTTTTATTGGGTCAACATTTGCCATTAATGCCATATCCTTTCTAGTAAAATCCCATACCTATGGTTTTACCATCTGTTGCAGTTCTTCTGGTAAGTCTCCTATTGTCAGTCTTTTAACTTCTGTCTCTGGTCTTGCTAACATTAATTTGTAAATTCCGTCTTCATCTGGGGTTTGAATTTCAACACCATTTGGAGTGCAAAAGATGGTACAATTCATTTTGCACAACAAACCTCATCCTAGCAGGTTAACAGGACTTGAATCACATACAACAAATCTGTGCATTTCTTTAAAATTACCTATTCTGACTTCCATGGGTTCTGTAACTGGGGTACTAATTTGTTTATTAGAAACGCCCACTACTTGGATTGCTTCTCCCAAGAGGGGTAAGTTTGGAACATCTGCTGTTCTCACAGTAGAGCGGGTAGCACCAGTGTCCAACAGAAAGGTGACATCATTTTCTTCAACCTTTCCTTCAATGAATGGACCTGACTGGTCTACCGGCAAGGAGGCGCCAAGCACGCACTCCTCCCCCTCCCCCCTCAGGCCCCGTCAGTAAGGCTCATCACAAAAGAAAGTATCATTCACAAGGAATTGTGAAGCTCCTGTATCTCTTCTTTCGCTTCCTTCCCACTCTGTGTTATCTACACTCTGTTGTGCTTTGCTCCTGTATTTTGGCATAGGTGGCGGGGGCAACTGATTCTGTATTACCTGCTGCTGGGTCTTCCGTGGCACCTCATTCTGCGTCTGTGGATTCAAACCATTAATTTGCACATTACCACTCTGCACAGCCTTACACTCGTATTTCCAATGCCCCAACTTGCCACATCCGTGACAGGGGAATTTCTTCTTTGCATTTTCCCTATTGAATTTTCCCCTTGGCCTTCCTCCACTTCCATCACTTTCGTTCTGGTTGCAAGTCATCTGGTTTAACTGTTGTTCTTGTTGCTCTGCTGATTTTACTTGTGCCCACATGAATTTTTCTTTTAACTCTTTTCGCTTATTTTCTAGCTCATCTTCACAATACTTTGCCCATTTAGGAACCTCATCTATGGGCTTAGCCTCCCAACAAATTTTATTGTCTTTAATCCATTGTGAAATTTCTGGCCTTAATCCTAACACAAATCGATAAATAAAATGTGTCATATCTTTCATATCAATATTGTCTAGTCCACTGTACTGTTTGAATGCCTGTGATAATTGTTAATAATATGAATGCACTGATTCGTCCATATTCTGAGTGGTTCTATCTATTGTCATCCAGTCTGTCTCTTTTGCAGGCACCTTTTCAAAGTATTACCTGATTATATTTTTTCATTACGTCTTCAGAAGGTGCCCCTGTCTTTTGAGTCTCTTGGGTACTCATCACTAGGCCAATCAACAGCAATTTTGCATTCTGTCCACAAATCTACAGGAACTACAATGTCAAATAATCCATCTAAGTCTTTCAAGAGACACTTTGAAACCTTTACAAATCTCTCGACTTGTCTATACCATTCTACAGGTTTTTCACGAAGTTTTGGGAAATCATTCGTAAATGACAAAATATCCTGTCGGGAACATGGAACATGCACATAGCCTCCACCTGGTACCTCTCGCATGGGATATAATTTTTCCACCTTCTATGCTTCTTTTAAAACATATTCTGAAGTCCCCCCTGTCCCTTTATGTCCAGGCACGCTCTTTATGATATTTGGGCCAGGCCCTGGCCGTGGTCCCCCATTTTAAGCTGTGTCGAGCCGGTGGCCGATCCTTCCGTGTGAAGGCTGCGGCCATCTGGGATTCCCTTCCGGCTGAGATTCGTATGCTGGAGGATCTCTTACATTTTAGGAAAGCCATCAAAACTTTTTTATTCTAATCTTCCTGTAGTCGTTTTTTCCCTGTTTTTGTTGGTAGTGTTATGTTTTTTCCTTGTCGGACGCCAGGACGCTCCTTCGCTGGAGCAGCTGTGCGCCTAATAAAAAATATTAACATAACATAACAAGTCATTTGTTTTGATCGAACCTCTTCCTTTTTTTTTGCCCATCTGGCTCTCCATTTGTCTAATTCTCCCCACTTCTGTAATAAGGCTAATAGCTCTCTGATTTGCACTTTCCTTCTCGACACGTTCAAGTTTTCTAAATCTTTGTCAGAAAATTCTGCTTGGTAAGGTTTTTGCAATACTTTAGATTTACCAATGTCAATCCCCATGCTAGCTGTGGTGTCCATTAATTTTTCATGGTACACCCTGGTATTTTTAGTGATGCTTTTACAGATGAATAGTAATTCATCTTCACTAAGGGTATTTAGCCTGTCCAATCCCACATTCCCAGCCATCAATTCCTCCAATTCAATTCTCAATTTATATATGTCTAATGGCTTTGGTTGGGTTTTCGGTTTCTCTATTTCTCGTGTCCACCTCTCTATTTCTTCAGAAGTCACTACAGTGGCACTCCTTGTACCTGAGGATGTCTCTATCTGAACTTCTCTCGCATTTAAAGGAGTGGTATTTTTCATTGAACTACCTTCTAATCTCTTATTGGTAAATCCATTAAGGAGATTACTGACTCACACTCAATGGCCTGATCATCTATTATCATTGATTCTTTTCTTGGTTGCACTACTGGTGTAGTTATAACCGGAGCTTTTGGACTAGCTTGCTTATGCCCATACAAAGGAACAACTGGTCCAATAGTTACTGGGATTGTCAGAGCTTCAGGACTTGTGTTTAATTGAGAGATTTTCTGAATTAATTCACTTCTCTGTTTATTTAAAGCTTCTCTTTCTCTGTCTTTTAGTAGATTTTCAATGGAGGTCTTGTGTATCACTTGCGGAATCAGGGGTGGTTTTAAAAATGGGGCACTTGGATTTACTGTACTTGGTCCCTTCTTCATTAATAAATCCTCCATATAATCATCATCTGAATTACCACTAGTCATTAAATGTCTGGTTTTCTCAGTCCTTTTTCCTCCCGTGGGCTCTTCTAAAGTTAGTACAGGGTATAACCCTTCCACGAACATGTTCTGTCTCCAATTTTTCATTTGTTTATCTCTGGATACCCCTTTAACTGTAGGGTAGAACTTACTCAACCCTTTGTCAGTTCTAGGTCTGTCTCGCTCAAAAGCCTCAATTTCCCATTCTTCTAGTGCCTCATATTGCGTTAGTCTAGGTCTAGGATGTAAGTCATTCATTCAAGTCCTTGAATTGAACACAATTCTTCCATTAAATGTGCCTTCTAAGGGAAATGCTAAAATTCGATCATCCTTTGTGTATTCCACCCAATTCTCTAACCATACACAAGTGTGATAACCCCTGTCGAACATCATGAATGATGCAGGAGTATTTGGTGGTGGAATAATGACTCTTTCTCTGGTTTTAATTTGCTTATCTTTTCTAAAGTAATTCTTAACCCTGTCTACAAACGACAATTTTCCTTTGCTTCCATACATTTTGCAAAGTCTGCCTCTTATCATCTGTTCTCTAGCAAACCCTAAGTATCTTGGGTCAGCTCGAATTTCTGGACTATTTAATTGCCACATATACTTCTGCAAAATTCAAGACCACTCAACTTTGTTTACAAATTACTTCCAATATCTGCGCGTCTATTATTTTCTTTAACCAATCAAGTATGCGGTTTCAAATATCCTCAACCAATAGTTGCGCGGCTTTTCCCGTGAGATAAGTTCCCACGCTCCTGTGCTCACCCCTCCTTTACAATGCTATCTCAGCTAGACGCCCGCTGTCTTGACCAATACCAGCGTGGCTCTGAGTAACGTCAGCGCAGCTCCGCAACTGACTCCCTCCTTCACAAGGTAATGAAAAACTCAATTCCCTTTAAAATTTAAAGTGCGTTTCTCTTTTAATCAACAACGTGAAAACATTCACCACTGTACCCGAGTGACTAGATCGAAAAGAAATATCTCACTGCAAGTAAATACCTTCCGTTTACTTTTCATATACTACGAGTAGATCCCTTCCGCCTACCCTTCATACGAGCATTAGAGAACCTGCTACTCCTTTATACTTTATCCACTACGGGATATATACTAAGACCAAAGTTTCACCAGCGAACCTCTTTGCTATCAATCAAGCTCAGACGAACCTGCTCCTCCTTCCCTGTGACCCTTACTAGGTGATATCACAACAAAAGTTTTGCCAGCAAACTATTTGCTATCATTTATTCACACATTCATACAGAAAACCCTAGATAGTGCTTCCAGTTCTGACCAACCATGCACTAACTTCCTGCGGGAAAGCAACCTCACTGCGATGCGGCTTCCATTTACCGCCCGCTATTCTGCCCCAGGGGATTCCAGACAAACATATAACAGGTACAAACAATTTTGGTTAATACATAAAATCGATATAGCAGCAATCAAATAACATTTCAAAACATTTCAAATAACATTACATTTGATCGATCAACAAAATGTGAATCCTAATCAACTAACTAACTGCCTATCTTAACTAATCCCTAACCATACTACTGCTACCAAAGAAATATACTGATCGAGCGCGCAGGTCACCCGACTACAATTTTACCAATACTCACCTGGGCCCATAATTCAATTCTCCAATTTTTACTCAATCGGGTAACCTACACTCTACTACCAGTCTATTTTGTTCCACTAATTGCTCTACCATTGACTTACCAATCCTTGTCACTGGTACCTATGACCACAATGGATCAGGGATTTATTTGTAAAACAGGCAGTCAATAACAAAATAGCATTTTCACTCATATAATAACCACAGACTCGAGAAAGGTTTGAACTCTTTATCTAATCATCATCAAAAGTCATGATCCACAAATAAAAAGCGATTAAGGTATCAATAACCAAGATTAGGAACAGGGTATAACTATGCAAAAGATATATTATACCAACCATTTAGCAAGTTTGAAATAAAAGGGAAGGAAAACAAGGAACATGCTATTTATCAAAACAGACTTTCACCATTAACTAAAGGTGGGTAAAGAAAATGAACATACTAGATGACACATTTTAAGCAATCATCAGAATGGTAGGTAAAAAGAGGGAACATAATATGCAATAACAAAACAGTTTGAGCATATAACTATAGGGAAGGTAAGAAATGGAACATACTATCAAATGGAATACCCAAGCATAATCAAAGGGAGGGTGAAGAAAAAGGGAAACAATTTATGCAATCCTTAAACGTTTAGTATTAAACTAAATGGTGGGTAAGAAAATTGGAACACGCTAATAAACAGGAAAACACGAATTTTCATTTACCAAGGAAGGGTAAGAAAAAGGAACATATGCAATCAAAGCTTTTGCAAATTAGGGTGGGTAAAGAAAAAGACGCACATTATAATGACAATAAACCACACAGATTTATATTTACCTAGAATGGTGTGAAGACCAACCCTGGCCACGGGTCAGTTAAAGGACAGAAAAAACTCAAAGAATGCAGTCGCCGGTAGGCCAGCAGGTGCAGTATGGAAATCAGGACAGGGTAGACCAGATTTGGATCAGGACAGGACCACCAAACGTTAAGACCAGCACCCGCAGTTCAGTTACAATGCCTGCGCTATTCCCTCTCTGCAAGGAATCAGCCAAAACCCCAAATGGATTACAGCATATACCAGCAAAGTGCTTTGCCAGCACTTCACCTTCCCAGAACCCCAATTGGATCAACGAGTCTGTCTGACAGAGTGCTCCGCAGCCCTCTGCTCTAAATCACCTATTGAGTCCGTTGTGTCAGTGGCAGGTCAGCTATTCGGACAAGTCGGACACTTTCTCTAGCTAAATACTATTTTCCAGGTCAGTGTACCACCCCCCAATGTTAAAAGTGTGAGGATCCCCAATTTTGATTGGACAAAAGAGGAGGAGAGGTCATCACTCCACCTAATATTTAGAATTTTGCCGTCTCCTATTCAAATTTAGGTTCAAGCCCATCAAATTTGGGTTCTCATGAAGTCTTCGTTTCATATAACAATGGATGTTCTATTTACAAATACATTGTATTTCTCTACAGTTCCCAGAAGCATCTTCTCAGTCAGTCAGCTCCTTGGCTAAAGTCCAAAGGTCACTGCTCTGGAGACTTGCGAATCTCGCGCAGTCACAGTTTCAACCAAGATGGAGTACAGTATTGGAAGTCAGGCCAAGTTTCAAAGTGTAACATGAAATGGAAAAGAAACAGTTTTAGAACACAGAATAAATTAATACACTGTATACCATGATTTTCTACACTATACCCATTACTTTATAATAAACTATAGCATTAGGATTAGGCAGAACGAACAGCTTAGCAAAAGCAGCAGTGCAAGCCTCTCGCATGTGAGAACACAGAGCAGCCATATTAGCTCTAGTGCAAAGAAACAACAGATTCCTTCCAAAGCTGCGAGTACGTCATGTCACGTGGGTATGGCAGACGCATGCGCAGTAGAAATTCCCACATAGCAGCAGCCATTTTAAACGCAAGCGTATTAGGATTAGTAAACACATAAGCAAGCTTCTCTCGGATGCCCGATATCAATATAAAGGTGCAAAATTAATAAGACAAACATGTTGCTTATTTCGTTAACGTTATTCGAGGTTCATGAATACAAGCAAGGGTCCTTGCCTCACATGGAGTCAATGAATGCATAGAGTGGGGCTAACCGATATTTGCGGAGATGTGTTGGGAGGCATTCCTGTAGTCACATCTGTTCACTACCACGGTTTGAAGCACTTGCTTAAGGTCTTGCTTTGGAATGAAAGGTTTCATTTTTTAGGCATACTCAGTTAATGCTGGGGCACCCTTAGTTGTGTTTTCATTTTTTTTATATATGTTCAGATTGTTAGCTGTCAGCTATGATCCCCAGACCTTGCTTTTAAAAAAAAACATTTTACACACACACTCTACACACATACACTCTACACACACAATCTCTGTACACTATACACATATTACACAGAGGGGGTGGCCACTTTGTAGTGCTAGTCAGCACCGGTTTTCCATTGGAAATGGATGTTTTCATTTGCTTATAACTTTGGCGCCGTATGGTTCATCCCCTTCAACTCCTTACTAGAAAGTTTTGAGGTGATATGTCAAGAGAGGGTAAAGAAAAAAAGGGGATGGTCCCCAAAACACTGACCACAACATGAAGAGAAAGTTACAGCCCGCAACTGGGGACTTTGTCGCTGTGTCATAGAAAGAAAAACAAGCATTTGCAATGCAATAGGTCTCGCATTTAAGTGAGTTTGTGCTATTGACATTGCAGATGGCAATGCCTTTTATTTTTGTTTTCGTTTTTTAAACATAAATAAAAGGCATTGTCATTTACAATGCCAACAGCTTAAACTCGCGTAAATGCGCGACCTATTGCATTGCAAATGCTTGTTTGAGTAGGCAGTGGTCCATTGCCTGCTCCAAAAAGAGAATTTTGTTTGCATTCTCAAAGGGGAAGGAGTCCCTTGTGGACCACTTCAAATTTGTGAACGAATACCACTACATTTTAGTAGTTGGTAAAATAATTCTGTAGCAAAGAATTATTACATACCACAACAATTTGGTAGTTCGAAGGAATGCCCAAACACACCTGTTCCACATACTAAATTGGTATGTATTCACAACTCCAAATTGTGATTTGGTAATGTGTCACAGAATCGCAATTTGGGATTCATACATGCCAAAATACTTTTTTGCTTTCTGGACTGATTCTGCTAATTGGCCCATTTGCACTAGCATAAAAGTTGGTACATATGGGCCAAAGAGTTTTCTGACTGATTAGTACCTAAAAAAGTATATTCACAAAACAAGAAGATGTTATTAAATTCTATATTCAGTCCCATAATATTTTCGACTTCACAATACTTTTTACAAGATATTTGTGGACCATGCAGTGTTTAATTTGACCTTGTGTTTTCCAGTGCTCAGCCCGCACTTAATTGTAAACACCGGCACATATGACAGTTGCCACATTGTCTCCCTGTTTGAGTGAATTAGAGAAAAGCAGAACAACAGTTCTTTAACGAATTCAATATACATTAAAAATAACTAATACCTACTGCCCACGCCATTCTATTAGCTTTGAGGGTCACGAACAGTCTGAATTGTCACTCTTGTATCAGTGTGATGATTAATAGTTGTGTTGTTACTGTGATGGCAGCGTTGACAGGGGCAATGGGTGGTGCAAGCTGTGGTGGACTCCTGATAAGGCCCTGCACTTTGTTTTTATAAACTAAGCCATTGGACCGTGATATTTTGTTCTGTATATTTTGTAGGAATACCTACATCTGCCTGTTAGTCACTTCAACAAAATTCATTGTTATTGTTATTCCATGTGTAATTCACTCGTTGCCTTTTTTTCTGCTCCAGAAACTTTGTGTTAATCACTTGGGGCATTCTTAATTCTAATATTCAGCATGTGCTAAACATGAATATGTACCCTTAAGGAAACCAAGGATGTTCATGCAAGGAGAACATTTTATTAAATTAAAATGTAGAAAAACACCAGAGACAAACAATACCCTAAAGCTGAAAAGCTGCCTGTTTCAAATGAAACACAATTATACAAATCATTTGGAGATATAGTAGAGCTCATTTATGAAAATTGTTTCCTTTTATTGCCTTATTAAAGATAATAAAATCAATACAATATTACAATTATACCAATAAGAATAACAAAAATCATAGTATATAGTGAATATGATTTATATTGAATGTTATCTATGAAATGCACCGCCCTAAAACCATAAATCCAGATCTTGGCGTTGGAATGTACTGTATGGATTCGGGGGGAACCAAAGTTGCTGCGGTGCATTGTGTGAAAGGGAGATAGCAGAAAAATGCTATTTAGATATGAGCTAGATTTACACAACTCTTATGCAATGCAGCACAGCATCAATAGTTGCTGTGCTGTGTTATGTAGCAGGGAGAGAGATGGGCAGTGCCATATCAACAGAGATATGGCACAGAGATATGGCACTATCTTGCTCTCTCTCTCTAGCGCTGGCTCATAGGTATGCTGCTGTGCACCACGCACACACCTTTGCGCTATAGAGCAAAGGTATCTGTGTGAGTCTAGCATAGGCTTTGTACTGGAATACAAAATACTATGCTTAGGCTGACTTTGCAACTTGTCCTACTTTGTATCCGTGCTGTACAGTGCAGCACACATGCAAAGTCAGAAAAGGAAGGAGAAAGCAATTCTTCTTTTATTGCCTGCTTTCAAAGTGGCGCTAATTTTTGGTGCAAAACCTTGCCTACTATTATTAGTAGATTGGGTTTGCAACAAAAACCATTGGTGGTAGCATGGGATCGCCCATGTACCACCCAAAAACTAGAGGTGGTAATATGAAATCGCCCATGTACCACCCATGGAATGCCCCATTGGTCCAGAGTAATGCAAACCAGCGCATTGCATGGGTTTCCTTTACTTTTTATTATAAACCAACACACATACCAATTTGCATGGGTTTGTGAATCCCCCAAAAAGATTTAGGGGACTGTTAGCGGTGCTACCCTAGCGGTGCTGGGACCGTTCGCCAGTGGTGCAGCGGTCCCGCACTGGCAATTAGGTTGCTACTGCCACGGTGGGGGTGGCATCCCCCATCCACAACATTGTTGCGGGCGGTGCTCACAGCACCGCCCGCCACAATGCTGTGAATGCACCTTGTGCATTTGCATGCACAACGTGGCAGGCACCGCGCGGTGCCGCCACGCTGTGCGTGCAAATGCATGGTACCCCCCCCATGTGCACCCCCCACCCCCACTGGGGGCCTGCAACGGGCCCCACAATCAGGGACCACATGCCTTTCCATAGCGACATTGCCGCCATGTAAAGGCACATCTCCGTCTGAATTTTAATATGGGTGGCGGTGTCTTGCAGACATCGCCACCATATTCAGCCCCTTTTCCTTCCGGTCGATGGGCGGAAAACTGGCGAACGGTCTTTCCATCTGCCGGGGTCCTCCCTGCCATTGTAATATGGCGGGGAAATGGGAGGTGGGTGGTAGATAATGGCGGGAGGATTGCCACCGCCATACGGGCGGTGGCAATCCGCCCGCTATTATAATAGACCCCTTAGTGTCAGGTCTGAGTTAAAAAAAAGCAATGCAAACCTCTCACAATACATTTGTATATCTGGGCCTTGGTGTGGTTTCTCTCTTCCTAGTGCTGGTACACTTTTGGCTGCTTTGTGTAATGCACATTCCTTTGCACTGCAGTGTATACCTAGGACACTGTTTTCATTATTCTGGGAATACAGTTTCAATGCTAAACCACAAACATCAGAAACTGTGACATGTAACACTATTTCTATAAACATAAAAATATGCTATTCGTTAGTATTATTTTGTTCGTTTTATTTTTTTACCAAAATGTTCTGACATTGACAGTCATCCGCTTTCCAAAATATGTATTCCTTTGAATTCACTCTATGGAATAGCCACTTTATAACCCCCTTGAAGGGCACAATGATGACTAGTTTTGTTTCCAGAGAGAATAGCTAATGATAAGCTGAAGTTATGCTGATTGTGTGAAAGGAAGTTTAGTCCTCAAAGAACAAAGGTCTTTGCTTTTAGCACTTGGTCCTTGTCTTACATTAAATGCTAATGGTAATCTTCTCAAGGATAGGCAATTTCTCACCAATTTTGTATTCAATTAATTATTCTTACACAAAGAGAAATCCTTTTACTTTATCAATCCACCCATGTTCTTGTTGCATGGACTTGCTGACATCACCGACAGATGGCACCATGCCCATTTTGCGCTGACTTACAAGAATGATTTACTATAACTGTACCAGCCTGTTTCTACTGCCACATTTTATATTCCAGTAGTTCCAGGTGTGCCTGCCCTTGTGCACACTGGATATGGTCTTCACAGGAGTGGAAAGACCCAGTTACTGCATCCCCAGTTGTGCTAGAACATCTGGCCAGTATAGGTGCACATTACTGCAGAAAAATACTTGTGAAATATACATTGGTGCAAGGTTCAGAATTGGAGACTCTTTGGAAATCCTTGAACAAACACGGATTTCATTTGTAATTCTCCATTCCAGAGTGAAGAACTCAAAATGACTTGTTATTCCCCACCTCGGAATTACTGTGCCCCATATGTGTGATATGTGAGGTTGCTCCTGTACGGAAGGAAAGGGGGGCCAAAGTCTTCATGAGGATGCTTCAACTCCTCCTTCATTCATGAGGTTTGAGCTACCGAGAAGAGAACTATAGCAATGCTCTATTTTTAGACATGCAACAATAGATGATAAGACCTTATGATAGCTCGGTGAATAGTCATCACCACTGGCTGAATGGAACAGTAAAATGCCTTCATTCGAAGACAGCCATTTTGTAAAAGGATCTCTCAGATACCTCACACAGACAATCATTTTCTATGATATACCTTAACCTGACAAACACTGACTGTCAGAACCTTGCAATCGGTTAGCACATTTCTCCAGCTCTTCAATGTCACAACAGGATTACACCAACTACCTTTGACAATCCCATTCACATACATATTTTCTCATCAGTAATCACGGGGCAGCATTCCGTCTGTGAATCCTTTCAACAAGAGAAAAAAGCAGAGGTGAAGAACTTCGAGCAACAGCAGACACCCACCTCTGCACGCACAGCATGCTGATTTTGCAACTATATCCCTAACACAACTCTAAATCTGTCCCAGTGAGTCACGCTGTAGAGGACTCTTGTACTGACAGTAAGAATGCATGTATGCTATTTTACTGATATAATAATGTCCGGAAATGTCGTATTTATCTAGGAAAAAAAAGACAGACAATGTTTATCTGTACGTGACCTGCAATCTAAAAAACATGAGATTGTAAATATTGCATTAAACACCCACCATGAACCATAAAATAAGTTGAAATTGAAAGCAGTCGACACGAGGCCTGGGAAAAAAGTTTAATTATCCTAGAGTAATTGGAGTAATTTCAGGACATTACTCTTATGAAATTACCGAAATTATGCAATTTTGTCAACTTACATAATTAAGAGTAACTCGAAGCAAAAATACTGCTGCAGGAGCACAGAAACAATGAACTAAGAGAGAATCATTTGCTGCTGGCTACTGCTGTTTCTATCCTGTAGACTTTAGTGCTATTTTCGTAGCACAAAATGCAATCTCAGGAGTTGGTAGCTATGCTTGAGCTTCTTTCAAATTCTTTTGATATTACAACTACAAAGTACATGTTTGTCTTATGGAGAAAGTGCTTATGAGGGTCCACCCTAAATAATAAGAGTGAGCTGACTGGACCAATGGCCCAAAGTCCAATGGGTCATTAATCAACGTGTGTCAGGATTAGTGGCTCAACTTTCAATGCTTGGTGTATTTCAAGGTAGGAAAGGCTGGTGGTGGTTACAGCTTCCTGCTCTCTCACAGGATCATGTGGCAAATAAATACAATTACAAAAAAAACCAAATAAAAAATATTTGCATACTTGGAAAAACTTTGGGGCAGCCCTATTCGCCTATTGGTCTATTCAAATGACATTCATATTTTGAATCTAACCGCCACAGCATGGGAGAATGGATCAACCCACTTCGATCATTGAGTGATGATATTTTGACTGACATCGTTTGCGCATTCACATAAAAACGAAGTGCACTGCTTCTTTCCATTGTTTATCTTGTTTTTATTGTTTCAGTCATCCGTGTTTTTTTAAATGATGTCTTCAGTTAACAATAATTAAAAGCCAATGGACTCTTTCTTTGTACCAATTAGTATTATATTTTCCAGTGATGTGCAGAAAAACGAAACACAGTCACTATAAGAGCTTCTAAGGACATCACTCATAAGGTTCTATTAAAATTATGCGTTTTTGTTTTTTATGTACAGTTTTTTTTTATATTACGAGCACAGGGCCGCCACATTTTGGCAGCCACATGCTCTTTGTTTCCTTGAATTTAATTGGGAAATATGCCTGTAATAGGAAACAGAAATATTTAAGAATTGCTTCAGCTTTCAGATGCCAGCTCCACCGGCATTCTCAATGCATGTTTTGTGAGGGCTCTTAGCTGAAAGCTCCTCTGAGAAACTCCACATCCAGAGCCTCTCGAACCCGTTTAACGTATTCCTTTCTCACGTTTTAGTCCACGACTACCCCAAGTAAAACCGGTTTTAATCCTTGACTAGATCGGAGCAAATGTTGCGGCTAAACCCTGTGAATGGCACCGTCAGATACGGCCATTCTTCCTCGTATGACACTCAATAGGTCAAAGATAACACCGTGAATTCTTCAAAGGAACAGGACTGTCGGCCAGTGAAGTCTGGCCAATGATGGAGTGACATTAGCTCGAGTTTGTCATACTAGGCCCGTGTTTCTTCGCAGCTTCTGAAATGGGAGGACCCAGTTGTCTTTCACAGTGCAACTTGAAGCTTGTTGAAGCGCTGATGACGGCCTTTGTGCCAGAGAGGACAACTGCTTCATTTGTCAGTCAATCCATTCCATACATCACCTCTAACTCCTCACTTGAGCCAGGAAGATTTCTCATTTTACTTCTAAGCTTCTCTATCTTAGTACTACAAGGAAGGTTACGGATTTGCAAACTGAAACAAAAATATTTACTGTTAAAGGGCCATTTGATTGTACGGTCTGTAGTATCCTTTGCAGTGCAGAGTGAAGTTTGACCCCAGCTAAGATGCCACTGAGTTAGCACAACAAGTGTATTCGGGCATGGGCGTATTGCATATTTTCAGGAGTCATTTTATACTTTGTTCATCGATACATGAGGCCTGAATCCACCATCATCTTGCCCTTCTACCGTCCTCTGGTTTCTCTTGTTTTCCCTCAGTTGTCCTTACAGCGACTACATACAGCCGGGCATGAAACACCTGCAGCTTCCCAGCGGGTGCCTGGAGGATAGAATGTGCTCATTGCCAAGTCACACAAACATCTGAGGTCGGAGTTACTCGGTGATTCTGTGCTACTCGAACCAATTGAGCGGCAGAGACTCCGGGGGAGAGAGAAGCCTCAGATTGCAGGTGACTCGAAGAGGCAAGTCCCTGCAGCGAAGGATGCAGAGCAGTGCCCGACGATTGAGGGCATACCGTTGCTGTGAGGTACGAGACCGGAGGCGCTGCTGCTGTTGGCCTGCCTGTGGAGGGACCTACGGCCCCTTACTGCTGGCTAGGAGGCAGAAGGTGAGCAGTGCGTGTGCCTGCAAAGAATCGGCACTGGAGTGTTGGCCCAGCGGAAGCACCGCTCAGACACAAGAGAGGGTGTTGGGGGACATCGTGGTGTTGCACACTGAAGCGCCCACAGGGGTAGGCTCCTGAACAGTGCGAGACACAAAGAGCTGGATGATCGGCAAAATCGGAGCTACCCCCAGGCGGAGCCATGAGGGAGCCCTCGGAAGGCCTGCGTTGTATAATCCCGCTAGGGCACTCCGTGCACAGCGGTGACACTTGGCAAGGATTGAAGGTTCTTCAGGCTCACACAGTAGCAGGGGGAGGCGTGTGCAGACCTCGCGAAGGAGGAAGGGGCCCTGCGCAATTCACTTGCTGGAACGATAATTACTACCATAAGGCTGCGCTCGCTCCCGCAAGTGAATCGCCACACGTGCACACTTTGCCATTGAAGGCAATGGAACGCTTGCACGTTTTTGGCTGAAAAGGCGTACCGATAACAAAAGGTATTTTTGCCTATGAAGCGCATGGGTGCTGCATAGGCGAGACCTAAAAAGTCTTTACATCTCTAAAGAATGCGCTATGCAACAGTGCATGATAAACAAAACTATAGTTCCTTGAACCCTTAAAAACACACAGCCTTATTTACAAACCCCTTGCGCCACCTGTTCGTCACTTTTCCCATGTTAAAAATGACGCAAAAGTGGTGCAAGGGGCTTGTAAATAAGACCCACATTCTTTAGAGATGTTGGTGATCATTAATAGGTAATCAAGATACATACACTATTGCTCCAGGCAGGACGTTGTTTACTTGGACTTGCGAATCATTAGAGAACAGTTGTTTCCTTTTCAGCTCGCTGGAGAACAGTTTGGGAATAAGGACAAGTATTAGGGAATTAGATGGTGGCAAAACATTAAAATATTACTCAGAACGTTTGCTTTGAGTGATTTGGTGTCAATCCATTCAGACATTTTCAAAAATTATCGTTTAAAGAGGAACTTGTGGTGGGCAAAACGTTTGCCATATCTGGGCTTTTGGTTTTCATATATGCTCTGACTGGTCAGTAAAAAGTGAACTAGTCAATCCTGATAGGCTAGCCACAAAAATCAATAGATACCTACTTACAGATCTCAGCATTCTTCATGACCAATAAGCAATGATCTGCTACTTCAAATACCCAGAAACATACTGACAGAGTGGCTTATGATTGATTTCAAGTGTTTTAAATTGAATTCGGAACTCTGCATAATGTCTGTGCTGCTGATGATGAGAGGTGGGAACGTGCATATATAGGCACATTGCTAACAGCCATTACTATTGAATGGTGAAGAACTTGCAATTTGTAGATGTTGGTCTTAGATGTCACAACAGCAAACCATTATAAATCAGTTCAAGCAATGGCGGATTAGACCTCCTAAGAAATCAGAATATGCATATTTTCCATTATTATCAAGTGGTAACTGGAATATCTCTTAATATTATTTACTTCATTGTCCAAAAAGAGTCACTGATAAAAGTAGGCCTACAGAGTTTTCAAACTGTCTTTCAATTTACTATTCAAATGTGAACCTGAAACCGTTTAAAGATTATTAAGATTTAAGCCAATGATCTTTCTCAATGTATTACAAAACCTGCTTTTGAGGCAGTCATTCTTAAACAGTTTTTGTTCATAGGACCCTGGATGACAGCAAACAAATTGAAAACTGTGTAATGATCAATGGCCCAACTGCTAGACAGGCAAAAGACAATTTGTGTTTCATCTCTATAGTTTTGGTGTCTTACCCCTATACACTTGACCAATTGAAGTATAGTCAATTTATATTGAATAATAGTGGGTAATAGCAGAAGCCATCAAGCACCCCATATTGAGCTTTGATAGAATCAGCCATAATCAACCCATCCATAACTGTCATTTTCAGATGAGAAAGAAAAGATTGAAACCAGATGAAAGACACCTCTGACTCTTCCATTACCTTTAACTTTTCCAACAGAGTGGTGTGATTCATAAAAGAGTGGCTAGCATAGGTAGGACCACAAAGTTAACTAAAGTTGACTACATATTAATGAAGTAGTAGCAAGAACAGGCCTGACCCTTAAACCCAACAGGAGCCTGGGTGCTATCAATTAATCAAGAACAATGGTTCAACTGATTGCATTATTGGACTTTAACAAATTGTCAAGGAAAAGAAATGTTGTATTTCAATCCAAAAACAAAAAAATGAACAAAATATTTTGCACAACCGTCAAACAGATGTTTTTACATCTAATCACATGAGTTGACTTGAACATAAATAAAGTAATGTGAGGTGTACAGTGGTGTGTGATACTTGAAACTAAAATATATACTGATAACATACAATCAAATAGTGAAACCTGGGCTCCAATCACTAAGAAAATGTGAACCTCTATTCTTTATGTATTGGTTTGTGTTTCCACAGGCCAGGCCAGTCTCACCAGATTCGACTCAATTAATCATTGAGAACATAAGGGAGTCCACATATAAAAATATTCAAGGAAAGTGAATTATTATTTGGGGTGGACAAGTGTCGATCTCAATGGATAAGGCCCCAAGCTAGTGGATTCCACACACATTAAATAAAGTAAACTGTGCTTCATTTCTGGTAATGTGACACAAAGCAGTGAGGCTAAAATCAATGGCAATGTGTATCATAGGACTGGCTGGATGAGATTCAGACAATACTGCATAACTGGGGGTGTGTGCTTTCTGAAGGGAATGGGATTTCCAGAGAAGAGGTGCACATTCACATTTAAATACAGGTAGCTGGTTAGGAAGGAAGGACAGAAGCTGAGGACTATGACCTCAAGTGAGCTTTTCAAGCCCCGGTGATTCCCAGGTTGGACTTTTGGAGTTCAACCCTATGCTGCAGGATTCAAAATGCTAAATGTGTAAATAAAGAATTCTATAAAATTCTCAATGAATTTCGGAAACCAAATTGCCTAGAAGAAGATCATCCCATTACTCAAGATTTCACAGACAAACTGGCAAATCATTACAAAGCTAAAGCAGACATATTGGACTCATACTTATAACAAAGACAACACCACAGTGCTGACCCATTTCCAACACAACAATCCAAGAATACTCTAAACCAGCCTCTCCATTCCTTCCAACACATATCATATGATAAATTTATGGACCTGGACAAAGCAAGCAGGACTGCCGGCAGCCCTTATGACCCGTGTCCACTGCAAACATTCAATACAATTCTTCTAATAACCTCTCCTACCACTCCAGTAAGGAGAATCATCAACAACTCCTTAACTGCCTGAATATTTCAGGCGAACTCAAAAAGTCATGCATACCCCCATTACTGAAGAAAACAAACTTGGACCCGCTGAACCCTGACAACTACAGACCCATTACAAATGGACCTTCCCAGGGCAAACTGATAGAAAGAGCAGCATTCGCTAATATGTCACGATTCTTTTAAGATAATGTCATACTTTCAGATTTCCAAACGAGTTTCCGTCCAGGAAGAAGCACAGAATCTGCCCTCCTTGCCATCTGGGATGGCCTCAAGAACATAGTTGACCACAATGCTACTTCTCTAGGACCTCTCAGCTGCCTTTGACATGGTTGACCATGACACTGATACAAAGACTCTGTGAAGCCAGCATAGAGGGGACTGTTCTAGACTGGATCACATCCTACCTTCTCAAAACAACTAATGTCATCCATACCCGCACTTTCTCGTCCAAAACATGCTTCACAAAAGCAGGGGTCCCTCAAGGCTCTATTATCTCGCCCATGCTTTTCAACATCTATATGAAGTCATTACTGGCACGGTCAATCAATTTCACCTCACGTGCTATAACTATGCCGATGACACACAAATACTCCCTAAACTGAAATGCCCCAAAGACATTGGAAACGCGCCAATTTTCAGTTGTCTCAGAGCTGTGGATCAATAGATGACGTGGAGCCATCTCAAAATGAATACTTCCAAACCGGAAATACTCACATTTGGAGATTGGAAACATTATGACCCGCTCTCCGCCATATGATCTGGGAACCCCACCTAACGTATCGAAGGAAGTAAGAAACCTCGGAATGACCATGGAATCTAAGCTGTAAATGAATACCCAAGTGGACAAACTAGAAAGATCACGCTTTGTTACTATAAAAACTCTGCAACAAATCTTCCCCCATTTGGAATTTCCAAACAAGGTCCAGGCTTCCTTCTCCCTTGTGGTGTCCAAACTCGAGTACACCAATAGCCTCTATCACAGATCCGCTTTAACAAAGATGAAAAGACTACAACAGATTCAGAACTCAGCTGCCAGACTACTCTTTCATAAAATACTGCAAGACCACATCTCCCCTGCCTTGAAAGCCCTGCATTGGTTACCAGTTGCAAGAAATCCACATTCAAGCTGCTTTGTATCACACACAAAGCGATACATGGAATGGGACCACTCTTCTTTAGGAATAAAATCACAATACACATTCAACAAAGGAACAACCCCTCTAGAGCGGCACTTAGCCTCAAAATTCCAATGTATACGAAAAGAAACATGGGTGGGACATCCTACTCTGTTCAAGAAGCCAAAGTATGGAACTCTTTACCACCAACATAAGATCCACAGACCTTATATTCAGAAAACTACTCAAGAATTGGTTCTTCCACACATAACCACCATACACAAACAGAAATAAAGAGCATATCCCTCTGTATATAAGCATTTCTTTGGACTATAAATATGTACCAACATATGAGTATTGTTTGGCATAAACGTGTAGCATAATTATGTTACAAAATATAGATATTCA
The DNA here is from genome assembly GCF_964261635.1 of Lissotriton helveticus. NCBI lineage: Eukaryota > Metazoa > Chordata > Amphibia > Caudata > Salamandridae > Lissotriton > Lissotriton helveticus. The sequence goes on along the minus strand of NC_136063.1, from coordinate 355,699,575 downwards.
TTAGTTCTGCTTAACAAATGTACATATTACTGATAGTTACATTATTTTAATTTTTTAACATGAATATAAGTGACTGCATAAATAAGTAAATATTTTATCATAACTATTTATCTACAATTGCTTCACTATTGAATTACAAAATAAATAAAACAAATATGTATAAATAAATAAATAAAATTCATTAAAATTACAACAACACTTGAAGGCTGCAGTTTTTTTTAATGCATCTTCAATCTACATATACTACCTTCTTTTATGCAGCTATATACCTTCAATATGCTTATGAATCTTTGTTATTATTACTTTTCATCTAATTCAGCAAATCCAATGCACTACCCTATTTCTCAGCCTATGCCGCTCACAATATATCCTCTACTTCAACTCTCTCATTCATCCCAAAATCCGTACCACTACTATGATTCCCAAAATAACCCTTTCTAGACTCTTCCCTACTCTATCCACCCTTGCATCATCTCATACCTCTTTTACTATTCCAATCCCCAGAAACAAGCATTTTTAAACCCATTCCTCTGATTCTTCCTCCCCCACCTCCTTTTAACTCAAGCCTCCTCCTGCTGCTATGTGCTCTAAAACAAATAAATAAATAAATAAAGATTTTGAAATCCTTCCCTCTTCTATCCCTTCACTATCCTTTTCAATCCATAATAACAGAGTAACATGTCCACCACTCAAATTATTTCACATTTCACTGTACTAAGTCACCACTTATCCTTTTTGAGTCTAGGAGTAGCATGCTACTCAGTGTACAAGCGCTTCAATCCCTATGAATGCAAAAATGTTTCCCTCTTCTATCCCTCCGCTATCCTTCTCAATCCAAAAAACTGACTAACATATCCACCACTCAAATTACTTTCATATTTCTCTATACTAATTCACCACTAATCCTTTATGGGTTCCGGAGTAGCATGCTACTCACCCAAAAAACTCAACACCCCATCCGGAGTAGCAAGCGCTACATCAATGCAAACCTTTTTTCCTTCTTGTATCCTTCCACTATCCTTCTCAATTCAAATAACTGACTAACATATCCACCAGTCAAATTACTTTCAGATTTCGCTATTCTAATTCACCACTAATTCTTTCTGGGGTCCAGAGTAACGTGATACCCACTGAGAAAACACGCTTCAACACCTCGTCAATGGTAGTAAACTCTATATAGATGCAATTACAATACAATAAAATAAAGCTCTCCACTTCAACACTCCGAGATACCTTGCCCAAGAACTAGATCTATCCGGGGACATTAAAGTTTCTAAAAGTTCCAGTTCCCTACTGCTAAAATCACCTCCATTTTATGAAAATAAAACTAATAAACGAGCCTTCTCAGGTATTACCCTGAGAATCTGAAACAGTCTCCCTCCTGTAATTAGAATAAACCCCTCAACTGTGTCATTCATGAAAGAAGTTAAAAGGATTCTGATGAACACATTATTTCTGGTGTAGAGCTCATGAACTATTCTCCTGGATACGTTCTATTCCTTAGTCTGCTTGCATGGTTATTTCTGTCAGACTATGTGCTTATGTGATAGGGTATTCTTTGCTGGGACCTGAGGTGCTCTCTCTTGGAGATTCACAGATATCCCACCCCTAACGATGATGTTATTTTTATACGCGTCTCCTTGAACTTTGTATAGCACTCTGATATCCCCGAGCGTCTTGTTTGCGCAATATAGAAGTTTCTCATATAAAAATAAAATAAAAAAACAAAGCAGATTATGATCAGTAACGTCTCCAATGAAAACTATAAGAAAAAACAAGCATTGCAACAAAGGGGACAATGGGGAAACAATAGAGAAACAATCATAAATGATAGTTTGCTTGCACTTGGATAGTGACCTCTTTAAAAGGTGAAAATATCTCACAAGAAAGCAAGGGGGAAATGAATCTCTCAGAGTTTGAGGAGACAGTCATTAGCTCCTATGCAAAAAAACAATGGGTGGTTCTCTGTGCTGGAGACACAAGTCTCACAATCTAACTGTCACCCTTCTTAGCAATGGCAATCAACATTATAATATAAATACAGAAGAAGGCAAAGTAGAGCAATGGAATATAAAAAGAGGAACTGGGCACAGGGAAAAGCTCCAAACAAGGTTAAGTTCAGGACTGGAAAACACAGAACATAAAGGAAGGAGTTTGCATGTCACAGGATATATAAGAAAGATTGCAGACAAGACTAGGAACAATGACTATCACAGAAACAGAGAGGAAGCTAACAAGAGAGAAATAGAATTAAAAGGCAAGCCTGGGAACAGGCCAGAAAGGATGTGACAGAGCACAAGGAAACCCAACATTTAAGTCTGAAATAGCCTAAAGTTCTGGGGAGGAGAACAGGTCATGACCCAGGTACAAAGAAAACACCAGATGCAAGGAATCAGCGAATCACCAGTGAAAGGAAGTTAGTCAGAACTGTGCTTAAAAGTAAAACCAGGAAAACCAGTAGACACAAGACAGAGAATAAAAAAGGATGGAACAGAGACTGGATCTTACCCAGAAGCATGAAAGTCCAGAATGCAGATATAAAAGAGTCAGAATAACAGCTGGATCTAGGAACTAACAGAACAGAGAACCACAACAAAAGATGTGCTTTAGAAAGAGTCTGATGACAAAAAGGAACTGCAATTACCATAATGCATCAGGGAATTGGGATAAAAATCTGAACTGGAAGCAGGGGCGGTTCCTCCATTATGGCGGAGGAAAGTCATCCTACCTGCTGTGAGTTCAGCACGCACACATATTGATAAAATGGTATTAAATACAATGTTATTATTGTGTCCAATGCTCAGTGCGATGGCAGGGGGTGGGGCAGATCAGTTTTATTGCACTAGTAATGCAGCCCCCTGCCAGTGTGCAGGTCAGATTGGCTGGCTGCCTACAGCCAACCAATCTCACATGCGTACTTCAAAGCCTGCAATCCCAATGCTGAGAAATAGCTGAGGGACTGCAGCCACAGGCCCCAGCCTCAAAATGAGTGCTTGGTTAGCCTGCTACAGCCGATCCTGGAGCTCCTGGTTTCCCGTTCTAGAGCACAGAGTACAAGTCCTTACCTTTCAGCCCGAGCCGAGGGAAGCACCGGGAGGAAGGAGCCTGTGGCATTGAGGACACAGAAAAGAGCAACGGGCAGCAGGTAAATTCCTTGTTTTTTATTTTTAATTGATAGTGTTGTCTGTTTTTCTCCCGTCCCGCCCCCCACTCTGCCTCCACACCAGCCACTACTGACTGAAAGGTAAAGAGAAATCAAATCTGCTATGTATGGACGTGAATATTGTCTTATAAGGATGTGAAGGCTGGGCCGTAAAGGACCTTATGAGTGACACCTAGAAGCAGGGTTGTAGAATGCTGATCATACGTCATTTATGAAATGCATAAACCATTGAAAAACTCACACCATACACAATAAAAAGTTCACAAGTAGATAAGGCCAAAACAACAAAAACCCCAAAAGGTGAATCAAAGATATGAAACTGTAACCTTCACAGTGAGACTGAAGGCCAGATACCTAAAGCAGGTTTGTCTGCTGGGGCTTTTGCGCTTCAGAGATTTGTAAATGAGAAATGTCCAAGTTGGAGAATGAGGATTTTTTCAGGTTCAGAGATCTCCTCCACAATGCACAGCTAAACACCAATCAGTTGCTGGGGTACTGCCCCCAGGACCTCAGTGAAAGTCACTAAGAAACTCAGATGGAGTCAGCTAGAGACTAACAGCAAACCCCAGTCCAGTTGCCACTGGTCCATTGGAATACTTCAGAGGAATATCCTGTTTGGCTTTTGTATATTCCTGGAGTCACTCAGGGGACCAGCCTTATGATCCTCTTAGCTCTTTTTGTCCTTGGATTTCAAGAGGAAGGGTATCCACATTTTTCAGGTTCTTTTCACAGACCACAGATGCCAAATGCAACAGGTTCAGTCTGCCTGCAATCATTTCAGATGTCTAGCATTGTTCTGAAGAAGGTTCGGTGATGGTCAAGCTTTGCAGGGTTCACCAGTCTGTGGGTGGATGAGACACCCACAGACTCTCCCTCTCTGACCAATTGAGTAAAAGATCCCATGGCCATGTCAACCTTGTAGGATGTGGCATTATTGTGCTAACAGGAGAAGCCCCAGTGTGGATATACTGCTGAGCTCATATAAGTCCTTAGGTAGACCTGTCAATCAAAGTGGTCATCTGTGAAGCCCTGTAATTAATTTTACACCTCATTACCGGCAGGGTAGGATAGACCAGCATTTGTAGACTAAGGCTAATTAACCAATAGTGTCTCAGACAAGTAAATATAATTTTTCTGAATGTTATATTTTCTAATTAGTTTTAGTAACAATTTGGAAATGTTCTCACACCTTTTGTATAATAGTTTATTACAGCATAATGTAGAAATAGTGATTTAATTTTCCTTATCAGTATTTCCCATGGGAAAGAGCTAAACCCAATTCATTGAAAATAGCTGTTGGTGATTTATACACTGTGGGTTTGTGATAACATTAATTTAGGCAAGCACTACTTCTAGGCACTGTGCACCCTACCTTATGGGCAAGACAATTATTTCAGGGGTGACTTGGAAGAATGTTTTAGGCCTGCAAAGTAGTTAATTTTCACAAGTCTGCCTGCAAACATGAGAGCTAGCAGGCTGCTTGGGATAAGGCTTCAGAGAAGGTCTGTGTAATGTTTTCAGGGTCACAAAGTGGAAAGCACAATCTAGTGGTTATTTCCACTTGTGACATTTAATTTTACATACAGACACACTAAGTGTGTAGGAGGATAAGAACACAAGCACGTTTTCCTAACACAACATATACCTCACAAATGGTGCTTGAGTAGCGAATAGCATATGTTGTAATTCATTTGAAAGTCATTAAAAAGATATTTGAGAGGGCCGCTTAACCCACAACATATGGTGGCATGTTTCATTCCTAGTGCCCCCTACCCTCCACACACCAAAGTAGGACAATACTACTTTGGTGGACTCAACCATAAAGGGAGTTTTTTAATTTTCTTTGGCATGACAAACATAGTTGCCCAGATGCAATAAATAAAAATACTTAAGGGTATACCCAAAGGGTTTCAGTTTATTCAGTGTACGGGTTGATATGAATAAAAACTAGTGTGTGTGTGGTTAAATGGTGACGAGCACTGTTTCATCTAATCTCATGTAACTGACCGTGTGTTTCAACCTGTGCCTAAGCCTATAGGAGTCAACAGTCTTCTTCAGGGTTTAGGAACTCTCTTCCCAGATAATGCATACAGCCGATGCAAATTACTGAGGCATAAGGCTCTGATACTTGTCTAGATGAAGACCAGCAATGACATCTGCAGGTGGAGATTGCATAGAAGCAGACAAAAAATGCTCATTAAGAATCATAAAAAGGTATGTTTCCCCCTTGGTAACTTGTTACAATTTCAGTGGATGATATGTTCCCTAACTACAGGACATTCACATGTGTTTCTTAAGTGTACATGCATGCTATAAAACAGTGTCTTTACAAGCAAGTGCAAAGAGTCCAGGCACTTATCACAACACATTTAGACTATGCTAATAGTCTTTATGCAGGTGCCCCCCAATATCTGATCGACCGCCTGCAAATTGTCCAAAACGCCGCAGCTCGGCTCATTGGCAATATTTCTGCCCGCACCTCGGTCAGAGCTTACCGGGATGAGCTTCATTGGCTCCCCATAGCTCGGCGCATCGATTTTAAGATCTTGACTTTGGCATTTCGTGCAATTCATGGAACTGGCCCGTCTTACCTGAGTAAACGCCTTAAAATCTCATCTTCAGTTAGACATCTTAGATCTAACAGCCTTCGTCTTCTGATCGTCCCAAGATTCAGGCTTTCCCGTAGCGGCGGTAGAACTTTCACCGTCACAGCTGCCAAGCTCTGGAATAGCCTGCCTCTGGATCTCAGGTTCATTGAATCCGAGTCAATCTTCCGACGTAAACTCAAAACCTGGTTGTTTACTAAACGGTTATAAAGTTTTCAGCTTCTCTTATTTCTCTCAGTGGGATTTATACCTGGTACCTTCCTTGGGTGACATTCAGGTAATCTTAGCGCCGGGACACCTCCGCCGGAGGTAGCCGTGCGCTTTATAAGCTTCTTAAATAAATACTTTTAGAATTTGAGACTTATGAATATCATGATTATAATAGCGGGACACCTTGCCTGTAGTCGCACACTGGGTATATGGTAACAATCAGATAAAAAGACAAAACATAAACACTTCCTTCTTCATTTCTACTCATTAGAGATTGTGATAAATACAGATGTGCTAGATATGCAGACTCTTTGCATTTGCATGTTAAGGCACTGTTCTCATGATTATGGGCTCATTATCAGACATGAAGTAGACCAGATTCAATATCACCTGCTAATTTTCTTTACATAATAGCATAGCCAAGTGAGCAGACTGTGAAGCTCTATCACGCCTACTCAGCAATTTTGCCAAGATTTGTTTGACTTTATTTTAGACAAAATTGATTATATTCTTCAGAATGTTTTCTATTAATTGTCCAAGGTATCTTTAAGCTTATTTCTGAAGCTGATGACACTGTACTTAGCTCAATTTGTAAAAAAATGCAAGTGTCAGGATCCCTCCCAGGATTCTACTGCAGCTTGCGCCATCGATTGCCAGCACTGCCAATGATAGTACCATCACAACTGCTAACCATCACATTCCAACAACTGTGACAAGTTAGACTATTCCAGGCTACTCAAAGCTATACCAATGGCATGGACAGCAGATGTTCTTCATTTGTAATGTGCATAGAATAACATACACTGTGTTGTGCTCATCACAAAATTAGGCAAAGAGTGCCACCATGGGGTGGACTGTCATAGCTGCTGGTGTGGAGAATAAAGTGCTGGAGGTTCAATCAATCAATCAATCAAATAATTTGTAGAGGGCACAACATACCCGCAAGGGTTCCAAGGCGCTGAGGGAGGGGAGCAGGGGGGTGCTGTTGCTACTGGTCGGACAGCCAGCTCTTGAGTTGTCTCCTGTGGGTTAGAAGGTCTTCGATTTGTCATAGGATAAGGGGAAGGGTGTTCCAGGTCTTGGTGGCGTGGTGGGAGAAGGATCTGCCTCCGGCTGTGGTTCTACGGATGCGTGGGACATTAGCCAGGGAGAGGTCTGCGGAGCAGAGTTTCCTTTTGGGTACGTAGAAGGGGAGTCGACTGTTGAGGTAGGCTGGGCCAATCTTGTGGAGTGCCTTGTGTGTGTGGATCAGGAGCTTGAAGAAGATTCTTTTGTAGACAGGGAGCCAGTCCTGGTTCCCCAGGTGGGGGGTGATGTGGTTGCAGTGCGGGACATCGAGGATCAGGCGTGCAGAGGCCTTCTGGATTCCTTGCAGTCTGTTGATGAGCTTGGTCAGGGCGCCGGCGTAGAGCGTGTTTCCCTAGTCGAGTCTGCTGCTGACTAGGGCCTGGGTGACTGTTTTCCTTGTGTCTGTCGGGATCCATCTGTAGATCTTGTGGAGCATACGGACGGTGTTGAAGCAGGCGGAGGAGACAGCACTAACTTGTTTGGTCATGGTGAGTTTCGAGTCGAGGATGACTCCAGGTTGCGTGCATGGTTGGTGGGTGCGGGGGGTGTCCCTAGTGATGTGGGCCACCAGGAATCGTCCCATGCTGAGGGGTTGAGCCCGGGGATGAGGATCTTCGTCTTGTCTGTGTTCAGCTTAAGGCCGCTATTCTCCATCCTTTCAGCGACGGCCTTCATTCCCTGGTGGAGGTTGGATTTGGCGGTGAGGGGGTCCTTGGTGAGGGAGAGGATCAGTTGCGTGTCATCGGCGTAGGAGATTATGTTGAGATCGTGCTGTGGCGCGATGCGTCCAGGGGCGGGGCCGCAGAGGCAGCAGCGGCGGGAACCGCGAGAAAAAGGTCACAGAGGATCAGGGAAACAAAAAGCAAAATGGTCACAGAGGGTCACAGGGCACAGAAGACACTAAGAGCGCAGGTGGAGCTGCAGCGGGGGGGAGCGACCTACCTGGCAAGGTCAAGGGTCGCTCTCCTCACCGTGCAGCGGTCGCTGTTTTAAGGGGAGGTGGGAGGGAGGAGCAGCTGGGAGGCGGGTGGCAGGGGGCAATGAATGGGCACGGGGGTGGGGCCGCAGGGGCAGCAGCGGCGGGAACTGTGAGAAAAAGGGCACAGAGGATCAGGGAAACAAAAAGCAAAATGGTCACAGAGGGGCACAGGGCACAGAAGACACTCAGAGCGCTTGTGGAGCTGCAGCGGGGGGGGGCGACCTACCTGGCAAGGTCAAGGGTCGCTCCCCCCGCACTGGAAACCATGGCTTAAATCAAGAACTATCATTGTGATAGAGTTAGTTATTCCACTGCTAAGGAAACCTACTGTGGTCAACTTAAGGTCTGTTTTCTGACTTTTTTTCACTGCTGAAACCCCAAAATGATTTACTCCTCTTCAATCTGGCATACGTACATTCAAGAAGAGAAGCACCCATTTTAGGTCAAGCCTAGACAGCACTTTCACTTTCTGGAACATCTGTTGAATGTACTTTGGGGGTTCTGGAGATCAGCTCCAGGATTTGTCTGCTTCCACTTTTGCTTATGGACTATTTTTACTGTTCAACTGCCTCTATTTAACTATCTTGTTAGAAAACGACCAGTAGAGGTCAGTAAAATACCAGAATTGCTTTCTGCTTAGGGAATTTCTTTTTTCCTTTTTGTGGCAAATACCAAAATCACTTTATCATTCCCTAGATTCCAGACCATAGAAACTTGTATTCCACAAGCACCCATAGACAATAATATTTTTTTCAAATCTTGTATTTTCAGTGATATGACCACCGAAGGCCCTAATTTTGTATTAAAAACAGAGCTTCTGACTATACCATTTCTCGCTGATAGGCAATATTTCTCTCCATGTGTTCCCCTACCTGGCGAGTTCCGCAGTTTGGTTCTTACTTTCCCTCCATGTCAAAGAACAGTAAATGTTTCAGCACCCAGGCTAATGTGCAGCAAAGATAAATACATATACGGTCCCCAAGGCAAGACCAATTGCATTGCAAATGCTTGTTTTAATCGGTCCTCTCTATAGCCTTCAATTCATGCTCTCAATCTGTCCTTGTAAATTAGTTGTCTAAAATGGTAATGTGATATTTGGCCTTACTTGATTTGCTTCCTTTTTAAGTGTTTGTACACATTTTATTTGGTTAATTTCTGAAGAGCATTTACGGACATTGTGTGGAGTTCCTCAAGGCTTGGCCATGTTAAAAATCCATGTAGTTCTACTCATCCTTTTAAAATCCTATGATTTGGATCTCAGGATGTATGCTTGAGCTAATGCACACATTCAAGGACATCTCTTATGGAGTTTTCCAAGCCTTGGCCGCCTGCCTTGTACACAATCTAGCTTTTACTTAATCCAAGGCTTTGGGCATAAGCTTTAGGGTTAAGCCAATGACAAAGAGCTAATCCTCATACTAAATGGGTATCCAGCTGCTCTTCAGATTGCACCCTCACCACTTGGATGGACACTGACTCTTTGCATTTAAATTCTTACAAAAAAAGAGGTGTTTTCCATTAATGAGCATTTTATTTAGAATTCTAGCGACTAGCCTTCTATAATGAGCCTTCCTCCTTAACTAGTATATTCTGCTTGGTCCTTGAGCATTATCTTTGATTGCCAGATTTCACATAAGACTCAGATTGACAAGTTCTCAGACAGGTCGCAGGTTCTCAGACAGGTCATTGCCGTTCTTTCAGCGGATTATTCAGCTGATAATTGTTTATTGTAAAATAATAGTCTACAAATCTGGTTATATCTCACCTTCATTACTGGGATTCTTTACAATTGTGTCTTCCTGCCTATATAACTTTCAGAGCTCAGCTTGTTAAGAACAATGTTGTGCATCTTTTTCTTAGTAAGAATACATGGATCTATTCATCTTAATTCTTTTTGATTGGCTACCTGATTGTAAGAGATTTATCTTTAAAGTTACAAATCTCTTTCACAAATATATAATTGCCACTGCTCCTATTTATTTATATTGATGGCGAGAAGGAGTCTCCTCAGGGAGAAGAATGTTGAGATTACATTGTCTGTATTCTCTCAGAGAATGCAGACTAGTCTTGCTACAACGTGAAGAACCACTTTAAGGGGTTAAGACGGAATTTGAGAATCCTACAGAAAAGCATTTGGCATATCTTGTCTGCAGGGAATATTGATGGGACTACATCTTAGAGATCTTATTCAGGAATCAATAATTGAATACCACATATTAGACTTGTCAGCCTTAGGGTTTGTCTTCCCCCGCACTGTTTGACTGTACCGCTCCTGTTTGGCTAATTAGTTTTTGTTAGCTTTAGGACTGTGTGTACTCTAACACTGCTAACCAGTGCTAAAGTGCTTGTTCTCACCCTGTAAACATGGTACAACTGGCTTACACTTGATTGCAATATTCAATTGACTTATAATAGCCTAATAAAGTGGTATAGCATGCATTCATGGCCTGTATATTAAATGCTACTAGTGGGCCTACTGCACGTGTTGTGCCACCTACTTAAGTAGCCTCTTAAAGCATGTCTCAGGCCAGCCATTGCAGCATGAATGCAGTTTTAAACTCCCAAATCGACTTAGCAATATAACCACCTTGCCAAACCTTAAACTGCCCTTTTATTGCATACAGGATACATGGCACCCCAAGGTATGCCCTAAGTTGCCCATAGGGCAGGATGCATTGTAATTAAAAGGCTGGCCATGTACATCTAAGTTTTACAAGTCCTGATAACGGAAAATGTGGGTTTTTACTACTGTGAGTCTTACCTCTCCCATAGGAAAACATGGGGTTGTAATATTACATTTAATAACTGCTAACTTTTAATTGGGCAGAGGTAAACGATTTATGTTTGGTGTGTGAGACATTGTAATTGTCAACCCTCTTTATAGGTAAAGTTGAATTTTCAAGTCACAATTTTGAAAATGCCACGTTCAGAAAATTAGCATTTTCCTGCCTAGCTATTTGGTGACTACAGCCTGTTCCTAGTTCATATGACTGGGTGTATTTAGCAGTTAAACTTCATTTTATCCTCCCAAACAGCCACACAATAGAGAAAACAGGTGTGCCTAAATTGATCATCACTAGCAGGATGAGGGGGAGGAGCTGGGTGCAGCTCCACTTACACCTGAATAGGCTGTGCCCTTCCTTCACACACAGGACTTGTCAACACTGACTTGTTCATGAAGCCAGCTTGGAGCTAGGGCAGGTAAAGCAGGAAACTTAAAGCACTACTAAGACAACTCTCTAGAAACATCTACTACAAAGAAGGCACCAGATATAAATTTAGGACCCTCAGACTAAATCCTGCTTTGAACTCTCAGAGGCCTGCCCTGCCGTTTGAGCCCTGTTCCACTTCTTGAACCCAGGACTACCAGAGTGACTTCAAGGACTAGTTCGATGACCTCCTGATCACGGCCTCAGGGACAAAATAGGCTTCAACAATTTTGAAGCCACACCTGGACCCAGCGTGAGTGAGTCCTACCCCCCAAGTGCTACCCTTCCAGTCCTGGCCCCCGGGTGATGGTGTTAAAGGTGCCAAGATAGTTCAAATGCAAAAATAGAGACTTTTTGTCAAAAACTTCTCTGAGAATGGAAAGGAGACCGGGACCAACCTTCTCATCTATCTGCCCAAGGTGCATCATCAGTTAGCCTGACTTCGCTGCAGCTCCCACTTTGTTCTTCCCTGCAGCAGCAAATCCTGGTCTGCGGTTCTTTCGTTAAAGGAGTATCCAGCCTTGTGGAACTCTTGTTGTCTGCACTTGCTAGCCATGCACCTCTGGAGATTTACAGCTTCCAAAAAAGTGACTAAGTCCAAATGTAGAAATCTTCACCGCTACTTCGTCCAGTGGTTCCCCGAAGATGACGACCGCTCTTCGGACACCCCCTGCAGCCTTGCCCTGCTAAACTTCCACCGTCACAAAGATGTTTTCTACAAATGTCTTATAGGTTCAAAATAAACACTGATCAGGCCGAGTTCCCTTTTTTATCTGGCTCATGCTCCATCGCAGTCAGATTAAGTTTTCGACTTTGACCCAGTCTTGCATGGATAGATCTTCACGTTTGGCACTTTAATTTTTTTTAAGTGCAAGTTTTTACCTTAAACCTTAAAAATTCATAACTTTGGTTCTACTGATTGGATTTTTATTGCTTCAATGTAAATTCATTTATTTAAATGTACTCAATTTTTCGAAATTGTTGGGATTTTCTTTTGCTGTTTTCTCCCATTATTACTGTTTGTGTGCTGCTTAAATACTTTATATGCTGCCTCTAAGTTAAGCCTGATTGCTTTTGTGCCATGCTCTCAGAGGATTAAGCAAAGGTTAATCTAGTGATTTTTATGGTACACGCTCTGTGACTGTTACTTAAATAGGGTTAACACCTTACTCAACCAACAACCATATTTTTCACATCACTGATAAATTGTAACTTGTGTTTACATATTTAAATACATTGAGGTGATCAGCTAAAATAAAATCCAGAGATGTTGGGCAATCAGCTTATAAAATAAAACTTGGGAAGGGCTCCGACAGCTTTAGATTAGGATGATAGAGTGGGGGTGAGACGAACAGAAACACTATTTTGTTGGGATTGATTTGGAAGTGATAAAGAAGTCATCCAGTACTAGATTCCATCCAGAGTTTTAGCTAATTATGATATGGCATCCTGAGTAAAAACCTTCAGACAAAGCAGTAGGTCTTCTATGTACTGGCTTTATAAGGTGCCAGAATCCAGTCTGCGGTGGCAGGGTGGGAGAAACAATTATGGACTAGAATGTGGCCCAAGTAATTGCCAGAAAATGAAATTATTTTAAGCATTACAGCCATCATTTCTTTGTTTTTCTGATGAAACACCTTCAGTGCAATGAGTATGCCCAGAAATGAATTACATGGTAACTGGGCCAAAGGATACAAACTGCATCTCACTGTTGAGTTTCAACTAGACTGTTGTTTATCTGGGTAAGTTTGTGTTCATAGTTTGGTGAGAAATAGCATGGCCTATTTGAGCTGGGCCATAGCTGATATGCATTAGCTGCTTCCTGTCTGCGTTGGCATGATAGGCAAAAGGCAATGGACTGGACTATAGACACAAGTAATTACCAGTTTCAAGAATATATCAAGCATGCTATCCATTATATGTTGTTTTGTCAGAACACTTAAAAACTACATCCATGGGCTCAGGGTATAGATTGAAGAATGCAGATACACAGATGCAGTTTCAGACTCACAGTTCCATAGCTGGTCATTCTGGACTTAGAGGTGGCACCATCTTGCCTGTGGTCTGAGAAAATCCCACTCAGGAGAAGAAAGGGCAAAATAGAATTGGGAAAGACATACATCTCAATGTAGCACCCTCTCTTGGACCTCATATGTACTTGTCTCATGCAGTCAAGTCCTGAAGAGAGTAAAATCATCATTATGTATGCTTGTGAAGTGAACTATCTCACTTTATCCCACATATTGTGAATGATATCCCTTTAAAAGTTGGGTAACACTTTGCAGCTACATGTGCTTGTGAATACGAATGGTTTACCTGTAGCATACAATATCAAATGTTAGTCTATGGACTATCTCTTCTGCTGTGTGATGAAATATGCATGCAAAACCTAAATCCTCAACTAAATTGTTTAATATTAAATGCAGCTTATAATACATTCTGAAAATGAAATCAAGTATGTGCTGTAACACATTTAAAAGGAAGGGAAGCCTCTATCTCCACAGAGAAAATGTAACTTTAGTTCAATGGAATCAGTCAAGCAACAATACCACCTTTGAAGGAATATCCAAGCCCATACAAAGACAAACAGCTTCACTGAATAAATTCTGTGACATTACTAAGAGGAATTTCCAGTGATCACTGTAGCACAATTTAGTTAAGCAGTCAAACAATTTGGGAATTAAGGTTCTCCAGGGTACCCACCTTAATGTACAAGAGTTCAAAAATGGCTATCACATGTTTGTTACCATTTAGAATGCGACCCTCACAGTGTGAACGCCATCTTGAATTGTGAAGGCTTCTAAAGAGGCTCACTATTTTGGTTTCCACTTTAGACGTATAGAACCTTACTTAAATCTGCATTCAATATTAAATATGTGAAGTCAATATTCTAAATGTTGTCAAGAACTAAATGTAAGAAACTGTATATTTAACTAATGCCTATGTCAAACTTTGATTAGACCCTTAATAAATCCTCTCCTATGTTATCCACAATTAATGTGAACTGAGTTACTGATGTGAAGCCTTTTGAGAACCCTAATGACAAAGTGACAAGATTCCATCATAATCTACTTTAGCAGTTTGTGATGTAGGATGCAAACCAATTTATGACCTTGTATTTGATCTGAATGTGCTCTATCAAAGTTTTTAATAGAATGCACTGGTCAAATGTTTCAAACACCACTTATAGATTCAATATGCTTGGCAAGCAGGAATTGCTGTTGTGAAAAATGTCAAGTCATTGTTAACAATTTTCAGACAGCCCACTTCATTGCTACAATCATCACTGAATGGCAATTGAGGTTTATTAAGGAGGCTATTATCTCCAATTACCTCATAGTCAGAGGTTTGAATCCTGACAGGTCCATTTTCCCTTTGATCCTTGAAAAGATTTATAGAATGAGCACTATTGATCTGAATCCAAATACCCATATTCAATTAAGTTTCAACATGCTTCAAGGTCTGAATGTGTACTTTACAAATACACATGCTGTGTTGTGATATGTTGTGTTATGAACTGTGCTGTTAAGCAGGGACAGGAAGGAAGTGGATTAAATGTATTAATGTCAGCAGTCTACTCACCTGACATCTTCCCTGACATCCCAAGGAGCTTTTCGCTGTAGATGTATGCCATTTGTGTTGTCTTCAGCATCGTCCATGTTTCAGAGGTTGATGAACAATGTGTTCAAGGATGTGTCTAGAGAGCTTTGTTTTCAGGATGATATTTTAGTTTATGGGAAAGATGGATGTGAGCATGATGAGAGACTGGAGAAAGTGCTGAAACCTAAAGGTGTCTGGTTTGACTTTGAAACAAAACAAGTGCAAATTTTGTTGTATCGCAGTGGATTACTTGGGACATCATGTGTCTAGTAAGGGTATTGAGCCAAATATTAATATTATTAGAGTGATTGAGAAAGTACCTGCACCTTGTGGTAAAGATCAGCTTTGAAGTTTCCTAGGTCTTGCTGAGTAGTATGCCAGATTTGTAAAAACCTTTGCTGGTAAGACTGCGTGTTTGCGTGAGTTACTAAAAAACAACACAAAGTAGAGTGGTGAATGTCAGGAGGTGTTTGAGGTGATTAAGGAAGAAATTGTTTCTGCACATCCCCTTAAACCTTTTGACACGCAGGATTTTTGCATCATCTTGACCAATGCCAGTAATCACGGTTTAGGTGCTGTGTTGCTGCAGAGGAGAAGTGACTGTAAGAAGAAAATTGCTGCTTTTGTGTCTAGGGCACTTTGTGGATCTCTACCAACTTACTTCGTACTGATCACAAACCATTGATGGACATATTCAGTACAACCAATGGTGCTCGGGCAACCCCACACATTACTAAGTGGTAGTACCACATGCAGAAGTGTCAGTATAAGTTGCAATATGTTCCTGTATTCCCAATATTGCAGCTGACTGTTCACCTATTGCGGATGAAGTGGATGCAGATATCAATGGTAACAATTGATTGGAATTTGTGTGTGCTAATTGGCCTGGGCGGAGTTCGCAGATTTAACACTACAAAATGACCATAAGACTCTGCCACACTATGTGGGGTTCTGCAAGCAGCGGACAGAGTTAGGTCACGTTGTTCACACTGATTTTTAGCACCAGGTGTTTGTCCCGCCCTGGAAAATCAGTACGACTGGCACCATGTTCTACTCGAGCTGCAGTTTCCTCAACACCAACGGAATGTTTCTCAATGCAGGTGGTAGTGGCCATCTGCAACCACCCTCATTTAGAAATCTCGATGGGAGGTTGCATGGAGTAAGATTTTCTTTGCCCCACTCATTAATGTTGGTGAGTGAGAGTGAGGAACAAACTCAGTGGAGCAGAGTTTTTCAGAACTCCGTACACAACATGGAGCACGTTTTGGAGAAAAATATATAAACTTCATGAGTTGAGCAGAATGTCATGGCCAGGCCTAACTCACACTAAAACTCACTCATTAATACAGCTTCTCACACACCCACTCAGTTAACCATACAGGCACTGATGCAGCTACTCTCTCTCTTACAACCACTCACACACCAACAGGACCACTCACATACCCATTCACACATCAATAAAATAACTTACACACCCACTCACTCACCTTATAGCCACTCAAACGGATTTTCACTCTCCAAAATACCACGCACACCCACCCACTTACCTATACACACACTCAAACAGCTGCTCACTCACCCATATACAGCGGTACAAAAGGGGTGGGTGATGGACGGAGCATCTGAACCAATCAAACACTCACACCCAGTCAACAGATCTGGGTTTAATCCATCACCGTTCTTTAGCCCACTCTGCCACCCCTGTTCAGACATGGCCATTTGCAAATCAGTCTGACCCTGTGCCTCAAGGGAACAGTCCAGCCCGAACTGCCAAGCCATGCCTTCCCTGGATCGGAAACAAGCTTCGTAGGACCGGTTTCTGGCATTTCAGCCGTCTTCAGCCAGGCTTGCTTGAATCCAGTGGCAAAGTGAGCAAAGGACTCACGTCTGAGCATACCCTGCCAACTTATGGCAAACAAAGCGGAACAAAAAAGGGGGGGGTGATGGACGGAGCATCTGAACCAATCAAACACTCACACCCAGTCAACAGATCTGGGTTTAATCCATCGCCGTTCTTTGGCGCTTTGCTCGCCATATGTTGGCAGGGTATGCTCAGACGTGAGTCCCTTGCTCACTTTGCCACTGGATTCAAGCAAGCCTGGCTGATGATGGCTGTAATGCCAGAAACCAGTCCTAGAATGCCTGTTTCCGGTCCAGGGAAGGCATGGCTTGGCAGTCCGGGCTGGACTGTTCCCATGAGGCACAGGGTCAGACTGATTTGCATATGGCCATGTCTGAACTGGGGTGGCAGAGTGGGCTAAAGAACAGTGATGGATGTAACCCAGAACTTTTGACTGGGTGCGAGTGTTTGATTGGTTCAGATGCTCCGTCCATCACCACCCCCTCTTGTACCACTCACCCATACAGGCTGATACACAGATATTCAGTAACCCGTACAGCCTCTGACAAACCCACTCAAACACCTATGCAGCCACTCAAACAGCCACTAACTCATCCATGCAGCCACTCTCACAGCCACTAACTCTCTAAAACAGCAAGTACCACAGTCACTCACTCACTCTTATAGCTACTCACATACCCACTAACACATCCTTACAGCCACTCACACACCCATACATCTAAACAGACATCCACTCACAAACTGATACAGCCACACAGCCAATCATATGAGATATGCTAGAAACAGTATGGCTGATTGCTAGTACAGAAAGAATAATAATCTAACTTATGATTGAGTTTAGTATTGTTGTGCAGTCATTGTGTGCCTTGGGCACCCCCCAAATTTTTGCTGATGGTAACTGGCTCTGACTGACACTGTGCTATGCTAAAAAAAGACACTTAGAATACAGTGAAAACACCTGCATACTCTATAGTACACTTTGGGTGTAGGTACCGCTGTGATTGGCATGATCTACCCTTTAAGGCCCTAGTACATAATAGGGCAGGGGAATGAAACTACCTCTAAGTCCCTAGTATATAATAGGGCATGGCAGTTTGGAGGCCAGCAGCCCTTTCTTCACTTGCATGTGTGCACTGATGAAGCCGCAGGTCAGTTTAAATGTAGCTTGTGTTGCAGGACTACTTTTAAAAAGTGAATTGTGCCCACACTCTACTTTGGTGTTTGGAGCACTTACAAATGGATAACCTACACTATTTGGGCATATTAGGCACCCGTAGGTCCCTCTAGATGTCCTAGGGGTCGGGGGTTAGGTATTTATAAGGAGGGATCTTATAAAATGAGTTTTATATGCCTTGGGTTAAGTGAAATTGTACATTTCACTCTCCACATTGTGATAAAGTGCTTCACAAAATTGACTTTGGTGCTAGGAGCACCATGGAGGGAGGATCTGCAATATTTCTACATATTCAGAACCCCTTAATTCTCCCCTGGGTGTTCCAGGGGCAGGGGTCCTGAAGATATAGGCATAGTACTTATAAAATATGTTTTTGTCGGCCCACGTGCTGGTAAAATGGCCCATTTATTTTTTCCGACTGGAAATCCCCTGCCACATAGGTGAACATGGCAAGAAGTTATTAACTATTAATTCTTGGTAGGAGAAGGCTAAAAATAAAATTCAAAGACTTTCAAGAATGGTATTTATAAACTCAACAATATGATATCGTTGAATTTCTCCTAAAATGTACAGACAAGAACTTATAGGACTTTCTAGTCTGTAAGCCCAGATTCAGCCTTCTAGTGGTCTGTCCTGATTGATCAGAGTTAAGTGGATTAGACAGGCTTCTTTGAAGAGGTGATAAAGAGCCCCTGGGGTTGGCGAGCTCTGCTGGGAGGGCAGTGTTCTGTTACACAGGAATGCCAGACCAGGAGGAGGAGACGTAAACAATGGACTTGAAGGAAAGGGAAACACACTAGTGTCATTTACAACTCTACTCTTTTGAACCCAGCCAGATGCTAGGCTTAAAGAAGGAATGAGCAGATGCAAGGGGGGACACTATGGAGAATAGCCATCCTAGGGATATATTAAGCCAGCTCTTCTCTCCCTGCTGGAAATCCAGCCATAATGAATTTGGAAGAATTGGTGCACTTTGGGACAAAATAGTGTCACACTCTGCAGGAAGTGGTCATACATTGGGGTGGTACCCTACACCCCATTGGACAGGAGTGAGCTCCTGCTTGAAAAACTTGGAATACGTATCTGAGAGGGGCAGAGCCTCTCCAATCTGCTGCTTGAAACCTAAGAAAGCAAGAAGGGCCTAGCTGAGAAGTTTGATGTGCATTTCCTAAGGCCTGCACTTTGAAGATTGCACCTTCTGCACCATCTGGAACTACAGCCCTGTAGACTACCTTGCTGTAAAGAGTGGACTCCCTGAAAGCTACAGGTTCACAGAGCTCGCCTGAAAGATCACCACCAAGAATCCTCAAACTGGAGCACGACCAGAGGATTTTTAAGAGTTTTTTCCAAGTAGATTGTGGGAATTGAAGTCTTCAACTTTCAAGGACCATCTTGGAGTTTCCAGACCCTTGGAGGGAGTTTGTGACACGTTGGGACCCTACGGGGAATTTCAGAAAGAAGTTCCAGAAGTTTGGAGAACTTTGCAAAAAAGCTCCATAAATGGACAGACTTAACTTGGCCAGCAAAGCCACCTACCTTCAACCACGAGTCGGCCTGCTGTCCAGGACTTTGTCCAGCTGAAAAGCTCCGTAGGTCCTACTTCCAGAGTTAGACCAGGAGTAGGCGAAATCTGAGGCCTGCGATCTCTCACCAATCCTATCTGGTGAAGAGCATCGAGGGAATACGTGAGAAAAAGCACCATAAAAGTTTCTAACCCCAAAAGAAGAAAAGGTGACTGGAAGCAACCGCGAAAGCCGAGCCGACTGCCTTCAACTGCGTGTCCGTCTGGATCCCTGGTTTGTCCCGATTGAATGCTCTGAAGGTGGGACTTACATAAGTTTGACCAGGGGCTCGTCGCAAGGCAATCCAGTGAACCCTCAGAGCTTCAAGAGACCCCAGGAAGAAAAGCTTAAGAAAGGTTTCTAAGTCAGAAGGTAAAAACTGTAACAGAGACTTACCATGAGCAGTAGCCGAGCAGGGCTCCATCTCGGTAGGCCTGAAACTTTGACTTTGACCAGTCTATCGCGAACCAGATGTCCCGATAAGTCGCTAGAGTTTTCTTTGTGCTAGATAATGCTACATTTTTGAAATTACATATCTAGAGTTCCCTACATTGGATTTTTTGTCGTTTTGGTGTCATTTTAAAGATAAACAAAAATCATATTTTTATAAATTGGTGTAGGATTTTTTGTGCACTCTGTCTTAATCATTTACTGAATTGGTGTTTTTTAAATGCTTTACATACCTGTCTTTGAAGTTAAGCCTGCATGCTCGCAGCCACGCTACCAAGAGCTTAGCATGGGAATAATTTTCTAAGACCTATTTTGAGCCCTATACAGTCTTAGTGGCTTTATTCCCAGTGGCAGATATACATTTGCCCCTACTAATAACCAATTTTTCAACATTTGGTGCTTGGCGGTGTGAATTAGGACTTGTGTTTAAAAAGTGCCCCTTTCAGTAAAGTGAATTAAGATTATAAAAATCATCTTAATTGCCTTAGAACAAAACTTTTGAGTTTGATTTTTGGAATTGGGACTAAACTGTGTTAATCCTTTGTTTTAATTTTTCCAAATTGTTCTAAGTCTGTTGTACATAGTTGCTGTGACCCAAAACTAGGGAACAATTGACCTGGACCTGGCTAAACTGTCCCAGTTCAGGAAGGCTGATCTTAGGGTACAGTGTAGGCTGAGGGGCTGCCTGCTGCCCACATGATTAGGAAGGCAGGGTTACCTAAGTCCCTAAAGGCCTGGGGTAGCTGAGGAGATTCAAGGGGGATGAAGGCTGTTCTCCCCAACCACTCCCAAGAGGAGGGTGAGGATGGTGCCTCTTCGATTTTCTCTAGTGTTAGCCATATGACTCCATATGGTGGGAGGGGAAAGGGTCACTTACTCTGGGACCACCACTGTCCGTTGCAGAGAGACGGCTTGAGGCTAATTTAGCTTTGATAGATTTGGAGCAGGAGAAACTGGAATTGGCTGAGAATAAAAAAGAGGGAGGAGGCATTCAAAAGAAATGGTAGCACTGAAAATGATGAAGATTTTGAGATGTCTAGGTGTGGTGGTTTTGATCACAAACTTCCCAAGGGTATTGGACCCAAGTAAACTGAGGGTGATGACATTGATAAGTAGCTAGTAGCCTTCGAAAGGGCCCTTAAAATGAGTAGGGTCTACTCCACGTATTGGTGTGCACTCCTGTGGGAGTTGATTCTAATAGCTTGGAGGGATAGGCTCCTGACCCTGAGGGGGGAGGATGCAGAATTGTACCGGCAGATGAAGGCATGCATAGTCAAGAGATTTGGTCTGAGTCTAGAACAGTACAGGGTGAAGTTTACAGGCACCCTGAAAAGGAATTCAAAGTCTTGGGTAGACTTTCTTGACGTTTAATTGAAGGCACTGGAAGTTGGTAACAAAGTTGACACATATGAGGGATTGTATAATTTGTTTTTGAAAGAACATATTTTAATTCATTGTGCAAAAGAGAAGTTACGCTAGTATCTAGTGGATTCTAACCTGATAGACCTCAGAGAGCTGGGAAAAGAGGCTGATTAGTGGGTGAGAACCAGGGCCTCCATTCAGCACCAGGGGGGCGATCAGAAACAAGGAAGACAGGTCCCGCCTGTCAAATTTCCTACTTACATTTCCGCAGGAAAGCAGTGCAAAGATGACAGGTCCCAACCTCTCCCAATTATGTATAAAACCCAGCAATGTCAAAGTGTCAACATTGACCAGGGGAAGAAGGAAAAATAGAGAAATCAGAAATGTCCCATGAGGCACACCACACTAGGATAGAACCACAAGTCCAGGAGAAATATCTGTGGAACAAAAGACAGAAAATGTAAGTATACAGGGAAATACTATTCCTATAATTCTATACCAAAAAATATGTGGAATTCTAACTAAAGGTGATTTTATCCAGTGCATGCTCATGTGTGAATCTTAAGTGGTTATCACACGTGTTGACCCAGGTGAAGAAGTCAAGTAATAAAGTCTCATCACCTTTCCAAATCATGAGCACGTCATCTATATAGCGTTGCCATAAGATGATATTTGCTCCATAAGGGTTAGTTGGACTCAAAATTGAACACATAAAGACCCGCCACCGAAGGGGTAAAGGTGCTGCCCATCGATGTTCCTGTTGCTTGGAGGAAGATCTTTCCTTCATGTTCCAAATAGTTACGTTTCAAGGCAAGAGTGGCACAGTCTACTACAAAGGCACGGGTTGTATTAAAGTCCCAAGGAGCTCTGTCCAGAGCCTCTTTCACCACCTTGATGGTCTCATCCTGTGGAATGCAGGTGTATAAGCTCTCGATGTCCATTGTGACAAGAAAGCAAGCGTCTTCAGCTAAGGTGATAGTCCTAAGTAAGGAAAGGATACTTTTGCTGTCTTTTAAATAAGTACTTGTAGACTGAATAATGGGTCTCAGAAAAAAGTCACAGTATTTTGAGAGGGGTTCAAGAAGTGAACCCAAACCCGAAACGATAGGTCTCCCGGGGGGAGGTAACACATTCTTATGGGTTTTTGGCAGTATGTAAAAATACGGAACCCTTTCCTCTGATGTTGTCAGGAAATCCGCCTCTTTTTTTGTGATCAAACCGTCTCTTTCTGCCGTTGACACAAGTTTGCAGATTTCGTCTTTCAGGTCACTCGTCGGATCCATATTTAAAGGGACATAGTTGGTGGCGTTGTTAAGTAGACGTTGACACTCAGTGTCATAATCTATCTTGTTTTGAATCACCACACCACCCCTTTTGTCCGCACTTTTTATAATTATATCTTTGTTCCTTTTCAAAGATTGGATGGCCTGGAATTCCTCTGCGGTCAAGTTCCTAAATGGTGTGGGTTCCTACAATTGCTCCACTTCCTTGAACACGGCCTGCTCAAAGGCCAGGATTTCTGGTGTGACTGTGTGTGGAGGAGGTGTGAAGGTTGATTTCAGCTTAAATTCAGTATCACTTTTAATCCCTTCTGCTTGATCTTTCTCTGTAGATTCAAAAAAGTTCCTCAATCGGCGTTTTCTGAAAAATTGACTCAACTCACAGTGAAGTTTAAAGCGGTCTAGCCGAGGGGTAGGTATGAAACCTAACCCTTTTTCCAAGACCTCTGTTTCTGCTGTGGTGAGGTTATGGGAAGATAAATTGACAACTAAGGTTTCGCGCTGCTGGGGCCTGGTCTTTGGTCCCCTGTTGTCTTTCTGGTGGCATCCCCAACTCCCTCCGGCTGTTCCCAATGAACTTGGGTGTTGCCCTTCTGCCTCCCCCTGCCCCGCCTGACTCTGTCCTGAAAAGGATGCGGGTATCCCTGGTGGTTGAATTGTGGGTATGGTACAAAGTTTGGGTTACAGCCCATCATAGGAGGGAATGGCGCCTGAAAAGGGTTGGGATGATATGGTCCCATCCCTTGTTGGGAGAATGGTGTTTGCCAACCTGGGAGGGGGTACTCATTGACATGTTGTTGTTGGCCTCGCCCTCTTCCTCCACTTCTGCCCCTTCTGCCCCTTCCTTTGCCCCTTCTCCCTGTACTATCGGTGCTTGAACCACTTGTATTAGAGTCTACCGATGTATCAGAGTTATACCCTGAACTAGTGTTGTGTATCTGATAACCTGCAGATGTAGTCTACAGTATATAGGGGTGACATCTAGATGTATAAAAACCAGGATATGTGAACATCGTAGTAACATACGTTGTAAAAGAGCAACAACCAAGTTGACAGCACATTTTTTACAATTGAACCACACACCAAATGACCTGCAGTGGACGGTATTGGAGCACCTGGAAACCAGTTTGGAAGCCACGTTGTTTGAGAAGGAACAACGCTGGGTTTATCGGCTCGGCACCAATAAAACCGGATTGAATGATGACATACCATGGGGAAGTGTGTTAAGATGACAATCCAGTGCGAATCTAGGAATATAGACTTTGTGAGCCTCTGTGTTTTTGTTCCGTTTTTGCCTACCGTAATACACCAAGGTTGACGCATTGTAACATGCTCTGATAACCAGGCTTCCCGCTGTTGTCCACGTCTTAATAGCGCCACACTAGATTTAATGACGTGGGGACACTATTTGTTGTTATTGCCATGCCCTTACTATTTATGGATATCCTTATATCAGGGTCCCTTAATGCGATTAGTGTTTATAAATTTGTCTGTACATTGACTACATTTACACACTGCACTGATCACTTTTGTTAGGGTTGCTAACATGCAACAGCCACCGTTCATTTGTGGATGTTTTTTTCCGATACCTCACGCGTAATGCGTTTGATATTGAGGGCGCGCCTCTAATTTGGGATCGTATATGACCATTTGGCTGCAATAAGGAATGCGGTTTTTCGAAATTCATTCGCACATTTTTATGTGCCTATTGACTTACAAATTTTTCTGACAAGATATCAACATTCCGGTTATACCGGGAACCGAACCTACGCCTTGGGCCCCCCCCTTTTTTAGTAACTGTCACTTTAAGACATCCGACCAGGCGATAGTTACGTAGCGTTGCGTCATTCACGTGACCAGCCCCGGCGTATCACTGCAAAATATAAAATATAAGGACCCTCACTCATTTTATTATGTGCCTATGGACTAGCATTATAAAAAAAAAATTCTGATAAAAAAGTTTTTCCTGATAAGATATAACCATTCCGGGTACACCGGGAACCAAACCCACATCTTGGGCCCCTGTGTTAGTAACTGTCACTTTAAGGCATCTTACCAGGCGGCAGTTACGTAGTGTCATGTTACCCACGTGACCGGCCCCGGCGTATCATTGTAAAATGAAATATAATGCCTCCGCCTGCCCAACTCCTACATTTCCGGGAGACAGCAGTCGAGAGAGCAGGTATACCGCGGGGAGTCGCGAGTGCCAAAGTAAGTTTTTTATCCATTAAACGAGCCACTAACAGTTGGGGCGCTCACTTATTATCCGAGGGCTCGTTGCACCTCTTTTTTCCTTCCTTTTTTCCTTCCCTTTTTTTTCCTCTTTTTTTTATTTTTCCTCTTCAGAGATACACCGCGTGAAGTGAACCCGCGCTGTCCTCACCAAAGGGGCGAGTCTATTTCACTTGTTAAGTGAGTTATGTTGCTATTTGTGATCATTGCGACATTGCCACTAACTTCCTTGTTATGGGGGGTTTATCTTGGTTCTCCCTATGTCTGATTCAGGCATATTACCACGCTCGACGAAAATCTACAAATATTTTGTTTGTTTTATTTAAATGGCAATGACGACCTAAGTAAATAATGCCCGCATTTAACCATGCTTAATTGATGAGAAGTAGCTTGAACAGTAGCGCTTGAGGTAAATTTCTCCATGATGGTCAGATTTTTAACTCTGTCTATGGTGTTGTACCCAATAATCAGGGGAAGCAAGCTTTACTAGCTGGATGGCCCCCCTCAGTTAGTCTTCGTAAAGGGAGCATTAATTTCGATATTTCCTGATACTATGCAAATTTTATGGCCATACACTAAGAAATAACGCATTTGACCTAACTAATTGTAAAAGTATGTCAATGTGTATTATTATTTGTTCTCTTTCTCTCCACAGGTTTTTTGTATATTCCTGCAAATTGCAGCGAATAACCACGGATACTGACCATGAAATCCACCAAGTAAGATATTTTTTCACACGTAGAGCCTCACGGGAGGGTGCGTCTTAGCGCGCGTACACCACTGGAGGACTTTTCTGATAGGTCCTGACGAATGCTGAGCAAATTGCATTTAAACCAGCAGAAACATGTTGACCATTTTTTATTTCTAAAGGACTCAGGTTCCCTAGCACAGAACCTTGGCAGTCCGTCCACTTTGTTTTTAATCCAAATGCAGGTTGGCCATTATTAAAGATATTTGTAAAGGCTACAATCTTGCATTTTTTTAAATTCTGCACACATAGTTATAATCACATTCTAATTTGGGCACTGTTGCACTCACCACATCCCGCTCCGCTGTAATCAGGCGTTGTAGCACGCTGGGGGGGTATTCGGCCACCCCAGCGGGGACCCAATGATGAAGCATGTCACCAACTAGTGGTGAGTGAGGGTCCTTCATAAAAAAGAAATATTTTTCTTCCCTCCTGTGAAATACTTGGGATATTAGTTCCCTTGGGAGGTGTCCTCCTAAAAAAGGGGGGGTTTTGGTTCCTTTAGGGGAGATAGAGATAAAGTACTTCATGCTTGTGCATGTGGGTGTGTTTATCACATTTTGTGCACACATTTATACGTACAGTATAGAGACACAAAAAATAGACATCACAATATTAATTCTTTTGAGCACATTTTGTTTAAGTAGCTTTTCACGTAGTCACTCCTCTGTTGTTGTTTATGAATTGACTGGGGTACAGGAGTGCCAACTCATGCCCTTTCTCTCCTGTTGGTATTAATGGTATTATGCAATCTCCTCACAAAGTCAAGAGCAGCAGGAGCAGGGTAAGAAAGAGGAAGCAGTGGTAGTATGGTCCGAGAATGAAATCCATAATTGCAATAGAAAGAAGAATACTTAGTAGAAGACTGCCAGTAAATATTATATGAACATTCGGCCACCCACAAAAATGTGTCCCTATCTGCTGTAGAATGTAGAAGCTCACATCTTATGTACTGTTCAAAACATTGATTTATTCTTTCGGTCTGACCGTCTGACTGAGGATGATGGCTAGAGGAAAATCTTACTTCTATCTGCAGAAAAGCACCAATCCCTTTGCAGAAGTTAGAAATGAATTGAGAACCTTAGTCAGACACTACAACCGAGGGAAGACCATGTATACGCACAATGTGTTGTACAAACAGAGAGGCCATTTCAGTTAGTATATCAACCACAACAAGGAGAGTTGTGTTACCTTGAGTGGTCTTTGGAAAGTCCACATTGAAATCCATAGAGATTGTGTGCCTTAGGCTAGGTGGAGTGGGTAAGGGGTTCAATAATCCCACGGGTGCTTGATGAGATGCTTTTCTTTGTGCACACACATGGCAAGTTTGAATAAAATCTTTGACATCATTCATCCTATTGGGCAACCAGAAGTGTCATTTAAGTAGCTCTATAGTCTTTTTATACCCAGGATGGCCAGAGAGAGGATATGTATGACACCACCCTAATGCTTGTTATTAGAGGCTACATGTAGGAAATATAATCCCCCTTGAATGTACAGCAGGTCTTGGACCTTAGTGACATCTTGAGCTTGAACAAGCTCCTCTATTCTAGCAGACCCCTGTGCCTCCTCAACTGATTTTAGGAACTCTTCCTCAGAGCAAATAGCACCTATTATACGTTCCTAGGCTATTATAGGGGGGTCACACCGAGATTCTTTCATTTCATAACCTAGACTGTACAGGGCATCTGCCTTCCCATTTTTCTTTCCTACCTAAAATTGAATAATGAAATCATAGTCGCTGAAAAACTGTGTCCAACGCAATTATCTCATGTGTAAGATTACATTGGTCAGTAAGTAATATTACTCTGTGATTAGTGCCTCATAGATATTGCTGCCATTATTCAAATGCCCTTTTGATGGCTAACAGTTCTTTATCTCCAATTGCATAATTTAGCTCGGCTGGTGTTAATTTATGCAAGAAGTATGCAAATGGATGAAGACATCCTGCTCTTGGGTCGATTTGAGAAAGAACCCCACCCCACCTACTTCTAAATGTGAGGCATCTGCCTCAAATACAAAAGGACGAGAAGGATCTGGATGTCTCAATATCGGTGCTTGAGTAAATGCTTTCTTCAGCTTACCAAACCCTCTTCAGCTGCTGGGGTACAAACAAACTTAACTCCTTTTTTCAATAGTTTGGTAATGGGGAGGTTAGGTCAGAAAAATTGCCAATGAAGTGTCAATAAAGTTTGGCAAAGCCAAGAAAACTCTCTATCTCTCTTACATTTTTCGGGAGATTGCCAACCTATTATGGCTTCCACTTTCTGGGGATCTATACTGATTCCATGGGGGGAAACTATGAACCCAAAGAAACATACTTGAGAGGTATGATATTGACATTTATGTCATTTGCAGTATAGGAGAGTGTCCCTATAATCGATCAAGCACTAACATGGACCTCATGCTCATGGTCTGAAAAAGAATAAATCCTGATAGCATAAATATATGCAATAACAAAAAGGTCCAACATGTCTTACGTACTCATTAATAAAGAACTAAAAAGCAGGAGGGGCATTGCACAAACCAAATGTCATTGCAAGATATTCTTGGTACAAAAGGCTGTCTTCCACTCATCCCCCTCCTTAATTCTTAGAAGATGGTAAGCTCCTTAGTGAGGATTATGAAGTTCTTTACTTTGTCAAGGAGGGAAGAAATCAATGGCAAGGGATATCAGTTCTTGATTGTTACATCCTTGAGAGCTCTGTAATGGATGCAGCACCTAAGACCCTCTTCCCGTTCTGGTTTAAAAAAGAGAGATGAGGAGGCAGGTGATTGGGAAGTTCGAATATAACTGATTCTAAGCATCTCATCTATGTTGTCACGTAGGTATACATTCTCTTGTTCCATTATCGCATTGATTCTGCTGCAAGCTATGTGGGCTCCAGGTACTAAATCAATCCGACAGTCATAGGAACAGTGAGGTAGCAGAGTTGTGGCCTTTTCCTTGTCAAAAACCTCCTTCAGATCATGATAGGAGGATGATAGTTCAGGTGCTTCAGGGTTTGTGATTACTGCTACCCCACTTTGGTTGTTCCTTTTGTTGAATACATTATTTTTTCAGATATCAGAAATAAAAATTAATGACAACTCTTTCCAATTGATGAGGGGGTTATGATGGCATAGCCATGGACGACCTAATATGGCAGGAAACTAGGGAGACTGAATACCATGATCTTGCAATGTTCTTGAATTACAAGTGTTAATTCAATGGTAGCATGTGTAATAGAACCTGAGTTAAGGTTACTGTCACCTATGATCTTAACTTCCTCCCAAGGGGTCTTGGTAACCAAATGAATGTTCTTACTGTGTGCCCAGCACAAATCCATAAAATTGCATGAGACACCAGCATCTTCCATTATCTGAAGGTCCATAACCTGTTGTCCACATTCCAGCTGGGAGGTAAGGAAGAAATGTTAAGGGGAAGACAAGAAAGCATCTTACTGAGCAAACTGTTGAGAGACAACTAACCCTGACCTACCCGTATTCTCTGTCTCTCCGGACTTCGTGCTTGTTAGTTTTCCGAATTGTCTCCTCTCTTCGGCTTAACTGGCCATTCTCTATGAAAATTACACTGTTTTCCTCAGTATAAACATAATTTTTTATCACGCCTTCCTGTCTTTCATCTTCACTAAGGGGGCCCTGCGTGCTTCCTATCTGCATTGGCTCTGATTCTTCTACTACCTTTTCTAAGTCTGTTTTTTACTCTTTGTGGGTTATGACACAACCTTCTGAACGCCCCTTCTCTCTTTTTCTTTCATTAATTCCATGATCTAATTTTACTACCAGGTCTATAAGGGAATTAAAGGACTCAGGGGGATCAACCACGTATGCTAATAGATCCTTTAGTTAATCTCTTAACCCTTTATAAAACAAGGCACTACGTTTTGCCTCAGGCCAACCGGATTCGGCTACCAATCTGGTAACTTTAGAAATATAAGTCGTTAAATCCTTTGATCTCTGTTTCAGATTTAAAAGTCCTGTATCCACTGATTGCATGAAGGAGTACTTATCGAACAGCTTCCTTAACTCTTCTTTGAAGGCTACGTAATCATGCAGTAATGGGTCATTTCTCTCTATGAGGGGTATAGACCAATTGGCTGCCGTTCCTCCTAAATAGGAAATGGCAAATGCTACCTTTGCTTGATCGTTTGGGAAGCAGGTAGCCTTGCACATAAAATGGAGCTGGCACTTACTAATAAAGGCAGCAAACTTAGCAGGGGCCCCCATGAACCTCTCTGGAGGGGCTAAGGGAATACATTGAGGTGTGATTACTTGTATAACAGGAAAATTTGTGCTGGGGGACTGGGACGAAGATGGAAACTGAACCCCTGCACCTCCTGCCATGTTCCCTAAGCTAGATTCAGGCCTCATACCCCACTGGATAGAATCTACTTGTGCAGCTAAGGCTTGGGTTTCCTTCTGAAGGTTACCCAGCATGTAGGCTAAATCCATGAGTGTCACCTGACTCATTTCCATAGCTTTTGGTCAGAAATTAAAATTTGCGCTTCGCGTTCTGTCAAGTTTCCTACTTACGCTTCCGCAGGAACGCCATGCAAAGATGAAAGGTCCCTACCTCACCCAGTCCCATATCGCACCCAACTATGTCAAAGTGTTAACATTCACCAGGGGAAGAAGGGAAAATACAGAAATAAGAAATGTCCCACAACGTACCCCACTCTAGGATAGAACTGGAGCTACAGCCCTTTGGACTGCCTTGCTGTAAAAGGACTAAAGAGTGGACTCCCGGAAAGCTACAGGTTAACAGAGCTCACCTGGAACACCACCACCAACAATCCTCAATCTGGAGCATGACCAGGGAATTTGTAAAGGTTTTGTCCAGGTGGATTGTGGGAACTGAAGTCCTCAACTTTCAAGGACCATCTTGGAGCTACAAGACCCTTGGAGTGAGTTTGAGACACTTTGGGACCATATGGGGAACTTCAGGAAGAAGTTCCAGAAGTTTGGAGAACTTTGGAGCAACTTTGGAAAAAAGCTCCAGAAGAGGACCGACTTAACCTGGCCAGCCAAGCCACCTGCCTTCAACCGCAAGTCGACCTGTCATCCAGCTGAAAAGCTCCGTAGGTCCTATTTTCAGAGTTTGACCGGGAGTAGGCAAAATCCGGGGCCGGAGAACCCTCACCAAATCCAGCCTGGTGAAGAGCAACGAAGGACCCCGTGAGAAAAAGCACTGTAAAAGTTTCTAAGTCCGAACGAATGAAAGGTGACCGGGAGCAACTGTGAAAGCCAAGCCGCCTGCCTTCAACCGTGTGTCGGCCTGGATCCTTGGTTTGTCCCACTGGAACGCTCCAGAGCTCGGTCGTCTATTAGTTTGACTGCGAGCTCGTCGCAAGTCAATCCGGAGTACCCTCGCCAAATCTGGACTGGCTGAGAGCTTCGAGAGACCCCGGGAAGAAAAGCTCCAGAAAGGTTTCTAAGTCTGTGACCAAGACATACCGCGAGGGGTAGGCGAGCAGGGCTCCATCGCGGCCGGACTGAAACGTTGACTTTGTTCCGGTCTATTGCGAACATATGTCCCGGTAAGGTGCTATCGTTTTCTATGGCTAGATATTGCTAAATCTTTGAAAAATCAATTCTCCGGTTCCCTACATTGGATTTTTGTAATATTTGTGTCATTTTAAAGATAAAAATATTTCCTTTGTTTATAAATTAATGTTTGATTTTTATTGTGCTTTGTTTCTTAATTATTTACTGAATTGGTGTTTCTAAATGCTAAATACATAACTGTCTTTAAAGTTAAGCCTGCCTGCTCGCAGCCAAGCTACCAAGGTTTGAGCAGGGTAATCATTTTCTAAGACCTATTCTGAGCCCTATACAGTTTTAGTGGCCTTTATCAAGTGGCAGATATACATTTGCCCCAAATAATAATCCACTTTTCAGCAAGTATATATGTTCAAGTCTCAGAAACGCTTAAAATACACTGACAGTCAAGGGATGATGTCATCAGGAAGCAAAAGATGAAGTTTACATTATATGTTGTGAATTTAAAAAGCATACACAGCAAAATATTGCATTTCAGATATTTTTGAGATATTGACAGAATGTGAAGGCCCCTTTTACCTAGTGAGCATAAAAGTTTCAAATCCAACATAATATCGTGAGTGAAATGAAACACTAATCAACATGCATTTAAGAAATCGCAATTTCAGATTTCTTAAATGCAATGCATGATCATTTTTTAATTGCGAATTCGCAATTTGGAAGTGGTAAAATAGCATGAAGTTGACCTTCATGCTAATTTACCGAAAACGTTCAAATATGCACAAATTGCATTTTTTAAAGTATTAATTTACACACACACATGCCCTTGGGGCATGTGTGTGTGTAAATTGCATTTGAAGTTACATTTCAGGGTGCAGGGAGGGGTTCTTTGGACCCCCCCCTGCACCCTTGAAATTGCATTCACATTTTGCGAATCTCAATTTGAAATTCTCAAAATGTGAATGCCTTCCCATTCATTCCTATGGGCCTTTTGGCCCATAGGAATGAATGGGAAGGGTTTTCCTTAATTGCGATTCGCAAATTGTGAATCGCAATTAAGGAAAAATACCGAATAGCAAAAAAAAATGCACATTTTCCATGCATTGCAGTTTGCGATTTCTAAATTGCGATTCCTTAATTTTCGCAATTTAGGAATCGCAAACGGGTGCAATGTTGCATGTGGCCAAATGTTCGTAGCAGAATTAACAACTGAGTATGTATGAGCATCAATAAACATCGAAGCAGTGAGAAAAGATGCCAACACTTTTATTTATTTTATTCCAATTAGCTTATTTGTTCACAGATGTCGTAATACATGTTTAATAGTTTACTGTCATGAAAAAGCATAGCTGGAAAAATTGCACCATGTCTATTCTGGATTTGACGAGGATATCAGTGTAAAAGCTGAGCATCAACTGCAATTGCTGTTTGAATCAGAACCGCAGTCTGCACCGCCTGCCTGATTGAAATTCACTCTGAGAACGATGTTCTCTTCTGAGATGATGATATTAAAATGAGCCCAGACAAACTGCTCAAAGCCTCGTTAGATGGCTGTGTCTATATTATGCCCCATTTTAATCTAAGGGATTCAATTCTGTGACTTTGCATATTTAAAGCTGTCATCTACATTCGAGCTGACTTGATCAGGACTATTTGAATACCTAACAAGCTACAATGTCCAACGCTCTACAAACACCCTGAATCCTTCACTCCACGAGCGCCATGTCTAGTGTTCGATATGCATTCAAATGAGTATCTTGGCATTTGAAAAAAAAGAGTGTGTCGTATGCCCAAATATGGGGCTGTTCAATTAAATTCCAGTCATTAGTACACTTTATGCAGTTTTCATGTAGCGTACAAATCCAGTGATGCAGGGGCATGGCATCACGTTTAAAAAACATTATGGCCCGGATTTACAAAGACTTTGAGTAGGCGAAAAAACAAAGTGACACAAATTCTTGCAAGGTTATTTTACTTTCCAGACCAAATGGTATTTTGCGCTGGAAAGGTGCCCTTTTATCTGCTGCGTTGCACCGCTTTGTGTCAACAGTGTGTTGATTGAGGTTTACTCGGGAAGATCTGTCAAATCCCCATTGTTTTTCCCCATCTACAAAGATTGTCAAACCGTGCTTTGGGTTAGAAGCTGACACTTCCTTTAACCATGTGCTAACCAGAAGAAATATTTCAATGTTTCCAGTCATTCTCCACATTGCATCCCACATTCCATACGAGCCCATGCAATGTGGGGAATGTTTCAGAACTTGGCTAGGCATACGATTTTGTACTGGAAGGATATGGAAAAGGGGCCAAATTTATGCATGGCACAAGGAAGCCCTTATAGTGCCCCAGAGCAGGCCACGACACCAGAAAGCAGGATAGGTTGAATAAATAATTACGTCTATTTACTACTTTCTGCCCCTTGCTCAATGCATTACTGCATAGCATCTTCGGTTGATGTGCTGCGTTACGCTAAGCAGTAATAAATTTGTGCGTATGTAACTTTCAACATTCAGGGGCTTATTTATGAGCCCTTGCGTCACTTTTGCGCTGCCGGTGCTTTACTTTTTGTGTCTCACCAGCAGCGTTAAATCATGTACCTTGTTGCACCATATTTACAAAGTGACCCATCTAGGCAGATGCGTCACTTTGTAAACCCCTGCGTCACTTTATACATGTGCCAGGTATAATGTATGCAGGGGGGTCTTCCCACACAAGTAAGCCTTGTAGAAGTGATGCAGTGAAATCTATAAGATTTCACTGCACTACTTCTAGGGCGCAAATACGTCAATATATTACGCCTGCCTCAGGGCAGGTGTAAGACTGACGCAAGCATATTTCACATGGGACTTGCCATGTGTAATGAACCATTGCTGAAGTTACGTCACTTTTGTGACACACTGCAGCTATGCGTCATTTTTGCGCCTACAGATACGTCAGAAATACTGACGTATCTGTAACTCCTTGCGAAATAATGCGTCATACTGTAAATATGATGCATCATTGGTGTCGCAAGGAGGACGCAAGGAAAAGTGACGCATCGCTATTTTCTCGCAGCAATGCGTCACTTTTCATAAATGACGTCCTTAGTTTAGAAGGAATCCTAGGGCTCTCATTTACTGAAGTTTGAGGGGGGCTTACAAGACCTATTGTAATTTAAATCTTAGGGGCATACTTATGACTGGGGGTGTGACACGCTTGCGCCACTCAACATGTTGCATGTGTGATGCAAGCTGAAAATGCGCTTTATGAATCCACACAAGCCCACCTTGGATTGCCCTGAGTGGCTATATAAATCCTGAGTAATAAAACGCAGCGCAAATGACTATATTATATTACTTTGCCCTGGCAAGGCATTCCATGGGCGTTGCAAGGGTGTTCTCATGCAACTCCAATGGATTTGGATGCATTCCCAGATGCACCATTCCTAGTAGACCTGGGAATGTGCCAATAGACCTGGGAATACGCCAAATAGATATACCTTGCAAATTGAGGCTTAACAAGGAGAAAAATCTTTATTTCTCCTCATTACGTACTCTTTCTAAGAGTGCTGCATTTTGCAGGACACATAGAAAGAGGAATATGCCTCTTAGGATCTTTTTATGTGCAGGAAGGTGTCCCTTTCTACACAAAAACCATCCTGCATGCATTGGAGGCACCCTTCCACCATGGACATTCCTGCCCCTTTCCTGTCATGCAGTACAGCACAGCAGGTGACTTGCTGCACTGGGCTCCACTCTCCCAAAATATGCCCCTAGGCTTTTCATATAGTCAGTAAACTTAAGCTGTCTTTCGTGTATGTTTGCGTTTCGCAAGCGTCCACAGAAAATATGAGTAAATGAGAGCCCAGGGGTTGTAATGGCACATATCTCGTTCACAAGTTCAAGGCAGCACTGAGGTGGGTGTGCAGCTTCCATGTCGTGCTAATCACGGGTACTGCTGACCGTGTGATGTATTCCAAAAAATCAGGATATGGCGGAAGGCAGCGGTAATGAAAGCGAGATGGGTTTAGGACTCATTATTCGTGTGAAATGTTCCCCATCAGTCAGTGGGTATTTTCTGGGAAAAGCATGCAAATCACGGACTGAATATATGTGCATCTCATTGGAGTTACACTGCGAGAGAGCGCAGAGGCAGCAGCGGCTGGGAAATGACTTCCCATTCTCATCTAATTTCCCAGAGACGTGTAATTTTGGTAAGAAACATGGGATCAGTGACATTTTGCAGGTGGCATGTGATTTATGCATCGATTTGTTTCCTAAACCCTAGCCCCTTCCGGACCGAATAGATTTCCAATACAGACGCTACTAGATTGTCTGATGTTATTAGACCATATCAGAGGATTTCAAATGCAGTTTTGTGATTTAAAACCACAATTAACATAAACTCACGAACACACGGAGTATGAGGTAATATCGGATGTGCTATTTGCTACTCGTCATTTAAAAATCAGGCGTGCGTCCATATAAATGTCGTGCAGGCTTATCTCGCTGCTTGCAAACTGTCTTACCGATTCGTGGCTGAAACCAGACTTTAAATGAGAAATGCTGGCTGCCTCGGTCAATGCTTTGGAGGCAAAAACAACATCCAAAAAACAAAGAATAATGACTTCCTGCTGTCTCCAGACACTAAAAAGGAGTTTGATCAGATCCTCTGGACATGTACCAACCAGACATTTAGGACAGTTTGCTAGAAACTGGACTTAGGGCCTCGATATACACTATAGTTATCAGAATACCACGGCGATGATTTGTGCCAACATTTGCCGTTCCTCCTGCTTCAGGAGGTGGCAGAGAAATGAGGCATGGGTTCCCATTCACCAGAAATGCGAGACCTCACCTGCCTCAAGTATGTGAGACAGCTGAGGATAACACAAGTAAACTGAGCCTCCGCCATAAACATCGGAAGGCTTTGTAAGTGGTACTAGTTAGTAAGAGGTAGGAGTTAATACAACACCACCAAGAGGAGTGACTGCTCTGGTGTTGGTAGAGAGAAGGAAGGGGAAGAGTTAAAGGATCTTCATTCAGGTATTTTGCAGGCTAGTAGGATGGAAGCAAATATACTGTTTTACTTTCTAACCGTTTTAATAAATAAATAAATAAATGTTAACCTTAAGGCTACTGCACAGTACATCGTAAATGTAATTTCCCCAAGAACGTAATAGCATTGCCAGTCTTCAGCTAGTTAGCAGTAATAAAAAAGTATGTGTTTCTATCAAGTACTATAGTGATAGTACATTACAGTTTATTGCCAAAACACGGGGTCAGACTGCGACAGAAAACAGTCCCAGGGTCCAAAATAAAAGTGGGTGGCCCACGTTAGTGAATTAGGTAGCTAAAAGAGTGGCTCATGTTTGCACATTTGGGCAGTTTTGGATTTGGAAAGACAAGCTGAATAAGTGGTCTTGGAAGGTATGGGCAACTGCATGGATTTGAGCTTGCTACAGGCAATTATTTTTAAATAACAGATAGGGTTAGAGTGGGGAAAATAAATAGGCCCCGACACCAGAATAAAAGTGGACCTCTTTAGCATGCCGGTTGCATAAAAATTGGCTCACATTGGTAAATCAGGCTAGTTTTGACCTTGTAAAGACACGCTGTATGAGTATTTTGCAAGGTATGGGAGTCTGCATGCATTTGTGTTTGATGCAGGCAATGCTTGTGATATCAGGAAAATCAACAGTAAAACCAGCCCCCCTGGCCCTAAAACAGGCTCACAAGATGATAAAAAAGTGGCTCACATGCGGCTCTGTCTAACCAGCACTTAGGGGATAGCTTGATTGCCCTATAGGTCACTCCAACTCTGATATCCGTTAAATCAACAATAAAAACCAGCCCAATAGACAATAAAACAGGCCCACAAACTGCCAAAAACCCTGCCACACGAGGACCTTCCAGGCCAGCCTGTCGAGCACTCCCTGGTTGTCCTTTTGGGTTAGTCTCACTCTGTCAATGTAGATGCAGGAAACCCAGGTTGCAAAGTAAGTTGGCTGAATTGCACAATTACTCTTAACCACATTATACTCACACTTCAGCGTTAACCTTGCAGATATGTAGACTGGATTGGTGCACGCATGTTAGCATTGCATCCACTTCGTTGTGTTTAAGTGATTGCCCAATGTTTACAATCACTTATTTCATATGGTGTTTTTTTCATAGTGAAAGTCCTGTCCGAAGTAGTTCCAGGGTGCTGGTTATGATTTAAATGATCGCTGCTTTAGGGTGTTGATTATAGGTTCTGGCACTCGAGGAGGTGTTAAGTGTGCTCAGAGATGAGGCAAGGGAGCTGTGAGGAGAGGTAACGTGTGCTGAGTTTAGATTGTCTGCAGTGGGTCGATTGTATGACGGTTGGGAGCAGTTCAGTCAAGCCAGTCCTGTTTTAATGGCAGCTTTTAAAAAATCGATGGTTTTGATGATAGATACAATTGGGATTCTGGGTGCTGTGTTTAAAATGTAATCTTGGTGAGGATGTTGACCTCCAGTGCCTTCACTGGTCCCTTTTAAAGTGTGAGTCACCTCGTACAACATAGGTCAGAGCAATGCTTTGTGCCTCAGAATTGGTTCATGGCTGGTGAATCGCATGACTCCGGTGCTACATCATTTTCTGCTGTCAACGTTTCTGATAGGCTATTGTTGTCCTTCTTGGGCTGCGGCAAACGCTGAGCAGAGCGAGGATTGGTTCAAGAATAGCAAGCCCACATACAATTGTATTCAGTAATGTCATCAAAGCTGGGCTATATTTTGAAACATATTCAAGGGAGTTTGTAAAGGATTGTGTAAGGAGCAGCATGTAGATTTTGCTTGCTGCTTTCCTGAGCCCACAAAGGCGATCACATAAACACAGTGGGGGCCTCATTTATGAGAAATGACGCATCGCTGCATGAAAGCAGCGATGCGTCACTTCTCAGTGCGCAATCCTTGCGACATACCTGATGCGTCATATTTCTGTATGACACATCATGTTGCAAGGAGTTACAGATACGTCAGGATTTCTGACGTATCTATATGGCGCAAAAGTGACGCATTGCTGAAGTGTGTCACAAAAGTGACGCAACCCCAGCAATGTGTCCTTTCACATGGGGTAAGCCCCATGTGAAAGGGCTTGCGTCAGTCTTACACCTGCTGTGAGGCAGGCGTAAGATTTTGACGCATTTGAGTCCTGGAAGTGGCGCAGTGAAATCTGGTAGATTTCACTGCATCACTTCTATTACCCTTTCTTGCGTACATTATACCTGGCGCAGGTATAACGTAGCGCAGGGGTTTACATAGTGACGCATCTACCTAGATGCGTCACTTTGTAAATGTGGCGCAACAAGGCACATTTTTACACTGCTGGTGCGTCACAAAAAGTGACGCACCAGTGGTGCAAAAGTGACGCAAGGGCTCATAAATGAGCCCCTGGGAGTTTAATGGCATACACGCCTTCAACCCCCACCTTTGGACCATTAATCGCGCAGACCGAACTTTCAGATGCTTCAAAGTTTACCTCAGCACCTACAACAACTGCTAGTGATATACTCAGCTTGCAACTGATGCTCATGTTCGGTTCATCTCATATTGCATATAAATAATTAGCTGGGTTGTGATGTTGTTTCGTTCCTGTACAGCAATATTGTTTCCTGAGAGATATAGTTATACGCTCTGCACATACTAAACCTTGAACGGATGCCTTCCAACCACTAATGACTGCCATAAAACACATTATCCATCAATCACCTCTAGTGACATTTGGGACATTAGGAACAAAGAAATGTATCGCCCATCCATCAACAGGGGACAAAAGTAAATGGCCACCTGTTAAAGATTTCCAATATCAAATAATTCACTATCAGTTTCGATGCGTCTGTCTTAACATTTTAAAACTTTGCTTTATTACCCTCAATTACAATTTAACTGTGCAAATAATGTATGCAATCTGTTTCGTGCTACCGTTTGGAATTGATATTAATTCATAGTCCTATTAATATCAGTCGGATGTTGTAATTGCAGAAAAAACTACTCATGAAGTAATCTCCTTGTTAGGTACACATCACTGCAACGTACACAATTTATTGTTTGGACCACTACATTGGTTTATGATAAATGTATATTCAATATAGAAATGCAAGGCAGATACCAATAATTACTGACAAATGCCATGTCAAAATCTATAAGGATGACACATATTTAAACTAGTACAAACATTTACCAACATGTTTATGTTCCTAATCTAGAATACCCCACACATATTACAGCTCTTTCTTGTGAAAAATACTCTTTTTGTCTGTAACTGACCAAATCAATATTTTCTATTTTAGATTATTTTTTCGATGTTCCAATCAATGCAGAGAGTCAATGTTAGGAATGGGGCTGTAGGTTGACTGGGATATGAGCCTCAGTCAAGAAGCAACCAAAATCCTAATCAGGGTTGTGTGACATAATTCGGAGTGCGTTTTCCACGCAGTCTTAATCACGTAAGTCTTAACCAAGCATATGACTTTAGCACTCATGCCTTTACAACAAAATACGGGTTGTTAAGGCATGATTGGCAAAGACATATGCCTGGTTAAGACTTATCAGGGGATTCTTACCTTCTTACCCCCTCAACCCCTGCGCCTCACCCTGAGATCTAAAATAAACCCCTCCCTTCTGAAAACCAATCTCCTTCCCCCAAACCCTATAAATGTTCCTGCACCCACTGCCCTAAAAATGACCTCACCCTCCCCTAGGCCCTAAAAACTAAGACAGGGCAAAGTTTGCAGAGTTCCGTGAGTGGCTGAGTCAATCAATCAATCAGGGAAATTGAAGCCTGCTACTCACCTGTGAGTGTCTCAAGGCACTGTGGCCGGGGATGTGGGGGGGGCAGCTCTGAGTCTGCTGAAAAGCCAGGTCTTGAGGCTCTTTATGAGGGTGTGCAGAGTAGGGGAGCTCCTGATGTTGACCTGGAGCTAGTTCCAGGGCTTAGTCTTCTGTAGGAGAAGGCTCTTCCACCCACGCTGGTTCTGCGGATGAGCAGGGATTCTCCTAGAGGGAGGTCAGTGGAGCGGAGGTTTCTTTTGGGTACAAGGAGAGTCTTTTGTTGAGGTATTTGGTCCGGTGTTGTGGAGGGATTTCGAGGTGTGTGTGAGAAGCTTGAAGGTTACTCTCTTCTCGAAGTGGAGCCAGTGGAGGTCTCTCAGGGGTTGGTGATGTGCTCATGTCATGGGACGCCAAGGACAAGTTTGGCTACGGTGTTCTGGATGGTCTGGAGTTTGGTAGCAGGGATTTGTTGATTCCATCGAAGAGGGTGTTTCCGTAGTCCAATCTGCTTGGTATGTGTGCATGAGTGATGGCCATTCTGGCTTTGGGAGGGATCCACTTGTAAGTCTTGAGGAGCATGAGGAGGGTGTTGAAGCAGGTGGAGGCGACGGCATTGATCTGGTGGGTCATGGTGAGGGAGGAGTCGAGTATGATGCCAAGGTTCTGAGGATGGTCTATGTGGGTGGGGTGTTGCCAAGGGCGGTGGGTTGCCAGGTGTTGTCCCTAGCTGAAGGAGTGGGTCCAAGGATGAGGACTTCTGTCTTCTCCGAGTTGAGCTTTAGACAGCTGCTGATCACCCTAGCTGAAATGTCTTTCATTCCTTCCTGGAAGCTGAGTCCGGCGGTTTTGGGGGGGTCCTTCATAAGGGAGAGGATGAGCTGGGTGTCGTTGGCATAGGATACTATGCTGACTTCATCCTGTCTGACGATGGTGGCAAGGGGGGCCATGTAGATGTTGGAGAGAGATGATCCTTGTGGTACTCTTCAGTTGATCTCTGTGGGTTCAAAGAGGAAAGGAGGGAGTCTGATCATTTGGGTTCTGCCGGTGAGGAAGGAGCGGAGCCTGTTGAGGGTGGTTCCAGGTATGCCAGCGTAGTGGAGTCTGGCTGCAAGATTGCAGTGGGAGAAGGTGTCAAAAGCTGGAGAGAGGAAGAGCAGGATGAGGGCCACAGTGTGGCCTTGGTCGAGGAGTGCGCGCATGTCATCTGTGGTGACAAGGAGGGTAGTCTCAGTGTTATGGTTACTGCAGAATGCAGATTGGGAAGAGTCGAGGATGGCATTCTCTTTGATGCAGAATGTTAGCTGGGTGTTGACGATCTTCTCTGTGACTTTGGACGCAACAGGAAGAAGAGAGATGGGTCAGCAGTTTTTCAGGTTCATCGGGTCTGCAGGGGGTTTCTTGAGGAAGCGCTTGACTTCTGCGCTTTTCCAGTCATCGGGGAAAGTACCATGGCATTGATGGTGAGTCGTAGCTTGGGTGCTATGGCAGCGGTGGCTCTGTGGAAGATGTGTGACAGGCAGGGGTCCATGGGGGCTCCTGAGTGAGTCCTCTTCATTGTCGTGGTGGGATCTTAGGTGGTGGCTGGGGTCTAGGCAGTGATGGTGGGCTTGCTATCATCACTAGAGGGGAGCATAGTTTCTGGGCTTGATTTTCAGGTGAAAGTAGGGGCCGAGCTTGTGGCAGGGTATATTTACAACAAGGGGTGGTGAGGGACAGAGTCTCTGAATTAAGCAGAATACTCTCACCCAGTCAAGAGATCAGTGCTAGATCCAACACCGTTTTTTAGCTCACTGCACCATCCCAGTTTCAGAACCTGGCTGTATGCAAATTAGTCTGTTCCTGTCCCAGTGCATTATGGGAACAGGGCAAACCAAACTACAAAAGCCAATTCTTACACTGGGAAGGAAACAAGCTTCCGGGGACCGGTTTCTGGCATTACAGCCGTCTTCGGCCCGGCTTGCTTGAATCCTGATGGTGCAATGAGCAAGGGACTCATGTCTGAGTATACCCTTCCACGCTTAGGGTGGACAAAAATATTTACAACAAGGGGTGGTGAGGGACAGAGTCTCTGAATTAAGCAGAATACTCTCACCCAGTCAAGAGATCAGGGCTAGATCCAACACCGTTTTTTAGCTCACTGCACCATCCCAGTTTCAGAACCTGGCTGTATGCAAATTAGTCTGTTCCTGTCCCAGTGCATGATGGGAACAGGGCAAACCAAACTACAAAAGCCAATTCTTACACTGGGAAGGAAACAAGCTTCCGGGGACCGGTTTCTGGCATTACAGCCGTCTTCGGCCCGGCTTGCTTGAATCCTGATGGTGCAATGAGCAAGGGACTCATGTCTGAGTATACCCTTCCACGCTTAGGGTGGACAAAAATATTTACAACAAGGGGTGGTGAGGGACAGAGTCTCTGAATTAAGCAGAATACTCTCACCCAGTCAAGAGATCAGGGCTAGATCCAACACCGTTTTTTAGCTCACTGCACCATCCCAGTTTCAGAACCTGGCTGTATGCAAATTAGTCTGTTCCTGTCCCAGTGCATGATGGGAACAGGGCAAACCAAACTACAAAAGCCAATTCTTACACTGGGAAGGAAACAAGCTTCCGGGGACCGGTTTCTGGCATTACAGCCGTCTTCGGCCCGGCTTGCTTGAATCCTGATGGTGCAATGAGCAAGGGACTCATGTCTGAGTATACCCTTCCACGCTTAGGGTGGACAAAAATATTTACAACAAGGGGTGGTGAGGGACAGAGTCTCTGAATTAAGCAGAATACTCTCACCCAGTCAAGAGATCAGGGCTAGATCCAACACCGTTTTTTAGCTCACTGCACCATCCCAGTTTCAGAACCTGGTTGTATGCAAATTAGTCTGTTCCTGTCCCAGTGCATGATGGGAACAGGGCAAACCAAACTACAAAAGCCAATTCTTACACTGGGAAGGAAACAAGCTTCCGGGGACCGGTTTCTGGCATTACAGCCGTCTTCGGCCCGGCTTGCTTGAATCCTGATGGTGCAATGAGCAAGGGACTCATGTCTGAGTATACCCTTCCACGCTTAGGGTGGACAAAAATATTTACAACAAGGGGTGGTGAGGGACAGAGTCTCTGAATTAAGCAGAATACTCTCACCCAGTCAAGAGATCAGGGCTAGATCCAACACCGTTTTTTAGCTCACTGCACCATCCCAGTTTCAGAACCTGGCTGTATGCAAATTAGTCTGTTCCTGTCCCAGTGCATGATGGGAACAGGGCAAACCAAACTACAAAAGCCAATTCTTACACTGGGAAGGAAACAAGCTTCCGGGGACCGGTTTCTGGCATTACAGCCGTCTTCGGCCCGGCTTGCTTGAATCCTGATGGTGCAATGAGCAAGGGACTCATGTCTGAGTATACCCTTCCACGCTTAGGGTGGACAAAAATATTTACAACAAGGGGTGGTGAGGGACAGAGTCTCTGAATTAGGCAGAATACTCTCACCCAGTCAAGAGATCAGGGCTAGATCCAACACCGTTTTTTAGCTCACTGCTCCATCCCAGTTTCAGAACCTGGCTGTATGCAAATTAGTCTGTTCCTGTCCCAGTGCATGATGGGAACAGGGCAAACCAAACTACAAAAGCCAATTCTTACACTGGGAAGGAAACATGCTTCCGGGGACCGGTTTCTGGCATTACAGCCGTCTTCGGCCCGGCTTGCTTGAATCCTGATGGTGCAATGAGCAAGGGACTCATGTCTGAGTATACCCTTCCACGCTTAGGGTGGACAAAAATATTTACAACAAGGGGTGGTGAGGGACAGAGTCTCTGAATTAAGCAGAATACTCTCACCCAGTCAAGAGATCAGGGCTAGATCCAACACCGTTTTTTAGCTCACTGCACCATCCCAGTTTCAGAACCTGGCTGTATGCAAATTAGTCTGTTCCTGTCCCAGTGCATGATGGGAACAGGGCAAACCAAACTACAAAAGCCAATTCTTACACAGGGAAGGAAACAAGCTTCCGGGGACCGGTTTGTGGCAGGGGTCCTGGGAGGGAGTGAAGTCTGTGGCTGCGCTGGGGGGTTTGGTGAATTGCTTGATGATGCTGATGCTGAAGAGTTCCTTTGAGTTGCTGGAGTTGGTGAGGATTTTGTTCTGGATGAAGATCCTCTTGGTGGATCTTATGAGTTGGTGGTATTGTGTCATGGCGTTATAGTAGGTGGTCTGGTCCTCAGTGGTTTTGCTCTTCCTCCATTGTTTTTCGAGACGTCTGCAAGAGCCTTTGGCTTCTTGGATGTCGGTGGTGAACCAGGTGGCCTTCAATGGGCATAGTTTGTTGGAGGTGTGGAGAAGTGAGAGATTGTCTGCACAGTTGATGATCCAGCGATGTAGTTTCTTGGCTGCAGATTTGGCATTGGTTGATTCGGGCGGGAGTCGTGGATGAGGGAGGAGTTGAGGTGCTCCTCTGTGACCTTGTTCCTGTTCCTTCACTGTGGGCGTGG
Organism: Lissotriton helveticus; assembly: GCF_964261635.1. Lineage (NCBI taxonomy): Eukaryota > Metazoa > Chordata > Amphibia > Caudata > Salamandridae > Lissotriton > Lissotriton helveticus. The sequence continues at coordinate 355,655,317 of NC_136063.1, read as the reverse complement.
AGCGGGATTATGAGCAGTGAAGGTGTTAAAAGAGAAGTGTACGCAGTGGTGGTCCGTCCAGAGGGGCTGAGTGGTGTGGCTGAAGCGGATGTTGTTCCCACCTGCGAATATGTGGTTGAGGGTGTGTCCTTTCTTGTGGGTGGGGGGGTGATGAGCTGTTTCAGTCCACTGTTGGTGAATTTGTCCAGTGGGTCTGTAGGTGAGGGTGCTGTGAAGTGTAGTTCTAAGGCTGGTCTGGATCTGGAAGTGAAGGTGTTCAGTGGTAGAGGGTGAGTCGCTTATGCTGAAGGTGAAGTGTTGGAGGGAGCTCTTGTGTGTGCTGGTGAGTCCTACTCCTGGGTGGTTGGGGTGGTCCCTCCTTTGGATCTTATATCCATCGGAAATGGTGGTGGCGATGTCAGGGGAGGAGTAGGCTGTGGTCCAGGTTTCAGTGAAGAAGGCGACTTCTGGTGAGAGGGTGTTGAGGAGGTCCCAGATCTTTACAGCATGTCTGTGCAGAGAGCGCACGTTGAGGAGGATGCACTTCAGTGGGGCTGGCATCCGGCGTGGGTGCAGTAGTAGTGGGGGTGCAGAGGATGGTGAAGGGTTGTCAGCAGTGTTGGCAGGAGAACTGGCCATGGGTGGTGTTTGGTGTAGACAGCCGGGGTTGAGTGCGAGTAGGACAGCTGAGTCATAGCGGTAGGAGGCTGGATAACCAGGGTCCCTGGCACCGGTCGCAGACAGGCGGCACACCCCCTGCACGCATCTGCGTTGTGGCCACACAGCAGCTGGCATTAAATAGGGAAGGGAAGGGAAGCACAGCTGGGAGTCAGAAGTAAGCATGGGCGGATCTAGCGGATCTCGCGTACGCAAAATTGCGGATTTACGGATTCGCAATCCGCGAAGATACGCGAACTCTAGCGGATTTGCGGATTTTCCCGTTTTTTGTGTTGGCGCGCGTTCGCGCCGATTTTGGGACAAGTTCGCAATTGCGAACTTACTTTTCGGCTCGCAACGGCCGCGACTATGTTGTTTCTACGTCTGGTTTATCATCACAGGTTCACAGCACCCTCTGTTTCACCACTGCCACCCTCTGGGACACCCATGCCACCCTCTGGTACATCCTCACTGCCACCCATTAGGTTTATTTATCACTGTAGATTATGGTGGTTGAAAAAAGCAAGCACACCTGCCCTTCTTCAACTGCCATCAATTAATTTGTGGGTCATTAATGTGTCAGTAATTTTGAAACTTCCAGTCTGGCTGGCACCTGCTTCCTTCCTTATCTGTAATTTGCTTTTTGTTGCAGTGAAATTTTTTTTCACAGAACCTTTATGGTCTACTTGTATCTATTCTATGAGCCTGCTGTTTGGGTCATAGCAGGGTCATAGAATAGTTGCAAACTCTGGAGGGGCCCCTCAGGAAGCACTACCTTGAATGTTACTAATGTTAAGTTTGAACTTTTGCACCTGCTCATTGCTTTCAGTTTAGCTAAAATCGTTTTTTCTGCAATTTCGCGCGTTTTTTGGGGCTCGAATCCGTGCGAGATCGATTTCGGAAGCCGCGAATACGTGCGAATACAAAATTGTTTTTTGTGCGACGTGTATGTTCGCGTGATCTTGCGCGTGTTCGCGAGGCGCTTCTAGCTATACGTTTGCCAAGTTACCCTATCGGTCGTACACGGGCGCGGCCATCTTGTTTGCGTGACGTAATTCCGTTTCCGGCCGCTATGTGTAATCTCGCAAAGTATGCTGCTCGCTAGTACAATTTCGCGCGTACTCGCAAGGAAAATCTCGCGCGAACTTACCCACGCGGTCGTGAACGGGCGCGGCCATCTTGTTTCTCATTCATTGCTATGGTTCTGGGCATGCTTCTCTATCCTCTCTCAATCTCTGCCATCCTTTGCTTGTTTGAAGTTTATTTGATCTAATTTTACTTATTATCTATCCCTCTATTTTTCTAGCTCTATATTTTTGTGTTTTCTGCTGCTTTTAGTTACTTTTAAACTACTTTTTTAAACTCTTTTCTTTTCTTCTTCACTATTCTATTTCTTGTTTATCATTTAACTGTATTTCTGCCCAGACCATGGTAAAGGGAGCCGGGAAGCACCCTGAGAAGGGGAAGGGTCCCGCACCCCGTGCCCGGCTCCCGTGCGGGCGTTTGAGGGGGGAGCAAGTGGTCCCGCGGGAGATCTTCAGCGCGGAGGAAGTGGCGGCACTCATCTTCCACGTCCAGCGCCGCCTCCCCAAGACGATCCTGGGAGGCGGCAAGATCGCGACTGGCTATGGCATCCGGGAGCGCCGCCAGCGGTGGGAGAAGGTGTGCCGGGCCATGTATAAGCTCTCTGGGGTCCGGCGCACATATAACCAGGCCACCCACCGCTGGACCGATGTCATGGACCGGGAGCGGGACTTGCTGGACGCGCTCGGCGTAGAGGTCCCCGGGCTTGGTGAGTAGTAGTAGCTATTCATTTACTACTCTGTTTTATCCGGCTCTGTTATTTGCAAATCTTTGTTCTTTACCAAGAGCAATAATGCTGCCGATTACATTGAGGTAAATTATATTTCAAAATCTTCTATGGATTTCAGGTGCACTGCTCTCCTTCTCAGTAGCCTTGCTTGCTACTATGCTTCTTTGTTTTGTATGTTGTGTTCAGAAGCATTTCATTGGCCTGAGAAATTATGTATGAGTGTAGTGTAAAGATAAGAACTGCGTAATGCTAGACACTAAGGGTCATATTTTCAATTACCGGCGCATCCCTGCAAAGTAGCAGGGATGCGGCAGTAATTGTGTGCCATGCCACCACCACCCATTGGCCCAAAACGTCACAGAAGACTTACGCATCTGTGCCGTAAAGGCAGCGCATTGCTGGAGTTGCGTGCCAACGATGGCGCAGCTCCAGCAATGCTCTGGGGTACCCTATCACCCCAATGCTGCATCAAGCCGTACGTCAGCTTCAAGCGCGCAGGGTTTGAGTCATGCATCATTGTCCTAAAAGCGACTGATTGACATCTTGTAGATTTCCCTCAGCCACTTTTAGGATTCGTTCCTGCGCAGGTACGCCCTCCCTTGCGCCGGAACGCCCCCTGATGGCGCAGGGCTTTACAACGTGATGCATCGCCCATATGTCCATATGTGTTTTTTTTTTAATATATACGCCACACCAACACCATGGCGAGTCTTTTGTTCTGCCGCTGCGTCACAAAAGGCACGCAACAATGGAGGAAAATGAGCCGCAAGGGACTTCTAAATCAGCCCCAACAGACTGAAGTCCAGTCCTTCCTTTAGACACATGGCTATAAGAAGAAATAGTGGCGGTGGTGGGTGGATTGATAGTTTGAGTATTCACTGATCTGCAAGCAGGATGGACTTTGTCTGTCATGTCACTTCGCGTGCTGCGGACTGCTGCCTGCAGTGCCAGGCCTAGGCAAACCTCTTTAGTAGTCTGTTTATTGAGTTACATAGGAACTTTCTAAGTCAACGTTCCGCAAATCAGGCAATACGAATAACGTAGTATACCACATGAGATAGATCCCGTGGAATAGTTGTCTATCTATTTGCTATTTCTCCAAAATATTTTGTTATTGTTCTTTTGAAATGTTTGATTTGGTTGAAAAATCTCATCCATGTTTTCTGGTTTTTCTTTCTTTCATGTTGTACATCAGCTCCCCCCAAGGGCAAGAGGACACAGGAGGAGGGTGCTGAGGATGCAGGCCAGGATCGGGCAGGCGAGGGCTCCTTTGCTGGCCCCAGTAAGTTTACATTTTAATAAAGAGTACCTATTTTTTCCTAGCGTTCCTCATTCGATTTTTTCTAAATCGTCTTTGATCTTCTTGTAGACTGGATATAAATTCTTATCCTGCCTCGAATATGACTCCCTGTGGTATTACTAGACTATTCTTATTAGTCTGTCTGTGTAGCTCACTAAGATTGGACATTTGGCAATTCCATTGGACTCCCATTCTATTCAGCAATAGCTCTATGCACTGTCTCCTTACTGACTAGATAGTGTGGCAGAGTCATTCAGCTCCCGAAGTCACCGATTATTGATCCCCAATGATCTCTAGATTATCGTACGCAGGACAAGAGAGTACGAAGTCACAGCACAGTCAAGAAGTGTCAGAGACACTCATGCTTGCAAAAATTCCAAAACCTTTAGCTCATCCACTCTAGTCTGGAGGAACAAAACCACAGAGTCTATTTAAGTTTAAAAGCTTTATTAAAACTAAACACATTTATTAAAATTTACTTTGTCATAAAACTATTTAACTGAAAACGGAAAAGTGGTTAGTGCTGACGATTAATTGGACACATTTCTTGTGGTCGAGCCGAGCTCTCACCTGGTTTGAACTTGATCCTGGTCGTGTTCTTAGGAGTCAAGCTTCTGTCTGTTAGGAGAAAAAGTGGTGCGTGTTAAAAATCAAAAGCAAGCATTCATCAGTTGTGCATAAAAGTGCAGCAAGACAACAGCATTCCCTGGAAAATGGGACATTTTTACTTTGGAGTAGACAGTCACAAATTATTACATTGTATTCCGTTTTTTTAACATTTCTCCTAGACCAAATATTATATAGTAGTGAGTGGTGTATTCTAACATTCTTAAATGTACTTTGTAGGTGTAACATCTGGTGACGGGGCCAGCGCGGAGGTGGCTGTGTTGGGCGAGGACTCGGCGGACTCTGGGGAGGAGGCGGTGCAAGAGCCGGCGGACGGTCCTGTGGGGGTTCAAACGGTGGTGGCGGAAACAGGTAAGCTATATATTCCTTACTTATTGAGATTGAAGACTGCATAGTGTGCTTTCTGCACGGGTGTATTACAAATCAACCAGGTAGTAGCCTCCTCGAAATGTACTTCGACTTAGCTGTGAAGTTTTTGGTGAGAAGAATCCCAATAAGTTCTTAGACGAACGTGATGGATGGGATGAACGAAAAGCGAAAGAAGGGTGTAAGTAAGTGGGACGCGAACTTGTATGATGGCTGCCAAAGAAGAACGATATGTGTTTGCTTGGCCCCCGAGGTGGCTGGGAAGGAAAGAATATGGTATGGTGCATGGCTGGGTCAATGATGAAGCAAGGATGGGTGGAGGAGCAGCAGCCTGGGTGGGTGAAACAGAAACTGTATGTGTGCGTATACTTTGACTGAATGGATGCCTGGAGCATGGTATTCTCTGACTCTTAGATAGCACATGTGTATCTAGAGAGAGTAGATGGTCGCCAGATGAAGTAAGTGTTACCTTGAAGAGCATGTACCACCGCACCCGCACGTCCGTTCCAGTGCAGGGAAGGCAAGGAAAAGAAATTGTAAATGTGTCCAATACTACCATGAATAGTAGCATTACTTTGTATTGCGTCTGCAATCACAGCATATATCTGGTTATTACGGTGGACACTCCGTACCTCTCTTAATAACTTTAGTTTACTTGTAGTACGTCATTCATGTGTGGGTGTATCACTGTTCACTCAATATTAAGCAAAGCACCTAAAGTCATCCCATATGTCATCAAATACGTCCCATGTGAAGTGATAGATAATCAAATTAGTTAGCTTCTTCATTTTCCTTTTCTAGTACTCATTTGCACTGTAGGGTGAAAGGTAAATTAATTAAGCAGTAGCCCTTGTAACAGAGTATTCTCAGTGCCACCCGTAATAGAAAAGTAATAGCTTCACCACCTGCATGTACTGGACCGGTACAGTAACGCAAGTCTGTCTCACTCATCATGGTGTGCAACTGTTTTTCTCGGGTGCAAGTTCACTGTGCTGTCCATGTCATTCTGCCGGCTTGCATAAGATAACGTACCAATTTCCCTAAACAAGAGAGAAGAAGAAGAATAAGACTGGTGTACTGTCATAGTCGACTGTAATGGAAGTCCATAGTGGTCGTAGAATTTGTTCATTAAACTACCACTAATGTTAGAGCAAGGATGCAGAAGTGGGAGGTTACATAGATACTGTCCTCAATAGTTATGTACTGTGCTTTCAATTTGCTACTTGTACTGTGACCCAACTTTCGGCTCAATCACTTTGTGTTATTAATGCTAAGGAGCATTGTTTACAGACTATGTCTTTCTTTCTTCATATAGTTGCTCCTTCCAAATCAACAACACGGAGGGAGCAGGCTAGACTGGGCCGGCAACGGAGGCTGGAGACCACTGTCGCCGAATATCGGCGGCTGGTGGCCCTGGAGGAGGAGGAGGACACGCAGTCGAGCGTGGCAACAACAACATCCTCGACTGTGACCACTGCATCCTCCTCCGTGACTAAGCCAGCGGGACCGAGCCGGGCTAAGAAAGACAACCGCCACCACCAAGCAACAGAAATACCAGCTGCCCCCCACAGGAGCTGCAAGGAACGCCAACGCCGCCTATGAGTCCGAATGTCCAACCTGGAGCAGGAGGTCCTGAAGTATAAGAACTTGGTTAAGGGCCTCCGCTCCGAGCTTGCCACCCTCCGCAAGGAGTATGATGCCCATGCCGCAAAATGCCCCAGCACCAGCACCCTCCAGTAGTGGAGTGTCCCTTGCCCTTTTTTTATAGACTTTTGGGGGGTGGGATTTGGGAGTTGGGATCGTTTTGGGACGTTTCAAAGACAATCGTTGGGGTTAGGGTGGGTGAGGGAGATTATTTTGTTAGGGCTACATAAATATATTTTTAAACTTTATCTGACCATACCTGTTTTTTACTGCTTTTCAGTCTGGTGGGTGGGGGTCGGGGGTGTAACAGTAACTTTGTTTTCCTGAACAGTCGTAGGACTTTAGTAGTACAACCGTCAATCTCTTGTCTACTCCGAAATAATACTCCATTATACTACCTCCCACCAAACGCTTATCTTACCTGTAATTTGTGTTAGAAATTAGGGCTAGGCCCAGGGCTGGCTCCACATGAAATGGGGATTAACGTTGTCAATCCTGGGCGGGTGACATTTCCTCATTGCGGTGGTACTAGTGGTGTGACACAGTGGCAGTTGCATGCCTATGGAAAAAAAGAAAACTAAACCTTGTTTGTCCTTACTGTAGCATTACAACGGTTACAGTACGATCGAGAATATAGCAGGTGACAGACAGAACAGTGCCATAATGTAGCCTAACAAATGGTAAAGTATTTGCTTGCAAGTATAACTAGTACTTGCGTTGAATTTATTTGACATTGGCTACTACTACTAGAAGATATAGTACTGAAGCTGAGTAAGTCTAGAAGATATCCTCGTATTCCTTCACCAGCCTGTTGCTATGACCTTATCCTCCCCAGCAAGTGTGTGGAATTATTGATGTCATTTTAGTCAGACATCAAGCAAAACAACACAGCCCGGGGAAAGAGGGTTAGGGTTTGTAAAATGGATGGGAATGGGGGTTTCTTTTTGGGTAGGTTTTGTTGAGAGAAGAAAAAAAAAGCAGAGCATGGACAAACAATAATTGAAGATAAAGACAATCTTTGGTTACAAAGTAAAGCTAAGCACATGCAGTCACACTCATAGAATAATACAATGGATACTGTATCTGTATTGCGTATGTTTTTGGTGTTGTCCTTGAATTTGGTAAGTAAGTTGCATGCAGCAAACAATTCCTCTTATTGGCGGCACTCCTCCATTCCAGCTGACGCTTCGTCCATCAATGTTGGTGACCACTGACAGAAGACACCCTGTCCACTGCCTGCCTGGCGGATGTTGACTGAAACCCGGCCTGTAATTATTGAACGGAAAACAGGAAGTGCTATTACAATACCACTGATAAATAAATAAAAGGTATGTACGCTGTGTGGTTCAAAATGTGACACTTTGATTTCCCTAATAGACAGTACAATATTTTTGAAATTGCGTGCTCTGTCGGACTCACCTTTTTAAAGATAAATAAGTATGGCCAAAATATTATAGCGGATCTTTCCCCTCAATTAAGGTGTACTATAAACTGTGTTTTAGAACAAAATTTGACCTTCCCAGCAATGCTCCCACCAAGACCCTTACTAAAGCCAGTCGCAAAAATGTAGAAGAACCCCAATCAGATCTCCAAAAACGATGCCTAGCAGAAAAATGGTTACAAAACGTACTTTGAAAGTAACAGTAGGCCCAAATACAGACCGTGGATTGTATTCCAACCACTTGCAAGCAAGCAAAAGTATCCATAGCCAGCATCGCTCCAACAGTGCTCTACAACACCAGAACTGCATTGCAATAGAACCCCCCGAAACACATGCAATCGTGCTGGTAGGGCTAACCCTAACGAACCCTAACTTACAAAAAGTGCCAAAACTGGTGTTTCCTTCAGGATTTTGTCCAAAACACTTCTATCCGGTATTGGACCTTCCCAGGAATGCCCCAGGCAAGACCCGCCAACCCACCTGGAAAAAAACCACCCGACAACACCCCCAAACAGCGAAAAAGCTAAATCTCATACTTACAATATCTCTCGGCCTTCGGTCCAAACGCGGCGCTGTGCAGCTAGGTCATCATCATCATCAATCATCATAACTCCTGTTTTCCACCACGGATTTCCTGAAAAGCAAATGCAATCAAGATTAGATTGTCGCAGCAGTGCTTCGACAGAGACCCCGGCCGCAACCCACCCACGAACAGCAGGAAGCCCCCCAAAACGCTACATTGAGCAAGATGACAGAAGAAATAGCAAAAAAAAGGCTGTTCCTTCAGGATTTTGTCCAAAACACTTCTATCCGGTATTAGACCTTCCCAGGAATGCCCCAGGCAAGACCCGCCAACCCACCCGGAAAAAAACACCCGACAACACCCCCAAACAGCGAAAAAGCTAAATCTCATACTTACAATATCTCTCGGCCTTCGGTCCAAACGCGGCGCTGTGCAGCTAGGTCATCATCATCATCAATCATCATAACTCCTGTTTTCCACCACGGATTTCCTGAAAAGCAAATGCAATCAAGATTAGATTGTCGCAGCAGTGCTTCGACAGAGACCCCGGCCGCAACCCACCCACGAACAGCAGGAAGCCCCCCAAAACGCTACATTGAGCAAGATGACAGAAGAAATAGCAAAAAAAAGGCTGTTCCTTCAGGATTTTGTCCAAAACACTTCTATCCGGTATTAGACCTTCCCAGGAATGCCCCAGGCAAGACCCGCCAACCCACCCGGAAAAAACCACCCGACAACACCCCCAAACAGCGAAAAAGCTAAATCTCATACTTACAATATCTCTCGGCCTTCGGTCCAAACGCGGCGCTGTGCAGCTAGGTCATCATCATCATCAATCATCATAACTCCTGTTTTCCACCACGGATTTCCTGAAAAGCAAATGCAATCAAGATTAGACTGTCGCAACAGTGCTCCCAGACACCAAAAATTACCCACAAACACCCGGAACCCCGCAAAAGAGCACCTCAAAGGCAAGCAAGTCAGCAAAAACGGCAAGAAATTTCCACCTCATATTTGGTCCAAAACACTTTTGGCCATTATTAGAGCTTCACAGCAATGGGCCCAAATCCGTCAACTCACCCGCAAAGAAGTACAACACCCCCACAAGTGCTGAGTCTTTCTTCATTGGGCGTAATCCAGCACTCTGCTTTGAGGGAAATCGCAGTCTGGAGGAGGAGGATAGAGGAGCATGTTCTTCAGAACTTGTGAACCTGAGGAATGTAGACTGCGGCACCTTCAAATCAATAAGCAAACAAGTGAAGACAGTTCTGATGATGGTCTTGTTTTTGGGATTAGGTGATTAAAGTTTGAATTAAATTAACTGTGCAAAACAAAGAAAGAGAGACACAAAGCACACAGGAATAAAAGTGAATAAGGACGAAAAAGAAAGTTCTTGATTGATTGTCTCATTTTCAGGGCTCGGTGTCAGGGAATAAGAACAAGATTTCGTCATCATACTCTGCGAATTCAGGCTGGATGAGGTCAGTGCCACCGAACAGAGAAAAAATCCCCTCATCTACGTTGCCGTCCTCCTCGTCTTCATGCGGCGTGCTTTCTCGTACTTTGTAATCTGGTGGTATGAGGTGCTGATTCATCTTGATCATTGTCAGCCGCTCCACATTTTTGGGCGAGAGGCGGCTCCGTTTGGGAGTTACAATGCCACCAGCAGCACTGAAAACACGTTCAGAAGACACACTTGCGAGTGGGCAAGACAAATAGTTTATAGCCAGGTTGAAGAGCTGTGGCCACAATTGTTTTTTGCCATGCCAATACTGCAATGGCTCATCATTAAGAAAGACCTCTGTTGAGTCATTCAGATAGTCCTGCACCATCGACTCAAGGTCATCAACTGTTCCTCCACTTTGCTTACTTTTTGCTGTGCCTGTGACATTTTTTCGAGAACCATACCCCATCAAACTTAGCCAATCCTCCTCCGCAGCCACTGATGGTGTTGTCATTGTGTGTGGTGCAGATGATCCAGTTGCCGGTGTCTTTAACGGCTGAGAGGTCACTTGTGCCCCAGCCACAGGTGCAGAAGTGGATTCTTGTGACTGGGGATGGCCTGCTGATGCTGATGCTGATGTACTGGCTTCTCCTTCAATAACCTGCCGTTCTTTTTCAAACCTCTTGGCTGACCAGGCTAACCAATGTTTGTACTTTTGAACATCTGCATCAGCAAAAGGAAAGAATGCTTCGCCTGCCAGCGCCTTTTTGTAGCGTGGATCCAGAATAGTAGCACAAATGTAATGCTGATCTGACTTGATCTTTTGAAGACGTTCATCACACGTAGACACTCTAATAATTTCTCAGACAAAATAAAATGGTCTTTTTTTGGAACATCTTTTTCAAACTCAGAAGACACCGCCATCAGTTGGTGCTCCAGCATGCACAACAATGGGATAGCTTTTCCCAAATTACAGTCCTCCTGGCTGACTGCACGCGTGAAGAACTCAAAAGGACGAAGCATGTCTGTCAGGCTTTTAACTATGTCCCATTGCGCCGCACTCATCCGCAGGTCCTCCTTCTGAGATGTACCCTCTGTGAAGAAATAGTGATCGAGTACCGTATACTGCTCATACAGACGCTCAAGCATGTAGAAGGTTGAGTTCCAACGTGTTGCCACCTCCTGGATGAGTGCTTTCACTGGCATTCCACGTTGAAGTAGCAGTCTCCGCAGATGCTTCCGGGCCTTAAAAGAATGGCTGAAATGGTTGCACATTTTGCGGCAGGTGGCCATTACCTCGAACGCTGGACTCTGTTTATCAATCAAGAATTTTTGAACTACCAGGTTGATACAGTGCGCCAAACACGGCACTCTAACATGGTCACCCATCAACATGGCCTTAACTACATTGGCGCCATTATCCGTGGAAACATAACCAATCTTGCGTTTTAGGGGGGATAGCATTTTCAAGACCTTTTTGTCAAACTCTTCCAAAAGGTTTTCTGCTGTGTGACTTTTCTCCAAGCCAAACATGGCTAGTGTTGCATGTTTCCGAGCAGCTTTGAAAACTTTGTCCGGGTCAACACCTGCGTTTAGCTTTGCTTTAACACCTGAAAAAGAGACCCAGTGTGCAGTGATGCACATGTAAGCAGCGCCTGCGCCACTGGTCAACATGTCTGTTGTCAGATGTATTGTGTGAACAGCACTCTTCTGCAAAGCTGCCCCAATCGCCTCCAGCACATCTTCATGTAGTGCTGGAACCGCAACTCTGGCAAAATAGAACCGGCTCGGAACCTTCCATTTAGGGCAGAGCGTTGCCACTAATTCAAGAAAACCTACCGCTTCTACAAAAGAAAAAGGTAGAAGGTCCACAGCTAGCATTTTAGCCAGCTTAGTGTTATACAGACGCGTCAGTGGGTGGTTGCGTTCATATGGCACGTCTGAAGTAAGCATTGTTCTAATGTTGCCCTGGACCAAGCATTTACGGGCTGATAATGACTTTGTTGACCCAATTTTGCTCGCTGGTGAACTTTTGTGCGTTGGTGTCTCACTCGCTCCAACACTCTTAGTGTGCCTCACATTGGGTGTGCTGCTGACAGGGGTACTGGGTGTAAGGGAAGTGTTTGACACGTCTTCTTCCTGCTCGTCATCATCAGATGAAACATCAACGTTTCCTTGAATTTGGCCTTTCTTGATCGCATCTAGGTGCGCAAACCATTTGACAGTGTGCTGTCTCCTAAGATGACCTCTCTGGCCTCCGGTACCATAGTTGGTACCTGGCTTACCACGACTAACTGCTTGCTTACAAATGGTACAAATGGCAAACTTTGGATTTTTTGGACAAACAGTAAAGAAGTCCCAAACTGGGGACTTGAAGTGTCTGTGGGACATGGAGGAGGTGGCGATACTGGTGGTGGTGGTCATGAAGCTAATGCCAGATGAAGTGGAGGATCTGGATTGCCCAACTTTTGTACGTTTTGCACTTTCACCGCCACTAATTAAGGTCGAGGTTGACGGAGGTCTCTTCTTGCCAGAAAGAAATATGGAAGCGGGACGAGTTGGTGTACTACTTAACTCCAATGATTGTGGTGTTTCCACTGCCTCCTCATCGACAACATCATCATCATCATCACACTCAGCAGCTCTTCGGGCTAGGGTCAAAATGTCTGTTTTCTGCATGCCCGCTGGGGCTGCAGTGACCTTTATGATGACTGGGTCGTCGTTGGCAGAGTCTTCATCAGCAGCAGTATCCGCCACTTCTTGTTGAGACTCATCACACTCCATAACTCTGAGACTTTGGACAAGCTTCCTTTTACGCTTAACTACCTTTGTCGGATCATGGTGTGCCTCACTCTCAGACGGCTGTGGTGCTGGTTCCCAAGTTTGATCCGTATCATCAGAAGGAGGTGTGCTTGAAGAAGATGTAGACACCACCCTTGATCTCTTCCTTGCTAGGGTTGTGGAAGACAATGAAGGATCATCAGGAGGAGTGGCTTCCTCAAATGATACCTCGCCTTGATTGTCGATTTCCTGATGTGCCCCTACTTCGGGAGGAACAACTATTGTGGGCACTTGTGACCCTCCATGCACCTCTGCTTGCGCATCTCCTTGCGCTGCCTCTCCTTCCACATGTACTTGGGCTTGTACTTGCACATGTGATTGTTGTTGCGGCTGTGGTTGTGCAACACTCGTCAGATGAGCTACAACAACCTGTGTTGATTGAGGGACATTGCTGCTGCTTTCTTGCGATGAGCCAACATCACTGGTCGATTGTGATTGAAGAACTATACTGGCTGCCTCTGCAGCACTCAAGGGCTTGGACTTAAGTTGGCGTGGTGGTGGTGGTGGCACTGAGCCCAATGGAGCGGGGGTGCTGCTGCCAGCTTGGTCCCCAGCAGATCCCGCTGCTGCTGCTGCAGGCATACTTTTTTTTTACTCCCAAAAAAAGGGGCGGGCAGCACACCAGTGTCCTTGGTAACTTGCTTCTTCTGCTCCTTACTGGCACCTTTCTTGCTAGAGGAGCTACGGGTTACTTTTTTTGGGGCCATCTTCTTCAGAGCAGGTCAGCACGGCAGCAGTTGCACGAGTTGCAGAGGGTTCTGTGTCCAGACGTGACGTCGCGTGACGTTATGCTGCACACACACACACACCGCTGCAGGACGTCTTCCTGGCACTGGTGGTTCTCTTGAGTCTTTTTGTGCACCTAAAAGCAATGGAAGACAGAGGAACATCAGTTCAGTTATACACCCCAAAAAATCGACAAAGCACAGAAAAATGAGCACAATCCCATGCCATCCATGATGTTTACATTGAAGACACCCCACAGAAAGACTAGGGAGTGGGACATGCAAGTATGCAACACTCAGTCACTACCCCTGTGCATAATGGATGAAAAGTAGGCAAAATAAGTGCGGGCCTCAGACACTGCCTCTCCTCAAAATGGCCCCTTACACCCCAAGCACATGTTGCCTGTACCAGCCAGCACTCAAGATGGCCACCACCACCACCCACATGGCCAGTCCACATCAACAGTACACCCCCAAAAAACAGAAAAACAGCCAGAAATCACCACAATCCAATGCCATCCATGATGTTTACATTAAAGAGAGTGAGACCACACCACAGGCACACTCAGTCCATGCACCACCACCCCTGGGCAAAAGGCCACACCAGCAGCCCCCCAAAAACGACAAAAAACAATAAAATCAGCACAATCCCAGCCCATCCATGGCCTTCAATTATGTTTAAATTCAAGAAGACACCCCACAGAAAGACTAGGCCCATGCAACACTCACCACCCACCCCTGGCCAAAGGGCCCCACCAGCAGGCCCAAAAAAACGACAAAAAACAAGAAAATCAGCACAATCCCAGCCCATCCATGGCCTCAATGGTGTTTAAATTCAAGAAGACACCCCTCAGAAACACTAGGCCCATGCAACACTCACTACCCCTGGGCATAATGGATGAAAAGTAGGCAAAATAAGTGCAGGCCTCAGACACTGCCTCTCCTCAAAATGGCCCCTTACACCCCAAGCACATGTTGCCTGTACCAGCCAGCACTCAAGATGGCCACCACCACCACCCACATGGCCAGTCCACATCAACAGTACACCCCCAAAAAACAGAAAAACAGCCAGAAATCACCACAATCCAATGCCATCCATGATGTTTACATTAAAGAGAGTGAGACCACACCACAGGCACACTCAGTCCATGCACCACCACCCCTGGGCAAAAGGCCACACCAGCAGCCCCCCAAAAACGACAAAAAACAATAAAATCAGCACAATCCCAGCCCATCCATGGCCTTCAATTATGTTTAAATTCAAGAAGACACCCCACAGAAAGACTAGGCCCAGGCAACACTCACCACCCACCCCTGGCCAAAGGGCCCCACCAGCAGGCCCAAAAAAACGACAAAAAACAATAAAATCAGCACAATCCCAGCCCATCCATGGCCTCAATGGTGTTTAAATTCAAGAAGACACCCCTCAGAAACACTAGGCCCATACAACACTCACTACCCCTGGGCATAATGGATGAAAAGTAGGCAAAATAAGTGCGGGCCTCAGACACTGCCTCTCCTCAAAATGGCCCCTTACACCCCAAGCACATGTTGCCTGTACCAGCCAGCACTCAAGATGGCCACCACCACCACCCACATGGCCAGTCCACATCAACAGTACACCCCCAAAAAACTGAAAAACAGCCAGAAATCACCACAATCCAATGCCATCCATGATGTTTACATTAAAGAGAGTGAGACCACACCACGGGCACACTCAGTCCATGCACCACCACCCCTGGGCAAAAGGCCACACCAGCAGCCCCCCAAAAACGACAAAAAACAATAAAATCAGCACAATCCCAGCCCATCCATGGCCTTCAATTATGTTTAAATTCAAGAAGACACCCCACAGAAAGACTAGGCCCATGCAACACTCACCACCCACCCCTGGCCAAAGGGCCCCACCAGCAGGCCCAAAAAAACGACAAAAAACAATAAAATCAGCACAATCCCAGCCCATCCATGGCCTCAATGGTGTTTAAATTCAAGAAGACACCCCTCAGAAACACTAGGCCCATGCAACACTCACTACCCCTGGGCATAATGGATGAAAAGTAGGCAAAATAAGTGCAGGCCTCAGACACTGCCTCTCCTCAAAATGGCCCCTTACACCCCAAGCACATGTTGCCTGTACCAGCCAGCACTCAAGATGGCCACCACCACCACCCACATGGCCAGTCCACATCAACAGTACACCCCCAAAAAACAGAAAAACAGCCAGAAATCACCACAATCCAATGCCATCCATGATGTTTACATTAAAGAGAGTGAGACCACACCACAGGCACACTCAGTCCATGCACCACCACCCCTGGGCAAAAGGCCACACCAGCAGCCCCCCATAAACGACAAAAAACAATAAAATAAGCACAATCCCAGCCCATCCATGGCCTCAATTATGTTTAAATTCAAGAAGACACCCCACAGAAAGACTAGGCCCATGCAACACTCACCACCCCTGGGCAAAGGGCCCCACCAGCAGGCCCAAAAAAACGACAAAAAACAATAAAATCAGCACAATCCCAGCCCATCCATGGCCTCAATGGTGTTTAAATTCAAGAAGACACCCCTCAGAAACACTAGGCCCATGCAACACTCACTACCCCTGGGCATAATGGATGAAAAGTAGGCAAAATAAGTGCAGGCCTCAGACACTGCCTCTCCTCAAAATGGCCCCTTACACCCCAAGCACATGTTGCCTTAAATTCAAGAAGACACCCCACAGAAAGACTAGGCCCATGCAACACTCACCACCCCTGGGCAAAGGGCCACACCAGCAGGCCCAAAAAAAGGACAAAAAACAGCACAATCCCAGCCCATCCATGGCCTCAATGGTGTTTAAATTCAACAAAACAGTTGTATCATGCACCCCTAACCAACCCTGGTCCTACTGGATACTGTGGCTACCCACAATATAATTTATTTAATGTTCTGAAAAAGTTCCAAAATTTTACTTGCAGCAACTGTAATGCCCCAAACAAACTTACTTGTGAAAGTTGATTTCTAATCCAAAAGTGATCCAAAGACAGTCAAAAAGGCCTCAAATCCAAATATCCAGCAGCACCCACAAAAAGTAATCCTTCCAGCTCCAGATCCAAATGAAAGTGACCAGGAGATGGACAAAGCACTGGGAGGAGCCTGCTGGACAGGAACAGGAAGTTGGAGACTGTGGGGCACTTCCTTCCTCCCCCCCCCCCAAAATGGACTCCTTGCAAAAAAAAAGGCCATGCAAATGTCAACCTGAGGAGTGATTCTGATAAAAATCATAATTTTCTGAAGGTTTATCCTGTTTGCTGGTGATTTTCTTGTGCGAAATTGCAAAATCTCTATTTCGCAAGTGCGAGATTGTTTATTTCCGCCGCAACTACGTGGTCGCAATTGCGAACTCTCGCGAGGTGTGCTGTGCAAGGTGGCAAGCCGCGAGTACGTATTCGCGGGCGCCAAACTCCCGCGGGAACTCGCAGCAAGATCTAAAATGGCGCGTCACTCGCAAAGAAAAACAACTCGGCAAACGCTAAATGACGGAAAGTGAACGCCGTGCACCACGCCGCGCGCCGCAACCAAGCAAAAAATCCGCCGCGAGCGGATTCACGGATTTTCGACAAATTCGCGAGAGTTCGCGGATTGCGAATTTGCCGAAAATACGAAAAATCCGCGAGCGGAGCGGATTTTACGCCCATGCTTAGTCAGAAGCTGGAACCGGCAGGGGCAGCAGCAACAAGAAGTAAACAGGCACAGAAGACACAAACAGGAACAACTGGGAAGACAGAAAAACAGAAAAAAGCACAAACAGGAAAAAGGCACAATAACAAGACACCAAAGGCACAATAACAAAACACTAACAAAGATAGGACAAATAGGCAAAAATACAGAGACAGATAGCAGTGCACCAGCAGGTAAGTTGCTCCCAATCCGCACAGCACCGCCTATGTGTCCCTGCCCCAGCTGCCGCTGCCGCTGCTGAGGAAGTTCAAGGCCCTCCACCACCCGCAGGCTACCACCTGCACCTCATCCCTGGTGGCCAGTGGTAGGCCGTAGGTAGGTTTGCTCATCCTCCGCTTTATTGCTTCTTATTGTATTGCCTGTATTTTCATTGTTGTGTCTGTGATTGCTGTTGTCTGTCTTCCCCCACTGCCTGTATGTGGTCTGTGCCCCTTTTTCTTCACTCTGTTCCCCTCGCTGTCCCCGTGCTCTCTCTGCCTGGTCTTTCCTTCTGTACCCCTCGCTGCCCCCGTGTCCCTGTTCAGATCTCCCTTCTCTTCCCCTCGATGCCCCTGTGCCTCTCTGAACGTTCTGTCTTCTGTTCTTAGCTGCCCCTGTATTTCTGTATTCTGTATTTTGCCTCTGTGACACTCGTTTTTCTGGTATTTCTGTACCCTTTTTTGCCTTCTGTGCCACTCGTTTTCCCCTCATTTTTGTGCCTCTTTTGCCTTCTGTTCCACTCTTTTTTTGTTCCCTTCTGTCCTCTGTTCCACTTGTTTTTTTGTGCCCTTCTGCCCTCTGTGCCAATCGTTTTCCCCCAGTTTTTTTGTGCCCTTCTGTCTTCTGTTCCACTCGTTTCTTGTGCCCTTCTGCCCTCTGCTCCACTCGTTTTTTTGTGCCAATCTGCCCTCTGTGCCACTCATTTTCCCCTCGTTTTGTGCCTCTTTTGCCTTCTGTTCCACTCGTTTCTGTGACCCTTTTTCCTTCTGTTACCTTTCGTTGTCCCTCACTGTCCTCTCTAAGGACCCCATCACCGCCAAAGCCAACCTCCACGAAGGAATGACGGCTGTTGCCGACTGGATTAAGACCAGCCGTCTAAAGCTGAACTCGGACAAGATGGAGGTCCTCATCCTTGGCTCCAACCCTTCAGCCTGGGACAACTCCTGGTGGCCGACGGCACTGGGGGCAGTCCCGACACCAACCGACCATGCACGCAACCTGGGAATCATCCTCGACTCAACGCTCTCAATGACCAAGCAAGTCAACACCATCTCCTCCTCCTGTTTCAACACCCTCCGCATGCTCCGCAAGTTCTACAGATGGATCCCAACAGATACAAGAAAGACAGTCACCCAGGCCCTCGTCAGCAGCAGACTCCACTACTGAAACGCCCTCTACACGGGAACCCCGACAAAGCTCACCAAACAACTATAACGCATCCAAAATGCCTCGGCACGACTGTTCCTCGATGTACCACGCCACGGCCACATCACCCTCCACCTGAGAAACCTGCACTGGCTCCCCGTCAACAAGAGGATATCCTTCAAGCTCCTCACCCACGCACACAAGGCACTCCACAAGACCAGCCCAGCCTACCTCAACAGACGGCTCTCCTTCTACATCCCCAACCGCCAGCTACGATTCGCTGAACTCTCACTCACCACCGTCACGCGCATCTGAGGAATAACCACCGGTGGGAGATCATTCTCCCACCTCGCCACCAAGACATGGAACACCCTCCCACTGAGCCTTTGATCCGCCGTCTCCAACCCCAACGCAGGAAACAACGACATCACCCCATCGCAAGACCTCTGCAACTCCCTCGCCTCCTACTTCCACAACAAGATCGCGGACATACACAACAGCTTCAGCAGTCAACCATCGCACACAACGACCGCAGCAACGCCACCCACCACCAACCTCCGCGCCTGGACTCCGATCAGCACCGATGACATCGTCCGCATGATGAACTCCATCCACTCCGGATCTCCGACCGACCCCTGCCCTCACCACGTCTTCAACAAGGCCGACACTGTCATCGCACCCCACCTGCGGGACATCATCAACACCTCCTTCGACACCGCCACCTTCCCGGAGAGCTGGAAGCACGCCGAACTCAGCGCTCTACTAAAGAAACCAACAGCGGACCCCACCGAACTCAAAAACTACCGCCCCATCTCGCTCCTCCCGTTTCCAGCCAAAGTCATCGAGAAGACCGTCAACAAACAGCTGGCCGCCTTCCTCGAGACGAACGGATCCCTCGACCCTTCACAGTCTGGCTTCCGAGCCAACCACAGCACCGAGACCGCCCTCATCGCTGCCACCGATGACATCCGAGCCCTGATGGACAACGGAGAAACAGCGGCCCTCATCCTCCTAGACCTCTCCGCCGCATTCGACACGGTCTGCCACCGAACCCTAGTGCAACGCCTCAGCAACGTCGGAATTCAAGAGAAGGCACTGGAATGGATCGTCTCCTTCCTCGACGGAAGAACACAGAGAGTCTGTCTACCACCGTACAAGTCAGAGGCCACCGAAGTCATCTGCGGCGTCCCTCAAGGATCCTCGCTGAGCCCCACCCTCTTCAACGTCTACATGAGCCCCCTCGCTCCCATCGCACGCCAACACAACCTGAACATCATCTCCTACGCCGACGACACCCAGCTGATCCTCTCACTGACCAACGACCCCGCCGCTTCCAGAGCCAACCTTCACGAAGGGATGAAAGCTGTAGCCGAATGGATGACGACCAGCCGCCTGAAACTGAACTCAGACAAGACGGAAGTCCTCATCCTGGGCTCCTCGCCCTCCGCCTGGGACGACTCCTGGTGGCCCCCCGCCCTGGGCTCCGCACCCACACCGACAGACCACGCACGCAACCTGGGCTTCATCCTGGACTCCTCCCTCTCCATGACCAGGCAAGTCAACGCCGTCTCCTCGTCATGCTTCAACATCCTGCGCATGCTACGAAAGATCTTCCGGTGGATCCCCACCGAGACCAGGAAGACGGTCACCCAGGCCCTCGTCACCAGCCGACTGGACTACGGCAACGCCCTCTACGCCGGAACCACCGCCAAGCTCCAGAAGAGACTCCAGCGGATCCAGAACGCCTCAGCCAGACTCATCCTCGACATCCCCCGACGCAGCCACATCTCCGGACATCTGAGAGACCTGCACTGGCTCCCCGTCAACAAAAGAATCACCTTCCGTCTCCTCACCCACGCACACAAAGCCCTACACGACCAAGGCCCGAGCTACCTCAACAACCGCATCAACTTCTACGCTCCCAAACGCCACCTCCGATCAGCCAGTCACGCCCTCGCCGCCGTACCCCGCATCCGAAGATCGACAACAGGAGGAAGGTCCTTCTCCCACCTGGCCGCCAAGACCTGGAACTCCCTCCCTCCCGACCTGCGCCTGACCCAAGACCACCTTTCCTTCAGGAAGAAGCTCAAGACCTGGCTGTTCGAGCAGTAGCAGCACCCCCCCCCCCAAGCGCCTTGAGACCCTCCGGGTAAGTAGTGCGCTATATAAATGTCCATGATTGATTGATTGATTGATTTGACATACCCAAGACCTGCTGACCTTCAGGAGGATACTCAAGACCTGGCTGTTCGATCAGTAGCGCCCCCCCCAGCACCTTGAGACCCTCGTTGGTATGTAGTGTGCTTTACAAATGATTGATTGATTGATTGAAGAGCAAGCCTCTCCCACTGGACCACCAGGGATAAGGCGCAGGCAGGAGCCTGCGGGTGGAGGAGAGCTTCGAACACCTACAAGCAGAAGTGAACGGGGTCAGCAGCAGTGGCACAAACAGCAGAGCTGCTGGGGGAGAGAGCAGGTCCAGTGCATTAGGGTCATGCCACTCGCAATGATTTTGTGGGCCGGGTGTTTGTCCTGCACTGTAAAATCATCACGAATGGCACCATGCTCAGTGCAAGAGGGCGAAGCTATTATTCCGCTACTGAGTAGATTTTCCACTTGAGTGGCAGCTTTCTCAATGCGAATGGAAGGTCAATGCAAGTGGTCGCAACCTGTCACGACCACTCCCATTGAGAAATCCAACCACCCACATTGAGAAATCATGTCAGGAGGTTGATTTGTTTCACTTGAGCTCGCCAACTAGACCTTGGCAAGCGCGAGCAAGGAAAATCTCAACGGAAGGTGAACTTTCCTCACTCGCACTCGCCAATTTGACACTGATGAGCGTGAGAGAGGAAAAACTCTCCTCTGCTTTGCAGAGCTGAGTTTTTGGGAACTCTGCATGCTCCGTGGAGTATGGAGTGTGGAGTGTGGAAAACTCTGCAAACTGTAAGAACAGACGTTTTCTGCCCAGGATTACTAAAAACGATCCCAAACCACCTCCGTGAGCCCTAAAAACTACCCTGCCCCCCAGCCCTAAAAAGTATAGAGAACCTTGCCCCCCACCCTGAGCTCAAAAACAGCTACCCACACCCATGCTCTGAGACCTAAAACTGCCCCTCCTGAAAACCAGCCCCCAGAACCCTTAAACCATTCCTGTCCCTCAAGCCCTCAAAACTACCAACTTTCCCCTAAGCCCTAAAAGCTTCCCTGACCCACCTGAGCCCTACAAAACTCCCCGTCCACCAGCCCTGAAAACAGCTCAGAAACCTACCCTTAAATACTACCCCCAAACACCTGGCCCAGCCCCACTCACCTCAGATCATTCTCTCCGGATTTTTCCTTCTTCCGCCCAGCAGTAAGACCGTGCACAGCCTCAACCACGCATTTTCTTGGTTAAGGCATATGCAGTGTTAAGGCAAGCATGTTAGCACTTGCATTGTTGAAACACGCGTGGCTCTGCTCGCTTTGTTCCAACTGTTTCCCTCCTAATCAGGGTAAGAAGCAGGGAAACCCTAAATTATCCTGTGTACATCCTCTGCTAGCTTGGCACAGAGCAGTCAGGCTTAACTTAGAGGCAATGTGTAAACTATTTGTGCAACACTTCACACTGTAAAACAGTGAAAACACCACACAAAATGATTTCACAACAGATTAGAACAATAGAACTCAATGTAGTAAATAAAACAAGACCCAAATGAAAGAAAAATCCTTTTTGGAGAATTTGAGATATGTTTTTTTAAAATAAGCTGTAACCTAGCACTTAGAAGCGATAAGCGCTTACATGAGATATTTGCTCGCACAGGATGGGATGATTTAGTCTAACTGCGATGGAGTGCAGGCCAGATACAGGGACCTAGTGAATCCCACTGAACAAAATCCTGGCTCTGTCAACATCGAGGATGTTGGGTGCAACTGAAGCGATGAGTTGGTGTCAATCGATGCAGTGGCAACCATGAGCTGGTCCTGATCCGCACAGCAGTTATGGTGCTCCAATGAGTGAATTGCTGTGAAACAGAGATTTGCCATCGTGAATGCCATCCACAGGGAGACGAAGCCCTTGCAACGGGAAGAGCATCGAACAGTGGTGGTGCAGAAGGCAACGCGTCAAGACCTATCCACGCAGCAGAGGCCATGCACTGGTTCTCATTATTCTGGGCACCTGTGAAAATGGAAAAATATTTTATTGTGTTTGTTTCTTTTGATTGCGCCCTTTCCTTTTTTGTTGTCGTCGTTGTTTGGCGTTGAGTTTTTGCAGTTTCCCGTTTCCTGTCTGTGCCATCTCCTCGTTGTACTCCTCAGAATTGGCCTTTGGCCCTTTACCAGGTTTTTTTCCTACAGAATATTCCCTCTTCCCTTTCGTTGGTGCCCAGATCTTTTGTTGGATTTTCTGCTATTGAATTTTTTATGTCACTTATAAGACCAACTAGCATTGAGGGCAGAAGAGTAGCTAATTTGTCGACAACCTGATTGCAGTTGCAACTGAGATAGGTATTTGTTTGTGCTCTCGTTATCAAGCCATTCAGGTGTCCCAGCTTATCGTCAATGCCGGCTGTAAAAACTGCCAGTGTATTCAGTGGTTGTGTTAGTTGTAACTCCATCTTTTCTGATTGGTATTGCAATGCTTCAACAGCTAGTTGGATTGTATTTAAAAGAGAAATCCAGGTACCAGAATTGTGTTCTTTTCTAAGCTCTTTCTCATTCATGCTTTTGTTAGCATTGTGGACTGCCCAGTTGGTGGCCCGGGGAGACTCCTCTAGGGAGTTTTGATGAGGGTGCTCTTTCTGGTCTGGGTTGAAAGTTCTTAACATGTCTTCCCATTCAAGTGTTTTTAGGTAAGAAACCATTGCCCTACTGTCTTCTTTCTGGCTTGGGTCCTGAGACCCTACCCCTGATCCTCCTGGTTTGATAGGCACGCTACCTTTGGCATGGCTGTGCGGATCCAAGATTGATGATGGTCTTTTGGCCGTTAGCTCTATTGTCTTAATCAGCGTACTGTGGCTTCTGGTCAGCATGCTCATGGAGGGGCTGAAATTTGTTTGCCTGGTTTGCTCCTCTTCTTTTGTCTTTTGTTCATCCCCGGGCTCCTGCTTGGCTTTAAACCTTTCGGTGGACCAGTTTCCCGGATTGGCCTTTAGTTGTGGTAATGTAGTGACTTTCACTTTGAATTCAGCTGATGGAATCCTCTGGCTGCTGCCCAGGCAGCTGGTATCCAATATGTCTACAGGTTATAACAGAGGTAATGATGGAGCGACAACTGATTCGTGGGGCTTCTCTCCTTTAAGCGGGAATTTCTATGGTTTTGTATGAGTGAAATGTCCAGCTAACTATAACGCCCCTGAAACCTAAGGTTTTTCCAGTGAATGTCTAAGGTTTTTTAAATGCAAATTCCTAACTATAACGTGCCTGAAGCCTATGCTTTTTCAGTGAATATCAAAGGTTTTTAAATGCTAATTGTGAAGAAAGAAGAAAAAACACACAGAAAGGAAAAAAGAAATGCAGAAAGAAGCAACAGAAGTCCTCAAAGACGAAGAAAAGTGCAGGAAGAAGAAAACGTGCAGATAGAACAAACAGAAGAACAAAAATAAGCCTTTTTCCAAAATCATCCTGTACCCTCAACTTTTTCAGACGGATACTGGTGGTAACTGACTCTGACTAACCAGTACTAGAGCCAGTGCTATGATAAAGCACACTTAGAATACAGTCACAACACTGACAAACACTATGCGTTTGGGTCTCCCAGTGATTAGTATCACCTCCTCTGTAAGCCCCTACTATATAATAGGGCAGGGGGTCAAAACTACCTCTTAAAATGAACCACAGGGCGTGTTTGCACACGTCACCTAAGGCCCCATCCCCTCCTTTCCCCCATTGTGTAAACGCACCCTGTGGCTGTTTTATTTGGAAGATTAAGTCCCCTTGAATCCTGAGTGTCCCTAGGATCCAACTAGCCCACTAGGTACCTCGAGTCAGCGCCACAGAGCTGCGTTGCAGAGAGGTGTAAAAAGGGGCACGGCCTGCACCACCTCTTTGCAACGCAGCGCAGTGGCACTTACTGGAAGCACCTGGTGGACTACTTGGCCCCCAGGGTCCCTCAGGATTGAAGGGGAATTATTTCCCCAACTTAAAAAGCGCCACAGGGCGTTTGCACACATGATCTCAGGCCCCGTCCCCTCCCATCACCACTGTGTAAACACGCCCTGTGGCAATTTTAAGTTGGGAGGTTAAGTCTCCTTGAATCCTGAGGGTCCCTAGGATCCAAC
This sequence comes from Lissotriton helveticus, assembly GCF_964261635.1. Taxonomy (NCBI): domain Eukaryota; kingdom Metazoa; phylum Chordata; class Amphibia; order Caudata; family Salamandridae; genus Lissotriton; species Lissotriton helveticus. Next base: position 355,630,627 of record NC_136063.1, on the reverse strand, counting down.
TAGTCCACTAGGTATCTCCAGTAAGCGCCACATAGCTGCATTGTAGAGAGGTGTAAAAAGGAGCACGGCCTAGACCACCTCTCTGAAATGCAGTGCAGTGGTGCTTACTGGAAGCACCTGGTGGGCTAGTTGTCCCCCCGGAGCCCTCAGGATTGAAGGGGAATTATTTCTCCAACTTAATACGCGCCACAGGGCGTGTTTGCACACGTCACCTCAGGCCCCGTCCCCTCCCTTCCCCGCTGTGTAAACAGGCCCTGTGGCAGTTTTAAGTTGGGATATTAAGTCCCCTTGAATTCTGAGGGTCCCTACGGGCAAATTAGCCCACTAGGTACGTCCAGTAAGCGCCATTGCAGAGGTGTAAAAAGGGGCACGGCCTGGACCTCCTCTCTGCAATGCAGCGCAGTGGCGCTTACTGGAAGCACCTGGTGTGCTAGTTAGCCCACAGGGTCCCTCAGGATTGAAGGGGAATTATTTTCCCAACGTAAAACGTGCCACAGGGAGTGTTTGCACACGTCACCTCATGCCCGTCCCGTCCCTTCACCACTGGGTAAATGCGCCCTGTGGCCATTCTAATTTGAGAGATTAAGTCCCCTTGAATCCTAAGGGTCCCCAGGGTCAAACTAACCCACAAGGTACCTCCAGTAAATGCCACAAAGCTGCGTTGCAGAAAGGTTCAAAAAGGGGCATGGCTTCTGAAAACCTGTCTGCAATGCAGCTCCCTGGCGCATACTGGAGATACCTGTTGGGCTAGTTGGCTCTCAAGGACCCTCAGTATTGAAAGAGAATTAATTCCCCAACTTACAATTTACCACGGGGCGCGTTTGTACAATGGTGAAGGAAGGGGGAGTTGCCTGAAGTTACATGTCTGCAAACACACCCTGTGGCACGTTTTAAGTTGGAGAATTAAGTCCTCCTCAAACCTGAGGATCCCTAGGGGTGAACTAGCCCACCAGGTACCTCCAGTATGCGCCAGAGAGCTGCATTGCAGAGAGGTATTCAGAGGCCTTGCCCTTTTTCACAACACTCTGCAACGCAGCTCCGTGGTGCTTACTGAAGTTACCTGGTGGGCTACTTAAAGAGGAATTAATTCCCCAACTTAAACTGCGCCACAGGGTGTGTTTGCACACATGTCAACTCAGGTCCTGCCCCCTCCCTTCACCACTGTTCAAACGCACCCATGGCGCATTTTAAGTTGGGGGATTACCTCCCCTTAAATACTGAGGGTCCCTGGGGTGCAACTACCACCAGCTACCTCCATTAAGCACCACAGAGCTGCGTTGCAGAGAGGTGTAAAAAGGGGCGTGGCCTCAGAACACCTGTCTGCAATGCAGCCCCCTGGTGCATAATAGAGGTTCCTGGTGGCTAGTTGGCCCCTAGGGACCCCGCAGTATTCAAGGTGAATTCGTTCCCCACCTGCAAACACACCAGGGGGCGCATTTGCAGAATGCTGAAAGGAGGGGCATGGCCTTTGGCACGATGCCGGTCTTTTAAAAAAAAATTGTAAGAAGGGGGGCTGTGTGGCCCTCCTTCTTTTCCTAATATTCTTGGCCCTGTGGACCCCATCCCCCAGGGTCTGTCCCCGAATTGTTTTATCTTAAAAAAACTTGGGAAGAGGGCTGTGTGGCCCCCTCCCAAGGCCATAATCTGCACCGCGGATCCCATCCCCCTGGGCATGGCCATTTAAAAAAAATAATCTTTTTGGAGGGATGCTGCCTTGCCCCCCTCTTATGGACATTTATGGCCCGGGGACCTCACCCCCCGGGGCTGGCCTTTGTTTTTTTGTTTTTTTTATATTTGAGGAGGGGGGCGCGTGGCCCCCCTCCCGGGCCACAAATAGCCCAGGATACCCCATCCCTCTCCCAGGGCTGGCCCTCTCTGTTGGGGACCATGGGGGGGTCCCCAATTCCCCCCATGGTCCTGCCGGCTCCCCGTGTCCCTCGGGAGCCGGCATTGCTTTTCCATATCGGGAGCTGCTAAGATGCAGCTCCCCATGTGGAAAAGCGATTTGCTTTGCATTTTGTAAAGAGAGAGCAGGTTTCCATGCTCTCTCTTTAAAAATGCAAACCAAGGCTCAAGCCCCCCCACACATTTTTATTGTTTTTCTTTAAAGCCCCGTGGGTGGTGGTCCCAGGGGCTGCGGGGGGACCGCCACATATATTATCATGAAACCCCGGGGTGGGGGTCCCTGGGTTTTGGGGGGGCATTTGAGCTCCCCCCACCCATGAATATTGAAGGCCTGGAGGGTGGCGGTCCCCGCATAATTCAGAAAAGCCCCGGGGGTGGTGGTCCCCTGGGCTGGGGGGCCCCTCTGGGCCCCCCATTACATTAAACCAATTGCCCCCGGGACTTGGCCCCCCCCGGGCTAATTAGCAAGAAGCGCGGGAGCCTACGCTTAGTTTTTTTTCGCTGCGGGATGTGCGGATCCTACGCACATCCCGTGATTTTAAAAAAATAAAATGGCCCTGGGTGGAGGGGGGGGGGTGGGGGGGTCCTTGTGGGACCCCCTAAACAGGCCGAGGGGTTCAGGGTGGTTCTACCCTGCCCCTTTTTTGCATTCTTTGCACTTTTTTGAGTGATTTCTTGTGCCTCGGTTCTACCGAGCCATAAGATGGCTGCTAACACTTCCTGGTTTGGAGTGTTGACAGCCAATTATCATACAGCTTATTATTGGAAGGGTGCGTGGATCCTCCCTGCCCATAGATATATATGTGTTGTTACTTTTGATTGTCTCAGCAAATATTGAATGCATTTACTCAATTTAACAAAAAGGCACCTTTCTGAACAAAGGGCTACCGCTTTACAGTAATTCTGTTCAGCAGTTCGGGCTGTAGCCGCGGCTAAGGTTACCTATGGAAAATTGCATTGGGAAAACATGTTTTAGGACCCCCTTTTTTCTCGGCCCCCGCTTGCCGAAACACCCCAAAACTTTCAAGATAGGAGCGGATCAGAGCGGGCCATAAGTTTTTTTAAATTTCGCGAAGATTCGTCGACCGGTGCCAAAGTTATTGGAAATAGAATGTTGTGGATTTCCTATGGAAAATAGGTCCTAACTATAACTACCTACTGGCGACCGCCAGTATGTAATGTATATGTATGTGTATGTGTGTGTATATATATCTATATACATATACATATATATGAGAAAGAAAGCCTAGACAGTGGAACTCTATAGAGCACAGCACCTGACCTACTATAACCTTTTTTTGTATATATATGCTGGAAATACCCAGATATCAGTGTGCACACTGTAAACGCACCCACTGTCACAATGATATCCAAAAAACAGGAATGTCACAATTTGAAACAAAAGCAAAATTGCGCCACCAAAACAGGGAAAGTAGTAAATCCGTGTACAAAGATATATTCTTCAAAATTCTTCTTTTATTCAAACAAGGGTAAAACAACAATCAGGATGAGCTAAGCAGCCGACACATTTCGTCCATACACATGGACTTCTTCAGGGCTCTTAATTGAACAAATATATACACATAAATATAATAAGAAGGACTTTCAACAGGAACATAAGACACTTATAACATATATACAAAATATTATTTACACCATAAATTACATTTCTGACAAAAACCACTGTATATGATAATTTACATCATTAAACATTTAAACATTAGACAAAACATGTGTTGCCAAAATACAAGACAACTGTATTGTTCATGACAAAGCTACTATATTCATGACAGACAATACATAATAAATGTGATGATAAAAAAACAAAAGAAACAACAGAAAGAAAATAGGTGGAAGGCATTGGCGAGGAAATTGCGGGAGAGGTAGAAAGAGAAAAGCAACCTTTTTTTACACTCTATTTAAGAAGCATTAATAGGAGAAGCAGGGAGGAAGAGCAAGGGCCTATGTTATTTGAGCTTAATGCCCATGAAAGTAGAAATGAAAGACCCACATGGGAACAGTGTGCCAGTAAGATCAAGACCCACATGGGAAGAGTGTGACAGTAAGATCTTATAAAAGATATAGAAAACCCATGCACATTCCCAAAGGTGCTTTGACATGGTGTTAAACATCAAACCCACCATAGCTGGTTTGTATCCGATGAAAGACGGCAATTTGGCCAATGAGTTTAAAGAAGTAGCCGGTATGGTAAAAATCCTTTCGCTTATCTATCTAGAAGGGAGAGAAACATATGTAAGTGACCCCCTGTGTACTGGGGGTGAGGAATCGAGCATGACGGCAAGGCCAAAATGCATACCCAAAGTTCTCACTTTTTTAACCACATAGAAAATCTCATCCCATATATTGAAGGAGAGGGTATGAAGTCAATCTAATCAGAACGACTTTGCCGCACAGGATATGAGCCATCCCACTGACTTATCTGAAAAGGAGAGAAGAGAAAAGAGGAAAAATATGATTCCAAAGCCCACTCTAAGGAGACAACATTAGTCCATAAGGGGGCAAGGATGATGGTAGTATTGAAACATAAATACACACTATATCGAGAATGTTGAGAAACCTTTAATACGGGTACAATACAAGAACTTTATAATGAACCTTGGTCTAACAAAAATGATGTGGGCCCAATAAGAATGGCTATATGTCGTAACTGGCCTAGAGCAAGGGAAAAGATAAACCGAAAAAGAATTCAATATTACAACCTATTTTAAATCAAAAATAGAAAGAAAAGGAGAGCCTAATATAAAGGAAGAATCTGGAATACAGCTCTCCATAAAGCCATCCATACCGTATTTCAAAGTATTTAATATAAGCCTGCCTAACCCCTCAATCACAAGGGGGCACAGGCACCATGGTGTGCAGGTCCACCTACTGGGTGTTAGACTAAGGTCTTTATCATAAAAGTAAGGAAAAAATATTACCAATAAGGAATGGTCATGAGATTCTTATGTCAGGTATCGCATAGGTGCTAGTGGGGCAAAGACCGAAGCCAAGGGAAATGCCAAGGAGCTGGACTGTATCTGAACCAATACCGGGGGAGCACGTTTAAGGCCTGTTGGCTTCTGTTCTATTACTTCAATAAGCCAGAGTTCACGGTTGGAGACGTCTTCTGTCAGGCAGCGTCAGGGAAAACTGACGGGATATAGAGACGGAATTGCGTATAGAATGCAAACTATTACTTTAATTGCCGTCATCTCGTAATGGTGACAGCCGAGTATATACAAATAGAGTCACAGTTTGTGAACCTACAGAATAATGGTTGCTCTAACACTACTCCCAAGGGTCCAGGGGAATATATAATCTGAAAAATGTATGTGATGAGTTACTCGTGTGTCTAAAAAAAAGTGGCAGCCAAAAAACGTGATGTGATATCATGGTCTCAGAAAGTCCCCAATCAGAAAACATGGCAATACCCGCATTCTTATTGCCAAATGGATCACAGAGCACACAGGTCAATCTTGGATCGGATTTATTTTCCGAGAATCAGGCATAATGCGATCTTAAAAGGACTAAGCTAGACGGCCACCATCTTAGAATGGTATAATCTAGAGAATAAGTGTAACAGAGACAAAGGAGAGGAAAGAAGAAAAGAAATAATAAAAAGAAGAAGAAAGTGGTTATAGGAATATTTTACAAAATATATGCTCACTGGAAGATAGGTATCTATCAGAATTAAACCAGGCAGCTTTGAATCTATATTTGTGATTGACAATGATCAATAAAGGTAGATGGAAACAATCATTTCTTACGTAGAGAGGGTTAGTATAATCAGATGGACCACCAATCCATATTTTGGCAACACATGTTTTGTCAAATGTTTAAATGGTTAATGATGTAAATTATTGTATATAGTGGTTGTTGTCATAAATGTGATTCATGGTGTATATAATATTGTGTATATATGTTATATATTTCTTACATTCCTGCCGAAAGTCCTTCTTATTATATTTATGTGTATATATTTGTTCAACTAACAGCCCTCAAGAAGTTCATGTGTTTGGACGAAACGCGTTGGCTGTTTAGCTAATCCTGATTGTTGTTTTAACCTTGTTTGAATAAGACTTTGAAGAATATATCTTTGGACTTGGATTTAATATATATATATATATATATATATATAATTTTGTTTCACTTAGAAAAAACAAAGGTTACAGGGACATTATACTTCGGAAATAGAATTTTTTTTAAAACTTACAAATTCACTGAAAAGGGACATTATAGTTAAGCTCAGATTTTACACATACAAACCCATTCAAATTTAGCGGTTATAGTTAACTGGGCTAATTATAATTTACGACCCAGCAATGCCCTGCTTATGAATTAACATATTACATCACTCATGATGACATGGTCAGTGACATCACCGATGACATCCCTGACGACATCTCAAATGACATCACTGATGACATCCTCAAGTAAGTGTGTAAGTCTTTTTTAGAGCTTATGGGTGTTAAATATTTATACTAAGCTACTACAAAAGTTAAATTAGTATATTAGGTGCACTACTAATGAGTGATATTAATTCTAACATATATTATTGAGTGGCTGTATGACTGCATTTATCCTTGTGTGTTTGGGTGTGTCAGTGGCTGTATGGGTCTAGAAGTGGGTGTGTGACAAGCTGCAGGGGCGGCTCCTCCATTACTGCGGAGGAGCATTGCCCCACTGCTTTCTCGCAGTGCAAGAAGCAGAAACATAAAATGGTAAAACTACCATTTCATGTTTCTGCTTCTCGCACTGCGAGAAAGCATAAGGGTTTGGTTGGGGTGGGCGGTCCTACTTGTGGGCTAGAGAGGAGTGGCTTGCCCAATGTTCTGGGGTCTGACTGTTTGGTCGGCCTTCTGGGGCTGACCAAACCACTCATGTGCACACTCCTTTTTCTCCATGTAGGCTGCATGCAGCCTACATGGAGAAAATGACCTCCCGATAGATGCCTCGCTGGTCGGCATCCCACCAATTACAACACTGCTACTGCAGCTTTGCGATTTGTTTAGGGGCGAGAAGGGAGACTGCCTGCTCTGCCTGCCTCCAGTTTCCTGATTGTGGGACCCGGCCAGAAGCTGAGACAATGCGGATCCCAGGATTATTAAACGCCCACGCAATCCCCAGTGCAACCCCCCACTCGCAAGTGACTAGCTGTGTGGGTAAGTCAGATGTTGTCAGATGTTGTGAAGTCAGATGTTGTGCAAGTGGCTGCATTGGTGAGTGAGTTGGTGTGTCAGTGGCTGAATGGGTGAGTGTGTGGCGGTGTGAATGGCTCTATCAGTGAGCTACTGGGTGTGTAAATGACTGTATGGGTAAGTGAGTGGCTGTTTGAAAGCATGTTCGGTTAATAGAGTTGGTGGGTGAGTGGCTGCATTGGAGAGTAAGTGTGTGTGTGAATAGCTGTATTAGTGAGTAAGTGGATGTGCGAATGCTTGTATGGATGTGTGAATAGGTATGTAAGTGGTTGTGTGGGTATGTGAGTGTGTGTGTGTGTGAGTGCTTGCATAGTTGACAAATGGATATATTAAGAGTGAGTGTGTGAGGAGCTGTGTAGGTAAATACATCTGTGTATGAGTAGCAGTATGAGTGAGTGTGCCACTGTATGAGTAGTTGTGTAGAAGAGATACTGGTTGTATGATTGCCTGTATGGCTGAGTGAATGGTTGTCTGAGTGGCTGTACAAGTTAGTGAGTGGGTGTGTGTGTGGTTCAATGGAGGAGTGAGTGGGTGTGTGAGTAGTGGTATGGGACTGTAAAAAGGTATGTGAGTGGTTGTGTGGGTTTGTGAGTGGGCATAAGAGAGGTTGTATGGGGATATGAGTGGCTGTGTAAGTGGTTCTGCAGATGATGTCATCAGTGATGTTGTTTGAGATGTCGTCAGTGATGTTACTGACCACTTCATAAGTGATGTAATATGTGACTTCATAAGCAGTGAATTGAGGGACAGAAGCTATTGTTATCTCAGGTAACTATAATTGCTGATTTCAATGGTTTTGATCAAGTGAAATCTGAGCCTAACTAGAACATCCCTGAGGCCTTTGTTTTTTTCTGTGACAATTTATATAACCGCGTTACCTTATAAGATTAGCATTGCAGCAGTAAACAACGTATTGTGACACCAATCATATGTTAGATGGGCATTTTGAGATTTGTATATATATATATATAATTGCCCAGCCCAAAGGTTATAGAGACATTATAGTTAGGCTCAGGTTTCACTCACACAAAACCAGTGAAATTTAGGTGTTATATTTAGTGAGCTAACTATAACTCGCAACCCAGCAATGCGCTGCTTATGACCTCATATATTACATCACTCATGGCATGGTTCATGACATCACTGATGATATCTCAAATGATCACATTTCCCTGTGACTGTGAGTGTTTTTTCAAAGTTTGAGTGTTAAATTATACACCAAGTTGTATTTGTGAATCAGTGAGTGTATGAGTGTCTGATTGAATAATTCAGTAGGTGCATGACTAACTGTATAAATGAGTTGTTAGGTCTCAGTGAATGTATGGGTGAGTAACTGGTTGTGTGAATGTCTGTATCTGTCTGTATCTGTATCTGATGGCCCCGGGGACTGCATCCACTGGGGCATGGCCATCTCATTGGGGACCGTGGGGAGCCTAAAGCCCCTGCAGTCCTAGACGGATCCGGCATTCTGCGGGGGGCAGAACTGCTTTTTAAGCCCAGGGAGCTGCTGACATGAAGCTACCTGGCTGTTAAAAGGAAAGCGTGCTCTGATTTTTCAAAGGTGAGCACACTTGTTTGCTATGGGATGGTTGGAGCACTACTTCTGCCATCCCATAGCAAACTGCAATGTCCAAAGGGTAGGTACCCTGAGCCGGCCCTGGGGTGTGGTGGACTCCAGGGTCTTTTACGGCTCTAGGAGGGGGGGCTGCGCAGCTCCCCTCCCATCTTAAAAATAGCCCAGTGGAGGTGGTGGTCCTGGGGCTGCATGGGGGGCAGAGGTCCCCTCGCATCTTATTTACATATAGCCCCTGGGCATTATAATTAAGAATAGCCCTGGAGAGGTGGTGGTCTTCGGGGCTGCGGGGAGCTGCATGGCCTCTGTGTTTTCAATTATTCTTGCCCCCAGACTTGGCCCACCCTGGTGCCTAAATTAAATGAAGTGTGAGAGCCTGAGCTTCATTTTATTTTAATTTAAATTTTGGCTGGAATTTTTCTCTTTTAATTTTTTTTTCTTGGCACTCGGTTCAACCAAGTCACAAGATGGCTGCCAACACTTCCTGGTTTGAAGTGTTGGCAACCATTTAGATCTCAGGCATAAGATCGCGAGGGTTCGTGGATCCACCACGCCCACAATTGTATATCTGAGAAATCTTTACATTTCTCAGTAACTACTGAATGGATTTTCACCATTTAACAAAAAGAGTGCTTTTTGGACCTAGAGCTACCTTTCTGCCAAAAGTGGTGTAAATCCATTCTGCAGTTCGGGTTGTAGCCGCGTCAAACATTCCCAATGGAATTTAACATGGAGAAAAATCCTTTTGGGATGCCCCCTGTTTCTCGGCTCCCTTTTGACGGATCACTCTGACATTTCTAAGTCAGCAGCTGACATGACAGACCCATTTGAATATTTTGTGAAGATCTGTTAAACGGCGACACAGTTATTGGCAAATCTTCTATGAGAACTAGGTCCTAACTACCTACTGGAGACTTCCATCATAGGATAATGTACCTTCTGATGCACAATATATGGATATTGCTAGTCTCTGAGACGTTCCATGACTATATAGAGGAATGAGCCTGAAGGACAAGTTTGTTGATAAGGCTTTGGAACATTAAAGGGGTACTTTATTCCTTATAAAATATGGTCACTCTCTCACTTTTCCCTCAATCCCTTTAAATCCTTGGTGCGTAGTTCTATGCAAACATTAATAATGAAAAGAAATCTCAAGTGCAAAATGACCACATAAAAAAGGTAATAGATAGTTTTAATTAAATGTTTTTTTAAAATTAAAAAAAGATGCAGTACAAAAGTGTAGAAGAGTAAAATTTTTCTGTGATTAGACACCGAGTGGAATAAAATAAACACATTGTAATAAATATCTCCTTTCTTCTTATCAATTTACAACTACAAGAAAGAAAAGCAAGGTTTCAGACATCAGAGAATTTCCCTTGTTAAGGGACCCCTGAGAATAACCAATAGTGATGAGGAACTTGACATAGTGGCAGTTGTGACAGAGGGACCATTGAGAGATCACTGCACCTGCCTTACAGGTAAGCTTCATCTCTTTAAAGCAGAGAGCACAATGCTTTTCAAACATGGCAAGAATGGTAACAATGATCGGTGCCACACGCACCTAGGGGCATGGCGCCCTTAGTTGCATCGCAAACAGGAGTCTGCTTTCTCTCTCCCTCTCCCCAGATGACCTGAAATTAATGTTTGCCAGGGGAGGCCCACTGACGTCTTCAGGGGGCGCAAGCTGTCCACAAGGAGGATAAAAGTAGACGGGAAAAATGAAAAATCCTCTTTGTCCTCACCAGCGTCAAGTTACCAGAAATTTAGTGTTCCAGTTCCTACATGTGCAGTGGTGCTAATAGCGCCTTTCTTGGCGGGAACGCAGGTTAGTAGGCTGGTCTCAGCTTGGGGGTTTACGGAGGGTGCCCTCATAGAATAGTCATATTTTTGGGGGGCAAGGGTGGTGAATAGCTCACGTCTTGTTAACCTGATGTGCATACCGTGGTTTTATGAGAGTTTTTTAGAACTTCAAGGGTATATGACCCCCCTTCTGATTGCGGCATAGTATTGGCAATCGTAATTTTTTTGCATTTTCATTGCATGGCAGCATTGTTAAAGCAGATTATCCAGGGCATTTGGCTAGTGAGTAGCCCAGGTGCCCCGGGTTAAGTGCATTGCATGCATGTGACTGCATGCTACCTCTATGGATGATTTGAATTTAAATTTTTGTTTATCTTAAACCTGGGCACTAGGTGGTGAGTATAGTATACCTAGTGCCTCGGGACATTTGGCGCATGCACGAGGTGACATGTTATATAATTCAATGTTGTGAGAAGGTTAACCGGGGGCACACGGGTAGTAAGAATCCTGGGTGCCCCGGGTATGGTTGTTTTTGCGATGGGATGTTTGCAATGCACCAAGGGATGCTAGGTGGCCCGGGGATACGAGGAATAGATTCCCCAGGTCTGGTGATTTAGTTCATGGTGCTCTATTCATGTGCAGGCTCATCGAGGCAGGCAACAGATGCTGTTTTTTTATTCACCTAGAGATGTGTAGAATATGGGGGGCTTGAACATGCATGTGGCCCCAGGTCGGTGGGCAAAGGGATAGGACTCGGAGCAACAGTTTATGGGTGCGAGACTGCTGTGGACATCATACCCGATGATCAGGCAGTGATTTATACGGGTGTATCCGCAGAAGCTTCTTGAGTTCCTCGCTCACTTCTAGTAATGCAGCAAAGAATTAACACCTCCTTTCTCCACAAGAGATTGCTCCGATTTTTAGCTATAACAATAGAGTAGGAGTATATTTGTTGTCATTTTGTGAAAAAAGATTTTCTCTTCATTCCAGGTAGTGCAGCAGTAAGTTAACGGACCTTTTCTCTCACCATGACTACAAAGCGCGCCTGGATTGCAAACGATGGCCCAGCTACCGAGGAAGCATTTTGGTTGCTCGGTTAACTATGTAAGGTCGCAAAGACGTGCGGCATAGAATGGGCCCTCCAAAAGTTGTTGCAGGATTTGGAAGAGGGATTGCAGAAGGCTGCCCCCTCACCTAAATGCCGGATGAAGGTCCCAGCGTGATATAAGGAGGCCTTGCAGGAACAGGTTACGAGGGGTGGCACAAAACCCAGGCAGTCCCGTCAGGTGAGACGGCGATAGGGTACCACCCACTGGTTGGCCCAGGCACTTACCAGGCTTCCAACACACAGGGGCAGCCAGCACATGGCTGTAAAAAACAGCTGGTGAAGGCCACAAATACTACAGCAAATTCACCCAATCCAGCTCCTAAAGTCACATCAAATTAGGATGGTGGGGTTGCAGGGGTCTCACCCAGTGGGCAAATCTCCACTAACATAATATCTCAAAAGGGTAGTGGGGTGGCTCTAGTATGGGTGCAATCCAGTGGTGTGGCGTAGTCTCCCCTGGTCGTGGCTTCAGCATCACAAGCCCATGCTCTCTGCCTTTTTTGTTACGAAGCAACTCTAATTTGCTATCTTTTAGAAAGGCCCTTAAAACCTGGCTGTTTGCCTCTTTGATTTTACAAAACAATTAAAATTCTTTTTGTGCTTCCCTCTTTATTCTTTATGTGTTATGTTTGCTTTTAGGATGTCAATAAAGCGCCGGGACACTCATTGAGTAGCCGTGCGCTATAAAAGCCACAAAATAACATAACATAACATAACAAGTAGCAATCCGGTTATGCCTAGTTCGGTACCACTTACAATAGCAGCCCCGGTAGCAGTACCAATAACACAGCCCCCTCTTATCTTCAGCCCAGTGCTGTTTGGTTTGGCAGCCCCTGCACTGGCCCTGTCCACAGCTATTACATGCCAGCAAGCACCTGTTGTTTTATGGCTTCAAATACGGGTTTCGCATCCCATTTAGTGCTTCACTTACCACAGTAGCCCCACATAATAAGCAGCCAGTTTTTTGCAAACCAGAGATAATTAGGGGAAAAATCTTGCAAGTAGTAAATGCAGAAAGGGTAGTGGGCCCCTTCCAAGAATCATCTCTGCAGAATCTGGTGTGATCCCCTTTGGGGTTGGTCTCTAAGAAAGAATCACAACCTTTTATTCCCGCCGAGGTCATCAATTAATGATAAGTTGGATTCAGGGCTCTGCACTGTACGTTACACTACATTTGACAATTAACAAGATGCAGATTTTGGGCAATGAAGCTTTGATGGCCAAATCAGACATAGAAGCCACCTTCTGCCTCTTGCCAGTACACCCAATTTCTTTGTTGATTTGTGCATGCCAATGAGGTGTTATATTGCCTGTTCTGTCTTCAAGTCTTTTAGCCATTTCCTGGAATGGACAGTGAAAGTTCTGGTGTCTTCCCAAAACGTAGAACAATATTTGGATGACTTTTTCTTCATGGGTCCCCCAGGTGCACCTGCATGGAGGAAGGCCCTGCTGGGATTCCAACAGTTAGCTAGGTCCTTGGGCGATCCTTTGCCAGCAGGCAAGATGGAAGGTCCTGTTACATGCATGACTTTCTTGGGCATTGAGATAGATACACTAGCTGGGGTGTGCAGGCTTCCTCAGGAGAAAGGATTGGCTTTCAATGCTTCCATTGACGAGTGTCTAGCAGCCAGAAAGGTGATTTTGCATCAATTGCAGGTACTTGTAGGGCAGCTATGTTTCGCTCTCAAGGTGATACCCCTGGGAAGGGCGTTCTCCTGAAATATTGCCAGGGTCATGGCAGGGCTACAGGAGAAACACCACCATGTCAGACTCTCTTCTGATGTATAAGATGATTTGCACACTTGGCAAGGGTTCTTGACTGAATTCAATGGAATGTTGCTGTGGCAACAACCGGCGGGTTTAAACCCTTGACCGCTACTTGAAATGTCGTTTACAGTACGTGTGGAGAGAGATGTTAGTCAGGGCCAATTATGTGAGAATGCAGGTGTTAGGCTGCACATGAGGGATACAGTAACCATTGCATGGTAATTAATTTATACTATTTCTCACAGGGACAAGAGTTCAGTTCAGCGACGGGCACCCAATACAGCGAGGACTGTCACCTGCTGTGTGTCGCGACCTTTTCGTCACGTCCTCTCCTCGTGCGCTGGGAAGCAATAAATAAAGTAAGTAAGGAAGGTGTGGGGGTACTAGTGGAGGGCAATGGAGCAAGGTGTTCGGCGGGTCAGCCATGGTGGCAGCCCGGGAGTGGGGGTTGATCACGCATTCTTATACCTTTTCACCCTTAGGGACCCGCAAGGGCAGAAGCCGCCACTCGGATGGACGGCCTGGCGACCCCGTTTCCATTGTTCTCCCAAGTAACCTGTGTGGACGAATCACAGCAGGGCTCGCCACAAGATGGGCTGTGGGAGGAATTCATGGCCATAGCTAAAGCGAAGGGACCAGCGGGGGCGCAAGGAGTTATTGAGGTGCGCAGACAGGAGGACTCGGGGGTAGATGCTGTTACCCCACCTGACGACACGGTGGGCCCCTCGACCCAGGAGCCATTGAGGTCCCAACGGAATCGCAAGAAAACCAGCAAGGACTTTCCGGCAGAGGCACCCCCGGCAAAAGGGAGGCCGGCCACTGGCTAGCGGGCCCCTGAGCCAGTAATCACACCAGTAGTAGTGCAGGACTCGGCCACAGGCCTGACTGACCTGGCTCAAATGGTTAAGGCGATGGATGATATGTTGGGTATCATGGCAGTATTTCAGAAACGATTGGATTCGATGGCGGCAATGCCACAGGTGGTGCCAGCAGCCCCACCAGCGGTTGGGGCAGCAACGGTGCAGCAAGTGTGGGTGGGGAAGGCCACTGCCATGAACGCGACTGGCGCAGATGGTCGCAAGGGGACCGCAGCTGGGGCAGCCACCGGGCCCGCGATGCCTGGGATCACTGGAACTCCCACGCTAGCTGCTCCGGCCACAGTATCCGCTGACAACCAGCCTGGGGTTCCCCCCAGACCAGCGCCAATGGGGTCCTCAGCGGTCATTCACAGGGACTGCAGGGACTGACGCACCGCAGCCCTGCCCACCCAGTACTCCCGCGCGCAAAGGGAAGAAGCACGGCAAAGTCGCGGGGGGGGCATCTCGGCCTCTGGTCACGCAGGCGCCACTGGCTTCGGGCCATTGCTCCCTGGCATGGCAAGTGCCATTGGCAGCCAGAGAAGGAATATGGAGGCGCGGGTATATATAGATATCCTGACATTGTTGATGCATGGGGCGGCAGGCGTAGATACTAGGAAGATGTGGGGGAGGAAGACGAGAAAAAGGTGCGTTATCAGCGTAGGCCTGAAAAAACAATAGAGAATTGGACAGTGGCTTTCAACATTCTAGTGGCAGTAGTGATTCAAAAGTTCCCTGAGCAAGGGGAGGCCTTGATGCACTATGCGAGCACCATTCAACAAGAGGCAAAGTGGTCAGGGGGATGGGCTGGTTTTATTATGACCAGGATTTCCGCAAGAGGATGGCCATATGCCCAGAGCTGGGGTGGGATCAGAAAGAGATACAGCTGTGGGTGGAACACATGTGTAGGTTCACTCACAAAAGGAAGGAGACGCCATACAGGGCGCAGGGTGAGGTAGATGGTAAGAAAGGTGAGCGACAATTTCCCAAATGACCATTCCAGCAGCCTTTTCGTGGGGGTCACGGGAGGGGACAGAGGGCAGGGTGCAGACAATTCAATTCAGGAACATGCAGGCTTTTCAATGGGGGTGTTTGCACCTGGGGTAGGTCATGCAAATTCTCGCATAACTGCAGTAAGTGTGGTGCCCAGCATTCAGCCGTCTCTTGCACGCCCCCCCCGTCGTCCCTGCGAACAGAACGGACGGCCCTCACTAAAGAGAGCAGCACCCAGGGTTTGACCACACCGTTGACGGACAGTATGCCTCCCTTTCTAACAGCTAGTTGTCCACCACCAGCTGGGATTAGCAAGGGCCCCTCCCCCATCATTCTGCAGAACATGCTTCCCCTACTTAGGTCGTATCCCATTGTCAAAGACAGGTCACTGTTAGCAGAGGGTTTCCTCGATGGTTTCAGGATACCATACAAAGATCCTTTGGTTTGCAGTGACGCCTTGAATTTAAAATCAGCCAGGGACCTGCCTGGGGTGGTCAGTGAAAAAATCAGAAAGGAGGTGGCCCTGGGTAGGGTGGCGGGCCCATTTTCTAATCCCCCACTGGAGCATTTCTTGGTGTCACCACTAGGAGTTGTGCCAAAGAAGCAGCCAGGTGCGTACCGCCTGATTCACCACCTGTCTTACCCCGAGGGCAACTCTCTGAACCACTGGCTGGAGGAAGAGGCTTGCTCTGTATCATAGTGTTCACTGGACATGGCCATTGATATGGTGAGAAGGGCTGGTAAGGGGGCGTGGCTTGCCAAGGCGGATATCGAATCAGCCTTCCGCCTCCTGCCAGTTCACCCCTCAGGCAAGCATTTGCTAGGTTTTAAGTGGGGAGATGAGTTCTTTTTGACCGCTGTATGCCAATGGGGTGTGCAGTCTCGTGTGCTTACTTCGAGGCGTTCAGTTAATTCCTACAGTGGGATCTTTCTCTTACCCGGGGCATCACGCAGGTGACACATTATTTAGATGATTTCCTATTCTTTGGTTGGGCAGGAATGCAGGAGTGTGCAGAGGGCCTGCAGGCCTTTGAAGCAATGGTTGGGCACCTCGGGGTTCCTCTTGCCCCAGGGAAGACCAAGGGTCCTGCGCAGGTCCTGACCTTTTTGGGTATCGAGCTGGACACCATCAAGGGTGAATCTAGGCTTCCTGCTGACAAGGTTTTTGAGCTGCAGCAAGACATTCAGGCATTGTTGGGCAAGGATAAAGTGACCTTAAGGGTGATCCAGAGCCTCTTGGGCGAGTTGAACTTTGCTTCTCGAGTCATTCCAGCAGGCAGGGTATTTTCACGCAGGTTGGCTTAGGCCACGACTAACATAGGCAAGAAATATTATTTGGTGAGATTGGGCCCTGGGTTGAAGGCCGACCTGGAGATATGGGCGGACTTCTTGAAGCAATTTAATGGGACTATCATTTGGAGGACCCCATGGGCTGGTAGCCCAGAACTCTGCCTCTTTTCCGATGCGTCAGGTAGGGAAGGCTTTGGTGTTTTCTTGGGGGAGGAGTGGTGTGCGATGAAGTGGCCCAACGCTTTGTTTTCTTTTGTGTTGCAGGCGGAGTTATAGTGCGATCTGGAGGCAGACGGGTATAGTAAGGGTACCTCTGCAGCAGACAAGTACAGTAAGGGTAGCTCTGCCTGGCACAGTAAGGGTGCCAGAGCCAAAGACCGGGAGCTGCAGGTAGGTTCCTGGAAAACCATGACGGTGCCCCGTTAGTCCTTTGGGCAGTTGCGGGGCCTAACCAACCTGGGGTGTGCCATACCTGCTCCGTCCTGAAAGGGGCGGGAGTATAAGACATGATCCCGTGATCCGGAAGGGGATCTACAAAGGTGCTGCCTTGTCCGGGTGTCGACTCACCGTGCCGGCTGGCTCATCAGGCGGGTGGGGCAGCGAGGAGCTGCCTGCCCTGGATCGCCCGTAAGATAACCCACAGAATGGCATACTTTTGTTGTATGAAAAATAAACCTGCAGCAGTTCTTTTCCCATAAACAATGTGTCCAGTGTAATCATTGTATGGGCAAATGTAAAATGTGGAGGGGGAGCGGATGATGGTGTGGGCACTATTTACTATTATTGTGGCACTACACCTTTGGGGGCCCGTGCTGGCTAACAAGCTTATTGTGATTTGGTCAGGCAGCATGTCTGCCATGGTGGCTATCAATAACCAGAGTGCAAAACAGCCATTTGTGCTGTGCTTGCTAATGAACTCATCCGCTGCTGCCTGGCGTGCAATGTTTTTTTTGTTGCCAAGCATGTGCCACGAGTAGATAATACAGTTGCTGATGCCCTGTCTCATTCCAAGATAACAGATCTCAGAGCGCGATGACCACAAGCAGACAGCAGGATGTTGTTTTTCCCAGAGGAGTTATGGAAGTTTGGTGCCCCATTGCTCCAGAGCTGATAGCCGCCCCACTGGCCGCCAGGATGAAGAGTATGAATGAGAATGCATGGCAGGCGCATGTCTCAGTTCGGCTATACCGGGGTTGAAAAGCGAATCACTTCACAAGGAGTATTACATTTTTAATTAAGCAAAAAGAGAATGGGAAATCTTTAGCAATGGTTCGGAGGCAGTTGTCTGCAATTGCCATTTTTGCAGGGTTGGAGGGGCTTGCTGATCCTACCAAGGATCACAGGGTAGAATATCTTCCTTCTATGTTATAGTACTGCATGGACAAAAAAGAGAGAGAAACAGGTATGAAAGTCAACACAGGTAAACACATGCAGGCTCACTCAAAAGGTTTAATTTATGTGTGATACACTCACAAGGAGCCCAGCAGCTATACACTTGAAATTAGTCAGGCTACTTCAATCCTCCAGACACCACAACCTCATAGGACCCAACAAAAGAATGCCAGGAGCCTGCGAGCTCCAACAAATAAAAGCTCCCAAACATAAGCAATGATAAAATCCAAACTAAATAGAGGGCACTCCACCACTGTTCAATTCACAGCGTGTGTGTTTTACGAAACAAAATTGTCCCGGTCCCTGTTTAAAACCACAGCGAGAGAGCAACTCACGGCACCGAGACGCGGTTCTCTTAACCACATTATTGTATGCCTGGAGGAAGCGCTGATAAGAGTTCCAGCGCGCTGTGAAAACAAAAGAAATAAAAGGCGCGTTTGAGAGGAGAGCGCTCCGGCGCTTCTCTCTGCCTATGATTCACGATACCTGAAAACTCCCATGCCGGGAGTCTGGCCCAAAGAAGGAGGTCCAAAAATAGCACACGAGTGCTCAGAAGTATTCCTGAAATCCTCGGGAAAAACAGCGTGTCAAGGCGCCAAACAAAACGATCCTCCATCAGGCAATACCTTCCGCCTTCTTGAAGAATACAGGCCAAATTGTCATGCACCTTCTTCCTAAAGAAGAGGTGCCTTATATGGGGTGGTTTCCTTGAAAACGGCAATTCTGTTTTCCTCTGCTGTGCCCCATAGCTTTCTGGGAAGTGTAGTTCATTGGGCTCCTGTTCCATGCAAACCGGTGTCCATGCATACAATGGAGGAATTTATGGTGCGTGTGTGCATTACCTGCCTTTCTTCCCTGTCCACAGAGTGTAATCGCGACACACCACCACCAGGCCCAGTTTATTAATATTAGTTAATAAAGGCACTAAGAGGCAGTGTGCCCTGGCCTAGCCCACCACATAACCGTAAATACTACTAGCACTATTATCGTACATAGGGCAGGCTAGCAGTAGCCAAAAGGTGCATTGTCGTTACTTTCCGCCCGTCCCCAGCATGTGGCGTAGCTTGGGCCGCCTACCGATCCTCTTGGTGTGTGGCACTGCCCCGGCCACCAACAGCAGTGTCAGTGTAAGTAAGTAAGTAAAGTAAATTTATTTGTTGATTAATTAAAACCATTACAAAAAAGAAAAACAAATACAGGTCAAACACAGTTACTAGTTGAACGTAGAAGGATACAGTGCATAAGTAGAAATTGTCACCATTGATCAAAATTTTCCTGTCAGGGATAATCGTACTACTAATATTTTCATTCATTTGGTGAGTCAACCTTCTCAGAATTAAAATGCGATTTGCTCACAAGGCAAAAGCTAAAGTGAAAGATGCTAGCAGCAATATTCGATGTCAATTAACCGTAAATAAATATTTATATATGTACACTGAAGAAACGTATTAAAAAATTTCTATAACAATCGTATTGCATTAACAAAGCTAAAGTGACTTGTGAGATCATCATCAAAGTGACCAGTGCTTTAAGTGCAATTCGGCTAGCAAGAGATATTCAATGGCAATAAACAGCCTGGTTAAAGAACAATATCACTAAAAATCCAATATGATGCAAGGTAAAAACTAAAAAGCAATTTGCTAGCAACAGATGTTCAATAACATATGACAATTGCAAAAAAAAACACATTAAGACTATATACATACTGTCTTTATCTGTTGTATTAAAAAATACTACAATGGTTTTTGCTATATACAAAACAATAAAAGAAACTAAAGTGCAATGTGCTAGCAGCTTATGTAATTTTTTTAAAACCATCTATAGTGTGTGCCAATGTTTCTGGGATAGAAAGCACCGACAACTTTCCTCAAAAATAATAAGCTGGTTGGTTGGTTGGTTGATAGCTTTATTTCGATATGCAGGTATCATAAAAGCATTACAAAATTTATAAAAACAGCACATCGTCAAAAGACTGTACATTTAAGAACAAAACAGATAAAAAGTAGCAATAAGATCAGCAATAAGTTATTTAAAAAAAAATTACATAGATAAAGACAGTCTTTTTAAACGGATCAACCATGCACATTTTAAAAATTTGGATACAGCACAAACAACCCGAGATGATGTATCAGATAATAAAATCCGTAAAGCCACCAAATGCTGGTGAGTACCCAATTGTCTGCAAAGCGGTTTCAGCCAGTGGGATCTTGGACGGGCATAGTCTGGGCATTCAAAAAGGAGATGGATCACAGTTTCGGGCCTATTAGTACATAGGGCGCAGTAGCGTGATACCTGCGCGGGCTTGTTCCATCTAGAGATAAGGTCATTTAGAGGTAGTGTACCTAGTCTAAATTTAATGAAGAGTCCCCGGTCCATGGGTGTCGTAATTATGTCCAAATATGGCTCAAGGGAAACAACGTCTTTTATTTGCAAAAAAACTGCGGTGGAATTGCAGTGACGCTGATTGCTAATGAGCTTGGCAGAGACCCATTCCCAATAAAGTTTTTTTAAGGTCGCCTGCGGGGGTGCACAATGAGTGGACCAACACGACCCCAAGCCTAGGTCCCCTAAGAGATTTTTAATATCCCTAAGCCATTTGATCTTGTTACAGCCGTCCAAACCCATCACCTCTGACAGCCCGTCTGCATAAGATTTTAGCTCCGGAACCCTCCACAGACGGGCCCAAAGGAGGAGAGGCCGTAAACGGGCCTGATCCTTAATTGCTTTACAACCCGTATCCAAAAGCAAAGGAACTGTCGGGGTGCTCATCGGGATGGCCAGGAGGTCCTTTAGGAATTTGTTCTCTGCTTTAGTCAGAGCCTCCACATTACCTAAGCCCCAAAGCTCAGCCCCATAGAGTGAGGCGGTTACAGCTCGGGCTTTGTAAATATCTATTATTGGAGCTACACATTGTTTAGATGAATTCTTGTACTCCTTCAACAGAGCTCCCCCCACCCTTTTATGACTGATGGTCATTTTATTTATATGGGGTGTCCAGCTCATGACATCACTCATTCGAATTCCCAAATAGTCAAATTCTGACACTCTTTCGAGAGGGATAGTGTTCAGAATGGGAGGGCGGCCGAGCTAACGGGGTTGGTGCATAATGAGGTATTTGGTCTTATCCACATTGATGACAAGTCCTCTTTTTGTGCAAAAGTCCTGGAAGCGGTTCAAAAGCTTCTGGAGGCCCTGAGGGGTTTTGGAAATGAGGAGGGTGTCGTCGGCAAACAACAAGGTTGGAATCCTAATGCCCCCCAAGGAGGGTGCATCTGCTGGTTCGCCAAGCAGGTGCTCTACCACCCCGTTCACATACAAAGAAAATAAGGTGGGAGCTAGTACACAACCCTGCCGGACGCCCCTAATGACCGGAATCCGATCGGTCTTTTCCCCATTCAGTCCCCATCGCACCTGGGCATAGTTGTCTTTATGCAGTTTGATGAGGAGCATTAAAATGTATGGGGGCATCCCCAGACCATACAACACCCTCCAGAGTTCCTCCCTAGGAACCAGGTCAAAGGCAGTCTTCAGGTCTATAAAGGCCAGGTAAAGACTGCCTTTGCCCAGCTCCACCACCTTCCAATAAAGTAGCAGGAGTCTAAAGACTTGCTCGATAGTTCCTGTACCTGAACGGAAACCGGCTTGCATATCGGACAATATGTGGTTGTCATCCACCCACTGGAGAATCCTCCCTAGAATGGCCTTACCCGCCAACTTCTGGGTTGAATCAATGAGGCTTATTGGCCTATAATTTCCCGGTGAGTCCCGACAACCCTTTTTAAAAATTGGAACTACCTCTGCCCCTTTCCAAGACTCAGGCACAGAACCTCCCTTGAGGATAGCATTTAGGAGGCCAGAGATCAACACCCCCCATTCGCTTGGATAGGCTCGGAGAAGGTCCCCTGGCAGCCCGTCTGGACCAGCTGCTTTTAATGGTGTTAGAGTTTTAATCAAGTTCGTGACCTCCCGTACGGAGAAGAGGTCAGTGCCTCTATCCACGGGTGAAGGGGGGAGAAAAAAAGGGTCGTTAAGAGTGCCTTCTACGGCAGCATAGAGAGCCTTAAAGTGGTTAAACCACGCCTGGGCAGTAATAATGCAAGTCATCAAGGTGTCATCTGGACGGTTTCTGCTACCCACCAGGTCCCAGAACCCTTTGGCGTCTATCCCTCGACTGGCAGCCAGGAGGTCCTGCCAAAAGCTGTCCTCCCATTCCTTTTTGGCATTTTTTAAACAATACGAGTAATGCCTTATGGCCTCCCTAGTCCTGGCTTGTGATTTGGATTTAACCGCTTCTACAAGCAATGTCTTTGCTTCCCTGCAGTTATGATTAAACCAACCCTGTCTGGCCCGAGGCCGTAGTTTCTTCCCGTTGGGTCTGGCTGGGACAATAAACAGATTGGTTAGTGCCTGAGTTAGGTTACAAAACCTAATAGACACCCCCACCACCCCACCCTCAAGAGGGTCAGAGTTATCTAGGGCTGCGGCTAGAAGCTGCGTTATAGAGGATGTTATCTCGACTGAGAGCGACAGCCTTGCCCACTTTAGCCATCGTCCACAATTAGAGACAGATGACAGGTCAGAGACAGTGGCACATGGGGTTACATTCCCTGTACCTTCTAACCACCACGGAGTCATGTCGAGAGAGAGCAAATTATGATCGCTCTCGACGGAGGGTATAATCTCCATGTCTTTGACCGAACTCCATAGGTTGACATCAAGCAAAATATAATCGATTCTTGACGTATGGCTGGGCCTGTTGTATGTGTGTGCTCCCTTTTTGTCCGAGTTAGTTCTGCCATTAAGGGCCCTCAGGTCAAACTCCATTAATAGGGAATTTACCTGGAGCACCACTTCTGTCCATCTTCTAATAGGGCTGATCTCTAAAGCCGGTATCCCCCTCCTATAATCTACATCTTCTTGATCTTGTGTAACATCTGAGCCGAGAGGCTCAAATGTGCAGTTGAGGTCGCCCGCTACCAGGGTACAAGACTTATAGGGGGAGGATCGAAGCAAACCCTCAAGGCAGGTTATAGTAGGGGATGCTCTACCCCCCTTGATGCCTCGTGCATAGATGTTATAAATGTTTAGAATAACACGGCCCTTGGGGGATTTGAGGATGATATTAAGAAGATCCGGACACTTGGTGTTGTGCTCCTCCACCCTACAGTTAAGAGAGGAGGCTACCCAAACAAGGAGGCCTCCCGAGGGACGACCCCTACCAGTCTCTGAGTGTACAGCCGGTATATGGTGGGATGAATATCCTTCCTTATAAGACGGCTCCCTACTCCAGGTTTCCTGGAACAGGCATATGGAGTACTCCTCCACAAGAGCGTTCCAGTCGGGCAGGGCCAATTTCCTGTCCAGACCGGCCACATTCCAACTGAGAACCCTAACAAGTGGGTCCGCCACAGCCGAAATGCTACTGGGCTCGACAGGGCCCTCCGTGTCTGTGTCTCCCGGGGGAGGACAGACAATGTCAGGCTCAATTTGGACCATCGCCACCCCTGCTTCCCATGCATAGCCAGGGGCGACCTGCTCCCCGGGAGTAGGCAGTAGGTCGTTTCGTACTACCCGCCCTTTTACAACACTTACTGGTGAGCACTTGAATGGCACAGCAATGTACTAAGGAATATAATAACCGTTTAGAATCAAAGTCAGTGGGGTGGCCCAGCCCGGCCTCTTCCGGCCCCGGACGGCCACAGACGGTCCCGCCCTTGTCCCGGGCTTCTCCCGGCGCTCTCCCGCGCGCTTCCGCGCAGCGGGATCTTAACTACCTTTAAATAACAATAGTTGTGATAGGCGGGTGGGCGGGGCCGGCAGGGAGAGCAGCCCAGCTGGTCCAATTAGGGCGCGCAGGGACTCCTGGTCCTCGGAGTCCCTGCTGGTGCTCGCAGCCCTGCCGGTCAAAAGAAACTGCCCCCTTGTAGATGGTGCTTACGCGGTTCAAGCCGCGATGCGGGACCCGCGAAGCGGGTCCGGCGAGGCGTTCCCGACAGCAAATGCAGGCTCAAGAGAAGATAAAGTGGGCAAAGTCAGCTTCCGTGTCAGATGAGAATAATCACAATAAGCGGGACATTATAAAGAAAATACTCTAAAAACAACATATATAAAAATTTAAAAAGTGCCCTTAGAATAATCCATCAACTCCCTAAATACAGCGACATCATCCTTTCCTAGTCGTATCAATAACAATATTTGCTTTGTGTGTCGACCTTACATAATTTCTTTTCCACTCTAAAAATTAATTGGACAAATTGATGTATAACTTGAGCGTTGACACCACTTAAAAAAAGTATTAGTGCCGTTCTACAGGTTCTAACTCCCATTTCTTTAAAAATAGGATTTAAATTATTTTCCGCTCCTGCAACATTTTTGGGCATAATGTTACAATATGCAAAAGAGTTTAATCATGCAAGCCGCATAGTCTACAATTATTTGTCGCCCATTTGGACTCCCATTTGGGGGTTCCATCTTTGGTTGGATATATTCCAAACCTTAATAACATACATTTCTTTTTAATTAAGGAGTTTTGATGAAAAAGTAAGTATGGTTGTGCCATTATTTTCTCAAAAGTATTGACAATGGTCCAGAAGTGAGTTTTCTTCCTCATCTCATCCTTATCCCAAACTTCTGATAACAAAGCCGCAGTTGAATTAATTAATTTTTTATAAATCATTTTACTCATTGTTTCATCTTCCAATTTTGGGCATTCAAAAGTTAGGCGACACTCTACTAAATATTCCTGCCAACTTTTGGAATAATCGCCTTTCGAAATCTCGCACCAGCACATATTAGCCAACGAGCCCTCATCGGCTCGGGATAATGCCAATAATGTTTTTAAAAATGTTGCTCCGGGAACTAGTAACTGATTCCTTAAGCCCAATTCCAATCTCAAATTGGCACGTGAGATGTGTCTAGGAATCCTAAAGACTGATTTATATGTCCTTGTAACTATGTCCTCCAACACTTTCACATCTCTACCCTTAAAAATTATAGACCCATAGTCCAGAGAGGGAATACGTTTTGCTTTCATAACTTTAAGCAGGTGGTCATAATTGGGACATAGTAACTTGTCTCTCATTTTTCGGAAAGCGAAAGCAAGTGAGGTACCTTTAGCCTCTAGGTTATCAAAATGCTGTCTAAATGACAGTTTCTTATCAAATGTAATTCCGAAATATTTATAGGCTTTAACACAGTCAATAGACAACCCATTAATATTCAAATGGTTTATCCCTAGTTTGCTATTCCCTATTAACATTATTTTTGTTTTTTTTGTATTAATTGTTAAACCGTTTTGAGTCACATATAAATTAAATGAAGTTATTAGTCTTTTTAATCCTATCAGGGTTTGGCTAAATAAAATAGTGTCGTCAGCATACTGTAGGTACTTTATTTCTTTACCCATAACAGCAGGGGAATGTGAATTTACATCCTTAAAATGGGTAGGGAGATCAGACATAAATAAGTTAAAAAGACAGGGAGCGAGCACGCAGCCTTGTTTTAAGCCGACATTTGTTTCAAGGCGGCGGGTGGTATGTCTTCCGTCTCTAATTTTGACCTGTACCCAGGTGTTGGAGTACAATATTTTAATCATTTTTAACAGAGTTTCCGATATACCCCAATTTGTTAACTTAGTCCAAAGCATATTTCTGGGTACAGAATCAAATGTGGCTTTTAAGTCGATAAAACAAATATACAACTTTTGTTTCCTACATTGTGCTCTTTCTCCCAGTAATGACAATAAAATCAAATTAGTAAGAGTCGATTCTCCCTTCCTAAAACCTGTTTGGAAAATTGAGATCAGTTCTTCTCTTTCCGCCCATATCTCCAACTCCTCTAACAGACAACTTGCAAATATTTTCGCATCTACGTCTGTGAGGGTTATTAGTCTGTAATTTGCGGCGTCGTCCTGAGGCCCATTTTTATAAATCGGCTGAATAATACTACCCTTCCCTGACTCCGGGATACAACCAGACTTAAGTATGTCATTAAAAAGGGACGTCAATAACTCTGGCCAATACTTGATTTTAGCTTTAAAAATGGCATTCGGAATCCCATTAGGGCCAGGTGCTCCATTTGATCTAAATTTAAATAAAACTTTTTTAACTTTCTCTACCGACTATAATTTAGTATCAATAGAGTCTGAAAAACAGCCGTTAGTAAAAGGGACATACCCCTCTATTGGGTCCCTATTACTATTGTGGTTAAAACGTTCAACCTCCTTGGTTGGATTGCTTAAGGGACTTATTTTCATATTATAAAAATGTATCCAACTTAATTCATCTATATTGGCACTTGTGTTTCTAAAATTTACATTTTCTAAATTGTTAATAATGTCCCAAAACAGACGCAGGTCCTTAGATTTACATGCATAATGAAGTTTGGCCCAGATCTCTTCATAATACACTTGTTTAGCCCTCCAAATTTCTTTTTTATAACCCCTCTTTAAGTCTCTGATTTTAGTTGACATTAAAAAGTAGGGTGACCCTTTTGCTTTTCTATACAAAGCTCTTATACTTTTATTAAAGGAGCATTTCAAGTACAGTAAGCAGTGGGAATACCAACCTGGGTTCTTAGGATTCAAAATTGCACCCCCAGATGGTTTCCTATTAGGGAATTTATTCAATAAAGAGTCACATAAGGTGGGCCAAAGAGCAACCATAGTTGTTCCTTCGGAGTAGGCTGCCCTTGCATCAAGAATTAGTAGCGAGAGAAAATCAATAATATCTTTCTCTGTTTTCTCACTCCATATTAACCTCTTTAGGTTAAATGCAGCCGGGGCTGTTCTTAATATTCAAGTTTCTGCTAGATACTCGAAGGGTAGAGTAATCGTCATAACTTGTGGATTATGGTCACTCTCAATCAATCAATCAATCAATCATAGGCATTTATACCGCGCACTACTCACCCGGAGGGTCTCAAGGCGCTAGGGGGGGGGGGGGTCCGCTACTGCTCGAACAGCCAGGTCCAGAGCTTCTTCCTGAAGGAGAGGTGGTCTTGGGTCAAGCGTAGGTCGGTCGGGAGGGAGTTCCAGGTCTTGGCGGCCAGGTGGGAGAAGGACCTTCCTCCTGTTGTCGCTCTTCGGATGCGGGGGACGGCGGCGAGGGCGTGACTGGTCGAGCGGAGATGGCGTTTGGGAGCGTAGAAGTTGAGGCGGCTGTTGAGGTAAGTCGGGCCTTGGTTGTGTAGGGCTTTGTGTGCGGGGGTGAGGAGCCGGAAGGTGATTCTTTTGTTGATCGGGAGCCAGTGCAGGTCTCTCAGGTGTCTGGAGATGTGGCTTCGTCTGGGGACGTCGAGGATGAGTCTCGCTGAGGCGTTCTGGATACGCTGGAGTCTCTTCTGGAGCTTGGCGGTGGTTCCGGCGTAGAGGGCGTTGCCGTAGTCCAGACGGCTGGTGACGAGGGCCTGGGTGACCGTCTTCCTGGTCTCGGTGGGGATCCACCGATCCTTTGAACCACCTAGTAACTTTGGACTGATTCTGAGAGCTTATCTGACAATATTGTGTAGTCAATTATAGATGGACAATCTGTTTTATTAAATGTTGGTAAGTGCTCTCTATCATACAAAATTGTTAGATTGTATTTGGTAAATTCACAATTGGACCATTGGGTTAATAAATCTGAGTAAGGTTCCCGCTTTTTATATGATAAAAGATGAGTGTTAAAATCACCTGAGATGATCACCTGTGCATCCCTATGATCATAATATAGCACTTTCACCATTTCCCTTAACTGGGTAACTTGAGTTGCTCGAACCTTTTTTTTCAAACTTAAATAAACATTTAAAATAATCAATGATTGACCGGCTACTAATTTAATGCACTGGATCCATTTTACTTGAAGATATATCACGTAATGTTCAACCTTAAGGCTTAAAGAAACATATATTGAAAGTCCACCACTCGGTTGGCCAAATGCTGCATCCTTACTTGCCGCATTCAAATATTTGTAGTAACCGATCAGTGGAGTACTAACCAAATTCCATGTTTCTTGCAAAATTAGTATATCAAACTATTTTTAAAAACCTACAACATTTGCATCTTCTATAAGTGTATTAAGGCCATTTGTATTCCAGGAGCAAAATTGAAGCATTGATAATGGATTATGCAATGAACCCCAACATCAGTCAGGCTTTACGAAATTTTTACTTGATAAACTAGATGGAAGCCAGCTCCAATCATCCGCCTCCTTGGGGACCCCTTTTAATTCTTCACATACCCGTAATCCCGGCTGGCAGCTTTTAATTTTAATGCCGCCTAACCTGCCTAAGGCTGATGATGGGCCTGAGGCACCCTTCAATACTCTGAATTGATTAACCTCCATCAGTTTTGGGCCTTCATCCTTCACTATAGGTATTAAGGGGGTTGGATATAGCTGGCCTTGTAATACCCATACTTTAATCCCCCAACTTTCAACATTCTTAGAATTCTCTAATATTTTCATTACAATGTCATTATTTAGCCACGTCGTAATGGTTGTCTCCCTATTCTCACCGTCTAGCTTAAACTCAACCAAATCCGGTCTTCAGTTACTATATCCTTAGGATCCTGCGTTGCTTTTAGAAGTTTCAAAATATTCCCCCTATTCAATATATCATGTGGACCACAAGTACGATATTGGGGGCAAAAGACCACTTTACGGTTTTCAACCTGCTTATTGCTAGATACCATATTACTCTTTGGCCCTGACTCGGAGAAGGCCCTATTCTCAGAATTCACTAGCAGGGAAATGTCTGGAAGGTTTTGTTGTTTAATCTTTTCAGGCTTTAATTGAGCCCGAGTGCAGGGACACTCGCCCTGTTTGTTCTTATTAGGTTGTAATAGAATGGGACTTACTAATTTTCCATTTGGCAGAGTCTGATCTTGTACAGAAGACAGTATTTCCTGGCTAGTTTGATTATTATGCGCTTTGGAGGGGTTTACAGTTATATCAATTGGCGTATATTGAAATCCTTTTAAAACTACGCCAACGTCTCTATACCAAACTGACCCCTTTTCCTTCGGATCGCTTTGTATGTTAACTTTAGGCCCGGCTGCTTCTTAGGTTAAAGTAATCTCATTCAAATTAATAGAGTTTTCAATACCCTGAACGGAGTATCCATCTTGAACAAACTTAGGTTGTCCTCCTAGAGTTTCACAGGTTGATATTGTCTGGGTATTGGTCCCCACGTTTAATTTAGCCTCTACCTTTGACCCTTCGCTCCCAATTTTAATAAGTTGTTTGACCCTATTAGTACCTTGTGGGATAATCGAGGGTCTTAAATTGGAAAAAGGGTCACGGGATCAGCGTCCGTGGTTATTGAGCCGCCCTTACTTACTACCCCAGTAGGTATTTTTTTATCTTGGGCTAACTTGTTATGAGCCTTTCTTAACCTTTTCCTAGCCCTTTTTGATAAAACTTCAGGAACAGCCGTTACTCCTGAATCCGCACTTACTGTTGAACTACTCTCATTTAGCTCCTTGTTTTTCTTAGAGTTGGATACAATGGGAGACTCTAAAGGTGAACCAGTGTTACCTACTGCTGTTAGGGACACCATATTTTTTTTACTAGCGATCCTTGGTGGAGAAAATTTTAAGTCTGTTTTTTTTTTTACTACGGTTCCAGTAATTGTTAAATTATCGCAACCCCCAACTTTCCTACTTGATAATAGTTTTACTTCGTGGACCATAGAACTGACTATTGATGGCAAATCAGAAATGTTATCAATCAGTTCTGACCAGGTGCAAGATATTAACTGATTCTCTTTATCCGCTTGGACTTTGGAGATCAGTTTAGTTAGCTGAAAAAGCTTTGTGTCGATTCTTACAACATGTGTTGCTAAAGTATTTAAAATGTCCACCTGAATATCTAATTTGTCTGAGTGGAAGTTAAGGGCATTTGTTATAGAATCCATAGTATTAAGCAAACAGTCCCAGACTCCACGCTCACGGTAGCTCACATTATTTTCCAAGGTGTGTGTTTGTGCCTGGAAGTTTCCGTCAAATTTTGTTAACAGTGATGAATCTGCAGGGTTAAAAGATTTACAATGCTCATCAATATTAGCCTTAAGGTTATTACACCTACTAGCTATACCTGGGATTAAAACAGACTTATTAATACAAAAACTATTCTCCAATAGTATACAAGATTGATCCATATTACTAGGACGTTCGTCCCCGATTGGAAAGGGATGGTCTACTGGACTTATCACTAATTCATCACCACCACCATTGTTGATCAATTTAACCATATTACATTCGGACATTATAGCCACATCACTCACATTATGGTTTGAACCTGAAGAGATGTCAATTACTGAACATACGGCATTTACTCTATCCAATGATTTTTTATCCGACTCTTCAATTACAGAGCTTTGTAAGTCATCCTCCAAAAATAGCCCAATCGGCTGTTCCATCCTATTTTGCCTGTGGATTTGTA
This sequence comes from Lissotriton helveticus, assembly GCF_964261635.1. Classification (NCBI taxonomy): domain Eukaryota; kingdom Metazoa; phylum Chordata; class Amphibia; order Caudata; family Salamandridae; genus Lissotriton; species Lissotriton helveticus. The sequence continues at coordinate 355,600,325 of NC_136063.1, read as the reverse complement.
CTTTCGTCTGCAGACTTCCAGGATGCACCAATAATTTTTCTGATGGGTTAAAAGCCGACTCCTGAATGTCTTTAACCGGCTCTGAAGACTTCGCTTTTTCCTTTTTCCTAGAGCTGATCACATCATACACATCCAATTGATCCGAGATAGATTTAGGATCTTTCAGTGCAGGAGAGTGATCAATGGTTATAATCTAATCTGTGGAATCTGTCTCATCACAGGAGGTTGCTACTGCAGAGTCCAATTTAAACTCAGCTTTTTCACAAAGATGAGCACTATTCAAACACGAAGATGTAGATGGAGAAGAAAATGATGATGTTCTACAGTCCACACTAGAATTGCCCTTTTTAGTTAAAGTACTATTTTGCCGTTGAGTATGACGAAGATGTAACTTAAAGAAGAAGCTCTTTATCGACGGTTGAGTGTCCATATTAAAAGTCTTCGGCGTCATCCCGAGGGTGATTAGGGGAAACGGAGGTAAAGGGGGTGACCCCAACATGGCTGCCTCAGTTAAACAATCTCTTGTTAATGCGGCCCACTCAATTTTTTCATCTGACTTTGCGTCAGAACTAGGGAATTTTTTAAATTTTGGCACAGCTCCACGTTGCCGGCCAGATCTCATCCTGAGTTTACTGCGCAGGTTCAGGCACAGACTCTGGCTCCGGCTCCAGACTCCCACCGAAGGCTCTACCTCACCCGCAACAGACCCACGGCAGTGGCAGTGGTTTCCGATTTTCTGGCTCAGAACTTAAAGCACAGATTTGGTGCGCATTTAGCTTTTGCTCCGTTTAATTTGGGAAGAATACGGGCGGAATGCGGGCTGGGATGTGGCTGCTTGCAGGCTCCTCACACTCCACACAGCACCGCGCCGCCTCCCGCCGTCTCCTCAACCACGACGTGTTACTCTGCTCCTCTCCTCTCACAACTCGCAGCTCATAACTAAATTCCTCCCTCTGGCCCTCTGGAATGCAATCTGACTCACTGACTCACTCCAGAGCCTTAGCATGCCTGGGAAGACTCTAATCTCTGCTCACCTCTGAGTTCTGTGTTCTCCAGTGATCTCAGTGTCCTTAAGGTCCTTAACGCACCGCTGGAGCCGCTTAGGGGCTCTCACTCCCACTCCCTCTGCCACAGGTAGTTGTTAGTGAACCGATGCTCCCACCTAGCTGTTGCAGGGCACTGCCTCCTGTCACCGCTGAGATTCACATTCACATTCAGCACACAGCTCACACAGCGCTCTTTGTCCAGCGCTTGATACCCCCAGCTCCTCCAGCTCACTGTCCTGGCTTGCCGTTTGCCCTACCGCCTTCCGCCACTGTTTTTTTTTTTCCAGCCGCCCGCCCGGAAAGCCAGTCAAGCACAGTCAAGCGGCAAGACTGTCTGTGGCCGTATTCACCGCCAGCGTCCGGGGAAATGCGGGTGGCGGGAGGTAGTGCGGGCGAAATGGGAGGCAGAACCTTCGTGGAGATAAGGAGATAAAGCGGCAGGCTCCGGCAGGAGAAAGCAGGAGAAAGCGGCGTGCGGCGTGTTTACATTTGTATTTTCTTGCACGGGCCTGGTACACAAACATTATTTGCTTTTCTCATAATTTATTACATTTGTGTAAAGTTAGAAGTGGAGGGCCCTAGGCCCGCATGTTAGGAGCAGCAATGACGGACCCAGACACCAGATGAGGGTAGTGGGAATGGCCTCAATCACGTGCGCTCGGCCCCTTTTATTGCCAGTGTCATGTGACACCATGACGTCTGTGGTGGGTGGGTGTAAAGTGTAATACAGACACTCTGAACACTAGACCGTGTTCAGGCTAGGACACTACATCCCTCCCTTTTTTTAATCGCAAAGACCCACATACGGAAATCAACCTGGGGAAAAACAAACTGTATCAGGATGCAGTAAAGTGTTCAACTTCCGCTGAGTCCCCTTTATCCGCCGCTGCTTGGCATCACAGATAGTGTTCAGTCTGCTGCGGGGAACGTCAGTTCACAGTGGCACCGGTGTGGGGGTGCTCGATGGAACCAGTCTATTGACGACTCTGCTACAAGATTGTCCTCACAGTCCTTCTTTTGCTAACTTCCATGGCGATGGGTGCAGTTAGAGTTCTTGTCGTTCGCCGGGGAATGATGCACGATTTCCGGTCTTGGCCTTAGCTTTATTTGTAGTCTGTGTCCTACTTGGCAAAAGGCAGATCCGTTGCAAGGCATCCCTCTCACTAGGATGACCCCTCTCGTCGGTGTTCCCCTGCCACGGCATATCCTTGAGGTCCTCTTTCTCGGATTCGCGCTGGGCTGGATGTGTCCACATCAGTTGTTCCTGCGCCGCCGTCAGTGGGGGTATGGAAGAGACGATGTGTCTCACCTCAGATTCCGCAGCCTCGTCCCAAGGTAGCTGTTGGTTTCTGTCTTTGCTTGCGATGTCTTCGCCCTCCCCGGACCTTTCGGAGGGGCATCGGAGGACCGTCTCTCGTCGCGGGGACTGTTGTCCCGGAGGCCTCTGCCCCTGGGCCACCACGGCTGGCATTGTGCAGTGTCCGTGTGACCCCAGAGGTGGATCTCACAAACGGTCTCGCTTGCTCCTCTCCGCAGATCCTGGGTGTGCGGAAACATCGTCGTTCAGATCAGCTGGTCTTTGCCACTGGTGTTCTTCCGGCCTGGTCTTCTTTGCCACTGGTGTTCTGGCACTTGTCGCCTTCCTTCTCTTTGGGAGTGTGAGAGGTCTTCCTGCACTCCTCTCTCTTTCCTTAGTTAGTTCACTGTGGGGATGTTGCTTCGCACTGACTTCTCCTTCTACTCTTAACTGTGGCAACAGGCCACATGGATATACTTTCTTCCTTTTCACGGTGGCAAACGTGCCCCTCAGATCTCTCCTTTTCTTCCTTCCTTTTCGCAGTGGCAGACGTGCCACTCAGATCTCTCCTTTTCTTCCTTCCTTTTCACAGTGGCAGACGTGCCACTCAGATCTCTCCTTTTCTTCCTTCCTTTTCGCGGTGGCAGACGTGCCACTCAGATCTCTTCTTTTCTTCCTTCCTTTTCGCGGTGGCAGACGTGCCACTCGGGTCTCTCCTTTTTTCCTCCTGCATCGCGACATCACTTGGACCGATCTTGTGTCTTCACTCCTGACCTGGGTCCTCCATGCAGTGCGCGCACCCTGCATGTGTACCCCTGGTCTTGTCCCCGTCGGGGACACTTTCTCCTTCTTCCTCAGCAGCCAGAGTTGGTGTCGCGAACCTTCTTTTCTTGATGCTTTCTTTTCTTGATGCTTGTTGGTGACGTTCGGGGGTCCATGTATGTAGACCTGTTCATGGTTGAACGTCTTGGACCGGTTGGTGGTCCACTTCTGCCGATGCCAAGCAGGTTGCCTTCAGTCGTCCTGTCGGACTTTGTGCTACAACAGTTCCTGGGGGACCCGTTGTGGGTCAGCACTTGATGGGCGATCATTCTGCGGATCGGCTCCTGGGAGGCGCCATGGATCTGTCGCGGGTCGGCACTTGATGGGCGATCGTTCGCGAAGATTGTTCTGCGCGATGGCGCTGCATGCATTCTTCTTTCTGCTTGCGGTGGCTGTGCGTCGCCACGTGGCGCGTTGTTTGCGCACTTACTGTTCAGGGTTCTGGGACGCCTGTTGCAGGACGTTGGGTACTTGCTGCTTTGGCTGTCGTCAGGTACTTGATGCCTTGGACCGTTGGCGGGAGTAGTTGATGCTCCGGTGAGCGCCTGTGGCCACAAGGCGTCGCTGCTCTCTCCGTCCTTTGATCGCGGCAGTCGTTTCCCTGGACGTTCTTTTAGTGGTTGGCAGTCGTTTCCTCCAGACGTCAGTGCTTGGATGCTTTGTGAGGCATTGGTGCCTTTTTCCCACGTCGCGTTGGAAGTGGCAGCCGCCGACTCCTTGCTGGTGTGTGTGGGTGTCCCTTGCGCTGTTGCGCAGTTACTTGCTGCGGGAGTTTAGATGCTTTCGCTGTTACTTGCGCTGTTGAGAACTTACTTGCTGCGTGAGTTTTCTGGCGTTGTGCAATGCTTGTTTTAGTTCTTCTTTATTTATTTTTTTTTAAATGCAGGTGCGCTTTGACTTTTGGCCACTGGGTGGCAGTGATCACTGTGTCAGCAGCCTGCCTTGCTTGATACCTTCTTCGCTGATTGAGCACTCTATTGTCTGTGCTCTCTCGGTGCACAGGGGGGCTAGAGCTGCTGGTAGCAGGGAGCTGGGTGAGTCTCTTTTATTTGCATATCTGTGTTTGCTCACAGGGTGGGGGCACATAGGAGTGCCTGTGCATGTACGTGAGGCACTGCAGAGTTTTGCTCAGGGGGGGGGCAAACGTTCTGATTCTTGCCGAGTGCCCCGGCACTTTCGCTGTCTCCAGTATGTGAGGCACCTGGCAGCCAGTGTCTCTGGGGCACGGTTGCAGTTTATTTCCGCGGCGCTGGCCGCTTCCAGGCGCTTTACTATTGTTCTGCTTTCCACGAGGTGGAGGCTCCTCTGATCAGCGGCGGCGCTGGCCGCGTGTAGGCGCTTCCTTCTTTCCCCTCCCCGCCCGCTGCAGCCTCGGCAGTCCTCGTGAGGGGGGGGGGGTGTGATGCTTCCTCAGGCGGGGAGCGCGTCGCTCCGGTCACTCTTCCTTGGGCGGGGGCAGGCCGCGGGTAAGCTCCGCCGGCTCTGCCTATTCGAAATGCTGATGAGGCTCCGGTCACTTTTCTCCCAAGGCTGGAGGTGCTCGAGGCAGGCCGCGGGTAGGCTCCGCCGGCTCTGCCCTTTTGAAATGCTGAAGCGGCTCCGGTCTCCCGCCGCAGCAGCTCCACATCGCACACGCTGCGCGGCGGAGACCTGTCACGGACGTCGCAGGCCGCGGGTAGGCTCCGTTGGCTCTGCAGTTCTTCTCCGTCTCGGGGGTGCCGTCGGCAGGCCGCGGGTGGGCTCCGCTGGCGCTGCAGAGTCTTTCTTCGGTGGGGATGCCACCGGCAGGCCGCGGGTGGGCTCCGCTGGCTCAGATGACGTGGCGAGGGGGGTCGGGAGGCGGTTAGCTACTCCGCTCCCTCCCCCTCGTAGTCTTTGGTGATTGCGGGTCCGGCCGCACTTATTTTCACGTGGTCTTCAGTCTCTGTGCCCCGCCGCTTCCAAGCACACACGCGGCGGGGGCGGGGGACGACTCGGGCAGGCCGCGGGTGGGCTCCGCTGGCGCTGCTTATTTACTGGCACAGTTCATGGCGGGCACTCCGCCCGTGGGGCTCACCTTCGGCCGGCGGGCCAGATGCTCCGTCGCGGTCGCGGCGGGTGGGCTCCGCCCGGCCCGTGTACCTCTCCGGTGGGGGTTTTCAGCCACGCGGCCGTCGCAGGTGGGCACTGGGCGGTCCGCTTGTTTTCGGTGGCACTCGTTGGTGGCGGTCGACGCGGGTGGGCTCCGGTCGGCTTGCTGTGGGGCGCCGACGTGCCTACCGGCTTCACGGCGCGTTGCGCCTCACCACAGGGGATGCCCTCTATGCGGGCAGCTCTCTTCCCCTTTTTCCTTCTCGATCAGCCGAGGGTAGTGGCACGCATGGGCTGCACTACCGGCCTCGTCGCCATTGTAAAGTTAGAAGTGGAGGGCCCTAGGCCCGCATGTTAGGAGCAGCAATGACGGACCCAGACACCAGATGAGGGTAGTGGGAATGGCCTCGAGCACGTGCGCTCGGCCCCTTTTATTGCCAGCGTCATGTGACACCATGACGTCTGTGGTGGGTGGGTGTAAAGTGTAATACAGACACTCTGAACACTAGACCGTGTTCAGGCTAGGACACTACAATTTGTTGGGAGAGGCCGAGGAAAAGGCCGAGGAAAAGGCCGAGGAAAAGGCCGAGGAAAAGGCCTCCTAAACTTGCAGTGCAGATTGGGTGGCTGTGGCTACGTCTGCAAGGAATTGGCTCTTCGAAGTTCGCAGGGGTAGGGAGAGAAGACTGACTTCCTCGGTCTCGGATCAGATCATCAGAGAAGACGTTAGGTTTTGAATAATGTGTGTTATTCTTTTAGGAATGAGGCGTATTTTTATGCCAGGCGTCGGCGATTTCTATGTGAACAAATATATTCCTTTTAACCATTTCTATCTAAAGAACAGCAGAAGGAAGCTGTGAGAGAGGAAACACGCACGGACAGATCAATTATATCGTATCCACTCCAGGCAACTGAGCTAGTCTCTTCCGCTCCAGCTCGATCCTATTTCACCAACCTGGCAATGCAACAAACAGGGGTCAGGGACAGGCACAAAGTGGGTTGCGAAAGGCAAAAACTCTCCTAGTAAGCCAGCAATTCAAAAGGACATTTTTCAAAACTGGAGAGCTTTCTATTCGCTTTTTGCCTTTTTGCTACAGCATTTTGTAGTTATTGTCAGAGGCATGCATTATGCTCTCTGAGTCACACAGCTACTCAGCTTTACCACTCACTGCATTTTTACACCTATGCTGCACAGCATTAGTAAACACATTTTCTATTCCTGATGCTGAACTAGACCTACGTATTTTGTCAGTGTTTGGTTTAATAAAAGTACCCACAACATTGTACTACTGGCACATGGGTTAGTAACAGTATGGTAGGTTAGTTTAGCGATATAGTAGGTATGGAAGGTCGGTGTGGTGGGTGTGGTAGATTAGGAGGGTTGGTTTGGTAAGTGTATGGTATTTAATGTTTTATATGGTGTGGTATGTAATGTTAGTTATATGGCAAATAAAATCAGATATGGTATATATATGGTATATACAAGGTGTGGTCCACAAGGGATGGTGTATAAGGTTAGATATGAAAAGCTTCCACAGAACAGATACCTCAGTCACACAAGTCACACAACTGCTTTTACATGTAAACTTACAGAAACATTGTGGGGCATGTAAGTCTATACATTTAGGGGCCTATTTGTTTCAAAGTTGTTCTAAATGATACTAAAGACAGTCATGAATGGATTTATTTTCAATTGCTTTGAGCAAGGAAAGGACTCCTCCTTTTTCCTTCCTAGTACAAGTGTATTCTGTTGTTTTAATCCCAAACACTAAGTAGAGTACTGTAGCACCACTGGCTTATTTGTCTAGAAAAATTGAACTGTGACTCTCACAAAACATTGTGGTGAAACTATCCCTAGGGCTCAGGGAAACAGAAAATCAGAAACTCTCCCACTGAATCTTCCCCCTGGCTCTCTGCATAATATATTTAATTGCTCAGAAAGTGTAAGTAGTCTGCCTACGCACACCTCTACAATGTCTTTACATAATATATTTCGAACTGGAAGTTCGCAAACCACTTTCACTTTGCCTTCCTGTTCCGGAAAATATATCTGGTATCCTCTTTTCCTATCTCATCCGAACTGTTTGTTGCATTTTGATTAGATGAAGGGTTGTGTTATTGAAGGAAATGTATTTTGGTTCATAGCTGTGCTCTGGTTAACGACTGTAATTGAAAAGAATATGCTTAGATTTTTGCCTAATATCTTCTTCAATGTTGTGACATTTCCAAGCACCTGGCGTTTGGTTTGAATTGTGATAATAACAATAGCACTTATATAGAACACACTGTGCCCTACTCTGTCTAGGCGCTTTAGAGTAATAAGAAATGATGTCATCATACAGCTAGGAGAGTTTTAGGGTGGTCCTAAATATCAATGATTTAAGCTGCCACTAGATCTCTAAAGGCAGTGTTCCACTGCTTAAATACCCCCCACCCACACACTTAATAATCAAAAGTCTACTGATTCTGAACATAGTACTTCTGAGTCAATTGGCCTTGGCCCTTTGGTACAAATAGGGTAGAGAAGTTTTCCTTCCAGTAAAAGAGTGCTAAATGCTTAATTGATAATGTACTTCTTTGGAAAGCCCAAGCAGTTGAACCTAATGTGGCTTTCAATTTTGAGCTAATACGCTGCTCCAGGTATTGGATATGTGGCCTCTCTTCCATGCAGGGGTGTAGCTACTATTTGTGCAGCAGGTACAGTGGCACCAGACCACAAAGCCCTGAGGGGACCAAGGAACCCGGTAATTGCTGACTACCCCAATAACAGTCAAAGGGTGTATTTTCCTTGCTTGATTTGTTTTGCTTGCAGCAGGGCCCATTGCATCATTGCTTCCATGCAGGCAGGCTAAGCTAGAGGGAGGTACATCATTCCAAGCATAACAGGATATTGATGTGTTTCATACATAAAAAGCTTAGGAAATGCATATTTCTTTGAAAACATTCGAAATGCTCCACTGCAACATACCTAACCACCACTCCCTCACCATCTCCGCCAGAGTGGGCAAGGCTTCTCTGCTATGTTTGTCCTTACTGTGATGTTTGGATTTTTCACAATCTTATTACTTCTTCAGTGATGTAACATTAAGGGCAGCTGCAGCACCAACACTGTGAAAATTGTTCCAGCTGAAAATTGTTCTAGCGCTACTGGCTTGGGTTGGGTGCCTTTGTTTGACATTTTAATGGTTTCTGGCCTGGCTGGGTGCCTTTGTTTGACGTTTCCATTCTATCCAGCCTGGGTGCCTTTGTATTACATTTCCATGTTTTCTAGCCTTGGTGCCTTTCTTTGACTTTTCCATGCTTCCTGGTCTGAATACAGTGAGAGATTTTCATGCTTTCTGGCCTGGGTGCTTATGTGTGACATTTCCACGCTTTCTAGCCTGGGTGCTTATGTTAGGTCCTCAGTTAAGGTTTACTTTGCTTTGAAAGTTAATACAGCTGAATATCTCATGAAAAATGTGTTGTGCACAGTTTTGGTCTTTCTTTTTACAAAATGTTCTTGAGGGGAGAATTCCCCCTAACACCTATATCAGTCATTAAGCTTGGTTGCTATGCACCGTATGGGGGCTGGTCTAACAAAACTTGCAAGGGCTACTTTGGGTTCCCAGTCGATGAATTTATAATTTTTTTGACTGAGAGTGTGAAACTGACTCTGCACACTGCCACTGACATCACCATGCTTTTGGAGTAATCACTTTATGAACTCCAAACCCCTTTGGCCACTGGAAGTGATGAAGTGACTCATTCAACTGTATTTCATGATGTATTCAGTGTATCTGTTTTCACAGCATTTTGGTTTATTTTGTCACATAAGCTATGTAAATATTGTATCTTTGAACTCTTAGGGGTCCATTAGGATGTCGGGCGGTGGAACCACCGCGGTGGTGGTGGGGCGGAAAAACAGCTTTTCCCTCCCGCGAGCAGCGCTACTCACGTCCGCCACATTAGGATAGCAAAACATAGGTCATTTCCCGTCCGCCGTGGAGCGCCGCGCACCGCCAACAAAGTGCGACTGCCACCGCGATGGTGGGAGCCAATCGAGACTCACTGCCGTGCCGAATGACGTCCGCCCCGCTCGACAAATTAGGATGGCCCAAACAAGCAGACGCACCGCAGCGGAGACACCGCCCAGCCTGAGCAGGCGGAAACTCGACAGCGGAGCATGATAGCCAAGACTCGGTCATGAACGTCATGGATCCAGCCCTCCACATGCATCCGATGATGTACCTCCTACAACACTATCGTCAGATGGGCCGCCGCGGACGCCGCCGCAGGTACGCAACTACACAAATGCAACAAACAACACACATGCCCACACAGGGTCCAATCACCACACAGACACCATGCTGGGGGACACAACACATCCACAAAGGCACCCACACATGACCCACTTGACAACAAGGCACCCCTCAGCATCTGGGACACACATCGTCCGCCAATCAGCAGCAACGTCCCGGTCCCGGTCCCGGTCACGTCACCACCGCGGTCAACACATGCGCACTATGCAAAAGGCAGGGCCACTCCAAGGCATGGACAGGGGACAAACACCATAGGGACACACCACCCCCAACCACACATCAACACACCCCATCAAGTCACAGGCCAGGTGCCCATCCCGTGCACCCCCATGCACACCAACAAGCACTGCAACAACAAGCAAAATACACACTCTCTGCTCCCACACAAAACACAACCAGGGAGACAGCCACTGCAGAAGTGGCTGACAAGGAACACACAATAACAGTGCCACACACACTGAAGGCTCACAATCCTTCCCAGCACATACACACACAAACAAACACACACCCTGGGTGTAGCCACAAACACAACACACACACAGCGATGCCTCAACATATGCATGCACAAGAACCACACACAAACACTACAGGAACACACACTGAACTCCAACAGAAACAGACATACCCTGTCATCCAAACTGGGGAAAAGCAATAGGAGCACAGACACAACAGGAGTACACAACAACATCACTCAGGAACAAAACACACACACCATAACACAAATCACACAAGAAGTGCATCTGGACAAACACACACTGCCACATCAAACCGACCACAGATGCACATGAAACCCCAATCAACAAACACCACAAGACATCAGGGGATGCACATCAGGCAATGCCAAGGCCACATACACACAGTACTGCATGCACAACAAGCAGTGTGTGCATAACAAGCACACCAGCCACACACACACATGATTGACACAACCTCATCACACACACCACAAATCAGCACTGCACAAATACAACAGCACACACAGGAACTGAAGCAATACCACAGCCAACACCCACACATCCAACACAACAACTGCACATGCACCACTCTGGGATACAAGAGCCAAGCCATCTACACCAGAGCACAGGGCAGCACAGTGATGGGGAGGCACACACACATGGAAACCAAGGGGACAGCTGACATCAAAGTGAAATAGCATGCATGTCAGTAGCAGACATGTAAGGGGTGTACCACACACAAATGGATGGAGGGAGCACCCACAATGGCCAGGCACAAGTGGCACACATAGGGGATGGGTTAACACCACACACACCATGCCATACAGGAGGAGAAAAACCACCATGTGCCTGCAATGCATGACAAACACAAACACAATGCCAGTGTGGAGCAGTAGGACCACACAGTTTACACAAAAACACCCAAGACACATTGAGGATCAATCAAACACAACACTGATGTGCAACTCACACACTTTGCACACTTCAACCTTACAAACACAACAAGGAGGAGTCACACACAACACCATGGACACACCAACACACAACACAGTGCACTACAAACAGCTCACACAAGTGCATACAATCTTCTACACAGGGCAAGACAAAACAAACAACAGGCATACAACTCTCTCACAATACAGGGGCACACATACATCTACTACAAACTTACACCCTTCACACTGCACACCTCTGCTACACCCAAGACCACGAATCTCATGTAGGCCAGGGTACCAGGACTAAGGGCCAACACAAGATGACCATACACATACACGGCTGGGCACACAGAAAGGATTCCACACACATACATCATGACATATCCCAGCCTGCTTCTAAACCTTTGCATAGCATTACACCCTGTGCTGGCAGTGTCCCCCAACCTGACATGTGACCAGTGTAGCCAACAATAGCAAATCACTAAGATGATAACTGCATGGCAGGTAAAATAGCCATCACAGATTACACTATTTTGAGGGTCAGAATGGACTGAAGACCCTGTCACCCCTGTCTAAAAATCTGATGCCTGCAAAGAGCCTTGCAATGTTGAAGTGATACATAGAGCATGGGGCACAGGCAATCAAATACAAACAGAAACAAACTTTAATCATCAAGGACACTGACAAAACACACAACAGAAGTAACTGTTCAGTTCAGTATTTATTCGCATATTGCACAGATGTAGCAGTACAACAATAGTAGACAACAGCAAGGCACAAAATGATGTACAAATGCTAGATACTATGCACAGGTGAAACACAAACAGGAAGGTCAGTGTCCATAGCACATGGGGGAGACCAACACAGCAGAGCAACAGGGCCAGGGTCCATAGCAGGTGAGACAGCAAGTACATGAGAGGCTGCACAGGGGAGAGTACAGCACAGCAGAGCAACAGGGCCAGTGTCCATGGCACAGGGGAGAGGCCAACACAGCAGGCAACAGGGCCAGTATCCATGGCAGGTGAGACAGCAAGAACATGAGATGCTGTACAGTGGAGAGGCCAACACAGCAGAGCAACAGGGCCAGTGTCCATGGCAGGTGAGACAACAAGTACATGAGAGGCTGCACAGGGGAGAATACAGCACAGCAGAGCAACAGGGCCAGCAACACACCCATGTTCCAAACAATGTTCAGGACTAGCACACCTGTATGAGGCACAGGCGTATGAGGGTGATGTCATCTCACTCCTGGCAGTCATGCGGACTTGTACCTGGCTGTGTGTCGGGGACAGCAGGCCCACTTGTCTGTGGTGACAGAGCCCCAGGTGCTGTGGGGCTAACAGTGGCTTGGCAAGCTGGAGGGCTGTGTGGACCAGGTGGCATAGTGGCACGTGGAGGTGGAGTCATGCAGACCTCTGACACAGTGTGGGTGGGAGAGGTTGGAGTAGTGCCCTTCCACTTTTTGGGAAAAGGAAAGGGCTTCCCTGTCTTGGGGGTGATGGGAAGTGTTGATGACACAACAGGCACACACCCCAACTGTCCCACATCATGTGCAGACACTGGCACTACCTCTGGAGATGTGCTGGATCCTGTGGAACGCTTGGTCTGGCTACATCTCTGGACCACCTTCCCCTATTTGCAAGGTGTACCCTCTACAGTGCCCTCCTTTGCCTTCTTGCCAGGGGTGGTCTCTACAGTTCCCTCCTCCACCTGCATCAATGGACGTGGAATTGGGGTAGATGTGTTGGGTGGATGTGTCCCTGTGCTCTTCCTAGGTGTCCCCCTGATATACAACACCGTGTCAGTGGGCACAAACACTACATGGGTAGGTTTGTGTGATGTATTACTGACAGGAGAGTCTTTTGCTGGTGATGCCTCTGCAGCATGTGAGCCTGATGTCTGCCTGATTGCTCTACTGGCCCTGCTCTTCCCTGATTGGCTCTTGTCTGTGCATTCTGGGGCGGCCATGCTCTTCAGTGGGGATGGTGTCTGCGGGCGGGAATGTTTGGGTTGTGTCTGTTGTGTGCTCCTTGTGCTGTACCTTTTCGTTGACGCAGGCGAACCGTGCACTGTCATCTGATGTGGCCACTGACTGGGGGGTGGACAAAGGCACCTGAGCTGCAATGGGAGCATGTGCCTGTTGAAGGGTTGACGTGACTGTGGATGACAACACCTGGACTGTACGGTGTAGCCCACCCACGTCAGAGTGTATGCCCTCCATGTATGCAACCACTTGGCCTAATTTCTTGCCATGGTCACTGAAGGCATTGAGCAGGGCGGTCTGGCCCATACAAAGCTGGCGCAGGAACTGAACACGCTCTGCACTGAGGGCAGCAGGGGGACAGGTGCAGGGGCAGCGGTGCCAGGTGTGAATGTGACTCGTCACCTCTTAGTGACATGGATACGGGCAGCACCAGAGGAAGTGGATGGAAGGCTGGGCACTGGCCGCTGGGTGGTAGCTAATGATGATGCAGACTCCCCATCCCCTGTGCCTGCCAACATGGATGCATCCCCGCTGGCATCAAATGATGTGGTACTCTGTGTCTCTGCCACGGATTCCTCCTGCATACTTCTGTCCCCCTCAAATGCACTGGTGGGCTCTTTGTCACTGGCCTCCGCTGCAGCTGTAGTGCTACTCTCGCCACCACTGGTTTCTGGTTCATGTTCCTCCGTGGTCTCTTGCGAATCTGCATGAGAGCGAGATACAGGGTTGTGTAAGTGTCATCATCTGGTCACACGAATTACAATCAATGCAGTACATGAGAGGCCCAAATCTACATGGTGACCACCACACCCTGCAATCACTGTGCAGCAACACACAACATAGACCACAACAGTGCATGTAGTGCAGAATAACTTCCATGAATGAGCCATGTTGATGCCACACAGCACTACACCCTGCCCGTAGATGGAGTGCCCCCCCCAACTTGCGCTGCCCTGGGGACATGATGTGGGTACAACACTTATTACCAATGACAAACCTTCAGGGAACAGGAGGGGACAACACACACACCTATTAGGTCATTACAGACCACAATGCCAAGTAGGCCATAGCAAGCACCATGTGGTAACCTGGGGCACATTGTTGTCAGATGTGTGGGCCTCAACGATCATGGTGCATGCAAAGTAGGTATACATGAAGTCACACTCAGAAAGTTGACACTGCAGTTCACCCCATTATAGATTCCCCACACTACCCAAAAGGTGAAGGACCATGTGGAGCCTAACCCATCTGGCAATGCGAAAGTACAGCAGGGAGTTTCAGCTCAGTAAGGCCAGGGTGGGCCAATGCCTGATACAACCACACATCACAGCAGCCACTCACATTACTCAGCACGTCACAGTAACACACGCACATCACATGGGTCACCGGTGCCACAGGCCCTGTACACATGTATCCACTCCCAGCAAAAGTCACCCTCCCCAGATACTCACCACCCCTGCCTTGCTGCCGATGCTCCCTCAGACGTGCATCCAGGTCTGGATGAGTCACTGCCAAGATGCGGCCCATCAGTGTAATCATGTTGAGCCGTGCCAAACGCCCTGTGAGTGGAAGCAACCCCAAGGTAATCTCTGCCACTTGCTTTGCCAGCCGGCTGATGTTGTCCCACCTCTTTTGACAGTGGGTGCGTCGTCTGTTAGAAACCCCCAGGGCTCGCTCCTTTTCTGCAATGGCCCTCCACAGGGCCTTACGCTGGTGTACCTTGAGCTGCAGCTATGAGAGAAAAGAAGGGTAAATGACAAGTCACACAATGTCAGATACCAACATCTATCAGTACAGTAGCAAGACACAGACTCAGGACTAATTGTAACCTCCCTCCCTCCAAAACCGGGGGACCCCTCACAAGGGAACTCTGCATGGCCCAAACATTTGTGAGTGCATGCACACATTGGGGCATATAGGCTCCATGATATTCTCACAAATGCAGGATTCCTCAACACAATATGCATCGACAAAAGTGTGTAAGTCTGAAATTATCCAGGATACAGATGGGCATATCTACTATTCAGTGTGAAGGAACTGGAGCAAGGACCATGTAAGTCTGGTGATGTTTAATCGTTTGGGTGGGCAGGCACTGAAACTACTCTCTGGGTCACACTGACTCAGACTACAGGTGCACACAGAAATATTCACACATGCAAATACTGTCCTGGCACCCACATGGCTAACAACCGTTGGCTCTGTATGGCTGACAGTGTAACACACACCACTCACACATACAAGTACAGGCATGGAAAAGAGTGACATTGGGACACACACACTCCCTCACCCTGGAGACAGCTTGTCTGTCAGTGTTTCACACAACCCCATACCCTCAGGCATATACTGCAGCTGCACAACTACACGTCTGACAGCCCCCTGCCCTACAGCTACCTTCATGGTGACTTACCACTACATTGGGACCACCAAACAGCCTTGGGTACTGTGTCAGCACCTCGTCCACAAGGACCTCCAGCTACTCACTTGTGAACGGACTGGCACGGATTTTCTCTGTTCTTGCCATCCCTGTGGACATTGAACACCTGTGGTGGAAGTGAGTGGTGAGGGGTCCCAGGGAGCAGGCTCTTCAGGCAGCAGCAGGAGAGGGTCCCAGGCAGCAGGCACTTCTGGCAGCAGCAGGAGAGGGTCCCAGGCAGCAGCAGGAGAGGGTCCCAGGCAGCATGCACTTCTGGCAGCAGCAGGAGAGGGTCCCAGGCAGCAGGCACTTCTGGCAGCAGCAGGAGAGGGTGCCAGGAAGCAGCAGGAGAGGGTCCCAGGCAGCAGGCACTTCTGGCAGCAGCAGGAGAGGTTCCGAGGCAGCAGGCTCAGTGAGCAGTGGAAATGTGAGGCTCACTCCCACAGATTTATAGCCCTCTGGGGTCGTTTGGAAGCTGCAAAGCAGCAAAAATTGGTTGTCCAGCACACCTTCCGCGATTTTCACATCTGCATCATGCCACCGCGAGCATCGCTCCCATTGGCTGTAGGCAATGCTCCTGGCGCTGATGCACCACGGGTGCCCGTGGTGCGCTATCGCGAAGGTGCATCATTCAAAAGTATTCAATGACCGCCTCCGCAGTGGCGGAGCATGCCCACCGCCATCTACACATGTCCATATGCCAAAGGCTACCGCACTTATGAAGGGGGTGGTGCTGGTGTCACACCGCCGGGGCCAGGCAGTAGGTACCGCGATTCATGTGGCGGAGCATGCCCACCGCCATCTACACATGTCTATATGCCAATGGCTGCCATACTTGTGAAGGGGGTGGTGCTGGTGTCACACCACCGGGGCCAGGCGGTAGGCACCGCGATTCATGCGGCGGAGCAAGCCCACCGCCATCTATATATGTCCATATGCCAATGGCTACCGCACTTGTGAAGGGGGTGGTGGTGGTGTCACACCGCCGAGGCCAGGCGGTAGGTACCGCGATTCATGCGGCGGAGCATGCCCACCGCCGTCTACACATGTCCATATGCCAATGGCTACCGCACTCGTGAAGGGGGTGGTGCTGGTGTCACACCGCCGGGGCCTGGCGGTAGGTAATGCCATTTTCGTAACCTTTAATGGCTATGTCAATCGTGAACACTGTATCAGTACACAGCAGCAACATGGTGAAGGGCACATCATTGTACACACAATGCCATTCTTCAATGTCATTCACAGGTGATGCACGTTCTGTGTGACACACTTTGGTCTGTGGTCCCTGCCATGTTAGTTATGCATTTGATGGTTGATGATGCTTGACACTCTTGAGCTGGTGTTAATGATGTTGAAGAAATCAATGTGTTGTGGGTCAGTGCTGACCTTGACAAGGGTTGTGTCACTGTATGGTATCGTACCAGACTGGTGCTTTCACAACAGCTCATGCACACAACTGAAAGTTTTCCTGCTACTGTGATCATTGTGTTGATGGATGTGTGCAGACTTTACATGATGCATTGAGGTGTGACAGGTACAGCAGATGGGTATGATACAGTCATGGTAATTTCTAACAAATTGGCAGATGTTGGAGCACCTTGCGTGCACATGTGAATTGTGTGGTTCAGTATGTGTGCATTCACATTCACCGATGTGTTTGTGGCACTTGTGTATTGTCAGTGGAGAGGTGTGCCCTCTGTGTGTAGCAAAAGGCCACCCATGTAACCTGGTGTGCCATGCATCTCTCAGGCAGTCTTTGTTTTTCCATGACATCATTGATGGTATGTGCTGTGGCCCTCTCATGATGGTTGTCACTGACATTTTCAAATTTACATCTCAACTAGGTGGAGGCCAAATCTCCTACATCACCTGACAGTGCTGGAGGACATGGAGAATGTTGCAATAATTTGGAAATTCCACCTGGACAGACCAACACTGAAGATCCTGTGTGATCTTTTGGAGCCCCACCTGCAGCCTTGCCATCACTATCCAACTGCATTCACACCCACATACAAGATGATGGCAGCACTCCACTTTTTTGCAACAGGTTCCTTCCAGGAGACCGTGGCTAGCGCTGGAGGGATGTCGCAGCCCATGTTCAGCCAGGTGCTGAGGGATGTTCTCGCAGCCATGATGCTATATGGGAATCGCTACATTCATTTCCCTAGGGGAGCAGAATTGGCCAGTGTGAAGGGTGACTTCTATCCCCTTGGGCGCATCCCACATGTTGTTGGTGCCATCGATTGCACCCATGTAGGACTGGTGCCACCACAGGCAACAGAGCACATTTATAGAAACCGTAAACATTATCATTCTATTAATGTGCAGGTGGTGTGTCTTGCGGGCATGACCATTTCACATGTTCGTGCGAGATATCCTGGCTCTGCATATGATTCGTACATCATGAGGAACAGCATGGTGCCACGGATGATGGAAAATCTGCATCCCGAGCGTGCTTGGATTGTGGGTGAGTATACCTACTGATATGGCGGGCTGTGTGTTACCTGCTGCACTCTGGCTGTGCAACATTGCAATGGGTGTTTGTCATTCACAGGTGACTCTGCATATCCCAGTAGGCCATGGCTGTTGAGCCCGCTAAGGAATCCCAGGACCCCAGCTGACATCCGGTACAATGAGGCCCATGGCAGGACCCGACGTGTAATCGAGCTGACTTTTGGCGTGCTGAAATGAAGATTCCGCTGCCTTGACAGGACCGGAGGTGCACTGGCATACTCGCCTGGGAAGGTGTGCAAGATCGTTGTGGCATGCTGTATGCTGCACAACCTGGCCATCCACAAGGGGATCCCCCTGCTCCTGGACGATGGTGAGGAACCAAGGCCCCCACCTGCTCAAGGACCTAAGTCCAGTGATGAGGACAGTGGAGAGGAGGAAGGAGTAGACCTGTGCCAGCAGCTCACCGACTGCTACTTCACTTGAAGGTGGGTGACAAGGTACGACGTGTACATTGTCTGTTGTGGTTGCTGTTGTTGTGAAGGGCTATGCGCGGATGTAACAGACAGGCACACGTTCCGTCACCTGTGTGTGGTAAATGCTCATCGTCCAAACTGTCCTGAGAGTCAACATCTGGGAGTCCATGTGCCGGAGGTGGAGACTGGCTCTGCTGGTCGTTGTTGTGCTCCTCAGCAGTGAGTTCTTCATCACCTGTGGAGTAGATGGGGAATGGTCAGTGTTGTACACTGTGCAAGTATTGTATCATCTGCGTATCATCGACTATCTGTACACTACACAATTATGAAGTCTCCACTAGTATAATTCATTGCAACACTGTGTGTAATTTCATAGTACAGAGGAACATCATTTACTCATACATGTCGGGTATCAATGCATTGGATGCAATTGTTGCTGTGTGTAGGGATGCAGGTCTCACACACACACACATCAGGAAGAGTTAAGATGGCTACCTACCTGTTAGGTGAGGGTGAACAGTGCAATGGCTGATACATGCTCCTGGGTGGAGGAGGCCTCTATCCTGCTGGGGTGTGGGACAGGGGGCATGGTGGGAGTGTGGTGCAGGCCTCCCTCCAACAGACAGACATCACAAGCAAGATAGCTACCTACCTGTTATTCTGTTTGGTGAACAGTGCAATGGCTGACACATGCTCGTGGGTGGGGGAGGCCTCCATGCTGCTGGAGTGTGGGCCAGGGGGCATGATGGGAGTAGTGATACAGGCCTCCCACCCCCAAACAGTGCTCCAATACAAGATGGCTACCTACCTGTTAGTCTGTTTGGTGAACAGAGCAATGGCTGACACATGCTCCTGGGTGGGAGAGGTCTCTATCCTGCCCAGCTGTGGTCTCCTCCCATGGTGTGAATGTTTTCGGTGGGATGGGAGGGCCACTGCCAGTCTGGTTAGCCAGCGTCCAGTTCTTGCTCCTCCTCTCCTTGACAACCATCTTGAGATCATGCCACCGCTTCATGATCACCTTCTTGGATCTTGGGGTGGTCCCTACTGCATTGACCATTTGGACTATCCTTTCCCACATTTGTTTCCTCGTGGCTAATGGTGTCTGTTGGACCAGGCTACCAAACAGTTGTGGCTCTACTCTCACTATCTCATTGACCATGACTGTCAACTCACTCTAGGTGAATTTGGGCATTTTCTCTGATGTCATGGTGTGTGGGGGTTGAAGTGTTTGTGGATGCAGGTGTGTGGGTGGCAGTTGTTGTGTTGGCGTGTGAGGTGTGTTGTGTGCTGGGGGATTGTTGGTGCTGGTGTGATGGTGGCAGTGATGGTGGTGGTGGATGTGTGTGTGTGCTGTGCTCTTTTGCCTCTCCTGTCAGATGTGGTGTATGGCCTTCTCTTCTGGAGTGTTGCAAAGGATTGTGGTCAGTGAAGGGAGTGGTTTTATACTCAGCTGTGTGGGTGTGTCCAAGGGGAATTTGGGTGTCAGGTGTGTTGTGGGAGTTGTACTGTGCTTTTTTATTTTTATTTGCATCATTTTGTTTTATTTGTATGTGTGTTATGTATTTGGGGGGCATGGCTACTTTTATTTGTGTTTGGCATCACTGCGGTGTTTTGGCATCGTCCGCCATGTTTTTCATGTCCCGTCCGCTGCGGTGGCTATGCTGCAGCTCTTCCGCTATCTCTCCCATTCACTCCTGTGTGCGACCGCGGCGGTCGGTAACAGCTGTTCCGACCGCGACACCCTCAGGGATATCCTAATTTCCCGTGCGGTGTCTCAGCTTACCTTGCGGCGGGTTGTTGCTTTTCCGCGGCTTTTCCGACCGCTGCGGTCATTTTTTTGCCGTCACCGCCCGCGGTTGATGCTAATGTGGCCGCCGGTTTATCCGCGGTGCAGGCGGGCGGTTGGTTTCCGCCTCCATGGCGGTCGGGGTGGTTTTACGCCCACTATCCTAATGGGGCCCATAGACTCTTTTTACCCAAATCAGCACATAGAGCACTGGAATTGTCCCTTTTCGATGCATTAGTGAATCTAGCTAATGTATTCCAAAAATTGTGCATCAAATGCACTTTTGATTTAATCTTTTTTTAAATTCACAGGGCAGGGGAATCTCCTATCAAAACCTTACTATGAGGAAGGATCCATTGCTGAAAATCAGATCAGGTATGTGGTATTATAACATCTAACTTTTAGCAGTGAGGATGTGAGTGGAGCTAATAGAGTAAGTGGGTGGAGCCAGTGGAGGAAGTGGGTGGAGCTGGAAAAAGAAGGCGTGGCCTCCAAGAAACATTTGAGCATCTGCACTTCATATTTTACAAATTAAGCACTGGTGCTTCTGGGCTCACATCACATCTATCCTCGTGAGGCCCAGAAATGTTGTTTTTCTTTGAATAAGGTTCCACCTGGTTAATAGGGAATACATGCTTTTTCAGCTTTGATCTTTGGTGTGAGTCATTGAGTCATTGTGACTAATGGAAGAAACAGCCTGGCAGGGATGAGAAATAGAGTCGATTCTTTGGAAGTATCACCAACCAGTTGATCGACATAGAACGATACCAAGGAGAAATATTGGAATCTGTATTTCAGATAACTTTCAAGAACGTCTTGAATAACTAAATTTTTTTTTTTTAATGCATTCCGATACTTAAGCTGGGCAGTGTTAATTTTACGTGCTCCTGTTTAAAATGCAGTCTAATTCGTTTAATTAGGTAAATTACAAATTAGATTTATGATTTTCAGATTCTGAATAAATACAGCCATGGTGAACCTAAATTATTTCTCAAGTTACTGAATTCAGTTAATTATTAATTTGCTCAGCCTTCAGTGTCCACTAAATCATGCAAGTATTTTCTTCAGTGCAAAATAGAACTTTCGTGAAAAAAGTAACATTTCATTTTCTGCTGCTTAAGTAATATACATATCTAGTGTCAAAATTGTGCAATGCTAGACTATGCATTTTGACTTAAGGTACATGAGCATAAAAATAAATTTCAAAAACAAATATGCCTTTTAGTCATTGGGGCCTATTTACAAACTGCATTTTGTAGTACTTTAGTAGCACTACAACCATACTACTAAAGTACTACAACGTGTTTTTCATTAACCTAAGAGTGTAAGGGGCAGATGTATCAAGCCTTTTTGCATGTTTTGGCATGCATCAATAAGTAATAGCAAAAATTTGCGATTCCTTATTTTGCCATAGCATTTAAGGAATCGCAATTTTGCGATTCCTTAAATGCTATGTATGTAGCATTTTCGAAATGCGATTTTTGTTTAAGAATTCGCAAATTACCACCAACTTGTAGTTGATGGTAATTTGCGAAGTCTTTAAAAAATACACAATTTGGCATTTTTGATAGTGGCATGTGATGCACACACATGCCCATAGGCATGTATGTGTGCCATATGTACACACATGTACATTTCAGGGGTGCAGCAGGGTGTCTTTCAGACACCCCTGCAGCCTTGAAATAAATCTCAAATTGCGATTAGCAAATTGCGAATTCACAATTTAAGAATTACTTCACAATCATTCCTATGGGTCTCCTGGCCCATAGGAATGCATGGGAAATTATTCCTTATTTGCGAATTCGCAAAATGCGAATTCGCAAATAAGGAAGATTAAGGAATCGCAAAAAAATTTCGATTTTTTTCATACATTCCATTTTGCTATTTCTAAATAGCGATTCCTTATAAATTGCTATTTAGGAATCGCAAAATGGAATCTTGATACATCTGCCCCTAAGTCTCATCCTCCACCTCCCATATCTTTTCTATGGTGCGATCCTCGCACATGTCAGTTTACTAGTTAGTATTTGAGATGGACCGGGGGAGGGGCTAAAATTGGGCGTATTTACTACAAAATCAGAGCGGTCAGAAAGGCGCAGGGAAGGATTTATGGGTTGGTAAGAAAGGGTTTCACATAGGGACATGCATCCACCCAAAAAAGAGTAAGCAATTGCCATTCCCAAACTGCATTTCTAAGCTGTAGCAGCCACAAAGAGGCCCCAAAATATTATTATACTACTCCAGCTCAGAGCTTTAGTAACTCCAGCACCACACATAGCCAACCACAGGTATTCTCATTGAAAATAAGGGTGGTAGGGACTTTAACATAACCCCAATGGAAAAACTTGCTAAATGAAACTAAATTATTTAAAACATTAAAAAATGTAATATTTAAAAATCTAAATGATTATAACTTAATATTGAAACATATGTAGGACTGAAACATATATTTAATTCTACAATATTTTACAAATTTGTTTTGAGTTCAGAAATAATATAACATTAATATTTATTAAAATATAAATCAATTACTTTTATGTTTGAAAAGCTTTATTAAATAAATGATAAACAAGCAAAGACATCAGCAGAGAAAACAGTAAATTGCATAAACATGTCAAAACAGTAGTGAGTACTAATGTCAAAGCATGAGAGACAAATAAGCATTTTATAGAGATTTTGAAAGAGAAGGAAGGGAAGAAAGAAGGGAGGGGAAAGAAAGCAATAACAACGTAAAATAAATAATAAAGGCTAAATTACAGCAAATAAATAAATGGTACAATTACCAATAACAAAATAAAGTAGCATAAAGGATAACAAATCATGTAAAGTGGCTATAAGAAATAAAATGAAAAGGAGAGAGTGTAAACACTTGAAGGAGGTTTAAAATTCTCCGAGTTAACAGGAACAGGATGATTTAAAGACAATTGATCTAGGTATGAGGTGAGAGGTAAACAGTAAAGATCAGTGTTGCGTATTGCTTTGCATGAAGAGTCGAAAGCAACATAAAGGCAGTGAAAATGACATAAAGTGTTCCACCAACCCTGTATGGAAATTTTGTTGAGAGATTTCCAATTAGAAGAGATATATTGGAAGGCGAGAGCAAGCATAAGATCAAAAAGACCATGAGAGTGTGGAGGTAGCTCTAAGGAATCTGAAAGACTACCCAGAAAGAGAGTGCTAGAGGTATACGGAATAGAAAGGGAAAAAATATGGCAAAGATATAATCAAACCTTGTCCCAAAAACCGGAAACAACAGGACAAAGAACAAGTGTAGAAGGTCTGCATGTAAAGCATCACTAGTCCAGCATTTAGAGCCAGAGGAAGAAAGAAAGCAAGATAATGCAAGAGGTGAAAGAAAGAGTCTGTGGTAAAAATAGAATAGAGATTGAGTAAGAGAAGCAGAACGGGAAACTTTCGGAGACCTGGACCAGATTTTATCCCAAAGAGCAACAAACCAAGTACAACCAAAATCTGCCTCCCAAGACAGCTCCACCTTAGTCTTAGCACGCTCAGAATTAGGTGAGGAGAAAAAGGTATAAATAAGAGAAGCTTTTATGGAGAGTAGTAAGAATGGAAAGAAGATGAGATGGAGGTGAGATTACTGGAGACGAAGATGAAAGAGAATAATACCGATCAAGAATAATTCCCATAAGGATATTAGCGTGGGCACTTGAATAAAAGTTGAAATTGAGGCAAAGAGCATGGGCTCAAGCCATCAAATAAATGATGAACCCATATGATACCTTTTAATCTCCATGAAATCCAAGATATGGGTCTATTATTTAAAAGAATAAGAGAGTTATACCAAATGGGGGTAGTTAAAAAAGAAGCCTGTGTGATTCCTTGAGGGAGAACCAAAGGATTTAACAGAGAAGAGGTATGTTTGAGTAAGGGAGCTAATATAAAAGGAGATTTAGTAGAAAAAAGTATCACCTCATCAAAAGAAAAAGGTAACACAAGAGTTTGTTCAATGAGAAGCCAAAGAGGAATAAAAGGAGAGGGAACTGAAGAAAGCCAACGTGACGCTTGACGAAGCGAAAAGGATTTATGGTAGAGGCGAAAATCAGGGAATTTAACTCCACCATTCAGTTTAGGTTTGCGAAGCGCAAGAGGAGAGATTCTAGATTTTTTATTTTTCCAAAGAAATTTCGAGAGAGAGGAATCAATACGTTTAAAATAAAGGGCAGGAATATGAACAGGTAACATAGATAAAGTATAAATTAGAATGGGAGCTATCATCATTTTAATTGAGTCTAAACGGCCCCACCAGGAGCGAAAGAGAGGATTCCAAGAGGAAAAAAGCTGATCAATGCGGGGTAAAACAGCAGACATATTCAGTTTAACCGAAGAAGAAATGGAGCTGGAGAACCAAATGCCCAGATATTTAATCTTTGAGCTGTTCCAAGCAAAACCAGCAGTGGAGAAAAGGTGAGGAAAACAAGTTTTGGTTAATGGAAGAATTTCCGTTTTGTCTAAGTTGATCTTGTAGCGGAGACTAAAGAGAAAGATGTAATTTCAGAAAGTAAAGGGGGAATGGACACCTCATGATTAGAAATGAACAGAAGAATATCATCTGCATAAGCAGAGAGTTTCAGTTGCTTATCGCCATAGGAAAAATAGAAATAGAGGTACTATTGCGGATGGAAGAAAGAAAGGGTTCAAGAGCTAGAACAAAATGGAGAGGTGATAAAGGACAACCCTGTCAAACTCCACGCTGAAGAGTAAAAGAGGAAGAAAGTTGACCATTTACAAGCAGTGATGCCTTGGGCGCAGACTAGAGGAGAGACACGAGGGAAATGAATTTGGAACCAAAACCATGTCAAATTGAAGATGCAAATTAAAAGGACCAGTCAACCCTATCGAAGGCTTTCTCTGCATCAACAGGGATGGCGGCCAGAGGGGTAGAAAGAAGCGGGGCTATATTCAGAACATTAAGGAAGAGACTGGAATTATCAGAAGTGAGCCTACCCTTCACAAAACCACATTGTTCTTTGACAATAAGATGTGGCATTAGAGGATCTAAGCGTAATGCAAGTAACTTGGCAAACAATTTATAATCTACATTGACTAAAGAGATTGGGCGATAATTTTTACAAAATTTTGGGTCACGACCTTCTTTTGGGATAAGACAGATGGTGGCGTCTTGAAAAGTACCTTCAGCTTTACCTGAAGAATAAAAGGATTGAAAAAGCGTTAGAAGTTTGGGCAGGAGGAGATCAGAGAAATGTAAGTAAAATTCGACTGGAAAACCATCAGGACCAGGTGTCTTTCCTTTAGTGAGAGATGTCAAAGCCACTGAAAGTTCCTGTAGTGAGAGACCACAATCAAGTGGCTGGAAATTAAGATGAGGGTGGGAGGGTGTAGGAAGCTTGTCAAAATAAGACTGAATAAGAGCAGGAGATGGAGGAGATTCTGGCTTATAAAGTTGTTGGTAAAACAGTTGGAATTGATCCAATATGTCTTGATCTCTATGTAGGAGAGAATTGTTAGGAGAATAAATGGCTTCTATGAGAGTGCGTTCCTTAGGAGATTTTAGATAATTAGCCAGAAGTTTCCAAGACTTGTTAAGGCCCCCATGAGAGCGATCACTACAACGGAGAAGAATTGAAGAGGCATTGTCAGTTGGAGTTTACTAAATTGTAGCTTTGCACGTAGAAGCTCAGGTGTCATATGTTTATCTGATGAGGTATAGAATTTATGTTCCAAGGATTTTATGTGTGCTAGAGAAGACTTACGTTTCTGAAGATATTGTTTCTTTTTCCGAGAAACAAAATCAATAATGAATCCCCTAGCAGTGATTTTAAAAGAGTCCAAGAGGCTATAAGGTGGGGTACTAGGATCAGCATTAAGAAGAAAAAATTCTTCAGTAAAGGAACGGAACGCAGAAGAGAATTTAGGATCAGTAAGCAGTGTGCTATTAATGCGCCAACGAGAGGGCTTGGGATGCGGTGGAAGCAAATCAAGGTCTGTCACAATGGGATCATGGTCCGAAATAACAATTGGTTCAATAGAAGAAGAAAGTAAGGTTTGAGACAGAGATTGAGAGAGAAAAATGTAGTCCAATCGAGAAGAAGATGAGTGAGGAGGAGAGAAAAAGGAATAATCTAAAGTGTAAGGGTGGGAAAGTCTCCAAGAATCAATAAGTAGTGATTGTAAGATAGTGTCAAGAAATTGTTTATGAAGTTTATGAGGGATAAAGCGTAATGGGTCTACAAACTGGTTACAATCTCCCCCTAAAATGAAGGAAACATCTTTATATTGAATACATTTGCTTGTAATCATAAGCCAAAAAGGAGAATCAGGTTGGGTGGGACCATAAACATTGAAAACAGTTAACCCCTTCGCTGCTAGGCCTTTTCCCCTTCTGTGCTAAGGCTTTTTTTGGCTATTTGGGGTAGTGCGCGCTTAGGCTCCTGTAACTTTTTGACCACATAAGGTATCCACGCCAATTTTGCGTCCCTTTCTTCCAACATCATGCGGATTCTAAAGATACCCAGGGTTTGTGGATTCCCTTGGAGGGGTCCCAGAAATTAAGCAAAATACAGTTACATTTTTGTTTTCTTCAGAAAAATTGAAAAAATGGGCTGCAAATGAAAGCCTCTGGGTTTTTCCCTGCAAATGTTATCAAAAAAGAGTTTGTGGAGCTGAAAGCACCCATTTTCCCAGATTTTAGGGAATGACAGTCTTTTGTCAGATAACGAACATTTTTCACACAGTTTTAGCATTTTTATGGGACATAGCCTATTTTTGCTGTTTGTAGTGCTTTCAACCTCCTTCCAGTTATTGGTAAAAATGAGTATGAAAGCAATAATGGATCTTGGAAAGCTATATATTTTAGAAAAGTAGACACAATTTGGAATTCGGAAAGGGGTCATTTGACTAAATCCATGAAGGTTTCTTTATAGAAACTAACAGTTAAATTAAGGAAAAATTGAAAAATAGTTGAAAAAACCAGCCTTTTGTGTCAACGTTTTCCCCTGTAACTTCTTGTAATTATGACTGCTCCGTGAAAGCAATATACCTTTACATCCGCTGGACCTTCCTGGTTGGGGGATATATAGGACTTGTAGGTTCACCAAGAACCCGACGAACCCAGAGTCAAAAACTGTGCAACAACTTCCAATGTTATTTTATTATGTACCAGGTATAGTGTAATTCTTCTTGGAAAATGTATACATGGAAAAATCGCTATGAAAGACACCTATGTATTTCTGAAATGGGTACAAATTATAGAGTTTAGAAACAGTACATATTTGCACATTTTCCAAATTGGGAGTACTCATACTAGCATGCAAATTATTGGTCATTTTTCAAAATAACCTCTCTTTTACACAATGTCTTTCATTTGGAAGGGAGAAATGCATAAAAAGTCAATAGGTAATAACAGTTGATTTACAAATCTGAATTAACCCAAGTCTCCCGATAAAAACAGTACCTCACTTGTGTGGGTTGGCCTAGCGCCTAGCGCCTGCGTCAGGAAACGGCACAAAACACTACGCGGTCACACCTCAATTTCGCAATGAAAAATTGACCCTTTTTTGGCAAAGTGACTAGCTGTAGTTTTTTAACCCTAGCTCTGCCGGCACCTAGGGAAACCTAGCAAACCTCTAAATGTTTGAAAACTAGACACCCAGGAAAATCCAGTATGGGGTGACTTGACTGCCTCCCACCAGGTTCTTTTACCCAGACACCCTTGCAAACCTAAAAAGTTGACAAAAAAAAATTTTCTCTACATTTCTGTGGTGGAAAGTTCTGGAATCTGCGTTGATCCATAAATTTCCTTCCACCCTGCGTTCCCCAAAGTCTTCCGTGAAAAATGGAACCCCACTTGTGTGGGTCGGCGTAGTGCTTGCGACAGGAAATGGCGCAAAACGCAACGTGGTCACAGCTCAATTTCGCAGTGAAAAATGACCCTTTTTGGCAAAGTGCCTAACTGTAGTTTTTGAACCCTAGCTCTGCCGGCACCTAGGGAAACCTAGAAAACCTATACATTTCTGAAAAGTAGACACCCGTGGATCCCCCAACATCCCCTTACCCCGAATCCCTTGCAAACCTCAATTTTAGCTGAAAAAAATCAGTTTTTTCACACTTTTTTTGTGTGGGAAAGTGTGGCATCACCGGGCTCACACAAATTTCCCACCACCCAGCGTTTCCCCAGGTCTCCCAATAACAATGGTGTCTCACTTGTGTGAAGGTACCCGCGACAGGCAAGGGCTCAAAATGTAGTGAGGCAACATCAAAATTGCCTATTAAAACACGTTGGGTGGTAGGAAATTTGTGTGAGCCCGGTGATGCCACACTTTCCCACACAAGAAAGTGTGAAAAAACTGTTTTATTTAGCTAAAATTGAGGTTTGCAAGGGATTCTGGGTAGGGGGATGTTGGGGGATCCACGCAAGCAATACCTCTTTGGAAGCCCCACGGCTGTCTACTTTCCAGAAATGTGTGGGTTTGGTAGGTTTCCCTAGATTCCTGTCGAGCACGGGGCAAAAAAGCCAGGTGACTCCCTTGCAAAAGCAGGTGGTTTTGAGATAGGCAAATTTGATGTCGCCTCACTACGTTTTGGGCCCTTGCCTACGCAATGCACTGCACTGTCCCCGGGCAAGCTTTTGACAAACAAGTTCTTTTGGGAAACCTTTATGGTTAGAGCGGATTGTGCCACAAGCAACAGTGTCCACTTTGGCCAATTCCCTGAACAACCGCACACCAGTATAGAAGTTATCTACATATAAATGATGGCCTTTGTTAAATAATCCTCTACCAAGTTCCCACACAATTTTCTCAGTCACTCCAAAATTGGACGGACAACCACGGGGGTTAATCCTGGATTTCTTACCGGTGTACACCCTGAAATTAGAGACATTGTAGACGTAAACCTCAGCAAGGCCTACCAATGAAAGGGGTTCGCCCTTCTCTCCACAAAGTCCTCAGACCATAGGAAGAAGTTGGCACAGAAACTGGAAAATACAAAAGCATAGTTTATTAACCTTTAAAGGTGGTACTACAGTCCACACAACACCCTTCAGTATTGTATAGAGTAGCACACCAGACAAAGGAAGCATGGTCCTTTTATACCCACGCAGGGACTCAAAAGAAGGCGGTACAAAACACAAGAGCAAGTTTTATGTACATATAAGGGCATATTGGAAGGCACAATTGGTGAGTAGGCCGAGTTAACAGTTTTCACAAACAAGTAAACACATTCCTATCTGGAACTAATTACTAACAGTTGCAGACCCTACTGGGCACGCCTGGGCATGCGTAAAAGTGGGGGATGCTAAATATAGCCTGTTGCTGGGCAGATTTCAGGCGCAGTTAACAAGGAGGTAGGACAAAGCACATGGTGAGCACATGGCAACATGTGGCAGGCAAAATGGCTGCCACAAATGCAAAATGGAGTCCGCATAATGTTACAATAGATGCTGAATATAGCATGTCTTCTGCTAATGCTTAATCTAGCCGCTGCCAAATTACAACAGATGACCCTTTCAGCATTAGCTGAAGACATTCGGCTTTCTGGGATAGTCCAAATATTCATCCTGTATGTTTATACTCATCATTTCAGCTATTTCTTTGTTTATCATGTATTGTGCTTTCATTTCTGTAACATCTTCCTTAGCTGGTATACAAGCAATAATACACATGGAACAAAGCATTGGACCACAATGAATAAACATACAGCATGTGAAAATTATTGCAATTATTATACATAGGATAGTCAGTAATTTCCAGCCCCAAGCCTAAACCAAAGTCCAAAACCATCCGGCTAAAGTCCAGGTACCATTTTCTGTATGGATTTCTGCAGCAATCTTGTGTAACTTACTTATCGCATTATATACTGACGTTGAGTGGTCAGGGATAAACACACAACAACTACTCCCAATGATGCGACATGCACCACCTCGATCAGATAATATCACATCTAGCACCATGCGGTTCTGAAGTGCGACAATTCTAGCAATCTGTAGTTCTTCAGTAATGTTTCCAAGTGCAATACCTGCTTGATTAGTAACAGCTTCCACAACCCTAGTCAATCATCGCAATTTCCTACTATTTAATGCCGCACCCACAAAGAAAAACTGTCCCAGATTAAAATCCACATATTGCTGTAGACTAGTATCTGTCTGATCTATATCATCTGTACTTAGTGTCCTCTTATATCTATTTTTAGTAATGTCATTGAACAATTTAAAATCTCGATGATATGATGCAGGTGCCAAAAATACAGGAGGCAATAGGCACGATACATAACACACACCTGACCACCCAACTGGTAATCAATAATATCCATAATTACCACACACAAAATAAGAATTATGCGAAGCTATAAAAGTACTGTTATTTACACCATCAATGTTCAGAATCACAATACAATCACTTATTCCTACTGGAATTCGTCCAATACTTTGCACACATAAATCTGCTTTAGTCTTTGTAACGGAAATCACAAATTGTCCACGTTCAGCGGAGTCTCTTGTTTTGGTGAGGACATGTGGCGTTGAAATATTGCCCGGTTGGTACTCTTCCCATTCCCATTTAGTTCCTTTAGCTTGGGGGTACCCATCTTTGTCCTGGTATCATACTTTATTAAGGCAGAAAAGAAGTCCACCCACTGTACATGTTCTGGATAAAAATAGAAGCATATACCAGGCTCGGCAGGAGCCATTATGCGAAAAAGGAAGAGGTATAAAAGGTGTTCCTCCTTTCTTTTGATGCGCAGGTATCATCCCACATACCCAACAGTTGGTGATGTTCGTAGCATTGTGGGTGTGGTGCAGCATCTGAATAAAAGTATTGTTGAGATAAGATTGGCGGTGCATCTGCTCATGATAAGGAAGTGTGAAATAGAAATAGTCCTTTGGTACGGGAGTAGTAGCAACAAAAAACTCACGAGCAGGAGTTATCTTCTCAACAGACCAGGTGATTGTTGCCATAATCACCAAAGCAGCAATAAACCCTAGCGCACAAAAAATCAGCTTCTTCTCCATTCTAGCAACTACCCTAATCAACTTCTTCCAGAAACTAAAGTAGTTGTCAAAGCTCTTACCGCTGGGCAGCCGCTGATTTCTTCACCACGGGCCAAGACAGTTGTCACTACACTAATGCATGGCTGATCCCCACCCCTTGCCACATCGGCTCTCCGTTTCTCTAACCCAGGGAATGCTCAGACAACTTTCACAAGCACTGCAGACTCCTTTCTCGTTCTCAAATTATATCTCGTTGCTCCAGGGATTGTCTGGTCCGGGAAGAACTCCTCAGATCCGTCAGGTGTCACGGCGTGGCCTTTCTCCGCAGGCAGAATCTCTCGATGGTCAGTCAACACAGCAGGCTCCACCAAGGTAGGAAGTACTCGCCGACAATGGGTGCTGTGGATCCAATTTTTCCAGTTCGTGACTCGAACTGCTGTCCTCGTGGTAAGTAGCACTTGCTCTGGTCCACGCCACCTTGGCTCCAAACTGCTTGACCTCACGAAGACCTTGATCATCACATGGTCGCCAGGTCGGAGTTCATGGCCTTCACCTATAGATCTATCAGGAAGGGCTTCTCGAACCTGTTGATGAATAGAAACCAAGCTATCAGTTAATTGTGCCAAATAGTCATTCATTAAGACACAAGGTACATCATACACAGAATTCGGTTAAGGAATTCCCCAGATATTCATGGGCCTACCAAACAGGATCTCATAAGGGGTGAGACCTGTCCTTGAATGAGGCATTGATCTAATAGACAACAATGCCAGTGGCAACGCATCTGGCCAAGTCAGAGAAGTAGAAGCCTGTATCTTGGCTAATTTCAGCTTCAGAGTAGCATTTTATCTTTCCACCAATCCTGCTGATTGCGGGTGGAACACTGCATGAAACTTCTGTTTAATCCCTAATCCTTTCAGGACATACTTGATAACATTTCCTATAAAATGAGGTCCGTTATCACACCACAAAAGTCTACAAACACCATAGCGAGGAAAAAATTCCTTCAAGAGCACCTTTGCCGTAGTAATTGCAGTATTATCCTTTGTAGGGTACGCCTCAATCCATTTACTGAAGGCGCATACCACCACCAAGACACTTCAGATTATTGCAGCGTTCAAGCTGAATATAATCCATCTGCAAAACTTCAAAAGGCGCAGTTGGTGTAGCAAACCGTCCTGCTGGAGTTCGTGTCCCTTTTCCAGGATTATATTGCAGGCAAATCATACAGGACTGTACTACTCTCTTAGCTGTGCTAGCAATTTCTGGATGCTCCCAAACTTACGTAAGCAATTTCACTATTGCTGAAGCTCCAACATGTGCTAGCTCATGTGCCATCTAAACCATGGGTTGTACAAAAGCTATAGGCAACTTCCATTTATCCATCTGTTTCTTTCGCCAACAACCTTCATCATCCAACTCCCCATTTTCGACCATTGCTCCCGGTCTTTGTCAGAAGCGGTCCTCTGTATCTCTAATACTCCTTGCCTAGCATCATGCCACCGCTCAGCTTGTGACTTCACTACATACATAGAAGTAGTGTTAGGCTGCATCGCAGTCTCACGTGCCACTCGATCTGTATAAGCATTTCCTTGTGCCACCTTATCAGTCACTTTCTTGTGCGCACTACATTTCACTATAGCTATTTTCTTTGGATATGTTAATGCGTGAAAAGATTATGCACTAATTCTCCGTGCATTATCTGCATCCCGTGTGATGTCAGAAAACCTCTTTCCTTCCAGAGCAGGCCAAAATCATGCGCCACTTCAAAAGCATAGCGGCTATCTGTATAAATGTTCACACGCAAACCTGTACTAAGCTCACATGCTTGTGTCAAAGCTATTAGTTCTGCTGCTTGAGCTGACATCTGTGGTATGCGGGCTGTCTCCACTATCGTATGAAGCGTAGTAATTGCATATGCGGCTGAAGTTGTACCATCCGGCAACTTCAGACAAGACCCATCAACCCACAGTTCTCCATCTACATCTGGAAGGGGCATATCTTGCAAATCAATACGACCCTTTGTCTGTTCCTCAGTCAGGAAAATACAATCATGTGTTTCTTGCGCCTCAGGCTGAGTCACCGGAAATGGCAACAATGTGGCTGGGTTTAGTGTTGCACATCTCTTCAATGTAATATGAGGGGCTAACAGCGTCAGCTCATATCCTGTCAGACGAGCACTAGTTAAATGTTGCGTCTTTGTTTGATTCAAAAGGGCATCAACAGCATGGGGTACCAGCACCAACAGCTTATGTGATAAGACTATCCCTTCACTCTGGCGTATTGACACAGCTGTTGCTGCAACCGAGCGAAAACATCCAGGCAACGCTCGAGCAACAGGATCAAGTACTGCTGAAAAATATGCACAAGGACGTTGCTTATCGCCATGTGTCTGCATTAAAACTGACAATGCACATTCATCTCGTTCATGTACATACAATGTAAAGGGCTTCGTGTAATCTGCAGTACCTAACACTGGTGCTGAACAATGGGCTTGTCGTAACTGTCAAAAAGCATTCTCACATTCATCTGTCCATGGAAGGGGTATTGGAGTGTCTTTTGTCAAAAGTGCTAACAAAGGCTTAACAATGTATGAAAATCCCAATATCCATTGCCTGCAAAAAGAAGCAAGACCTAAAAATGCTCGAACTTCTTTCTGTGTAGAAGGTACTGGTGTGTCTAAAATTGCCTGAATGTGATCTGATGTAAGTGCACGTCCCTCCTTAGACAAAAGGTGACTTAAGTAGGTTACCTTTGGTCTACAATATTGCAATTTTTTTCTTGATACTTTGTGATAATGTGAGGCAAGGAAAGAAAGCAAAGACAAAGTGCATTTTTCACATTGTTCAGGGGTATCGGCTGCCAACAAGATATCATTGACATATTGTATGAGCGCCACAGCTTCGGGCAAAACAAAAGAATCGAGTTGTCTCTTCAATGCTTGGCTGTAAATACTAGGACTCTCAGTATAGCCTTGAGGAACTCTATAAAATCTATACGATCGATTATTCAAAGTGAAAACGAACAGATATCGGCTATCAGGGTGAATAGGGATCGAAAAGAAGGTGTTCAGTCTATAACAGAGAACGTGGTTGCAGTAGGTGGAACTAAAGTAAGAAGTGTCGTAATATCTGAAACCACTGGGTATTGCGGCACCACTATCTTATTCACTTCTCGTAAATCAATTATAAAGCGATAGATCCTAGTGCCAGTGTCTTTCTTCAAAATTGGGAGAATCGGACTGTTACAGACATTAAATGGAACTTCTTCAACAACCCCCACTTCAATGAGATCTTGTACAATTCGTGTAAGTGCTTCCTCACCCTCCTGTGAAATTCTATATTGGGGCAGTCGTGACAACACAGCTCCCTCCTTTACACTAATATGCACCGGTGGAATAACCATCTGTCCCACATCAGTATCTGAAGTAGCCCACAAAGTTTCAGGTAGGGAAGCTAATGCATTGTCCTCTTTAACAAGACAAGCTCTTTCCATTACAGAGTAGTTATCATTCAAAATCACACGTACTCCTTCAGGGGAACATCTTATTGTGGCTCTGAAATACTTGATCATATCAAGACCCACAATATTATCTGGTGTATTTGGGGAAAGCAAAAATGGGCATGGAGCAGCAAATTTAGCAACATGAAATGCAAGTGGCTGAGACAATGGGCTAAGGGAAGGTGTTCCATCGAACCCTATTGATGTGATCGTTAAGCCAGACAGGGGAGACCTCGGAACCAATTGTTTAGACAGAGCGCTACGAATAGCTCCTGTATCAACCAGAAACTGATCAGTTGAACCCAAAACATGTGCTGTAACATAAGTACCCCTCTGATCTACTGGAACTTCAACTGATTCCTTACCCCATCCTACGCAATCCTATGCATAAGCAGAATCATGTAAATCAGGTTGCGCATAATCAGACATTTGGTATTGGTTACGCCTGTCGAAAGTATTGAACCCATTCTGCACCCGTGAATTAGAATCAAACCTAGCGCGATCGTTAGTATTGCCTCTGGGTCCTGAATATCCCGCGCGATTCCTCATTGGTCCCTAACCACGGGCATAGCGTTGTGAGCGCAACAATGGACACTTATCTGCTCAGTGGCCAAATTTCCTACAATACGCGCATTGATCAACAGCCAAATTCGTAAGAAGAGCCATAAAATCCTCGTCCGCTTCTATCATTACTTCTAGGAGGTGGACCATATACCTGAGATAACATAACCTTAATTTTTAATTCCTTAGACTTCTTATCCTCACTACCCTTCGATCTAATTCCTGACGCTCGTAATATTGAGCCATCGTCAGGAGAGATGCCGGAGAAGAGGTAGTCCAAGAGCTTTCACTAACTTTTAAACGGCTAGCCACCCCTGGTAAAAGATTTGTAACATATTTATCTACAAACAAACATCGTCCATATCGTCCGTTAGCGACTGACCGCTAAAATCATGAAAGGCTTCCTCAAAACGCGTAAAGAAATCTGAAACCGATTCATCTGCCTTTTGCTTACACGATGCTAAAATAGTCCAATCAATCTTTTTAGGGGGAATAATCATTTTTTATTTAGTTAGTATTGCAACAGGGAGATCTAAAATCAACTGACATGGCTTTTTTGCTGGTTCTCTATCCTCGTCTTCCGCCTCAATCTCCTTCCATAATGCCCCATAAGCTGCACGATCATCAACTTTCCGCACAGACCTCCACATATCAGGCGGTAATATTAGCCCGAAAAATAGATCGATATCAGCTAATGTCATGGTACAAGAATGTATGGCTCCCTCAACTTCCTCATAGAAAGTGGCTGGATTTTTCCGTGGGTCAGGCAATGCTGCTTTAAGTGCCATTACATCTGCCCTTTTCCAGGGAGGGTACACTCAATTATAAATAAAATAACCTTTAGCATCAACAGAAGAATTATCATCACTTGTACCCGCTCCTTTAGGAGGAACATATAAAGGCACGGCCTCTCGCATAGGCTTCGCATGCACTAGCTCTGCTCCGAAGATAGATGATTGCTTCCCGCCAACCGAACCCGTCTGTGCAGCTGCATCTACTGTCCGTTTCTCCTCTCACAGACGAAGCGCCTCAGT
Organism: Lissotriton helveticus; assembly: GCF_964261635.1. NCBI lineage: Eukaryota > Metazoa > Chordata > Amphibia > Caudata > Salamandridae > Lissotriton > Lissotriton helveticus. The sequence continues at coordinate 355,564,230 of NC_136063.1, read as the reverse complement.
TTGTAGTTTGAACAACTGCCTTATCGTATCAGCCAACTGGGGGAGAGTAAAAAGCCCATTACGCATTTGCCTACAATCGACTGCTACATCATCAGGTTCTAAAATACCAGAAGCTTTCCGGAACATCTCAACAACTTCTTCAGCAAAACGCTCAGTAAAATATAATTGCTCCCTCTCCTGCCACCCCTGTAAACTATCTAAGATGCTAGACACAGTAACAGTATCATGAAGTGCTTGACGAGCGATCTTTCTCAGTTCGGACGCACGATCAACCGACAGCATGGAGTGTCTCGTTTCGTTCGGTCCGAGTCGGAATCCTCATCTTCACCAGATGGGGCGGGCGGAACGGCATACGGAGGCGGAGGACGATCTAGTAACAAATAATCATCTTGTGGTTTATTAAGGACAGGATAAAGAGGTTGCCGAACAGCATATTGGCTAGATATCTGTAATCTGCGTTCCTTCTCCTGTCTCTCTTCCAATTCCTTCACTTCTTTCTTTCTCAATTCGTGCGCTTTCTCATACACACTCTTCCGTTGCTCTTTCTCTATCAGCGCTTGCTCAAGTTTCTCACGCTCACGTACTTCTTTCACACACATTCAAACATGTCTTGTCTGGATTTCCGCTCGAACATACACTGTTCCACTTACTCAATCTTTCGCAAATCAAATGACCCATACATTGGCCAATGTAGCTCAGGATCCTTACGAGTGTATTTATTCCATAATGTGCTGTACATTATAGAAGAAAGACCATATTTAATATACATATCCCTATTAGGCGTCCCTTCTGGGGGAGCCGGTTGCGATTCCTCAAGTCTTAACCGGTTATTTCCACAAAAGCAGCACATCCTACGAAGTGCGCTAGGAGCAGGCATGCCAAAAATAATGCAAAATATGCAGTATTATAATCAAAGTAGCACTTACGGTATCTTTAATACATTGTGCCGTTCAAATCAAAATCGCAATTTAGAGAAAAATCTCCTCATTACCTGCCTATATGTGTTGTAACGCATATATTTCAATTCCACATACGAATCATGACTAGTCTACCAAATCAAATTGTCACAGCAAGCGTATCCTAAAACTGCCTTGCCAATCCCAGGCTTCCAAAACCCACAGCAAGTACCGTACAACGGTTCTTACCAATCCCTGGGCGTCCAGATTCCAACTGCCAAGTTCTAAATTCGACCAAATGGCCACTGCACAGCCAGCCAACAGAAAAGATCTCACCACCGGCACCACCAGGATGGTCAGGTCGGAAAGAAAAGAAAAAATGCCTTGGATGCCAAGACTCGGGTCTCCTCTGGCATGTGATCGCATCCGCATCGAGATCCCAATCCTTCGTCACGACCACTCCTTCGGGCATCCGAGTCGCCGATGAGCCCCGTGTTGGGTGCCAATTTGTGGACGTAAACCTCAGCAAGGCCTACCAATGAAAGGGGTTCGCCCTTCTCTGAACAAAGTCCTCAGACCATAGGAAGAAGTTGGCACAGAAACTGGAAAATACAAAAGCATAGTTTATTAACCTTTAAAGGTGGTACTGCAGACCACACAACACCCTTCAGTATTGTATAGAGTAGCACACCAGACAAAGGAAGCATGGTCCTTTTATACCCACGCAGGGGCTCAAAAGAAGGCAGTACAAAACACAAGAGCATGTTTTATGTACATATAAGGGCATATTGGAAGGCACAATCGGTGAGTAGGGGGAGTTAACAGTTTTCAGAAACTAGTAAACACATTCCTATCTGGAAATAATTACTAACAGTTGCAGACCCTACTGGGCATGCCTGGGCATGCGTAAAAGTGGGGGATGCTAAATATAACCTGTTGCTGGACAGATTTCAGGCGCAGTTAACAAGGAGGTAGGACAAAGCACATGATGAGCACATGGCAACAAGTGGCAGACAAAATGGCTGCCACAAATGCAAAATGGAGTCCGCATAATGTTACAATAGATGCTGAATACAGCATGTCATCTGCTAATGCCTAATCTAGCCGCTGCCAAATTACAACAACATATCCAGTCCGACTGTCACACAGCTTATACAGCTTAATTCCATAGCGTGCCCTCTTACTAGGAATATATTGCCTAAAAACCAAGCGGCCCTTGAACAACACCAAAGAATCATTCACTGCAATTTCTTTCCCTAGAGAATAGATCTCGGAAAATCGATCAACAAAGTGATCAATGACAGGCCAAATCTTGAAAAGACGGTCACAATCAGGATGATCTTGTGGCAAAGCTAAACCATTATCGACAAAATGCATCATCCGAAGCAGAAGCAAATACCTATCACGACTCATGACTGCCGGAAATATAGCAGTTGCCATCAAGGGACTAGTAGACCAATATGAAACCATTGTTGGCTTCCTAAGCAAGTCCATCAAAAAAGTTAAACCCAAGAACGTCTTCATCTCTTCCAGATTTGTGGGAGTCCACCGGGTAGCTCTAGCGTGGGGCTTAAGGCTGGTACTGTTCTCCCTCAAAAACTGCTCAACAATCTCTGCCAAAAACACATCATTCATGAACAACTGAAAAAATCAATTGGCAAAAAGTTTTTAGTGTCACCCTACACCCTGGAACACCAGTAAAGTCTGGCAATGCCGGCTGCACCATGCCTGGGGCAACCTAGAGGTGAGCAGTTTCAACAGGAAGCCTTGCAGCCCCAGGCTGCCGCCCAGCTGACTCTTGACTCAGTATACCAACGGGAAGTCTTGCAGCCCCAGGCTGCAGCCCAGATGCCTCTTGCCGCACTATCGGCACAGCAATGTCCTCCTCTAACACAGGCACTTCATCCACACCAAAAGTAGCTTTATCAGCACTCAGACTATCTTCATCATCAGATGATGCCATGTGGAGGGAAAACTCACTACCTGAATCTTCCCCTCCCACCTCTGCCTCAGAATCAGAGTCAGTCTCTGGGCCATGGTCTGAGGAAGAATCAAAAAGCATTCCAACAACTTCCTGAACAGTAATCCGGCGTCTAGCCATTATCCTTACTAAGAAAGGAGACTGCACAAACAAGTCAACAACCAACACTGTGCAAAGTAAGTAAAAAAAAAAGTGCCTTTACCACAAAGAGCTATATACTGAAAAACTATACAATTCACTTACAAGGGACACCTACACTCACCAGCACCTACTCTGCAAAGACACAGCAAATGGTCAACGATATCCCACTAGAAAGAAGAAGAAAAACATGAATCTACAGAAAACAAAATACACATCAAGCACAAAAGCAAAACATTTTTTACACTCACAAAAAACAGAAACCAAACATACTGGTATTATTACACAATTTGCAAAAAACACATTTACATTGAAATTGTACAAAAAAGGTCTCTTACCAAACACATGCAAGTACACAAACAGCAGAACCACCAGTAACGAAACCGCTAACTGCAACAGTCTAAAGAGCAAAAACCTTGAACAAGAACAAAAAATGGGAGAAATACAATATTACAATTCACAAGAAATAAAAACAATACACATTATTACAGGCTATGTTACTAGACAAATGGGGGCAGAAAGGGCTGAATACACATGAACAAATATATGTCCCCTGGAAGCAAGCACATTATTTATTTTTACATCTCTGGCACTAGTGGGTTTTTCTGCCCCCCCCCCGGCCAGAAATGCCAAAAATATAGGTAATCTATACCCAAAGGGGGGCAGACAAGTCTAACAAATTAATTAGGCCCATAAGGAAGTGACCCTTGCCCAAGGGGTCGCATTCCATTTCAAATTTAAAACGCTCCCTGGTGTTTTTTGCCCTCACCTGGGGGCACAAAGGGCAAATAAAGAAACCAATCTGCCCCCGGGGGGGCAGATTATACTGAAGAAAAATTAAATGGCCCCTGGAAGCGACTGGTCTCACTTCAAATTGAAAAAAAAAATCCCTGGCTCTAGCGGGCTTTTCTGCCCCCCTGGGCCAGAAACGCCAACAAAATCAGGCTGTCTGTCCCCAGGGGGGGCAGAATATATATATATTTAAAATTAGACCCCCAGGAAGTGACCCTTGCCCAAGGGGTCGCTTCCATTTTAAAATAAAAGATTTCCCTGGTGTCTAGTGGGGTTTTCTGCCCCCCCCTCCTGGGGGCAGAAAGGCCAAATAAAAAAAACGATCTGCCCCCAGAGGGGGCAGAATATATTTTTATAAAAATATGGGCCCAAGGAAGCGACCCTTGCTCAAGGGGTCACTTCCGATTTCTCTATAAACAAATTCCCTGGGTCTAGTGGGCTTTTCAACCCCCCCCTGGGTCCAGAATCGGCCAAAAAATGGCCAATCTGCCCCCAGGGAGGGCAGAAAAGACTGAAAATAGATTGGTCCCCTTAGGAAGCGACCCTTGCCCAAGGGGTCGCTTCCTGTACACATTTTAAAAAAAAAATCCCTGTTGTCTAGTGGGGCATTCCTGGTGCACGATCGCGAAGCTGTGCGCAATCGTGCACCAGGAATGCCCTGCATTGGGACATCAGGGGAGAGGAAACACTGTTTCCTCCCCCCGGATGCGTCAAGGCACCCAGAAAAGGCCCCCCCGCCCCACCGCACAGCCAAAAGGTACCTGCTCTCCCTGGACGCATTGGAAACAAATGGTTTCCAGCGCGTCCAGCGCTTCCTGATGACGTTGGCGCGCGCTGTGCGCGCTGACGTCATCAGGAAGCGTGAAGGGCTCGGGGGTGGCAGCAGAAACTCTTCCGCTGACATCCCTGTTGGTTTGGGCACGATTGATGCCCCAGGGGGGCTGTGCTGATGACGGAGCGGTTCCGTCATCAGCACAGCCCAACCAATGCTGATGATGGAACCGCTCCGTCATCAGCATCGAAGCGGTTAAAGGAATAGAATTAATGAGCAACTTAGGCAATATCCATCTACCAATTTCATCGTTGTCTTGTGATAATACTTTACATTTCAATTTTTTATGACAGAAAATAGCAACACCGTTCTTCTTATTAGTAGAAGGAGAAAATAAAACTGTACCAACCCACTGTCTTTTTAATTCAAGGGATTCAATGTCATTAAGGTGGGTTTCTTGTAAAAGGACTAAGTCAGGATTATAAGACGCTAAATGGGAAAGGTCTCTCTGCCGTTTAATGGGATTATTAAAACCTTTTACATTCCAGGAGATGACTCTGAATGTATAAGAAGTATAACATTGTTATGAACAAGAATTGCAAACAAATTGAGACATACCAGACAGCCAACGAAGAAAGGAAAAAGGGAAGAGAAGTGAGAAGAAAGAGATGTAGTAAGAAAAGAAAAAAGGAGCCAGGAAATTGTACTAACAATAAGGTCAAAATGTAAGAATAAGAGGAATAAAAAGAAACAAACAATATAGGAAACATCAAAAAATGGGAAAAAGAGACAGAAAGAAAGGAGAATGAATAGAAAGTGATGAGATGATAGTGAATACAACTCTAAGTATACAAATTGCAGACAAATAATACAAACAAGTAAGACAAAGAGACATACATACCAAATGAAGCTGAAGAGAAAAAGGGTAAGGAGAGAAAAGAGAATAAAACAGAGAGGGTCAAAAGGAGAGGTAGAGGTGAACACAGGAAAGGGAGAGGGGAATGAAATAAGAGAGTAGACAGTACATATCCAATGGATGACTGAAAGGAGCATACCTGAGGGGGACAAACAAGAGGGAAGTGGGGCAATGTCAACACTCAACAAGATGGACCACTCGAAGATTGGGAGTCCAACCGAACCAGGACAAGGAAGTCGAAAACAAGGAGCCACACGGAATGAGAAAAATAAATACCAGGAACCTGTGTGAGAATAAATAAAGGAAGGAAATAAATAAAAATAATACACTACAATAATACAATAAAATGTATAACAGAAAATATAGAACAAAGAGAATTACATCATAACATATTCAAAAGGAACCAGCAACAGGTAGGTAAAGAGTAGAAACATTATCAGAACCGTTCAAAAAGTACCATAAGAGACTAATCATCAAATATAAACGATAAATAAATCAGCCACTAGGAGAGGTGGAGGTATCCATTCTACTATTAGACTGAATGTGAATAAAGTTCTTCAGTTCTCCAGGGACTTGAAAAGACCATGTTCGATTCTGATGAGTGACATTAAAGATGCATGGATGAAAACAAGCCATATCTTGCACCTAGAGAGCGTAATGGCACACGAAGACTGAGAAATTCCTTTCTTCTGGCCGCTGTGGCGTTGGAAACATCTTGAGAAAGGAACACTCTCTAGCCCGACCAGGAAACTTAACGCTTGGACCTAGCTGCAGAAAGAACTGAATGAAGATACGTGAATTTCAAGAAGAGGATGATGACTCCTCGTGGGGACGATGAAGTGGAAGAACGAGGAACAAGTCTGTGTGCCCTTTGGATGATAAGAGAAGTGGTGGGTGGCATATCCAAAAATTCTGGAAGAAAAGAGGTGAAGAAAGTAATAGTATCATCACCCTCCAGAGACTCAGGTAGACCATAAATACGGAGATTATTCCTCCTATTTCTGTTTTTCAAATCCTCCGTGTGCTGCTGAAGAGCAAGAACCGACTTCTCCAGGGAAGAGATGCATTGAGCATGTGTTGGTATCTCCGAAACGTATTGTTCCACAGACGTAATTCTGCCATCCACACCTGACCATTTCTCTTTCAGAAATTTCAATTCATTGTTAGAATCCTCAATAAATGGATGTAGAGCCCGAATCTACTCCAAAATGAGTTCCATTGAGATAGGAGAGGATGATTTATCTGGAGAAGGAGGATCCTGCTTCAATCGCTTGGACGAGGTGATAGGAGGAGAGGATTTGGATGACATGCAGAAGATCGATTAGGAGGAGCACCAGCCATTTGAGTTGAAGAAGTAGAGTTAGGAGCAGATGGAGAAGCCAAATCCTCAACACAGCGACGAGAAGGGAAAAAGACAAATTTTGGTTTGCCCAGTTTGCCCATATAGCGCCACCAAAGAGTGAGGAATAAAAAAGAGAGTTGATGATGATGTCAATAAAGTAGAATAAACTTCCAGTGAGAGAAGGCTCCTGAAATAAAGAATACGGTGGTCAATACCTCAATGTAAAAAATGTGGAAAAACAATAGCCACAGAGGTCACAATGCAAGAGAAAAGCCAAAAATCCAATACACAGCGCTTAAATACATTGAAAATGGAAGGGCATCATAATGCGATATCTGTAGGCACCCTAGAAAGTACTGTAGGCAGAAGTAGTAGAGTTTCAGGGTGCAGAAGGTGCCACAACAAAGTGAAACATCAAAAGGCACATTAGCAAAATGTTGAAAAACAGTTGAGAAGCTCTTCGACTTAAGTCACAGCGTTATATTTGGAGATGTGCGCAGATTAATGAGAGGAAATGCACTCCGGGGAGATGGCTGGTAGCACAACTGTCAGGCGTTGCATCTTCGGAACCAACAAAGCGCAGGTGAGTAGGTAAAGCGAACAGCAATAGGACATGCCAGTGATGAGCGCCAAACGAACACACCAGTCATGAATGCCAAATGAACATGCCAGTCGTGAATGCCAAACAATGTGCTGAAGACAATAGAAAACTTCAGGTTACAGAAGGTGCCACCATGTTGCTCAAGCACTCCGTCCATCATCCCCTTTTGTTTCCCTTTGTTCGCTCTAAGTGTGGCAGGGTATGCTCAGATGTGAGTCCGTTGCTCACTTGGCCCCTGGATTCAAGATAGCCTGGCTGATGGCTGATGAGGATTATGAATCCGAAACCAGGATGCTTGTTTCCGGTCCAGGGAAGACATGGCTTGGCAGTTCGGCCTGGACAGTTCCCATGAGGCACAGGGTCAGACTGATTTGCATATGGCCATGTCTGAACTGGGGTGGCTGAGTGGGCTAAAGAATGGTGATGGATTAAACCCAGATCAGTTGACTGAGGGTGAGGGTTTGATTGGCTCAAGCGCTCCGTCCATCATCCCCTTTTGTTTCGCTTTGTTCGCCCTAAGTGTGGCAAGGTATGCTCAGACGTGAGTCCCTTGCTCACTTGGCCACTGGATTCAAGATAGCCTGGCTGATGAGGATTATGAATCCGAAACCGGTCCCAGGATGCTTGTTTCCGGTCCAGGGAAGACATGGCTTGGCAGTTTGGCCTGGACTGTTCCCATGAGGCACAGGGTCAGACTGATTTGCATATGGCCATGTCTGAACTGGGGTGGCTGAGTGGGCTAAAGAATGGTGATGGATTAAACCCAGATCAGTTGACTGGGGGTGAGTGTTTGATTTGCTCAAGCGCTCCGTCCATCATCCCCTTTTGTTTCACCATGTTATGAGGAAGCATGAAGGCACAGAAAAAACGAGCATGAAAGCATTGAAGAGACCATAGACAATTCCATATTTGTTGCAAACGTATGGCAGTAAGGAAAAAACAGTCACAGAGGCCACCAGAAAGGTTAATGTGGCATGGCAGCAAAGCGCGTCGGTTCGTGAGGAGAACTGCGCGTCAAGGAAATGGCAGCCGGCACAGCTGAGAAACGCGGTAGCTCCGAAGCCGGGAAAGCGTTGCACGGCGGATGAAAATAATGAGCTCCCCCTGCAGCGTTCATATTCCGATGAAGAAACAGTGTTGTTGGGGTTAAGAGCATACTGTGAAGAGGACGGAAAACGCCACGAGAAAGTCCGGCTCAGCGGAGGTGCGTTCTCAAGCCGCCATCGTGCGTGGTGCCGTAACCACGCCCCCAAATTAATTACTTTAAAATAATTCTATGTATCACTTTTAAAAATGATTAAGGCATAATCATGTTTCTTACTTTAGGTGGGATTTTTTTTAACTTAAAATTATGGAAAAAAATGTTTATTTAATTTACACCACATAGATTGACTAGCTATGAAGGTAGTAAGCTGCATTGATTCTTTACTAAAAGAGGAGATCCAGAAAAATTACGAGGACTCCTTTACACTTTATAAGAACTCAACTCTACTGTTTGGACTCGAGCAAGAAGTTCAACTGACTCCTGCTCCAGGGTTACATGTGTTATTTTCATTTCAAGGCTGGCAGCATCCCTTTGCCTTAGGGTTTAATTCCTCCACCTTTAGGAGTCAGGCCGCTCCTGGTCAGTGCATGATCAAAGTCTGCAGTCTTCACAATAGATAACTTTTCCATGTTGCTCCCCATTCTTAAATGGTTTCCCGTCCTTTGAGGCTGCGATTGGCCTCCATCCGCTGCCACCCTTGCCGGCTCGAAATGTCGAGATTTTCTACAGTCTGGATTGTTTTTTGCTTGAACTAAGGGGCAATTATAAATAATACACATACCTCCGTCTTGATGTGGCCATATTTAGGTTGGATAACCAGTATTTACAAGCAGGCTATTGCATAAATAAATGAATGTATGTAATGAATCTACATTTTCTCTCCTAAAAAACGTCATGCATGAGCATCTCTATCTTGAGCATCCCTTCACATATCTCTCTGGGGCAACCATATATGTATATGATGTAGCTGGATTTGGTGTTTTTCAAAATACAGAAACATTTATACATTCAAATGTGTTTCTTCTGTGTGTGATGTTATGTTCTGACAGCAATTTCTCCCTTATGGCTAGGAAAAGTACCTACCCCCATCCATGAGTCATATGGACTACTGCTGTCATGTATAATAAACTACCAATGTCCTTCCGGTTATGTTTGGGTCACCCCATTGTTATGTAGTGGCTCAATTTGTGGCATGTCCCTATTGAAATCAGTTATGAATATGAAATGCATAAGTTGGTTTTTTACCTACTCATCCTGATCTTTCATACAAAAGTTTAGCACCTACATGGAATGCTCACTAGCTGGATTGACCAACACTCCAAAGAACCTATATGGTCCCAGTGTGTTTTTGTGTGCCTCTGGGCTCACATCACATCTATCTTCTCGGAGCCCAGAACATTCGCTCCTCTTTAGTGTCAAATTTAGTACAACTTAATTAGAGAGCCATTAACCGGGCATCACTAAGACCCCGCATTGTCTGTCTCCATTTGAATGAATGCCAAACACTGTCCTGAAACTAGAAGGTGGGAATGGGTTTCGAGTATCTTTATTATTAATCTGAAATCTGTACAATATTACTCCACTGTGTTGAGATGTTCTTTCATTGCTTTACAGCTTTCCATTGTACGTTCTTTTGTTTCTCAACGTTTTCTGGTATTTGTAAGGGTAGCAAAGTCAGATGCAAAGAAACTATATTTGACTTGAGAACTGCGATCCATCAGTTTAGTAATTCCTCAGTGATCATAAGAGATTAGAAATCCCAAACAGTATATGTTTGCAAACAAGATGTAGTTTATTGAATTCCAAGCCTAATTAGTAACAATAACAACATAGCCTTACATTATGTTTTTTAAGCCTAATATCGGTCTTTGCAATAATTGTTATACTTTTGTATTATGCAGTTTGCTTTTTGTTTTACTTTTTGGTACTGTTTAGTTGCATATATATTTATATGTTTTTGAGCTAATATTATATTGTTGAGTAAGTAGTGGGGACGCGCTGCTCTCTTGCTGCCATTCACTTTTGCTGCTCACCTTTGCTTGCTGGTTCCTGGAGCCCAGGGGGGACTGCTGATGCCTCAGGTGGCTGATATTGCTGCTAAACCCGCCAGTACCGCGATGGACATCGGGCAGACCCTTCATCTCCCAGAAGCCTCCTGTGGCGCAGACCAACTCGTCACAGTAGAGCACCAGGATGTGCTTTAAAACAGCTGAGCTCTCTCGCAGCGCGGGCCATGGGCGGGCCCGTCCTTGCCCGTCGTCGCGCGGAGGAGGCTGGGCTGTGCTAGGACTCTTGGCCTTAATTTTTACTTCCATTAAGACTGTTCAAGAATGTCTAAATGGGGTAACTAGTGTGTTCAAGCAAACTAGCTAACTAAGACAAGGATAGCGATCTGCCCCTTTTTTCCTTTGATCTAAGCTAAACTGCATGTTTCAGCGCAAGACCCGAAAACAAAAAAGGTACCTGATTCAAGTACTTCTCTAATGAAATACCTGACTGGGGCGGTTGGAGCACTAGAAGAGCAAATAAATATGGTTGAAGTGGCCCTGAATAAAGAGTTGCTGACTTAGTCCTCAAATAGGATTACTAGGTCTCCCAGCTATGTCCAGGGAGCTGGGGGGGCAACACCTAGGGGCTCTCTGGTGCCCCCAATGGATGCGCCCAATCTGGGTCAGATGAAATATCCAATATCGATCATGAGGGCGTAGTACTACCCTCACCCAAACAACCCTATAATCAAAAGAAGAATGAGATTCAAGTTGAGCTGCTACCTTTGGTTCACGGGGTTTTTATTACAGCTGACCCAGGAAAATCTAACTCTGTCCCAAACCCACGAAAGGATCGTTCAACCTCAATTAAGATTAAGGATCGAATACCCTGTCCTACCAGAAAACCTAAGTCCAAAAATAAAGCCGAAGAGCCAAATTGGCATGCCAGAGCTATTTGATATGGTAACCTAGTTAACTACTCTAGGTAAAGACTCAATTAATACACTGGTAACCAGACTAGACAAAATTGAACAAGATTTAGGAATTATCATTAAGTCCACCAGAGTAACTACAGTGGACAACCATAGACAGCCATTACACACTGATAGTAGTATAAATAGACCTAAGAACACACACTACAAAGGACCAATGTGATCCACTACAAGGTGCTCCATCCCTTTCAACTCCTAAAATTGTGACTCATAGTGGCCTGCAGAGAAGGGGGGGGGGATAAGGCGACTGAAACCACGACATCTATTTCTCAACCTGATAATACACTTAAGCAGAATAAAAACACACCTCAGGCCCGAGAATGTTCTTTTAACCCCTTCCATGCGGCCGCGATTCTGCGCCTGTGTGGCAAAATCGCGAGTGGGTGGGTTTATGACGGCCCCCAGCAGTCAGCAGCACACGAGCCCCGTAGTGCATGACGGCTGGGGGCCGTCATCAGTATGGAAGGGGTTAACAGTGTAATCCTAAATCTTCCACCTGCTGCAGTCCCTTACACAATAATTTTGGTAAATGTCCCACCACTTCTTGGGAGCACAAATGAATCTTGGGTTACTTTAAAGAACAAAACAATCCACTATCTAGGTGCCAAGACAGGGCTAACAAGAGAGATGTTTCAGCTATTTAAAATGTTCAGATGAGTTTCATGGGTAGGCCCCAATACTAAAACTTTTAAAGGGGATTGTGTTGTTTTATCATTAGGCTCACCTGCATTGATCCACGAGATTTTGACTAGAGTAAACACTAATGAATCCATGGTTGATGGTATAAAGGTATTTCCCCTGGGTTTTTTTATAACCCGACAGGACAGCAGAAAAACATCGACCAAGTGAGATCTTCCTGTTTGAACAATAACTGGAGTTATAACCTGGAAATATCAAATAGGTTTCGCCCATTAAATTCCTTAGAGGAGGTTGATTGACTCGAGGATAATAGGGGCAATCAACCTAGTGCAATAGTCCAGTTTTCGATATTAGAGAGCCCGTTGTTCATCACAGGGGAATCTCTGGGAGGTAGTACTTAAGAAGGGAGGGAAATGGAACTGCTACCTGTCTTGTCGCGCAGCCTTGTACATTTTAATGCCTGCAAGGACATTGATACATCAGAGACTACAGTATTGACCTAGGTGAACAAACACTCAGTGTTGATTCCACTATAACAAAAGTGATAGGTCCTGTTCCTACAAATCCACAACAAGGGCCAATTTTTAACTCAATAGTACAGGCACAGGTACTGGACCCTCAAAAAAAGTTAACACACGAGCAGGTGAGAGTCATTTTTTGGAATGTTTCGGGGCTCCAATCTAAGGTTCCCAATAGGGAGTGGGCTGATTTTATTAGGAACTTTGATATCCTGTGTCTCTAGGAAACCTGGTTATTGGTTGAACTGCACATAGACGGTTATAAAACATTCCACATTCCAGCACAACATTCTGTTCACGGCAGGAATAAAGGGGGGATTTGTGTATATATCTTGAACTTTTTGAAGGTTAGGAAGATCATAGTATTCAGAACCTCTACCTATTACCAAATAGTAAACATTCACTTTTCTAACAAAGTTGTTGTAGCAGTTATTAACTTCTACAACAACCTAGGCAAGGGCAATGTAAACAGTGTTCTAAGGGATCTCAATGAGGACTTATGTGAGTTATGTACGCTGGTGGGGTTGGATGTTATCATTATTTGGGGGGGGATTTTAACACAGTAATTTGTGTGCAGTTGCTCTGTAGGCCAGGGGAAAACGAATTAGAGGACAATACTCTTACGCACCACTTCGTTCACACTGATGGCGGGGAAATTTGCAATGATATCCTGGTTTCCCATGATCTCGGTTTTGCACACAATCTGTGCTTACCCCCCGTTGAATTTGGTCCAACTTTTATTGGGAGAGGAGCAGGCTCTATTATAGATTTTATCATAGTTCCAAATTGTTACGCCTCCTGGTTCAGTAAGTTTATTATCCACCCTAATGGGTTAAGTGACCATTTGCCGCTGAGTGTTGAAATCAGTTTCCCTAGTTATAGTGGCATCTCGGTGGTTGAGAGCTTGGCCTGGACACAAGACCCTGTATTGGATAGGCAAAATGGATATTCACTGATGTGGGGCAAGAAAAACTCAGAGGCCCTGAACATAAAAATCATATCTAGGGCAAAAGATAATATTCTAGAGTGTCTTAGTGAAGAGATCGCCACCAAGGATATCCTTATTGTGCACTCACTGATAGTGCTGGCGATTCAAGAGATACTGAGTCACCCGGGCAGAAATGTAGTACACAATAAGAACGGCTGGTTTGATACAATCTGTACCAGGACTTATTCTGCTCTAAAGGCTGCCCTCCACAAGACAGTCAGAGACTATGACGAAATCAGGGGGCTTAGGATGGCGTATAATATTGCGAGGAGGAATAGAAAGAAGGAAATTAAAGAGCAGGCATGGCAGAATCTCTATGAGGCTTCCCTGATGAGGGATTGCTCACATTTCTAGCAGGCAGTGAAGGCGCCATTCTTTGTAAATAGGGAAACTGCCAGAATGGATATCGCTATTAGTGAGAATACATGGGTTGATTTATTTTCCAAAGTCTATGGGATAGAAGACAATGATTTAGTTACCCTGGTAGATCAGTCAGAAGTGGAATGTGTTCCCCCTCTGTTCCCAATAGACATACACCTTACTCACAGCAAAGTACTGATGGCAATTAACGAGAGCAAGGGGAGAAAAGCTCCAAGCCCTGACGGGACTCCGATAGACCTCTACAAGTTTACAACGACGTTTGTTCACCACTGTTAACTCAAGCGCTAAACGCCGGCTGTGCGGAGGGATTCATAAAAAGTTGGTCGGAGTCCGTCATTATACCAATTTTCAAGAAAGGGGATAGGGAACACCCCGCTTGCTATCGACCTATATCCCTCTTGGATTCATTAATGAAAGTTGCGGGTAGAGTGATCCTAAATAGATTGCAACAATGGGCAGAGGATAATACTATCCTAAGCCCCGTTCAATATGGATTCAGGGAGGGAAGGGGTACGGTGGAACAAGTTTTAAATTGTATCTTAATTCAGGGGAAGTATATTCATGCCAAAGAGGGGAAATTATTTGCAGTTTTTTGTTGACCTAACCGCGGCCTTTGATTCAGTTGTCCACTCTAGGTTATGGCAGATTTTGGAAAGCCTCCAGGTTGATCCATCTTTGGTGCAATTTCTGAGGCAACTTTATGCAGGAGCTTCTGCAATGGTTAGGTATGGCCTAAAAGGAGAATGCACTAAGTCGTTCCGTGTGGAGAAGGGCGTTAGACAAGGATGTGTACTCGCCCCATTCCTATTCTCTATTTATACCAACGCTTTAGAGGATGAATTGGTGGCTTGTGCGAGAGACCCCCCAAAAATGAGAACAAACAGATTGTCTCCCTCTACGCGGAAGACGCCATGCTGATGTCTAGATCTCAAATGGGCCTACAAAAAGCCCTCTCTACCTGTATTAATTTTATGGGGAATAGGGGCTTGCAGCTTAACGTGAAGAAAACCTTTGTGATGTCCTGCGGTAAGGGGAGAAATAATCAATGTAACCTAGTTGTGGACAAAGGGAAAATTGAACAGACAAAAAGGTTTTCTTATTTGGGCATTTTGTTAGAGGATATGGGATCTGGGAGATCCGCAATTAAGAATAGGTCCCTCCTGTTTAAAAGATCAACAGTAGCAGTGATGTTATTTTCCCAGAAAATGGGCAAAACGCCCCCTAGGATCCTGCTGAAAATCTATCAAGCGAAATGCTCAAGTATAGCGATGTAAGGGGCAGGTATATGGGGACTTTATGATGTCTCCCTGATCCAGGTCATAGAAAATGCTTTTTTAAGATTCTTATTAGCTGTCCCTCAAAGTACATCGGTTTTTAACTGCCACAGTGAACTAGGGATTTCATACATTGTCGATCTGATTAAATTGCAGCCCATACTACTTTGGCACAGAGTCTGGACATAGCCACACCTAGCACTAAATAGAGAGATTTTAATTGACTGTATGGGTCTAGAACAGTCAGGAAAAATCCCGTGGTTAAGTTATATAGGAAAATTATCTAATGACCTAGGGAGAACAGACTTTTATACTGACCCTAGTGTTATGAGCACTATGTCCAGAAAAGAGTTAAATAGAATCTGCTTAAGACATTTGGAGTCTTTATGAATTGGGCTTGAAATCAATAGGAGCACTGTCAAACGACTCTGATCTGTGACACTATTCAACCATACTTAGTAGTGTGTCTTGGTGGTTATGACAGATACGTCCTGACTAGGTTCAGGTTCTATAATTTTCATCGCCTAGTATCCTTTCCTACCACCAATGATTGGTCCAGACAGCTCTGCCTATGCCCATGTGATAATCTTTCCATACAGACTACAATGCATGTGACTCTCTTTTGTAAATCCTACACGAACGAACAGGCTAAACGGATTATGCCTTTTTTTTAAAAAGGAGCATGGAGGCAATGTACCCAGCCTTTTTATTATTACAGTTATTAGAAAATGTTTATGTAATTGCAATTATTGCTGGTTTTCTGAAAGGTGCAATAAGAAAAAGGAAAAGTTTAACTTTTTAAAAGAAATTATTTTACCTAAATATATGTACTTTGAGGATAGCTGACGGATATATTTTCTTTTGTAAATGAAATGTAATGAATTGTATTGTTTATGATATTTGTGGCTTTTATGGTTTTTATGATATTTAAAAATCGAATAAAGCATTTTCAGATTCAGATTCAGAGTATGTAGTGAATCTGACAATAATGGTTGAACATTGATTTTTATATTGCACCTGTACTAATTGTTTGTAAAGTAGCTTAATTCTGCTCGAGCAAGCTATAGGTACATTTAAGGAAGATTCCCTTCATATTTGGAGCACCTAGAGTCCCGGTTAATGACGAATATGTGCGATTTCAGCTTTGATCGTTGTAGTGTATCGTTGTGACTAGAAAGATTGGGGAAACATCCTGGCAGGGAACAGAAATAAAGTTGAGTCTTTGAAAGTATCACCAGTGAGCAAGATAAAAGCAAAGGGAGATATAGAAATTAGAGGCACTAAAGGAGGAAGAGGATATGGAGGTTCAAGACTCCTTTTTGTTGAGCGAGAGCATCAGATTAAAAAACCCGTTTTGGCCCACTCAAAGTCAATCTATTTGAGGCTTTTAGAGTCAAGGTCTAGGATAAATAAAAGACTAAATGAGAACGTCTATGCCAGCTACCAGAGGCATAGAATGCTGCAGGATGAATACTGTAATCGCAGGGGAAATGCAATACACCCTTGGAGGCTTGGGCAGAACTGATTATGATGGGTAAAGATGCCTACAAGGGACTTTGTTTTAAAAAAAAGTTATGTAGTTATTAATATTGGATCTACTCTAGGGGTGAGTCTAATCAGAACTAGGGGTGGGTGGAATTTGCGAAATTCACTTTTTATTGCGAAAATGCTAATATTTCTGCAAACACCTGGAAATATCGGGAAGACGCAGAAGTTTTTTTCACGCCTGTTCGCAGTATTTTCTGCGTGATCGCGGCTCGCCAACTTACCCATGCGGTTGCTCATGGGCGTGGCGATCTTGTTTTCACTTGTCCGGCACGCCCGCGATGCTTACTTCCTGTTCCGGGTCACGCAATGCATGCTCGCGTCCGTTCGCGGTACGTATTTCCTGCTCAGGAATGCTTTTACTTGTTCGCGCCGCTTTTTGTGTGCTCCGGGAGAAAATATCGCGCAAACTTGCGCATGTGGTCGCAATGGGCGCGGCCATCTTGTTTTCACTCTATTGCATGGTTCTGGGCCCCTGATTTTCAATCCTCCCTGTATCTTTACAATCCTTTGTTTCAAGCCACTTTTTAAAAAATCTTTTTTGTTTATTATCTCTCTAACTATTTTCCTGCTTCTATATTTTTGTTTTTTGTCTACATTTTTGTGTTTTTTAGCTACTTTTTCACTCTTTTTCTATTGCCTGCTATTTCCTTTGCTTATTTTTTAAATGTTATTATCTTTTCTTTCCCGCCCCGTCTCTCTCTCCCCAGAACCATGCCGAAGGATAGGGCTCGACGCAGCTAGAGCCGCGACCACCTTCCTTGCGGGAGACGGTGCCCACAAGGGGTGCAGGCACGGGCCTTATTTGGGGAGGTGGAGTTGGCTGCACTTATTTTGTTTGTGCAGCGCCACCTCCCCTCAACCATCGCAGCAGGTGGCATACCTGGGTCTGGGTAAGGGCTCCGGGCACGTAAACAGCACTGGGGAAAGGTGCACCGGGCAGTGTTCCGCTGCTCTGGGGTCCGGCACACCCATGCGCAGTTGACACACCGGTGATCCGACATCCTGGACCGTGAGCAGGACCTGCTGGACCTGCTATTAGTGGAGGTCCCGGGTCTTGGTGAGTAACTATTTAATTATTACTGCTTTGTGTCTGTTCTTATGCTCTGTGTTATATATTGTGAATATCTTTTTTTCTTCCAACCAGCTAGACTGTTGCTGCTTACATTCCAGGTTAATAAGGTTTAAAAGTCTTCTGTGATGTTATGACTCAGGTGCTCCTCTGCACTAACCCTGGGCGAAGCACTATGCTACGCTCGCGTAGTTTGCAAAGTTTGCGCAACTTCGCACTACCCGAGTTGCACGTAGCACAGTGCGAACACGTGTAGCGCAGCGTAGCGCAGTGCAGCGGTCATTTTTTGCTTGTTCGCGGTCCTCAACGTCATGTTCGCGACCGCGAGCAAGCAAAATGACATCCCGGCGAGACTCTCAACGCGGGGAGGTCAGGTTTCTCATTGCGAGTGGTCGTGCATGCTTGCGACCGCTTGCGATGAGCAACTACCTGTTCGCGTTGAGAAAGCTGCCGCTCGAGTAAAAATCTACTTGAGCGGCAGAAAACTACAGCTCGCACTGTGCAAGATGCCGTTTTCAATGATTGCACAGTGCCGGATGCTTGTTCGCACTGTGCAATCATTGAAAATGCATCTTGCACAGTGCGAACATGCTACTACGCAGCTCGCGTAGTGCTACGCTACGTGAAGTTCGCGTCGTGCAAAGTGCACTTCGCGTAGCTTCGCGTAGCGCTACTTCGCGAACTACGCCCAGGGTTACTCTGCACTACTACTAATCTTACTTGTTTGCAACTTTGCGTTTGCGCTCGCTTAGCGTGATTATGTAAGAGTTTATTTTAGAGAAATTAAGTTACATAATGCTATAGTGACTCTAGTACTTACTTTGTCCTGTCACTAAGAGATAGGGGCACTGTGGCGGGCGCATCCTTATTGTCCCAACGGGACCCCCGCCCTTATGGCGGGTGGTCCTTTTTTAGCGTGAGGATGGCGGGCAAACTTTGTCCGCCCGCCATCCGATGTCCTAAGTAAGTAAGTAGGTAAGTAGATGTCCTAAGTCACCTGGTGTTCAACTAAAAGTGAAAGACGGGTGGAAGGAAGAAGGACGGGCGAGATTTAATACATGTTATGTACTGTGCTTTATAGTGCTACCATGCAACTATGTGTATAATTAACTTGTCTTACTGTTTTTCTAAGAGTATATTTTACAATTGTCTTGTTTTTTCTTTTTGATATACAGCTACTCCTTCCAAGGTTGATCGGAAGGAGTTGGCCGTCAAGGCACGGTGCTGGAATCTGGAGGCTATCCAGCGGGAATATCAGCGGCTGGTGGTCTTGGAAGAGGAGGAGGAGGCGACTGCTGCAGCTCTTGAAGCCTCCTCCCGTGCCCCGGGCCCCAGCCACTGCCCTCCAGCGGTACAGCACCACCGTCTGGCAGCCACCCGCCGCCGCCATACCATCTCTGGTGCCCCCGACTGTTGCTCCAGCTGCGCGCTTCCAAGCGCCGTGTCACCCGTTTAGAGGAGCAGGTGCGTGTCGTCCTCCAATCCCGCCACTCCTCTTAGAGTCCCTGTCTTCTGCCCCTTTTTTAATTCTTGTTTGGGTGGGTGGGAATTGGGCGTTGGGGATTTTTGGACATTTGGACTTCAGTTTCTTATGGACATTGGTTGGGGTTAGGGAGGGGAGTGGGTCAGCTTTTGTGGGTTTAATATAGTTTATTTTTGTTAGGGTAAATTAAATCTATGTTTATACTATACATGCAATGTTGTTAATGTTTTGTAGGTGGGGTTACTGTTTTACATCACAATGTTTCCTTGCTGGTGCAGGTCCGCCCATAGCCAGAGTTTGATTTAAATAATTGGCTGACTGTGTAAGACACAAACAGATAGATGTGACACCCCTCACTGATTAAGTTGTCCTACCAGTACTTTGTCTCTCTCTTCTAGTCTATGCATTCTTTATCTGGACTCAAAGAGGTGTGTGAATTAATTGAAAACATGTCCATTATTAATTATGCCTCCCCCAAACTTCTCTTACCTTTGCTTGATGTTTAACTTAGGCACAGCAATGGCTGCATGGTGAAGATGGTTTCCTTTTTCTAACATGCCATGATTGGGGTGGTGGTGGTAGTATAGAAGTAGTAGTAGACACTGGCAAGGCAGCAGCATTTGTAAAAAAAGAAAATGAGACAGTCAGTCGCCTTTGAGAGACTGTTCGAGAAATAGTAGAATGAAGTACAGTACAGAACTTTCCGAGCAACAATATTATGCTAAAATATTTTACAACAAAACATAATGGTGGTGGGGATAGGAATGACAACAAATCCAATCAATGCTGGCAATTAATGCTGAGGTTTATGTTCCTTTGTTAAATGAAAATCACCTCTAAAATATACTGCTCATGGGTGGGCAAGCAAAAGAAGATCATCGCTCTGCCTTGAATTTGAAGTACTGTTGCTTTAGCCATATCCGCCCCAGCAAGCGTGTTAATAATTATTGGTGTACGTTTAATTTAGTCACACCTCAATAAGTCACACAGCCCGGGGGAAAAGGTTTAGGGTTTGTTGAATGGATGGGAAGGGGGTTGGGGGAAAGGTTTGACAGTGAGAAACAGTACGCATGGACAAACGACAATCTTTGAAGACTACCATATCCATATGAATATGTTAAGGGAGAAAAAGGAAATGCATGCATGATGATGATTGATAAGGAGACTTGGGTTACATACACTTCTTGTTCTGTTGTTCCGGGCTTAACACGTTTGCAGATAGCAAATAGAATTTTTAAATATTGGTAGGGATGAATCATAAACAGAGAGCAAACCTAATGATAATGACAACAACAGGAAGAACACACTGTTGTAAAGATTGTAGACAAAAAAATGAATCAAATTATTTAAAAGAAGGTGAAAGTAGATACTGTTACTGTGTTATCCCGGTCAAAAATGTTGACTAGATTTGCATCTCGGCATTCCTCTTGGTCCTCTCGTCCATCAATCTTGGGTGTCACCACTCGCCACTGCCCTCCTAGAAAAAAATGTAGATGTATTGGTAAGGTAAGTGTGCATTGTAATGTTTTCCGAAGTATAGGGCAAGGCCCGACCTGTAATTGTAGAAGGGGATATTGTGAAACAAAGTTGAAACAAATGCACAAGTTATGGTGTTGTGCAACACAAGGACATTTTGCGAGACTGCATGTATGTATCATTTCTACTCTAGTCTGTTTCCAGCATTGACCTTCAGCAACAACAGGACAGAGCAGGCCCTCAGTGACAGGCCTGACGGCACGATGCATAGCACATCCTCAGTTTAGAGTATTTTTTTTTAAAGAGTTGGAGAAAGGCAAAGCACATATCCATTATAAACATAGCATTTTACAATTTAAGTTAGTTAATTAAAAGCACCGCAGTCAACCCACTGCTACACTCGACTCCCCTTCTACACAGACATTTGGGTCTGCTGTGGTTGTTGTTGATGTTTTTACCTTTAGACTTTTATGTCACGCAGATGAAACGTCCTCGTGGCTTGTTATTATTCCATCAATCATCTCCGATACTTATACTGACTGACTGTGAAGGTCGGCCTGCAGTATAAGTAAAATTTTGTTATTACACAACAAGAGTAGAACTAATATTGACTTGAGTCACTCTTTAGTGTGTACAGTAAATCTACTAGTACACTTTGACTTCACTTTGTGCACAACAAACAAACAACAAAAACACAAACACCAATCTCTCAGAGTCGGGTGTCCAATGCATGCCATTCATTTTTTCATTACCTGTTCCTTCTCATCTTAGGTTAACAGGTTGTCTTTTCGCCATCATCATCATGGACGGTGCTGTGTCATACTCAGTGCTCAGATTGAGTCCCCTTCCTGCATTCAATGAAAAGCAATGTATCAAGCTGTAGTAGAAGTACAAATTTCTTATTTGCAAGAAGGGGAAAATTCACCTTGAGTTACGTTTAGTGTGTACTGTAGAAAGATGATTAGTGCACAATGACATAACTGCATGCACAACAAACAACAACAAAATCACTCAGTCTGCGACTCTGCGTCCAATGCATGGCATCAATCATTACCTGTTCCATCTCATTTTCAGTTACTGGGCAGTCTCTCTCGTCTCTGAAAGGAGGATTGCTATAGTAGTCATCATGTTCCACTTCTTTTGGCGGGACTAGGAACGTTTTTATTTTTTCTTCTATTTTCCATCATCCAATCATCATGAGGGCAATGGATTTAGGCAGGAGATTCAGTATGATGGAACGAAGGAGCAGGATTCGGAGGACTGTACTGTCAAATCCAGACACCTGAAAGTTGTATATTGAAATAAGACGGTGGTAATGGATTTGTTGTGATTCAAAGTGTTTAACTGGAACAACAGACACACAAATAAAGGAAAAAAGGGAGGAAGACAGTAAGTGCAAGCCTAATTGTCAGGGAAGTATAGCTCGTCCTCAAACTCTGGGGGTTCAGCCAGTAGTAGGTAATCATGATGTGACACACTACTTCCGTCACCTGAGACGCTGTCCTCATCTTCCTCACTTGCTTCATGTATTGTGTAATTCGGTGGTATGAAGTGCTGATTCATTTTGATCATTGTTAACCTCTCCACGTTTTTGGGCGAGAGACTGGTCCTTCTCACTGTTACAATGGAACTAGCAGCACTGAAAACACGTTCGGAAGAGACAATTGTGACAGGGCAAGCCAGATAGCTTATCGCCAGCCTGCTGAGCACTGGCTATTCAGTCCTTTTCCTATACCAATACTGCAATGGGTTTTGATCAATGTACACCTCTGTTGGGTCGTCCAGATAAGCCTGGACCATCCGCTCAATGTTCAGGGGTGCTGCTGCTAACCTTTCGGGCTCTTTTCTCTGTGCATCAGCACTGAGCTTATTAATGCCTAACTGTAAATACCAATCGTCTAACTTTTCTACTTGGCCTAATGATCCAGTTATTGTTGCTGTTGTCGATAGTGATGGTGAGTGTTGTGATCCAAACGCACTGCCCTCAGCCTCCGAAGTTGCACTTGATGCTGCATGCCCTTCTGCAGTACTTCTTGTGGTTGATCTTGCGGGCTTTTAATTAACAGCCGTTCATTTTCAAACTTACTCGCTGCCTCAGCTATCCAAGTTTTGTAGCGGGCAACATCAATCTCTGAAAAGGGAAAGAATATCTTCAGTCCCAATTTTGCCCATGGATCCAGAATTGTGGCAGAAATGTAATGTTCTGGTGACAAATATTTTTTTTCAATCCTTGTATTTTCACCTATGTGACAGGCTAAGCTCTCCACCAAGTCATAGGCTTCCTTTTTGTCCTCTACACCTTTGTATGATTCGGACACCTTCTTCAGCTGATGCTCTAGCATTTGCAATAATGGGATAGCTTGGCCCATTGTACAGTCCTCCTTGCTGACTTCACATGTGAAGACCTCAAAAGGGCGAATAATCTCAGTCAGTCATTTAACTAGGCCCCAATGTTCCATCTGAAGGGTCATGCCTTTCACAGTGGCATCCCCTCTTTGCATGACATATTCATTGAGTGTCCTGTACTGCTCAAACAGATGATCAAGCATGTAATACATTGAGTTCAAACGTGTTGCCAACTCCAGGATGAGTGCTTTGACTGGCATCCTATATTCACATTGAATGATCCTCAGCTGCTTCCGAGCTTTAAAAGAATGGCTGAAATAAGTGCATAATCTTCGGCAGAGGGTCAGTAAGTTGCTGACTATGGGTTCTTTTTTCAGAAAGTCTTGAACTATAATGTTTATGCAGTGCGCCAAACACGGAACACTGAAGGAACCAAGATCCATGGCCTTAAGTACAGTATTGCCATTATCTGTGGCAGCAAAACCAATTCTAAGCCCTCTTGGGGGCAGCCCTTCAAAAACCTTGCTGCAAAACTCTTGCAAAATGTTCACAGCAGTATGAGATTTCTCCATGGCGAACATGGCTACAGTTGCATGTTTCTGAGTAGCTTTAAAAATCTCAGCTCTGTCAACAGCACCTCGTTCAGATAGCTTATCTCTAACCCCCACAAAAGAGACCAAGTGTGCAGTGATGCACATGTAATCTGTGGCTTGGCAACTGGTCCACATGTCTGTTGTCAGGTGGATATTGTGAACAGCACTCTGCTGCAAAGCTTGTCCAACCAATTCCAGCACATCATGATGTAGTGCCGGAACAGCAATTCTTGTGAAATAGGAACGGCTGGGAACCTTCCATTTAGGGCAGATGGCTGACACAAATGCAAGGAAAGCCACCCCTTCCACAAATGAAAAAGGGAGAAGGTCCAGTGCTAACATTTTAGCGAGCTTTGCATTGTACAACCGTGCCATTGGGTGGTTGCGTTGGAACTGCCCCTCCAAACTAAGCATGCTCTCAATGGTAGGCTAGATTACTTTCCTTTGTGGTGCTCTTGTTTTCATAACCCACTTAGGCTCAATGACACAGTTTGTCTCATTGCGGTACTCGGTCACCTTGGTGTCTCAGCCTGACTCTGAGTATGGCTCTTACTGCGGTGCCACTCAGATGTTACTGAGGAGGATGTGGGCGGTACTACTGCACTACTGGGTACAGGGCTAGAAATGCCTCCCTCTCCTTCACCTTCCACCACAATAATATCGTCCCCTGATTCTTCCTGATCAACTTCAATGGGTTGAGTTTTTCTACTTTGTTTTAACTGAAGTAGGTGATTCTCCCACACAATAGTGTGCTGTATTCTGAGATGACTTGCTTGACCTCCGGTACCATAGTTTGTACCAAGTTTACCACGCCGAACAGCAGTGTGACAAATTGAGCATGTAGCAATGTTCTCCTCCCGGGTGCTAACAGAAAAGAAGTCCCAAACTGGGAAGGAAAACTTTCTGGCACTGCTGGATGTGCCACTTTCAATACCAGATGAACTGGAGGGTGTGATTGGACTGTGATGACTCTGTGCAGCTACACTGTGATTTTTACTACCACTACCTACTGAGATGGTTGAGCTGGATGTAGGTCCCTGCCGGGCCTTGGAAAATATGGTAGCTAGAGATCATGGTGGTGTAACCTGTGTTGGTGGTATCCGTGCTACATCCCTCTCAGTAGCATCCTTTCTGGATAGGGTGAGAATGTTGGTCTCCATCCCCTTTGGGGCAGGAGTGATGTGCGTGATGAGTGGCTCGTCTTCATCTACATCATCCCCCTCTTCTACATCTATCTCCATAACTTTAAGTTTTTCCGAAGCCTTCCTTTTCAGAAGCATTGTCTTGTGGCGTGCTTCACTCTCAGACTGAGCTGGTGGCTGCCAAGTGGCATCACGGTCATCATAAGCGGGGCTTGAAGAAGAAGATGATGGACTAAGCCTCCTTTTCCTTGCTGGTGGTCTGGAAGACAATAGATCTTCCGAAACAATAGTTTGCTCCACTTTGTCTGCAGGAAGCTCGATTTCCTGAAATGCCCCTACGTCAGGAGCAACAACTACTATTGTGGGCTGTTCTTGCGGCTGCTGCTGTTGTTCTTGCGGCTGCTGCTGTTGTTCTTGCGGCTGCACACTTATCTGCTGAGTTCCCTGCTTTGATTGTGTACTACTTTGCAATGATGACATTTCAACATCGCTGCTCGTTAGTAGACTGGCTACCTCTGCGACACTCAAGGGCTTGGGCCTAGGTTGGTGGTGTTGGACAGCTGGTTCGGAGGTGCTGCTCCCAGCTTGGTTCCCAGACAACTCTGCTACATGCGTAACTTTTTTGCTCCCAAAAAAAACATTGTCCGGCGCACGCCAGTCGTTGTTAATGGCACTTTCTTTTTCTGTTCATTCTTCTCACCAACAACTTTCTTGGTACTGGACCTGGTACCTTTCTTTGGGGCCATCTTCTTCAAATGTCAAACAGGACGCAGATGCACAATAAGTTGTGTTCACACATGGACATGATGTGCAGCAGGACTTCTGTCTGGCTGGCAGTACAACGGGTGTTGATGATGACACCTCCTCCTCTGGCTTTTTGTGCACCTAAAAGCAAATAAGCCAGGACAAGAACATCAGTGAAATGTTGCATGTGTTGTTGTGGTTCAGTTACTTACTACTGTACCAAAGATATAGTCTAGCCATTTCTGAGACTTTGTCAACAAGGACTATGTTATACTACTGTGTATACACATATTACACTCTCAGGAAGGATAGGAAAGAGAATAAGAACCACCAAAAAAAAAATGTAATGGAAGTGGGGTGGACCCTATTTGCCATTAAATTATTAGAGCATCACATCATTCATGAAGCTGCTGCTGGCAAAGGGGGTGGATGGATGGAAGCAGTAAGCCAATAGGAAAAACCATGCAGGCCTATATGGCAAAAGCAGGACACTAATAACTCCCAGCACAAAGAAAGGCCACCAGCCACATGGACACTCCAAAAATCACAAGCAACAAGCAGGGGGCCTGGGAAACAGCAGGAGCTGACAAATGGCCTATAAAAGCCAGGCAAAGGATGCATTCTAAAGCACACTGCTCTGCCTTATTAATGCAACAAAATGCAAATACGAAAATTCACAGGCCCTAAAAAGGTCTGGAGGGTACATTGCATACCAACACACACCAGACACACACAACAAAGGCATGTCTTTAAGACGCCCAACATCAGAAAGCCCACCCTAAAACAACGTACTCCCCTTAACTAGGCCATGAGGGCCTCGAGGGCATAAGCAATAATGAGGAGGGCATTAGAAAAGAGGAAACTGTAACTCCACCAGCTCGGTTAACAGAGATGGAACCCTCATTAGTAGTCCTTGATATAACAAACAACGAACCCATACTAGAATCTAAGGCATCAGAAGGGATGCGAAATAAAGATATAAGCCAGACGAACTGCATACCAGAGGTGATCGAAATCTCTTCTTATCTAAGGAAAGAGGAGTGGGAGGAACTCACGGCGGCCTACCCAAAAGACCTGAGCGCAAGTAGGATGGCCAGTGAGACATCAACATGTGGAATGGCACACCTGGAGACAAATATAGCAGGAATGGGGGGGCCAGGAACAGCGCAATCCTTAAAAAAGCCACCCGTGCCCCAAGAAGCGGGACTCAAAGAGTGCCATGGAAACCAGGATACAATTCCGGCTCAGGCATCTCCAGCTCAGGCCAGGCAGGAAAGCGCATGGCCCAGTCTTCTCAATACAGTGCAACTCCTGGTGGATGCAGCACACTACCAATCGGAGAAAATGGACGCCCAACTAACGTTGTTAGATACGCTGGCAGTATTTGTAGTTGCAATAGATGGGAAGCTGGGCACGTTAAACTCGCTCCTTCAGAGTAAACTAAACCAACTTGAGGACACCAAAAGGAGAAATGTCATTGAGTGTGAATGTGGCCCAATCATTGATAAACTGGCCACCCTGCCAACACTAATGTCAGACTTATGCGGACACCTCAAAAGATCTGCCGAACACAGTCAGAAGACCGGCAGTGACGTACTGGGTTGCCCAAAATTAAATGGTCCCGGCAAAGTGCCAAATGCACAAACAAGGGAGGCTGAGGTGGTCGCCACCCACAGCAAGGACACTGAAGTCAAACGGCATGATCTCCCAAGAACGGGAGAGAAAACTCAAGATAAAGGGGAGAATAGGACAGAGCCAACAACGCCTCTATCAGCATGTGTCAAAGTCGACACGGACACAAACCATAAATTAAATGCAAAACAGAGGAGAGCGAAAAAACGTAAAGGGAGAAAACAGAAGCTCTGCTCTAAACGTGAAGGCTTTAGGCAACTTTTTGGGCAATCAAAGACCGCAGAACAAAGTACGAGCAACTTGGTGGAAGAAATATCATTAAATCGTGCATACGACGAAAGAGGTGGCTTATCTGAAGACATCGCACAACCAGCAAATAAAAGCTCAGTGAAAATAGTAGATAATCCATCAAGCAATCAAGCTGCGGTGCCCCAACATTCTGGGTCCATCACTTCACTGGCCGACCCTGGGTCATGGAGCTAACGCACACCATGAAGCCTCGCACAAAACCCATGAGAAGCCCGAAAGCTTTAACAAGCCCAAGGGGAGAAAAAACAGGAAGACAAGATCTAGGACTCACTGAAAACCAAATATCAGCCATTACCAAAGAAACTGTGCCAACTTATCTACAAGCGGACCAGCCAATGTCAAAAATTGCACATATAGCCCTGACTTTAAAAAAGCAGCTTCCATGCTGTGAAACCTCTGATCCAACTGAATGGGATCTTGCAAGGGATCAAAGCTCAGCACCGAGAGGGCTTTCGGGCATCAGTGAACACAATAAGCAACATGAAGCGGATAGCAACACTAAACACGGACAATGTAATTGGAGGTGCTATCAACCAAGGGGAAGCCTCGGATGCCATATGGTTCACCCCTGACTTTACCTCCAAAGGGAGACCCGATACCCTTAACAGAGGCAACATCTTGCGATTATTGGCCCACATCCCCTCACTGACATTGTGGCAAGCTCTGACCTGAAGTCTATTGAATTTATAGCTGCGGAAGGCACAGGAAAAGAAGCAACGAAGACGATTTGGGCTTCGGCAGACCTGGCACAAAAGATCCTTATGGAATCCGAGACTTTTAAAAACTGGGGCATCATGTTGAAGCCCTTTTCAAAGCCTCGATACCCGGATGTACCTTGCCCGGAGAGAAGCCTGAACCTGAGGGAGCACGCAGAAGGCAGTAAAATCTCGGTTCTTAGGGGCTCTGTCGGGCCAAGTTGTACTGGTAGAAATGGGTTCTTTGAACTCACTCTTGGGGAACGACATGGAAGACAAGCCCCCCACGGGTGGCAGGAACAAAGACGGCTCGTGAGAACCATAACAAATAGCAATTGACAAGTGCAGCGGACAATAACGGAGCACCTACAGGATCAGTTGCGTTTATGTTCCTGGAATATAAATGGCCAAGCATCCAAAATGCTTGATTCCGACTTCATAGCTTATATTCAATTCTTTGATTTAATCGCGCTACAAGAAATCCGGCTTGCTGAGCCTCCGCACCTTCAGGGGTACCTACGCTTTTTCTCCGGCGCAAAGAGTTTAGCCAAGTATGGTCACTTAAGAGGAGGCTTGGTAACATATGTCGCTACAACTAGTTTTGTGATGGCTAAAGAAATCGGGCCCTCGGCAACAGCTGCACTTGCAGTCAACCTGACTCTGACTACAGGACAAGGCAAAACAATTAACACCTGCACCCTGGTCAATGCTTATATTCACCCCAAAGGAAAGAAAAAAGCAGCGGAGGAGTTATATGCATACATAGAAGAGTGCATCACGGGGGAAAAAACAGCAAATCTAGTACTCACTGGGGATTTTAACCTAAATCTTATGGGAACACCACAAGAGGAGGGCATCATGGCACAAAATACATTCTGGGCCCTACCACAACAAGGCAAGCCACAAAGAGCCGACCAATCAAAACTGGAAAAGAAGGTACTTGAGGCATTAGAAAACTTTAACATCAGGGCACTAAACGGCAGGTTTGCAGGGGATAACCCGCCAGCCTCAACTTTTCACTCAAGAATAGCGAATAGCACGCTAGATTATACCTTCATGTCACTTCCACTCTTCCAATTTATAACATCTTATCGGATAGGGAACCAAACATATAGTGATCATTGTCCTCAGGAAATCACTATGGATCTTGCCAAACCAAACTATGAGCGCTCGACGGCTCCTAAAGAGTCCACCTACACCGTAAACTATAAAAAGATCAAGTATTCGGCCGCAATGGGTGAAATTTTGATTGGACTGGCAAAACAACATTATATGGAGCGCACAGGCCCCAATGAAGTAGCCAAATGGGTGCAGTTTACTACTATCCTGGGGCAATATGCAACAAAGCCAAAAATGCGCACAAGAACGAATAAGCTGGGCACTCTTCCCCAAGCATATAGAGGGAAAGTAAAAGAAATGAAATACTCAATCTCTAAGTTAATGAGAGCAGCACAGCAGGACCAAAATAACAAAGGGATGCTGCATCAACTCTCTAAATTAAAAGCTTCATTAAAAAAACTAAAATGGGAAGCAAACAGAACTATAGAGGAACAACTTTGGGCAACACTCCATGAGGACATAAAAAAGAATGACGGTGCAAATTTTTGGAAGACAATAAATTCATTAACGCACCCTGCAAAAATGGAGACTACATCTAATATTGCAGAAGCAACTTGGGCAGCATATCTCTAAAACCACTTTAACCGAGATCTGTCGGCCAATCAGAATATGAGCAAATTTTTCTTTGTACGAGCCCATGATGTCGGCAATAGGCTACAAATGTGCCCAACCAATCAGGACATGGCAGGGGATGCAGATCATATATCTCTGGAACCCATAATAAAGCGGCAAATAAAGAAAGGAAGAAGGGAAGGTGCGCAGGGTCCAAACGGGATTCCGCCCGTCCTCTTTAAACAAGACATGGACTACTGGGCAGCGGCACTGGAACCCCTTTTTCGGGAGATCAGGTACACCAACATCTTACCAGACACTTGGAAGGGCCCCATACATAAAGCAGGGGATAGAGGCCTTCCTCAAAATTATCGGCTAGTTGCCCTAATCGATAATGATGCGAAGTATTTTGCAGGTCTAATACTGGAAGAACTAAAGGCATGGGCCACGAGGAAGTCTCTTGTACCTGTTAATCAAACAGGCTTCGTTAAAGCAGTGGGGACAACAACAAACATACTGACTATGGGCATGCTTATAGATAAGGCAGAGATGAAAAAAATGCCCCTGCACCTCTGCTTCATAGACTATAAGGCGGCATTTGACAACATCAACCGCAATCTACTATGGACAAAACTCAATGATTGGGGCATCCCAAGAGGGTTGTTGGAGCTGTTAATCAACCTACATACAGACACTTGGATTCAGATTAAGGTGGGGGACGGCTCAATGCTGTCAAGGCGGATACAAACTAACAACGGCCTAAAGCAGGGCTGCGTGTTGGCACCCACACTGTTCAATCTGTTCCTGGCGGACTTGGTGCCCCTATTAAACAACTGCAACTCACACTCACCAAAATTAGGAGGCCTAAATTTACCATGCCTCTTATATGCAGACGACCTGGTGCTAATAAGCCATACAAGAGTAGGGCTCCAAAATCTCTTAAATACAACCCAGAGATATTCCGAGTTAAATGATCTAACAGCGAACCTCGAGAAGACGCAAACAATGACAATCAGCAAGAACAAAAATAAGAAAAGCTTCTCGTGGTTCTGGAATAACACTCGTATCAAAGACACCTCGTCTTATAAATATCTAGGTGTGAAGATTGACAGGGGTGGCCAATTCAGTGAACAAAGGGCCAGCATAAGAGGTAAAGGCCTCGCTCTGGCAATCGCCTTAAAAACACTAAACAACAACCTCTCTGGCCCTTCTCTGACCCTTTTACTACATGTTATACGTGCAAAACTACTACCAGCATTAACATATGGGAGTGAGGCCCACCGAGGCAGAGATGCCGTAACACTTGACAGCACAATCGTGTCGGCATACAGAGTCATCTTCAGCCTTCCAAAGCGATCTTCCCCAGCACAGATCAGATTGGAGTTTGGTATTCGGTCACAGCTTTTGGCATGACAAGGGGCATATATCTGTTCATGGGACAAAGTAAGAAAAACGACTGAAGGAACGCTGAACGAATATTTATTGAAAGAACTAGAACAGACCGAAAACTCACCAGCAGCAAAATATTTGGAAAAGAGCATAGTGAACACCGGGCTGGCAGAACTCTGGGCGTCCCCGGCAGATCACAAATCACTCAACAAACTGGTGAAGAAATCGATCAAGCTTCAGTCATGGGTCCAGGATAAAGCCACCCTAGCAAAAAGATCTCACGCATGGATGGTATTAAATACATACCTGAAACAAGCCCCCCAGCCTTATCTTGGTTTAGGTTATACAAAAAAAAACAAATTGTCCTTTTTAAGATATAGACTGGGCCTGCTACCATGCATCCTACACCTCCCTCACTGGCTTAGATCGAAAGCAGGAACACTATGCAGGCTATGTGGCAATGGGGCTGAAGACCTGATGCACTTGCTATGCACGTGTGAAGAATTGCAAGAAGAAAGAAAGCTCCTGCTGAAACGCCATTTTATCTTACAGGGGGTACGCACACGAAGGAGTGCAGTGCTAACCTGCTTCTCAGCACAGGACCCTCAGCTGAGCTGCAGTTTCGTGAAATTTTTAAAAGCGGTGGAAAAAAAAAACTACCAAAAACTGACCCATGAATAATCTACAAATAGGATATATGTTTTAATTTATATTGACGAATCGTCTATGCTGCAAACTTTAATGAATTTAATGAATTTTGTGGAAAACATGAATAGACTAACAAACCTACAAAGTGGATGAGAAGTACAGAAGGCCTAATGTGGGCGGCCAGCAAACAGAATCATTTTTGCATGCTGAACTGTTTATGCTTATCGTACTATAGTATAGAATTGATCTTCAACGCATGGTTTTATGAGTATTTTAATTTTTTTTTCTGTGGTACTTCCTCCCTCTCCCCACATTTTTAAAAAAGGACTCCTTGCACAAAAAAGAACAGCCAAATGTCAATCTGAG
The DNA here is from genome assembly GCF_964261635.1 of Lissotriton helveticus. Lineage (NCBI taxonomy): Eukaryota > Metazoa > Chordata > Amphibia > Caudata > Salamandridae > Lissotriton > Lissotriton helveticus. Next base: position 355,531,856 of record NC_136063.1, on the reverse strand, counting down.
GAGTTTTTTTCATCAAAATCATCATTTGCAGAAGGTTTCATGCTGCTAGAGCTGATATTCTTCTCCAAATTGAAAATTTCACATGTTCGAGTTCTCGAGCATCACATTACTTCCGCCGGTGCGTCCAAAATGACGCGATCCCGTTCTTTCGCTCGCAGTCGTGTTGGATAGGACGTGTTCGGGTTCTCTCGCTTCTTGTCGCGTTCGATATGATGTGTCCGCATCCTCACGCTCTCGCTCGCGGTGCACGCTCTCGCTCGCGGTGGAGAATGGTGTGTTCGAGAACTCAATCATCTCATACTCTCATGGTGCATGATCGCGAGAAGAAAGACGTGATCACGCGACGAATGACGTGATCGCGTGACAAATTACGTTAATGCGGTCGCGAACTTTCGCGAGATAGCGCAAATGGCTACCACAATCCAACATCTCGTGGATAACACGACCAAATCGGGAAAACTTGTCGGTGAACGCGGGGATTCAGGTAAGGTGATTGCGAAAGAATTTCTTTTTTTACAGCGCGAGCAAGAAAAAAAATTCCGGTAAGATGCGGATTGCGGAAATTTTGACAATTTTGCGCTTTCTGCGGAAGGCCAAAATGTCAAATTATAGCAATTTCCACGAGCGAAACTAAATTTGACGCCCACCCCTAATCAGAACAGCCACCCAAATGTCATTCGACAAAGTCAATACATGTAAATATAAAGCACAGGGATATCTTTTGAAAGTACAAAAATATTTATATATATTTTAAAAGGAGTACACATGAAAAATGAATTCAGCAATAATTCATGAAAAGGGTGAAATCAAATTTGTTTTACAGTTCATGAAATAAACATCTATTCCAATCAAAATATCAATGACATATCTCCTAATGAGAATAATAATCACTGGGATACATTCAATATTTTGGAAGTAGATGATGGAGTCGACATTTCGGTCTTGGGTGGCATCAGTCCGTCAGACCATCTTCAGGACAATGGTTATTATATATGAGAAATAACCCCTATATGAATATAATGCAATCAGTTACATACATGTAGACATAATTGAACTATTATCGTTTGGTGCATCAGTGAATCAAGATACCCGCGTGCGAGCAGATTTTGAGGTAGCAACCAAATTAAACCAAGATATTGTGCAGTGTGGAAATCTATATACATTCCAGATGAAAGCTTATAGCATGCTACGTGTCTTATCACCGCCCTCAACTGCAAATGTGTTAGTTTTTTGTAAAAATGACTATTCTTAGTCAGACTCAACACGATAAATCCTTGTGTGGAGCTATTTTCAACTCAGCACTTTTAGCTATCAGAGCTCTCACTGAAAATGAAAAGGAAAAAAGGATGTGATCAACTGTTATCTGTTAGGTGAACTAAATTCTACTTTAGTGTTCTTGTCCTGACATACCTGATCTTTACATCAAAGTCAGTCCAAATATCAGGTGACAGTGTAAGGCGCAGTCCTGATGTATGGCGGCGGTTATGTAAGGGAATTTTGACTCCTTCAGTCTTAATTTTAAAAACTGTGGGGCATATTATCAAGAACGGGCGTTACATTATCGCCGCTTTTATCGGCAGGAAACTGCCGATAAAGCGGCGATAATGTGCTTGATAATATGCTCTATGAATTCCAATCGAAGCCCATGTTAGATGTCTGCACATCTAACATGGGCTTCGATTGGAATTCATAGAGCATATTATCAAGGCCATTATCGCCGTTTTATCGGCAGTTTCCTGCCGATAAAAGCGGCGATAATGTAACGCCCGTTCTTGATAATATGCCCCTGTGTCTCTATAATATAAAACAACATCATATACTTGTCATGTCTGGACTAATATATTTGACATCCTGTTAGTAAAGCTGTCATGATTTTCTCCTCTTATAGTAATTACCTATATTGTGAATAATTTGACACGTCTTCCCAGTTTTTCGTCATATATATTCTCATCAAAAAGTCGAATATTGGATATCAAACTTATCCAATCGATAGTGTAGCTGGTGAATGAACTACACAACGAGAGTGTCTATCGCACTGCATACTTGTCACCACTGAGGGTGTTTACTGTGTCATGGTAAAATTATACAAAGAGTAATTAAAACTCTATTCTTAGCATAGGCCTCACAGAGTGTATTCACTCAATCCTTTGCAAGTGACAACTCATTCTAAGGTGTTGGGCAAAGAATTATATAAACCAATAGCGTTCAACCAATTCCTTCATTCTTCTAGTGTGCCCAATTGGAATTACACTACCGCACTCTATTCTAAGTGTCGATCTCGCTCGGTGTCATGGCAACGGCACTACTGCGTATTGACTGCTTGTCAGTTATTATCATACGAAAAACTATTTGGTTTCACAAGATGTTGCTAAATACCTAACTGATCTTCGAAACATATGAAGAATGGATAATACCCAGACCAAGCCTCAGACCACTCCCTGCTATGTCATGCAGGAAAGCGGTCCCTAAAGAAATTGCGACGACTTCAAACATTGATTAAGACAGGGCGCTATTCTTGAAAAGTTACACTGCACTGCAAACATTGATCTGTCCCTTTCTTATCTATTCTTAAATTAATACGCTGCACTCAAAACATTAAACTGTCCCTTTCTTATCTTTAACACATAGTCGGTGTACTTACATCAGGAGAAAAATCTAAGCTAGCGTCAGTCCAGAAAACTACGAGCCGAACCGAAGTTGGTTGTCGCTGCATCTAATAAGCCACGACCACCGGAAGTATACATGTAAGTGACCCGGAAGTTGAACTCACGTGTTACTGAATCGAAGTTTTCTAGTTAAGTGGCGGCCATCTTAGTCCACCTTATTAAAAATGATGTGATCTCTAGTCCTGTTGCGCGTCGGAGTCGGACAGTTCTTTATCTGTCTATGAACATCCTTTGTGGTTATTATTTTCACCTGAAATGTATACACACTCCAACAGGAGGTATAAATATTATACTGGGTACTTTATCAAACAAATACATCTTGTTTGCATGATGACAACTGCATGCATATGCGGTATCGACACAATTGAAGCAGTCTCATTACCCGATATGCATGACGGTTCGGCTTTACACAGTGTATTCATAGTGTTACAGTTTGAGACTAGATGTGCAATCAATAACGTTTTTTCAAACTGAAGAGAATATGCACTCCCTCAAAACATTCAAGGTAAAAAGAAGACAGTCAGAGGTGACGTAAACTTACATCTTGAAGACATAGCCTGTAAAAATAGTGCCAATTTTATTTCTGATATGGCTTCCCTAAATTTAAAACGACTAAACTCTGGCCCGACACATGTTGCTGGGCATTTCTTGGATCCCATCTTCTCTAATCTTACTACGATTTCACGCACACCAGCCCTTCCAACTAGTTGGTCTGACCATCACCTGATTACATTTATCCTCACTCTACCACCAGACAAAAACACCACGCTTAGTTCTCGGATGACACGAGAACTGAAAAGAAATTGGAAGAAACTAGATATAAACAGTCTCAATGATCTTTTAGATGCCCAAAAGCCATCCTTTGATCAAAGTGTTGATCAGTTTTCGACCTCAGTTCAAAATTGGGTCAATAGGGCTATAGACACCTGTCTCCCTCTGACTAATCAAAAAATTAATAACCATCGCCCACCGGCGCCATGGTATGACGAGTCACTTAAAACAGCAAAAACTAACTGGAAAGGAAATGGAGAAGGGATTACGCCTCGGCATCCAAAAAGGTCTACAAAACTGCTTTAAACAAATATCATAAACTCTGTAAATAGTCCCGAGCCATCTTTGTCAATGCAACCATTTCCAATGCGGCAAACTGCGCTAAGACTCAATTTAACACAGTAAAAGAATTAGCTGGCTCAAAAACCTCAATGCAGCCTCCTGCTTTGACTCAGTCTAAATATGAGGAATTTGCCTCTTTTTTTATCCACAAAGTGGACAAAATCTATCAAGATATTGTATCAGAACAAGAAGCACATCCTACCCTAAGCTATTCTTCCCCATCCTTTTCCGATATGTCACACTCTTCCGCTAAGCAAGCGGACAATTTTAATGTACTTGATTACTCTCTAAAAACTTGGCCCCTTCTTACAACAGAAAGTGTAACTTTACTTTTAAAGAACATTAAATCAGGATCTCCTAAAGACCCACTTCCTGTTTCTATATTTAAACAGTTAAACACTCCAGCCTTATCCGTGATAACGCAAATTTTAGAAAACACATTCATGCCCACTTGACTCTGTATGCCACAACACACCATCTTCTCCACTCCTCTCAATCATATTTCAGAGCTGGCTTTTCCACTGATACCATCCTACTGGAGGTCACAGAAGGTTTTTGTCATCTTCTTGACAAGGGGGAAACAGTGGCGCTTATTCTCCTAGATTTGAGCGCCGCTTTAGATACGGTATCCCACTCCGTGCTTATCAACACTCTCAGATCACAGGCTATTGGAGGAACTGCCTTAAATTGGATCAGTGCCTTCCTCTCAAACCAAACTTTCCAAGTTTTCTCTCAAAATAATTACTCTGAAGTCCACTCCTTTGACCATGGGGTACCAAAGGGGTCCCTCCTCAGCCCTTTACTGTTCAATCTCTATGTAAGACCACTGGCTGAGATGAATGAGAAATCCGGACTATCTATGTTCTCCTACGCCGATGATTCTCAAATCATTTTTTCCCTATCTGCTCATGACACAGCTAGCCCTTCTACACTTAAAACCGGTCTAAATAACATATCCGCTTGGATGCCAAAGAACTTTCTGAAACTAAATGGACAGAGGTACTGGTGCTAGGGAAACAGAAAACTCTCTGGAACCAGCAACATTGGCCTTGTAAAATTGGTGACCTTCCATCTCCCTCATCACAAGTGCGTAACTTAGGCATCATAATAGATGAGGCCCTTAGTATGCAGCCCCAGTCAGTCAAAGTCGCAGCCGCTTGATTCACCATTATTAGATGGCTGCATAAAATCTGCTGGATGCTACCAGAAGCGACCAAAAAACCATAGTCAATGCCTTAATTACATCAAGGCTTGACTACGACAATGTGCTTTATGTGGGAGCAAACAAATCGGTAATCCACAGACTGCAGATGGCACAGAATGCCGCAGTCAGGCTCCTATGTAGAGTCCCTAAGACTTTGCCTATCTCAATTCACCGACGCAAACTACACTGGCTGAAAATTGAGAGCCGAATAAAATGTAAGTCACTTACCTACATGTATAAAATTAAACCCCGAAACCCCGAAATGCCCCTAGCTATCTGCTTGCCCTGGCCAAGCCATACATCCCCTCTCGTAATCTTCGATCAGCCACTCAAGAAAGGTTTGTCATCCCTAAATTCAAATTTGCCCGGATGGGTGGCAAATCTGTCTCACATTTAGGGCCCTCACTCTGGAATTCCCTTCCCACTGCTCTCCGAACTGAGACAAACTTCATTAATTTTCGCAAGTCACTAAAAAACTTGTCGTTTGATAAATAAACAGGCTCGTTCTAGTTCGCCTTGACCTGCCTTTATGCGCCGGGAAACCCTTTGTTGGCTAGCTGTCGCGCATTACAAATTAAAAATAAATAACCAATACACATCTAACTCATATCACTGAAATTATGGTCAATATACAATGATTATACCATGCTAATAGTCAAACTTAGATACCTCAGCATATAAATTAGTTACAAAACACCTGCACATTGGCGGGGAGACATGGCGGCCACTGGCTAAGGCGGTGCGCGCGTCCGAGAACGGATCTCTCCTCAGTCCCTGTAACTATGTTTTAGAGCTCGATTACGTACCTATTCTTGCCGGTTATGGATGCGGAAAGTCCCCTGGTGGTCCCGCGGCATGGAGAAGAGTGGATTTAAGGTTCCCTTCCGTCTGCACCACCGTTTGCCCCGGCTGACTCGGTAGCGGTGCGGGCTCGATGTGTGTGAGCCTGGTTCCGCCCCCCACCTCTCTCCCGTGGTGGAAAGAAGCAGCCGTGGAGCTTCGGCGCGGCCGCACTGCTGCAGCCAGCGGTCTCCTAAGACGCTGCCAAGGGAAAACTGAAGTAAAGAAGGCAGCGTGCAGTATTGGAGTCAGTGAATGACAGAAGTGGCGCCAGCGATACTACATCGGTAGTTTGTAGATCTCCACCAGGAAATCCTGCAATTGTCAGTAAGGAGGGGGAACTGGGAGGAGGTGGAGGAGGGGAAGGCTCGAAGCCCACAAATCATTCCATTGTTACCCCTGGCAAGAGAGCCAAAGGCAGGAGAAGGGGAAGGGGGGAAAAGAGCACTTCCACTACCAACAAATCCGGGAGAGGCAAGAAAGCGTTCTTAAGCGCTACACGAGACCTTAATTTAGTGAAGGACTGCAGAGTGGGGGCTGAGGGAGAAGTGGTTGTTACTGAAGAAGAAGATTCTGATATAGATTCTGCTGAGGACTCTCAGGGGCCCGTAATTAGAGAAGGGGGCGTTACCCTCTACCCAGCAGCAGTGACAGTTCAAATATCCAGGCTGGGGGCAGTAGAAGAACAAAGGGGGCATTCAAAAAGTGCAACAGGAATTACACAATCACTCCGCTCCTTCTTTAAGGTACTTCCCCAAGTTCTCGCTATCCACCAAAGTGCAGGGATGGCTAGTGGGCCGGGTGAAAAAATTATGAGTAATGCTAAAACTACCAAGGGAAGTGAAGTGACCGAATCAAGATTTTGGCATAGGCCGTTCAGTCAGTATCAACAGAAAACCACGGGGGTCCCGTCCTAGTAGATGGAACAACAACATCCGGAGCCCAATCCATTGGAGAAACTACTGGGGATGACCGCTTAGAGGTACTCCTTTCAACAATGAGGGAGGAGATTAAAAGAGGATTTGCAGAATCTAAGAGCAATCAAAACGAGATTAGGGCAGTATGTGAGACACTTGAAAAAAAAGTGGATGGCCTCTATGAGAGAACAGAAAGCCTGGAAGGAACAGTGGGGGAGTTAAAGGCTAACCTCGAGTCTGCAGAGAACAAGATTCAATGTCTTCGGAGGGATGGGGATACAATGAAGGAGAGGGTCGAGCTCCTGGAGAACTACTCTAGGAGAAACAATCTTAGACTCCTGAAGGTCCCTGAAGGGAAGGAAGGAGGCGATATTAAGGCCTATGTTGTGTCTCTATTAAAGAATGCCCTCAATTTGGAAGAGACAACAGAAGACCTAGAACAAGATATACAGAGGATCCACAGAGACCCTTTTTGCCTCAATCCCGGGAGAGAGAACCCGAGGAAACTCCTAGTGAATTTCCTCACATACAGTATAAAAGAAACATTTTTGAATCTTGCACTTAAAATAAAATCCCGAAAGGCACAAGATTTCTCCTTCGAAGTCCGATCAGACCTGTAAAAAACCACCTTAGACAGGCAGTGGGAACTCGGCCAGAGAATGGAGAGGTTTAGGGCCTTGGGAGCAACTGTGCAGAAGAGTTTCCTGCATTCTTGAGGGTGATGTACAACAACAAGATGCACAACATCCGTTCCCCTCTTGAGGCAGACGAATTACTAGCTTCCATCAGCGATCATACACAAAGTAGACACTAGGACCTTTCTTTCCACTCTTAGTGCTACCTCCCTAGGCTGATAGCCCTATATAATAGATAGATCCTATATTTATCCCATACACGCAAAATCCAACTATTGGGAGTATAACAAAACTAACACAATGTAAAAAAAAAACTTTAAAGGAAAAAAATAAAAACCAAGTAATAAACATGTAAAGTTATCAATAAAACAAAAATAAAAAAAATAAAAAAATAAATATATAAACTTCTGTATCGAAGCCATAGTATTAAGGGGGAGGCGGGGTACCACGCCCGGTTGTCTACACCCACATACTTTGAGTTAGCCAGGCCTCTTCAGTCTTGAACGAATCTATACAGCCGGCTATCATCACGAGTATTATTATTTCTATGTCAGACAATGGTCCTCAAATGGTAGAAGGTCCATTTGAGGACGCAAATCTGGCTATTCATCTGGCCAGAGTAAGTAAGGGCGGGTTTTCCAAGGGAGGGTGGGCAGGGGGGGGGAGAGAAAGAAGTCCTTGTATGTTAACTCTTGTCCTATTTGTTTTGAAACTCTACCCTTCTAAATGTGATGTGTTTCAGTTTCTAGGAAAGGGTGGCCTCCTAGGCCTCATAGGCGAAGTGGTGAGACGGCGTAGGAATAAGCTTTGGTTGGGTTACAATTTTTAACCTGGGACGTCAATGGCCTGCGTGTGAGGGGTAGGAGGCACAGAATTATACAATACATGAGAGACTCCCCCGCACAGGTCATCGTCATTCAGGAGACCCATTTACTGAAACATGAGGTGAATGAAATGCTTAAAAGGCTTAAGTGGGTAGATAAGTTCATATGCACAGACCACAGTACAAACACACATGGGATCCTCATTATTTTTAAAAAACAGGCTAAAGCTCAGATCACAGAGTCCCAGGAGGATCTTAGCGGGAGATGGCTTATTTCCAAAATACGGTTGGATGGTAGGGCACTCACCTTGGTGGGACATTACGGCCCAAACCTAGATGATCCTTCACACCTGAACAAAATTCTGAGCTGCCTGATTTCCTCCCAAGACCCGGTGATATGGGTAGGAGATTTTAATCTTGTTCTAAACTCCACCTTAGATAAGTCCCCCAACTCTAGAGCATTGACGCACTCCAAATCCAGGCAAACCCTCTAAGCAATTATGACAACTTTGGGACTTGGGAGAGAGTGGGTAACACTCTGGGGGTATCTTTTCAGAACCTCAAATATAATCATAAATCGAGAATCGATTACGCTCTTTTCAGTTACATCCTCAAGGACGCTCTGAAAGACCTGGTTTATCTACCCTCGCATCTATCAGACCACTCAGCCATTCTCTTCTCCTTAACTCTTTCCAAGCAGATTAGACATACCACCTGGTCTTTTGACCGGACAATTCTGCTAGAGGATGAAGAGACTAGCTTTCTTATTGCGGAGTCCACTTCATTCTTGGATCTCAATCTAAATTCTGCCATGATTGCTACTGTATGGGAAACACTCAAAGCTTACTTAAGGGGTTGTATAACCAACTGAGCCTCTTATAGAGGGAAGAAATACAGAGAAGCAATCACAAATATGGAGCAAGAATTAGCAATTATAGATCAGAATAGTGGATCTACCATCCGATCCTCTACCGGGTGGAGTTAAAGAAAAACTTAGAAAACTTACTTCAAAGTAGAGTGGCTAAGAGGTGGGAGGCTAGCAAGCTCCAACATTTCGAATATGGAGAGGCTGCAGGCAAGATTTTGGTCTGGAAAATTAAATCATACCAAGCCAGAAAATATATTAGGGAAATAAGGGTGGGGGGGGAAACAACTGCTAGAACCTCAAACCTAGGAATTGGAAGTGCCTTTCAGGAATTCTTCCAGTATATCTACAAGGAGGAGATCACGGAAGATGCGATGGCCCGGAAAGCATGGTTAGACAAGACCGAATTGCCCTCCCTTTCATCAGAACAAAGGGTCCGCCTGGACAAAGGAATATCAGAGACAGAAGTCCGTAATGCTATCAATCGATTAAAACAGGGGAAGGCGGCCGGACCTGACGGCCTACCAGGTGAGTTATACTGTGTCCTGGGTTCTGTTATTATTCCAACATTAACGGCCCTCTTTAACGACATCTTTATGGAAGGTGTAGCACCCCCTGAGTCATGGAGGGAGGCAACCACCGTCCTGATACCCAAACCAGGAAAGGACCCGACTTATTGTGGGTCTTATCGGCCAATCTCGCTCCTAAACCACGACTACAAGATCTTCGCTGCCATTCTATCAACACGGCTGGGGAGCGAGATCGGTTCAATAATACATGATGATCAGAAGGGTTTTATACAGGGGCGCCAGCTGGCAGAATTGACATCGCCTCAACCTTCTCTCTTCCTCTGGGCATCTTGACCCTAGATGCCACTAAAGCTTTTGACAGAGTCAACTGGCCCTACTTGACAGCTGTATTGAGAAAGTTTCAGTTTGGCGAAAGGTTCTCACGAGTCATTAGCCTGCTATACAGGGATCCAAGGGCCAGGCTCATGATCAACGGTGCCTGTACTGAGCCCTTTCAAATTAAGAGGAGTACTAGGCAGAGCTGCCCGCCCTCCCCTCTCCTTTTTAATATATATATAGAACCTTTTGTTCAAGTTCTTAGAGAGGAGCCTAATATTCTCCCTTTTGAATTCGGAGGGTGGGTGAAGCGGGTAGGACTCTATGCCGACGATATTCTTGTCTATACAACAAACCCGGTTGAGGCTTTTCCCACAGTTGTAAAAAGGGCAAAGGAATTCGGGCGGATCTCCGGATATGAAATCAACGTGGGAAAGACGGAGATCATGACTTGGAACCTAGCTAATAGTGTCCCCTTCCATGCGATATTTGGTCATAAGCATCACTCAGGACATCAGCAAGTTAGCTCAGACCAACCCAGACCGTGTCTTTCGAGAATGCAGGGCATTAATAAAATCTCGTTCCTTTCTCCCTCTGACAATCCTTGGGAGAACAAGTCTGGTAAAAATGTCCATCCTCCCCAAATTTACATTTATATTCAATTCTATCTCCTTAGCCTTCGATAAAAAACAACTTCAAAAATGCCAGCAGGAAATGAATTCCTTCATTTGGAGATATAAAGCAACTAGACTGGCATGGAAGAAACTAAGGAGGAGGAGGGAAAAGGGAGGGTTGGCATTGCCAGACTTACAGTACTATGCCTGGGCTTTCCAACTAACCCACTCAAGGATTCTATTAAAAGTTCCATCAGATTCCTCAAATGGGAAAATGTTTAAAGCTATGCTATGCTAATTTGCCACTAGATGGATTTTTATTTAAGTTTGGTGGTCAGAGATTTAAAAAAAAAATAAGATTAAAGACTCTACAATCCCTGGTAAAAGACTGGGTGCGAATAAAAACAACTCTAGGGCTGGCCTATTTTTCAAACTTTGCTCAGATTTGGGACTCCCCGGGGCTTCCCCTATGTTTGAAAGACAGCCTAGCAGTCCCGGTTAAGGAAGCTGAGATCCTTAGATGAGGTGAACTATTAGCAGGAGGAACGCTGGTGGATTGGGAAGAGTTGCACGAAAGGGTTGGCCCCAGCCTAACGAGATTTAAATATATGCAACTTGCTAGCTGGGCCCGGGAGTTGTCCAGGAAAAAGATTCAAATAGGGAAGGACTGCCTCTTGGAAAAACAATTGGTAGAGAAGCAAGGGGGAAGAAAGGAGGTGGCATTCTGGTACTGGACAATATTGGAGGAGGTAGATGGGGTCTTCTCTCTCCCTGAGGAGTTGTGGTGCTTGGACATGGGCGTGCAGGGGGACCTTTGGATTAGATCCTTCTCCCTTCTGTATAAAGCTGTAAAGCCAGCCTGGTTGAGGCGAAATCACCTGTACACAGTACATCGCGCTTATCTTTCCCCTCTAAGGCTTTCCAAATTCCAGCCAGGAAAGTGCTGTAATAAGTGCCTCCGACATACATATGTTCCTGGAATGTCCGTACCTAACTGTTTCCTGGGAAGAAGTAAAGGGCATCCTGGACTCAATTCTTAAAACATCAATCTCTATTACCTTGCCATTAATAATATTTGGGTTGGATGACAATCTTACGGGACCAGCAGGAATTTTTCTTTTTTATGCAATCCTGCTTGCAAGAAGACAGATTTGTAAATGTTGGGTTGACTCCAAGGCACCATCCCATGCTGGCTGGCTAACGTCCCTATATGAAATATCAAAAGTGGACTTGGCCAGGGCCTGTGGTAAACGTAATCTTACTTTTTGGAATCTGCTGATTCAGTGGAGATAGAATGATCACCAGATCAGCCCGGGTTTTTTTTGGTTTTTTTCCCCGGGTCCGATGATTATGCCTATATACTCCATGGACATGGTGGTGGCAGGGCTCAAGCAGTTCGATAACAAACCTGGTCCAGCAGGCTGATATTTGCCTAAGATTGAGCAAAAATTCCTTGAAAACATCCTCCACCATTCTGGTACATTTGTCCTGAGCTTGGTAAGGAGAAGATTCCTGCCTGGTACCTAATGGACACCCAAGGTGGTCGGTGTTTGTATCTTTTTTTGGATCAAGGGATGGCAAATGAGGAAACACCCCCCGCCCCCCCCCAAAAAAAAACAACTGCACATTAACACCATGTTGTTTACCTGATACTAATTGCGTAAAAAGATGGTGTACAGATTATCAAGATGATACCATTATACAATGTAAACAACAGTTCACATATACATAATGTATCCACAGTATTTACACTTGGTGCTCCATGGGTCATCACTCAGTTAATTGAGAGATTATGCACATTACAGTCACGCTAAAGTGTGCCACTCAGTAACAGAATTCAAACCCTGTTTGATGCTGTCAGCCCGACAGATCCATCAATTCTCCTTCAATGTCAGGACCTGATCTACATTGGTCTCCCTGATCGTGGGTTTCACCAATTCTATTACCCACCAAAGCATGTCCTTCTCTGTATGTTTAATTTGGACATAATGATCAACTAATGGCGCATTCTCAACCTTGCATCTCATCCTCAAATGATGTTGCAGGATCCGTTTCCTGACCATTGGTGTTGTTTTACTTGTGTATTTCAAGTCACAAGGGCATTGAATACAATATACAACGTTAGTGGTATTGCAGTTAGAGAAAGACTGAATTGTGATCTTATCACCATTGAGATCAAAAGATTTTAAGTTGGTGGTACTTGAACATGCTGCACAGTTGTTACACTTGTAGTGTCCAATTACAGGTGCATGCTGCCTCATATAATCCACTAAATTCTGTTCTGGCATTTTGTAAGCATGGACAAATCGGTCTTTTTGATTTGTGCCCCTTTTAAAGGAAAATAATGGTTTCTCAGCCAGTTCTGGGAGTGTGGCTAAAAGGGTCAAGTGTTTTTTTACTATTTTCTTGATCTTATTAGTTGCAGTCCCGAAGGTTGTGACGAAAACCAAATTAGGTTGTTTTGTCTTGTGTCTAACCTCCAGGAGGGCATCCCTGTTGTTATACCATGCCCTTTTGAGAGATTTTTTGAGCAGTTTATTTGGATAACCTCGTGAGGCTAGTCTCTCCTTAGTTTCTTAGCTTCCAGGAAATAATCTTCCCTTCTCGAACAGTTCCTCTGCAAGCGGAAAAACTACCAAAAGGGAAGTCTGTCCCTTAGTGCCTGTGGGTGATGACTGTCGTATTTTAGTAAGGTATTCCTTGCTGTCGTTTTGTAAATAAAGTGGTATACAGTGTATTATCGCTTCCCACTTTTATAGAAATATCAAGGAAGTTCATACTTTGATCATCTGAATCCAGAGTGGACTCGGAGGCGAGGATTATGTTGAGTAGTTTGTTTCATTTTATGCTGGAATATACAGGGACATTGTAAACCCCTACCAATCTCTGTTTCCAGGAATATCTGCATTAGAGCCACCTACCTCGGCTCGATATTCACGAGCATTGCTTCAAGGGAATGTAGGGGTAGCCGAGATGGAGGAGACAATTAAGGCCTTACCTTTTGGCAAGGTGGCAGGCTAGGATACTTTCCCTCTGGAGTTCTACAAAACATTTAGGGAAATCTCGGCATCCATGTTTACTGATTTAATCACATATATTTCAGAAGGAGGGGAAGCTCCTGTTTTATGGTGCACCACCAACATAGTGGTGTTCCTTAAGAAATGTAAGCCAGTGGACGAGAGAAGATTGTACTGTCCTATTTAGTTTATCAACTCTGACACCAAAATGCTCTAAAAAATATTGGCAAAGTATTTAGCTTCCCTCATTCATAGTATAGTCTCTGATCAACAACTCAGGTTTGTTCCCGGTAGGGATACCTTGGCTCAAATTAATACTGCCATTGCTTCCTTTAACTTATTTGGTAAATTAAAAGAACATATTGGTATGATAATGCTGAATGCCGAGAAGGCTTTCGATAGAGTAGCTTGGGATGCACTCTGGTCGACTATGACTGTGTTCTGAATTGGAAGCCAGTACATCTCTTTGGTTCAGAAATTATATAAGAACCCCATAGCCAAAATTAGGTTAAACTGCATTTAATAAACATATTTCCTAGTCCGGAGATGCACACGGCAGGGGTGTCCACTTTCCCCGTTGCTATTCGCCTTATACATAGAGCCTTTTATAAGACATATTTTGTGGAATCCAGGGAATCTCCCAGTATACTTAAATGGAATAAAACTTAAGCTTACTGCTTATGTGAATGATATTGATATTTTCTCTGTTAATCCATCAGAAGAGGCTGAGTTTGCTGTCTCTTTCTCTGGTACAAGCTTAATTTTGGTAAGAAGCAGAATATCCTGAATTATCAACTGGATACCATGTCAACACCTTTAGGGATTTCAGATACGTATTTAGGTATCCGCCTTAGTAGTCAGGTGGAGGATATAATTACGCTTAACTATGAGTCACTTTTTAAATCGGTTTCATTTCAACTATGCTCATGGCATCAGTATCCTCTTAGCATCCTGGGCAGGTGTAACGGTATTAAAACTAATATACTGCCTACGCTTTTATATTTATTTAGTTCGATCCCTTTACGGGTCCCAGGATCTTTTTTTTAAGCATCTTGAAAGTGTTATCAGTAGATTTATTCAGGGGGTACAGACAGTCCAGAAGGGCTCAAGATTCATTAAATTGACTTATAAACAAGGGGGCTTTAAGCTCCCAGATTTTAAGCTATACTATTGGGCTGCTTTCACCGGACGGATCAAGAGCCTGTTAAACGGGCTGGAAGCCGGCCTATCTTCATTTGCTTACCAATTACCTTGCTTAGCATCAATTGGGTTTATCCTTTACAAGATTACAGATCCTAACTACTACAAAAGGGTCAGATTTAGGGTAGTTGATGATATAGCTAGAATATGGAAGGAAATCTGCAATATATACTCTTTTCCTTAGGTACATTTTTTCCCTATTTTATGAAGCAACCCAAAACTCCCAGAAATATTTCAGAACAATGTCGGGAATGCATAGCATTGTATGTGGGTCAATAACCTGGGTTGGCTGTATGACCGCCGGGGGTTCCGCTCATTTCTCTCATTGAAAGAGGAGTTTGGGCTCCCTCAGAATTATTTTTTTAAATCCTTGCAAATAAGGGATTATTTCCTACACAGTCAGAAATTGCAACATATGCCATACACCTCTGAAATACTGTCTGGTATTTATGGGAGGCCCGTCAAAAATTCAATTAGTATATTCTAGCAAAGATTTATTTTAACAGTTGATGATGACCGTATGCAGATAGCTGCCAAACTCAGTCGGCTTCTTGCATCTGATATCATTGCTATTAATTTGCAGGAGGCCTTGGGCACTCTTGATCAATCAGTAGCGCTGTTAGTCTGAAACTGCAGCAGCATAGGGCAATCTTTATGGTGCATTATACACCAGAGCTTATCTTGAAATGGAAAATCTCCAGCGTTTCTGATAAGGCGTATTGCCCGAAATGCAAGTTTTATGCAGCAGACCTTAAGCACATGTTGTCGATTGTCCTATTTTAAAAGTTTTATGGAATGACATCTCTTTGCTAACATGTTGCTTGGTTTGGGTGTTTCAGCTCACAACAAGGAAATTCTCCTTGGGTTTCAATCTGATGCTACCCGTCATGAGAGGTCACTGGCCTCTATCCCCATTTTATTTGCTTGTATGTATTGCTAGCGCTTGGATAAATCCTACCACTCCAAATGATAATGAATTCTGGGCTCTGCTTAGACTGGTAATTGAGTCCAAAGTGGCCCTGGCTAAGCTAAGGCTAGTGACCCCTGCTCTTGTTTAAGGTTAAAAATCCTCTGGTCTAGATTGCAATGGGAATAATCCTGCTAGAGCACCACTAATATTATGATGTCTTAACAAACACAAACTCCTTGTTCTTTTTCATTTGTTGCCCTTCCCCGATTATGTTTTATGTCTCTTGTTTTGGACTTAACTTAATTATGTTCTAATTATGTGTACCATCCCTTGTATTTGTCTTAAAGGTTGTCGATTGTTACGTTGTCTTAAATGGTACTACTTTGTTTTGCTGGCTTAAAATAAAAACATTATATATAAAAAATGAATTTTCATTGAAATATTTTTACTACATTTTTCAAGTTAAATAAACTTTTTTAATTGTCCTTATACTTTACTATAGCAACACTCTACGGTGAGGTTGGACAGTATGGAGAACCATAAATGTTATAATAAATTAATAAGAATAATTTGTTGGTTCCTGGGTCTAATTTTGCATGATCTACACAACTTTTTAGAGTGATATTGCTGTTTTTTTATTCTCTTAGACATGATGACATTGGCTATTTTCCTAATTGGACAATTAACTTAACTGTAGGTCCCTAGTATATAATACAAAGTGTACCCAGGGCCTGTATGATAAGTGTCACTAGTGGACTGCAGCACACATTGTGCCAGTACTAGAGTGACAGTGCAAAACATGACTGCAGGCCTACTACTGTTGCATGTTTCTGCCGTCCTTTTTAAAACATCAAAGTCAGACAACCCTCTAGAGTCAACCACTCTAGAGGGTTGTCAGACTTTTATTCATTTGTATTAGGAGTGAGTGGGAACATTATGGACTTGGACCAATTTATAGACATTTCTGATAAATATTCAAAACAGACAAATTCTAGGATCACCGAAGTTATGTGAATAGCTTGGTATTTGACAAAGAGTGTAAGTCATCAGTGAAGAGCAAAGCTAATAAACATGTGGCAGTGAAGCTGAAGGTTCTCTCAAAGTGGTGCTGCCGAAGTCTAGCAGCTGTAGGACCTATTGCAAAAAAGATAAGGGAGAGAGTGCAGCAATGCCTAGTTCCCCTACATATAGCAAAAGGGGCATATCAAAAGCCATTTTGTCGGATGAGTGCTCTGAGGTTAGTATAAAGTAATTCCATCCAGCATATGAAATTGTTACAGGAACTGATACTTTATAACATCTTGAATTAGCAGTTCATTTCCGATAATCAAAAGTTATAGTGGTGTCTAAGAATTTAGCAGCCACACTTATCTGGAGGTTTCACTAATGAACCGAGTCGCAGATAGTGCAAAGGTTATGGAAGTTAGATCGTTCAGGAATGGGAGCTTGATTGGCCCATCCTAAACACAGCCAGGATCAGATGGAGAATTCACTTGGCAAGAAGTTTGCTCAATATTGTATTGTCAATATGTATTATGGATAGTGGCAATAGGGGTTGCAGAAACTGGGTGGTTAGTCAGGTTTCAGTATCATGAAAATCATAAAAATCAGTATCATGAAAATCAGAGTGGGGGTGGGTTGTCGCCAATCTTTATGGACTCCTTATACATTGACATTAAATAGGGTGTCAGAATCTGAACTTATTCCTTTTGAAACTGGGCTTGTGGGCTATCAACTCTTGGACCTCGCCCAATCAGTATATTCCAGTTAATCCCTATGATGTCATCTGTGGTGATCAGTACATGGAGAAACTGGTAGTGTGGGTCACTAAAGCAGGCAAACTCAAATGGGTCCAGGATAAGGTTTATGCCATCTAAAATAGAGGTTGTTCTGGACTGATATAGATCTTGATAGAAATCCTTAAATTCCTGCAGGATTTTGATCTTCTAGAGATTAATGCCATCTAAAAAGAGAGATATTTTGGACAGATGTAGATCTTGATAGAAACCAGTAGACTACTGGATTTCGGTTTTTCAGAGACTTTGACTCCCTCCTCAAGTATCAACTGCAACGTCACATCTTGTATCCTTTTAAACATTGGAATGTTGAAAGTGGGTATATTTAACAATCCAATAACTAAATAGGAGTCAGCTACCCCTGTGCCATCCTGCAACTCTTTCCAGCTTGGTTTGTGATCTAGAGTCCTCTTTTTGATCAGATTTTCTTTGGGCTAACATATTTTCTACAGTGATGGCTAAAGCCACTGAGTTACTTTGATTGATTCCCTGGCTTCAAAGAAAGTGAAACAACAGGCAGGTGGATCACAGAACAAGGGACTCAATGTATATGTTGTCGAAATGGGTACTCTGTCAGAAGTTGACCTGTATGTCTGCCCACCCAATCTAAATCGGTGGACATACAAGTCAGATTACCTTGCTAATCACTGCCAGAAAAAACATGTCGGTAAATAAAAACTTCCATGGCGAGAGGCAAATTGCTTTTTTATTTTTTAAAACAAAATCCTGCTTTGTTTTTTTTTTAATAAAAAAGTAATTTCCCCATCATGTTTGAAGGAGGCGTATAGCAAAGTTACAATGCATTGATAGGAACCACCTTGAAAGAGGTTCCTTGTCCATACATTAAGTGCCTGCTGGCATGATGGACCTTTATAAATACATAATATAGACAGTCAGGACCTCTACCAGGACAGCAGCCCAACTGCCAACATGTAAATCGGAACTTAATTTATTCACTACTGCATATAGCCTGGCAACTATTCTCCAATGACTGGAACAGTGGAAGCCAATGTATAGTCAATCAAGCAAAACCAAAAAGGTTCGGACTTTTTGCAGACTTTTGGGGATCGCTCTCCCTATACTGACATTTTCACACAAATCCTCCGCAGAGACCCCCATGTTAAATGCAACCTAGTGTTTACATTCATGGATATTGAATAAATATTTCTGATTTGACGGTCATGTTTACCATGTTTATCAGAGGGTGATATGAAACCCTTATCACCTTCTTCAGTAATACGTTACTTGTTAATCTCTTTACCCTTTGGTGAGGCAATGAGACGTGCAATACGAGCTGATGGCCAGACCACAAGCATTGCTGTCAGCTGAGGACGCTATGGGCAGAGCTCATGGACAAGGAGCAGAGCACAGAGGGAAGCTCTGAGGCTGTCGAGAACATGGACGCTGCTGTTGTGCTATTCAACGGGGAGCAGCAAGGTCACCTTGGGACACTGGGTATAAGAACACTGGTGAAGTGACATAAGTGGGGATGCAAATGAGAAGGGGCCTGATTGTAGACCACCTTCTCCAATCGCCCAGACGATCTTTGCCCACCGCCTTTCCTCAAGACCTTCTGTGATCTACACTAGCCTCGCTGCCCACAGCTGTTTCCAGCTGCCTGCTCTCAGCCTGCCACTTTGCACCTCCTACAGTCCCTCAGTCATCTTTCAACCCCAAATCAACTTTTTCTTGGTCTTTACGCCCCACCCATTGCTTTTACGCCATCCAAGCTTCTCCTGCATCTCCTATTATTCCTGGTAATTGGCTTGGGACACTTACTTTGGCACACTTACTTTGGGACACTTACTCATTTTCTCATACAACTCCAGCAGGTGAGCTTTGTAGCCGTGGGGAGTGGGGCAGCATGGGTAGCTCCCACTGCCAGTCGGTCAAGCCCCGAGTTGTGGAAGCAGCCTTGCCAGGTCCTGGTGCTGCTAGCAACCAGGAGTGCTAAAGATAGATCATGTTGCTACTGCCACCGTAGGAACGGATCCGAAACATAGCCAGCAGGATGCACTCACTAGCCAGTCGACTGCACACCCGCCAGTGTGTTTGTGCCCCCCCATCTGCTGCTTTCGCCACAATCAGTAACGAGGCTTACTGAAGGGGCGAAGCAGCGCTGGGAAGCTGGAAAAAAGCACTTGGCTCCATGCTTTTAAAATAAGGAGCTTGCAAGTAAAACAAAAGAATAAATGAGCAAAGCAAACAAGGGTACATAAGTAGCAAGCATCAGCAGATAAGCAAACAAGTGCAAAGCTAACAAAGCAACCGGGACCATAGTGACTGCACTCCCTA
The DNA here is from genome assembly GCF_964261635.1 of Lissotriton helveticus. Classification (NCBI taxonomy): domain Eukaryota; kingdom Metazoa; phylum Chordata; class Amphibia; order Caudata; family Salamandridae; genus Lissotriton; species Lissotriton helveticus. The sequence goes on along the minus strand of NC_136063.1, from coordinate 355,512,116 downwards.
AGGTCACTGCCAAAACCCAAGTTCCCTCAAGCAAGCTGCAGTGTAGGGGGGGACCCAGCTCTCCACAAGGCACAAAGACACACTCATAGCTACAACTACTGTTCCAAAGGACCAACAGGTGCCTCGTCAACAGGGCCTTTTCTGGCGAAGCCCAACGTCTGCTGAGAGTAAAATCAGGGCTAGTCAAGCTTCCTTCTGCCCCACTGTGTTCTCCATCATGAGATCCGGCAAGGTATGTGGCAGTGTAAAGCCCGCAAAAACATGGGGGCATGGAGAAAGCAAAACTGAAAGTTGGCTAACCCACAAAGCTCCCACCGTCAGGAGCCGATGGCAAGGGATATCAGTATTAAACGATATTTTCTCACCAGAGAGCTGCCTCTCCCACCTGAAGGAGAGACTGACAGTCCAATCAGGATTCAGCAAGGCAGAAACAAACGCCCTCACTTATTTTGCTTTTGCCTCTTTATATATGCTGATAGCCGACCAATTAAATTAAATGTTACTGTGGGTAATGAGGAGTTTCGGTGGCACACAACACATGAAAGGTGGGTGTCACATGAAGCTGTCAAAGAGCGAACAGTAGAAGAATTACGGAGTAAAGAAATATTTTATTCTTCTGTCTGATAAACTCAAGTAAAAACATGTTGATGACATCGGAAGCTGATAAATGTAGCTCATGGTCGCTATTTACATCTGCTTAAAACGTGATGCAGTGTACATTTTCACGTGAAACTAGTAATTGCTAATAATGTTTTAGTAATACAATGTTTTGCAGACGCTTGCTGACATTGTAAAATGCTGCTGCAAGCGAGCTCGCCTCAAATTATTTAATAACATCCAAACACAGGATGTGTCAAATAAGAAAAGCAAATGCATGTTATGAACAGTGTGTGCTGCTAGCTGTACTTTCAGGGAGATAGGAAAAACACCAAATAAAACTTTAGAACAGTGAGTTCATCTGAGGAACCTTCTCCTGCAGCTGACATTTGAGAGGGAGCATAAGTGATGACCTACACGGAGTATAAACAATAATTCTCTCTGGGTCAGCTAAGCTGTTGATGGATGTCTTTTAAGTTTTGAAAGTGGCTAGAGGCATGCACTTCAGTGTCACTTTAAAAAGGGACTTTAATAAGTACAATGTAACAAGAAAAGTTATTTACGGATGCCGTACTCGTTCTAGTTCCAGCTTGGCAGAATAGCAGAGACACTTCATACACTGCATAATCACGTGAATATAATAACACTGTTTCAATTAGATTTAATTTAAAGTGTGATTGTTTATTAGATGTCAGTTGATATGGGTTCAGAGAAAATGTCATTTTAATGCAACACTATAACTTATTGTTTTAAAAGGCTTGCAATTTACTTTTCAGCCCCGAATATGCATTAATGGACTGTCCAAAAAGGTGTGATGTGAACCTGATGGACTTCGTAAGCAGTATGTATTTTGTTAAATTATGTAAAATTGTGAATACTGATATTTCCCGTGAATATAATTAATTTAAGTTATTTCAGTGCTAGCATAGCACTTTCAGTTCCTAATATTTAAGTCCCTAATATTTTAACATATATCGTATCTCTGGTAGCTATGTGTAAAACTGTATCGCATCACAACCTGCGATATGCAGCCACTGCACTGCCGGCACCTGTTCAAAAAGTAACGGGAACATTTTATTTCCAGTTATGTAAACTTAGTCTCTGGCTCAGCTCTACAAGGTTTGTTTTCACACACCCATGGGTGACACAAGTGAATTTCGTCCAATGCACAAGCAATGAATGTGAAAGAAGGGTCACTGGAGCCCCGCAGAGCTCCACCCAGAACATAAATGATATGTTACCAATGTTTTTAAGTTACTAACAGGAAGCAGTAGCAATTCAAACAATCGTTAATTAATGATCTACTCACTCAAAGTCACTAGAAATGGAATATGTATTTCTACATATTTATTTTAAAATACTTATTTTAAAATGCCGGAATCTAGCTTACATAATATTGGTAACATCACAGAGAAAAATTATACCATCACAATTTATAGCACTTACATCCTCACTGTGCTATTTCTCAGCACTATGCTAGTTCTAGCAAATGAAGAAATAATAAGTCTGAGTTTTGGAGGTGATGCACATACCTGGACAACTGTTTTTTTAAAAATCTGGTGGAAATAGCTAAGCTATTCCAAGGACAGTCCAAGAGCTAGAAAATTGCGTCTACAAGAGAATACAATCCTAGTACCACTGCATGAAGGCAGAATGGAATGCTTTACGTGCCACAGGGAGTCTTGCTTGAGGTTTCTTCAGTCGAGATGGAATATGGTGCAATGCTCATCTGTCTCTGCAATCTGCACCTGTGACCTGAATGGAGGTTCTCTCCTAAGCAAGTTGTCAAGTGACAGCGATTATATACTGAATCTTATCAGAGATTGGAATTTCTGACATAAGAGGAGGAATGTCTGACATAGATTATGTGCATCCCAGACATTTCTTTATGGCTATCAATTCAGACAACTATTTTTGCTATAGATGTGTATAGGACCTTGAAAAAGGAACTTGCCCTAGACTGATGTCGCACTGGAGGTTCTGTTGATGACTATATCTGAATGACGTGATACTTTTGCAGTTCATGGAAAGATGGACACAGGCATCATATGCATCAAAGACAGACATGTTGATGATTATGCATCATTTGAGGAGCAATGGCAGCCTCCATTGTCAAAGATAGCAGCCTCCATTGCCTAGGATGGATTCAGGGCCAAAGGTAAACAAGCTGAACACACTAACTAAAATGGAAGCTATCACTAACATGGAACTTGTCTTGTATGTGTTCCTGAACCTAAAACTAAAAGAAAGAATCCTAAAACCAAGTGATTAAAATAATAGAATTATAGAGGGAAACTGCCATAAGATGTATGACATTGCTGGAATAATTTCCAAGCTAAATAGTTGCTAAATTATCACTGAATGTGTTTTTGATGGGAAACATCCATCACAACGCAACTTTTACGCCGCACTACCATTGCAACGCAGGACTTGCGCTGGAGGGCGCTGTAGGATAGGGAATAGTTTAATTTACTATCCAAAACCTTCCCTACTATCCACGGGGACTGGAGTTGGAATAGTACATTAAACTATTCCACTATCCAGCGCCCCCAACGCAAGTCGTTGTAACGACTAGCATTGTAAAACCTGCGTTGTAAAGGCATGCGTAGTAAAAGCATGCGTTGTGATGACATACATCCATTTTTGATTGATCTTGATTATCAGACATTCATTATATATTTAGAGAATAAAATCACATGACAAAAATGTTCATTTGATAAGATAGCATTTTATCACTTCCTACAAGTTCAATAAGACATTTTCAAACTGAAATGAAAAAGGTCTCTCTGTGCTGAAAATGAGGAGCCTTTCAGCTTCCCCCTTGATAGGATGAACGCATTAAATTAAAAAACATTCAATATAATGTGCAATCTCATATGCAGAAACATAAACAAGGTTTTATGCGCAATGGAAAATAAAAGGAAACTCAGTATATTTGTGTAATTTTCAGATGATTGCAGCTGGGTGCAAAAAGAGAAAGGCAAGGGGCAGTAGTCCCTCCGGTCCCCTCAAACTAAAGATTTGTGCTCACTAGTCAACCTTTAGCTTTCCCCTCATTGGTCTACCCTCTTATTATCTGAAGGGAGTATCCCATCATGACAAGCTCAACTCCAGCATTGGCTGATGGAAGCTTATGGCATGTTTCTCAAGTGGCACCCGTAATGCTGCTTAATTGCCTTCCCATGTAAATTGAAGTCCATAGGCTCAAGGCCTATGGGACGCTCTTTTGTGTGTATTTTAATAGGAATGTGATTTTTGTGAACATTGCATGCTGATATCACTGGCATTATTCTTTTCAAACATTAGAATGGATTAGAACAGTAACAGGATTCATAAATATAATGTTTGCACTCTTCATTGGGGTTATCTATAAATGATCATAAGCGTTTGCTTTTCATTAGGAATGTCATTTGATAGATGGTGAATAAGTGCTGCACACAGACTGATATATTGATTGGTGGACTTGTTAAATATATGATTGTCCAAAGGTGCCCTGGTGCTGGATTGAGAACAGTGAGACAGAATAAACCCCAAAGTAAAAAAGATTGCCTTAATCACCTGGAGAAAGTGAAGATGCTCAAATGTAAGAGGAAACCCAGAGGAAATTGGTTCCAAAGAACAGCAATGCCTAGTAAATAAGAAGTGTTCCCCAAAACTATGCCGCAGTGTTCACTGATGCTCATCTTAATCGGCAAAATGTTTTTGGAGGCAGAGTGGAAAAGGCATGTTGGAAGATTTAGCAAATTCTTTTTGCTGAGGTATAAAATTCATTTAGAGTAGGTGGATCTGTGTACAATACAGAATTCTTCATGGGAAATATTTGAGCATTGGATTCAAGTTCACTGTTAGTGGCCATATAATGAGTGTTAAAGATCAGACAGGACTAAAAGGATTACAAAATCTGCCTGAGTTAAGTCGAGATAGAGCAGCAGTTGTGAGTTGTGTGTCATCAGAATAGTCATGTGAAGATAACAAAAGGGTTAAGTTCAAAGCGGCCAGTGGAAACAAATAGACAGGAAAAAAGATAAGGGCTGAGGAACAAGTTGCTCCAGTAAAGAAAAACAATATATATTTCAGGGCATGGAAAATAATTCCTATCCCATGGAGACTTGGCAATAGTGCTGGCTGTTCGATGGTTTGACATTTGTCATCACAGACCTTAGAGTCTCAGTGTGGTGACTGCACCTCCATTCATCTCCAATCAAATATCATATAAGGTGCAGGCAAGGACCATGTCAATCCCATTGGTGGGCCAAAACTGGCCTGGCCATAATCCAACGTGAAGAGTCCTATAGAGAGAGAGGAGGGGTTGAATGTTCACAGCTCTTAACAGAATCTTAACACACTAATTGAGAAATGGAATACAGTAGTATTTGTTTAAAAAAAAAAATCTGCAGCAGGGTTTGTGAATAGTGGTTCTAAAACATCCAGGTTAAGGAAAGAAAGCACAACAAGAGTGAGGAAGGAACAATTAAGATAATGACACAAGAGGAGCCACCACCGGGGAAACTTTCCTGAAATGACAAGTGGGAAGGGGCAGGGCAAAGAGGAAGTAAGGAGGCAAAATAAAGATATTTCTCTTTGTTACGCCAGCCTCTGAGGAGAACAGCCTTTACAACGCAGGAATTACCCCGCACTACCATTACAACGCGGGGATTACAACGAAAGTCGTTACAACGACTTTCGCTGGAGGGCACTGTTGGATAGGGAATAGTTTAATTTTCTATCCAACACTTTCCCTACTGTCAACGTGGGCTGGAGTTGGAATAGAAAATTCAACTATTTCACTATCCAGCACCCTCCAGTGAAAGTCGTTGTAACGACTTTCGTTGTAATCCCCGCGTTGTAATGGCATGCGGGGTAAAAGCCCGCGTTGAAATGACATACAACCGCCTCTGATAGGCACACCATTTTGGTACAAACTGAGGTTTACAGACTTTACTAAATCTGGGTTTACATCCAAATAAGTTTGGCTGCATAGGAACACCCATGCTCTATTCATGTAGCACCTTCCCAAGGTAGGAGAATGCAATGCAGTGTTAGTAAAAATGTTTGCATTCTTTTTTGGTGTAAAATCCGACACTAACCAAGCTTTTTGTAGCTTTGTAAATCCAAATATGTTTAGTATTGGTGCTTTGCGAAAAAAGCAGCACAATCACCACCATAAAATGACAGTCGATTACACATTAAATCCCTAAGGGGAGAATAAAGGAGGTTCAACCTCAAGTGTTTCCTCCAAAATCTATACACACAAACAAGATCACATGAGGGTTTGTAGGTAATCACAGACCTAATGATTATTTGGAGCTTATTTAGGAATGTGGGTCAACTAAAGATTTCTGAGACTCTAGACCTTGTTAAGCTGGAAGAGCAGTCAAAACATGTTAGTAATGTAATCATTTCAGGTCAGGTGATTCATTGTTAATCACCACCTGGCCGACACCCTTCTAATGTTTTTAAGCATACCAGAGGTAGTCACCAAACAAAGGAATCCTTTGAGTATACCTCTATGTGTATTTTAAACTTTAGGAGTAGGTTGTAGACATTTTAGCGATTCTAAAAGATGCCAGATGTACTAAAGGACGACTACGACAATCCGACAGTTCTTGGAGTACTCGCAATATTGAATGTTAATCATAATTGATTTCCATCGTGAGTATCAATGTGGCTCTAAGGACAAAACAATTAAGTCCCTTAATTAGAAACCACTATCCCATTAAATGTGTTTGGATGGCTCCCATTTCTGGAAAACAAAATACGTTTAAAATTCAGAATTATTATAGTAAGTGCCAGGTCAGAAGGATTTGCAGCACTGACTTCACACTACAGTCTGATACCTTTTCTTGCGTTTCGCTGGCTTTAGTCTCCTGAATCAGAGTTCATTGTCTTTCAAAGACTTGCAAGGAAAGTTTACATTTCTTTCATCACATATTGGATGCAAAGCCACTCCGAATATATTAGGATATCTTCGCTGTAAGCAAAGCCTCCAATGTACAAATGAATATAAAAGCATCATACATGTTATGATAATAAAACATACTCAGAAAGCACACAATAAACAGGAAGAATATCAGCACTGTCTTTAGATAAATGTTAAGTCCTTTGATGTGATCAGAGCTAACATTTTGCCAGGTTGGTTGATTTGATTATCTGCTGACAGGAGACAGCTGGGTATTAATTATATACTCAACAGCAAGCTGTGCATAATCCTGAAACCTAAATTAATAATTGTTTGAAAGTTTAATGAGAACTTCCTCTACGTTTTATGTTGAACGTTGGAGATATTATCAACTGATTGTAAACTCTTCTGCTAAAGTACTTTTTGTTCTTGGAACACTTCAATAATTTTTGAACAGCCATAGGCTCAAATGAATCTACATTTTATATATAAATCCTATGTACATAAGTGTTTTATTCATGGAAACTGCAATGATGATTACGTCATTTTAATACGATCTACATTTGTTTATACATTATCTGTCAACATAACTATGTTTTATTTTATAGGTGATTGCATAAACTTATTAAAAATTAGCATTATAATCTTGTATTTCCACACAAAGTGCATTCAGTTGTGTGAAAGCCATAGTCTAAGCCATTTTGTTCCGAAACAAACACAAAAAGACACAAAAGAGACTAACCTTGCAAAAAGCAGTGTGAGCACCAACCCTTTTCTCCATTTTGGAACCTAATAATATGAAGGTACATCTGCTGCTAGACAAGTAAGCTGACCTAGCACCATCAGTGTTGTCCTAACCTGTAATAAGAAATTACTATCCACTGAAGTAAAGTGTGGATCGATTAATTACCACGACCAGGACGTATGTGCAAAAGTCCCAAGCGACTGCAAAGCACTCTCTCTAAATGAGAATAATGTACAATTTGCTCAAGATTTCACCTGATTGCAGGATGAGCAAGCCAGAATTCTTTGCAGTCTTTATCTTTAATTTATTTTCAGCCTATATTTGCATACGAATTAAGAACCTCTTTTAAATGTTGCACCTGGTTACCACCTGCTCTCATTTGCTCTTACCATGCGAATAATTAATACATCGCAATATCGATTGGGCAATATAGAATTGCCTAAAAGGAATCTCAAAACCAGTTGCAAAATGCCGAATCCTAAAATATTTGCAGAAGTGTGCTGTTTTGAGAAATCATTAGTGGCGTTCTGTACACTTTTGACTGCTGCAAATCAGTTAGTGACCAGTTGGCGATTGACTAATGTTTAATATATCATGTCTTAGATGTTTGCTTGCCTTATTCCTTTTGCAATCTTTGCCCGTCTGTGAATATGTGAAACAGCGCCTGTGAATCTCAATACTCGGATTTTTAGCACAATTTCTCAACAAGATAATCTCTGAAGTTCCTAAATACTATACACAGGGCCTGAACAAAGGGACGTCAATTTAGAAACATTACCGTAAATATATTTCTGTGAAATTATGGATCTGAATCAACGTCCATAGATTTGGAAAAATTACATTATTATTATTTCAACCTATTTTTGACTCTTTTAAGAATGCCTTTGTCTTCACCAGGTTTTTGAGTTGCACGTACTTTTTCCTGGATATGTTTGTGGATTGTTTTGGTTTTGTTCCGCTGGGTCCCTCTGGCCTCCCACCCCCACTTCCACTGGTGCCTCTCTGCCTTCTACTGGTGCACCTCCGACCTCCCCGTCTCTCCTGCTGAGTCTAGACCCGGGTACCCCTGGGGTTCCCTGCCCTCCCTATTAGCCCCTTCCTCTTTGTGGATTGATTGGTTCTGAAATACATTTACACAATCATTTGTCCATTGTTTCCTTGAATGATAGCTGTTGAATTTGGAATAAAATACATTTATGAAAATAATGATTTGGTATAACCAGTTATGTAAAAAAAGTTACCTTTTCCGATGTCACGAACTATACTGGTGTGTTTTTACAACAGTAATAATGAGAATCATTTTCGGGCATATTTATTACACCCTTGCACTGCTGTAACGTCACTTTTTGTGACACTTAAGCGGCGCAAACCACAAATTCATATTTATGAGGTCACCCAAATCCACTTTGCGTGGCGTTGAATAGCCTTATAAATATGGAGTAAGTCAGTGCGGTGTAAATCGCTGCACTGTCTTACTGTGTTCTAGAGAGGCATTCCATGGGCATTGCGGTGGGTGTTCCCATGCAACACCCATGGATTTTTATGCTTCACCAGATTTACAAAACCATGTCAACATGGGGAGGCTCCAAAACCTTACACCTCCCCAGAGGAGGTGCAACAAGAAGAAATAATCAAGGTGCCCTTGCATGCACAAAAACAATTCTGCCAACAATACAGGCACCCTTGCATCATGGTGCCAGGCTGTCTGCATTGGCTTTAGTGCTGAAACGGCACCAGCAGAATGGGGAAAGGACAGGAATGTACTGTATTGGGCAAATATGGTACCTTCCTGCCCTTTCTTTTGATGAAGGGCAGAGCAACAAGGTGGCTTGGGGCCCGATGTAGGTAAATCCCATTTACCGATTTTGAAATACCGAATCCTACCGATTCGGTATTCAAAAAATCGGTAAATGGGATGTAGGTCCCAACATCTGGATTCGTTACCGAATCCTTAACAATTCTTAAATTACCGATTTGGTAAATACCGAATCGGTAATGCCCATTCATTCCTATGGGCTTTGAAGCCCATAGGAATGATTAGGCATTACCGATTCGGTATTTACCGAATCGGTAATTAAAGAATTCACAAGGGTGCAGGGGGTGTCACTTTGACACCCTCTAGCACCCCCAAAACGGCCATGTGTGCAATGTGGCACACAGACATGCCCTAAGGGCACGTCTGTCTGTCACATGGCACATGTGTACATGCACAGATGTGCATGTACACAGGAATCGGTTTTTTACCATGGATTTGTATTCCATGGTAAAATACCGATTCTGTAAGCCATGTGCTGCCGGAACATAGGCTACCTACATTGCATTTTCGGTAATTTTACCGAATCGTTATCATTACCGAATCGGTAAATATTACCGACTCGGTAAATTTACCGATTCGGTAATGATAACGAATCGGTAAAATTACCGAAAATGTGCCCCTACATCTCCATAGCCCTTTACCGATCGGAAACGGCCGAAAATCGGTATTTTCGGCCGATTCCGATCGGTAAAGGGCTACCTACATCGGGCCCCTGGTGCGTTGCCCTATGCCAAATCGTCATAAATGAGGCCCTCTGTTTTTAGCTTTTGGGCAGAGAACCCCTTATGCAAACCAACCAAGGTTTAAAAATCAGGGGCCAGATGTGCAAATGGTTTTAGAGTTTACAAGCCTTCTGATTCAGTGAATCAGAGGGTTTGTGAATGCTAAAATTCTTTTTCAAATGAACTAAGACCATTTTCGGATTCGTTAAATGGGTTTAGGAAACCATACCGAATCAGTTTTGGAAACGACCTTTTTAGGGTGCCCATTCCACATACTGATTTCTTTAGGTATGTATTATTGTTTTGTGACTCCAATCTGGTAACAAGAAATTTATATTTTACTCACTACACAACTGTAGTAAGTAATCCATTATCGAATTGGAAGGAACTCTCAAGGTGAATAAGTAGGTTGAACATGTGTATTCATGTGTTCCCTTGTTAAAGCCAGGGACCAGATATTGCAAGGAAGTGTAGTCACATGTCTCAGTATTATTATTCCCAGCAAGATAGCAACTTCTGCATCACACAGATCCTTTTCACAGCAATAGAGCAACAACAAGACGTTTGGGCTCCATTTGTGATCAGGGCAGTAGCCAAAAGTAAGCTAATTTATTGTGCTTCCGAAGAGACGATTTAGATCAACAGAAGTGCCGTAAAACACATAGGGCCTCATTTATGAGCCTGTGCGTCACTTTTACGCCGCTGGTGCGTCACTTTTTGTGACGCATCGGCGGCGTAAAACATGCCTCCTGTTGCGCCCTATTTACAAAGTGACGCATCTAAGCAGATGCCTCACTTTGTAAACCCCTGCGCTACATTATACCTGCGTCAGGTATAATGTATGCAGAGGGGGCGCTCCACCGCAAAAAGCCTCGTAATAGTGACACAGTGAAATCTATGAGATTTCACTGCGTCACTTTTATGACGCTGTTGCGTCAAAATCTTGCGCCTGCCTCACAGCAGGCGTAAGACTGACGCAAGCCCATTCACATGGGGCTTTCCCCATGTGAAAGGGCGCATTGATGGAGTTGCGTCACTTTTGTGACACACTCCAGCAATGCGTCACTTTTGCGCTTACAGATACGTCAGAAATACTGACGTACCTGTAAGTCCTTGCGCAATGATGCGTCATATTGCAAATATGACGCATCATTGGGGTCGCAAGGAGGGCGCAATGAAACGTGACGCATCGCTGTTTTCTCGCAGCGATGCGTCACTTTTCATAAATGAGGCCCATAGGCTTTACGTGTTCTGATTGACAAGCTAAGAACCATCTAGAGCTTCATTATAATTTTATGATGGTGTCCATGAAGTTGTAAAGATGCCTAAGTTTGAAGTATACGCAAGTTAAAAGTACAAACTCCAGGCTTGGGCTTCAGTCACCATCCAATAGTTGGCCTCCGTACAATTAAGAGGGTTCCTCCAGTCCATTGAGGGCTCCAATACTCCTATAGAATAGAAGAAATATAAAGCTGGATTATTTGGCAGGACATTTTGGATAACTCTGTACTTTAATTGCATGTACATGCTTGGTCTGTATATTGATAGACTGGTTGGTACCATCTGATTCAAATGGGAGTCTGTCTGGAGTTTCCCACTAAAAGATTCCTACTGCAATCCTAGTGGTGCTAGAAATTAAAGCAGCCCTATGACTCAAGCCACTGATGTTGTGTAGCGCTCTTGGTTCCTTACGTCGTGCTTTTGCACCTGTTGATCGAGCACATTTCTACAGCCAACTATTCTGTGTGATTTCCCAATCATGCTTGTGGCTTGAGGTAAGAACACATAGGTCTTACAAAGGCAATAACTTTCATCTCTCTTTTTTTTCTGTTGTGGAGAAATAAAAAAAATGGTCTGCCAGTGCGTGTATGATTGTCACATCTTGGTTGCTCATGCCAGTAGTATATGGTTGATTCACAAATTTTAAAGAAAGAAAGATCAAAATCCGAATCATGGAACACAAAAGTAGTATAAGGCAAAAAAACAAAAATTCGAGCGTCGCAATGCATTGACTAGAAGCAGGTCATAGTGTGGCATAATTACACTTCACAATCTTAGAAGTCATTTTAAATACGCCGTACATGGATCCACACAAAAGACTATCTCAAACTGAATTTTATTCGGTCAAGAAACTGGACGCCATTTTTATAATTGTAATGCAGTTATTTAGGATGCTCCTGGTTGTTACAGTTTTGGCACAGTATGAAAGAGGAAATCTAGCCATTTTGCTGCACCATTTACACTGAGGTTAATAGATACTTGCAGAAGGTTTGAGGTTTGCTCCCTGCGAGTTATGGTGCCAAGCCTGTTCTTTTTCTTTTTTTGTATTGCGATTCACCCAGCACTCGTGCTGAGAGGCATGCAAAGTTAGGTTCTGATGGTTTGTGGTAGCACCTTGGGCCATATTATCAAGAAAGGGCGATACATTATCACCGCTTTTATCGGCAGGAAACTGCAGATAAAGCAGCGATAATGGGCTTGATAATATGCCCTTGCGAATTCCCATAGAAGCCCAGGTTCTGGTGTTAACCTGGGCTTCTATGGGAATTCACAAGGGCATATTATCAAGCCCATTTTCTCCGCTTTAGCGGCAGTTTCCTGCCGATAAAAGCGGCGATAATGTATCGCCCTTTCTTGATAATATGGCCCCTTGTGAGTTATGAGTTATGGGTCTTATAAGGTAAATAGTTATAGGATATCTCTCACAATATGGAATGTCTGTTGCTTTAAAATGTGCTTCTCTGAGCACTTACGTTCACTTGGGCGGGACCTTTAATTCTTGTTTGCGCAGAACTACTGCATCACATTCAGGGTCATCATTTCATCTGTTTGTCAGTGGTTCTCCCAGCATCGCATTTGTAAAGATGTAAGGGAGTCCGCAGCGCGCTCCATAGTTTTATCTATCAGTCTTCACTCAGTACACTGGTAAGTGGAATCGTCACGGAATGTTTGCGTATTGTCACCTTTGAGCATTTATTTTGAAGTGCATGTTATAGCTATTTCACACGGTTCACAGTGAAACATGGTCATTTTAGTCTGGTATTAACTTCATTAATTGTGGCATCTACCCTGGTGTGTTCACAGTCTAAGCACTCACATTACTCTTGTACTGCTCAGCTTTTTTGCACTCATACAGCATTTTTGGTTTACAATATTAACACCTGATGTGATTTGAATCGCAAAGTTTGGAGCAATTGCTATGAAAAGCTCACGGACGTAGCATACACAGGAATATTGGGTGCACAGTTGTGGTACTTAGAAGCCAACAGGCACTACGATGCACTTTTTTAAGCTGTTCAGAAGTTCTTCCATTTTCGCAGCCGGTAGTGGGAGTACCTGTCAGGCGGTGACGTGGGGGGGGGGGGAGGGGCAGGGTGGAGCTTAGTAATGTATGGATTATGGAGCTTTACAGGTAAGTAAACATATACATAAATAAAACGAATTTTGTTTATGTGCACTGCATCACCAAATGCGATCCAGAGCACGCAACGAAATTCGTTTTATTTATTTATATGTTTACTTACCTGTAAAGCTCCATAATCCATACATTACTACCCCCCACCCTGCCCCTCCACCTCCCCACTTCACCGCCCGGCAGGTACTCCCACTACCGGCCGTGGCAGCATTTTCCATGCAAAATGTTTTAATATTTAGGTGCTGTTATTCACTCAGGTGTAATCTTATTGTTTGGAGGCACCTGAAGCAGAGTCAACCGACCCAAATGCATTAGGTATAGACATACAGATTGATATTCATGTGATACTTTGATGATAATTCAGTAATAACACTGAAATTACCACAAAATTATGGGATACTGACTGTGTCAAAAGGATTGGTGTGAATAATGAACACTAAAAGCCCTACAGAAGTGTGAAAAGGGTATCATTTACATTGTGTGATTGAAGATTTTAAAGAAGAACGGGAGGGTTTGGATGTTAAGTGTGACTAGGGAAGGCAAGAGGGATCCACTACCAGCACATAGGTTCATGATGACTTGGTGCAATACTGGAAACAGTGCACATTCCTAGTCAGCACAAGATAAACAGAAAGTAATTGCTGTGAATTTTATATAACAAGGAGTTCCCTTTCGGAACATAGTTCAGTACTTCACAAACTAAGCCATGCCCATATAAGTACATAGGGATGGTAGAGTGAAACTGTAAATGGATCATTAAGTCAGTTAAAGCTATTTTCATTACTCTGTTGGTAATTTGGACACTTTTGGTAATTTTAGTGCTAATACGTGCAATTGACCGTGGCCGTCCCAGGTTTGCAATAATTTATCAGGCTAATGCCAAATAGAGCTAGGTGTCTGATTCAACGACTCTAGATAACATCTGGCTGCTCATGCACCCATGTGATGGCAAGAATACATTTGGATAGCTTTCCTCCCATCAACTTTCATTGGTGGTGATTGTCCTTAACATGATTACCATAGTTAATGGGAAATGGGGTTTCATTTCAGAGAGGCAGCTGGAGAAATGGCTTCTGCATGCCTGAATAAAAGCAGTTTGGCAAATTACCAGCTGTCAACTGATGGAGGTAGTGACAAAAACAGAACAATACAGAACTCTTTACACGCAGGGTAATTGGAATAAATACACTTTAGAATTCTTAATGGGGATTCATATGAAGGCAAGAGAGGTGCCATCAGCTATGGTAGTAGTTACAAAGCTTGTGGTTTGTCACTGGGATGAAGCCACTAGTCTGCCATGAGATGAGCTATTTCCCGCCTCAGCTTCTGAGTCTTGGTGCGATTTGAGACCCATGACTTATTGTTTAGGGTTTGAAGAACGTACTTTAAGAAAGAAATTTGGGAATCGAATGGAGGTGGTTCACCAGAAAAAAGTACTAGGAATGATGGAAAAAAGATCCAAGTTCCATATTATGTGTACCCCATATTTTACACACAGACCCAACTCTTCAGTACTCCTCTAGACAGGTGAAGGAATCACAAGGCCATGATTAAATAGGGATGGTCAGTGCATTCACATTGTGCACAAAATGTGACATTTGTGGATCATAACATGACAGACCAAAGCAACAGTACAATAGGCAATCTGATACTGTTCACATAAATGTTATAACTGTCAGCCTTAGGTTGGTCTTCCCCAAAAAAGTTTGCCTTACTCCTCCCTTTTTTCTCATCTAGTTTATGGTGCTCTGGTGCATTTTACCACTGCTGACCAGTGACAAAGTGTGTGTGCTCACTCCGTAAACATGCTGAAGACGGCTTATACCAGAGGGCACATTTAATTTACTTAAAAGTCCCTAGTAAATTGGTACTATGGGTACCCAGGCACTGTAAATTAAATACTGCTAATGTGCCACCCACTGAAGTAGCCTTTCAAACATGTCTCAGTGCTGTCATTGCGGCCTGTGTGAGCAATTTGAACTGCCATTATGACCTTGAAAAAACCTTTTGCAAAGCCTAAACTTTAATTTCTAGTATATGTAAGTCTCATCCAGAGTAGGCCATACACAGCCCAGAGGGCAGAGTCCAGTGTATTTAAAAAGTTGGATATGCACTTTTAACTTTTACATGTCCTGGTACTTAGAAACTCTTAAATGTATTTTTCACTACTGCAAGGCCTACCTTCTGCATAGGGTATGATTGGGTTATCTTATTATATTGAAAGTGTGATAAGTTTTGATTGAGAGAAGGTAGATATGTTCAGTTTGATGTCTAAAGAATTGTCATTTAAAACCTGTTTAACAGTAAAGTTGGAATATAAGTCACAATTCTGAAAATGGCTCATTTAGAAAATTAAAATTTTCTTGTCCTAACCATTTTGTGCCTGCAGCCTGAATCCTGGGTCACATGACTAAGTGTATTTAACAGTTAGCCTTTGGTTATTTCTCCCAGACTTGAGACAAAGCATGACTAGGTGTTTGTAGAATGGGCCATCTTGACGTGATGGGGGTGGAGCTTTCACCTACCACAATTGCACGTCACAAAATCTCTGCCTCAGCATGCTCACAAAGCTCTTTACACTATTCTTTTGTGTTCCCAGACAAGCTGGGGCCAGGGCAGGAAGACATTCCAGACACCTTTGCAGTGGAAACCTCTAGAACCTTCTCCTACTTCAAAGATGGTACCAGTTATAAATATTTGACTCTCAGACCCAACTCTTCAGTACTCCTCTGGACCAGTGGAAAAATCACAAGGACTGTTTTGCTGTGCTGATGCAAGAAGGACTGCTATTTTGCTGCCCAGCTACTCTTCTGCCCTGTTGTCTTAGCGAAAAGGACTGGACCTGCATCTTGAAGTCAAGACCACGGGGTGACTCCAAAGGCTAGTAGGCTGGCCACCTGATCGGAGTTTCAGGGACAGAAAAGGCTACAACCACCTTGCACCCAGCAACTGGGCTTTGCTAGCTGTGAGGCTTGCCCCCCAAGTGGTCCAGCCTAGTCCTGGACCCTTGGATGTGAGTCTGAAGGTGCTCTGCAAGCCCAGTTGTGTTCTCTTGGGCAGAACTGATGCAGCCCGCCACAAATCCTCACAGTTCCACATCAGAACCGCTGCTGAGCGACACATACCTCCAGAGGACCTTGCATCTAAAGACTGATTTCGGGCTTCCTCGGAAGCACCACTGTGTGACAAATCCTCAACGCCGGACCTCGTATCTCTGCCACAGCTAATTGGAACTGCCCCTGCATGACATGGCACTGACCTATGGTATCCTTCAGTACTTACCCGAGGTGTATAGAATAAAAAAAAGACCTGAAACTAGTTAGGTTTGAAAACATATTTTGCATGAGGCTTTCCACTCAATTAACCTATGTTGCATGATCATTTTCTGGGTAAAACATTTGCTAGTAAAACAGTTTTTTTACTTGCTTATACTGAAATTCCTGGACTAGTTTTCAAGACTCAAGACCACAAGGATTGAATTTAGACCTCCTTTAGAAATATTTATTTAGATTTTGCTTTTGATTGATACTATGATGCTAGCTCCCAGGGGCGTAGCTTGGTCGGTATGATCGGAGGGGGTGTGAGCTTCAGATTTCCCAGCAGTCACACTTGGACGTCTTGTTAAGACATATCACATGAGAAACAGAACATGAGGAGATTGAAGAGGTGTGGAAAATGAGAGGAGTGCTTAGGGCCCAGATGTACGACCATTCATTTTTGCAAGTTGCAAATTGCGTCAAATTGTGAAACACAATTTGCGACTACCAAAAATGTATGTACAACAGTGTCTCAGACACTGTTTGGGATTCCCAATGGGGTCGAAAATTGCATGCCTCATTAATATTCATGAGGCTCACGCATTTTGCGATCCCATTGGGAATGGCTCGCATTCACAGGGATGCTGCCCTGCTGGAGTCAGCAGACCTCCATGTCTGTAACTGCTTTTGTGCTGTGTGCATACCTGTGGAGGCATTTCCAAACCTGCTCCTGCTCCCCTTTTTCCTCCATTGGACCTGTCGCCGCGCCCTTGCCCTTGCTCACCTCCCGCCGCCGCATCTTATTAGACCTGTGCAGCCGCTGTGTGGGGGAGAGTCTGGACTGTTGGGGACTACAGTTCCCAGCTCTCATCGCGGCTGGAAGCCGCCTACCGCAAAAAAGCATCGGGAGGTGCATGAATTACAGCCTCTCTGCCCGCGTCGCGGGAACGTCCCGGGAGAAGCCCGGGACAAGGACGGAACAGTCTGTGGCAGTCCGGGGCAGGACGGGGCCGGGCTGGGTGACAAACCCTGGCCGTCCCCATATCGTGAGTCATTTAAACTTATCTAAGTTATAAGGACACTGATCTGTTATATTTGTGTTATTACCATTTCATTGTTTCATTCATGATAGCTTTCGGTTTTTAACATAAGTATTGTGGGGTTTGTTGGCGGTTTTAACAATGTCTAAACAGAAAACAGTGAAAAACCCCTCAGTGCCTGCCACACTGGATAATTATTTAGTTAAAGTAGTCAAGAAAATTAATAATGACCGGCGAGTATCGCTGGGTCGTGGTAGTCCCCCAGCTCTGTCTATTCCTCTAGGCGTACCTGCATTAGATGATAGTTGCGAAGCTGACAATGTGGATATTATCAATAATGAGGTACCAGTGCTAGCTGCACCCAACCAGGCTGTGATGGATGACTTCTCTGACACACCAGCACAGGCTTCCCCGGTCCGTAGAGTAGTCAGAGCTTGTAGGAAACTGCCAATTAAACGAGGGGGTAACCGGAATAAAAAAAGAGTAGGAACCCCCCCAAAAGTACAGTAGGCGAGGAGGATGCCGTGGAAAAGGAAGGTACAGCTAAACTGAACACTGAGCAATTAGATTTCCTCCTTAGCCTTATTGGTGCCAAGTTAGAAAGCATCATTAAACCCTTGGTGGCTAAATTAGATCTGATTTCCGCAGAAGTAACCAGATTAGGGGGCCTTTTGGATACTCACATTGCCCTGTTTGGAAAACCTAAGATCACTGAGAAGGGCACTAGAGAGAGTAATGATGTAAAAATCCCATCTGAGGGGAGGCACAGTGTTAATGAGACAGTGCTACTAGATAGCCCACCAAGAATTTGTCAGGAAAATAAGGCCTTAACAGTAGCTGAGAGCAAAGAAGGGTGGACAAAAGTGAAGAGAAGGCGTTTTATTAACCTCCCCCCTGATTGTGCCCCCTATGTGGTCGTCTTAACTAATGTCCCGCCTCTTGAAACATGCACAACCCAGTCCCAACAAGAAACACATGACTCCTTAAAAAATAAAACAGTTTGATGGTTGCATAGGCAATGTGGGTTTCCTGTGGCCTATTCCGACCAAATATTAACAACTAGAAGGGCCAACTGGATTGGCAACTCTACAAAGAATAGCAGGGGTGACTGAGTTATTATTAATTTTAAACACCCCCAACATGCCGCTACTGTCTTGTTAAGAGCAGCATCTTTACCGATTGCTGATAACAGTGTTTGTGCCCGTCCACTTGGTTATTTTTATAGCCACTTAATTAAAGGCCCCCCTAATGACAGTAATAGTATCAGGCAATTTCCATTTATCTACCAGCCAGGTCTGGATATCCCATTGCGAAATTGATTTCATGCCTTAAATAGCTTGGACACTAATGATTGACTTCGCCAGGTTCTCGAGCCCTCCTTGTGTGAGATCTCAGATACCTCTGTAACTGAGATAAGTGAAAACACGTCGGGCCATGAGCCGATCCTGGTGGACAACTTAGATTTGATCAATGACTTTGGGGTTTTATCAAGTGGAAATCAAAGGGAGGAGGATGGTAGTAATGTAATTACAATACCAGATAGCATTGCAACAACGGGTAAAGGGATAACAATTGCTAGCTGGAATATTGCAGGGTTGAAATCAAAGGGAAATGTTCTAGGCTGGTCGGACCTTATTAATACCTATGATATTCTATGCTTCCAAGAAACGTGCTGCAGGGAAGATGTTAATTTTGAGGGGTTTGTCTCTTACAACCTACCGGCGCAGGGCACTGGACCAGGGAGAGCTAAAGGTGGTCTATTGATATTAGTATCGATCTATCGCCCGATTGTAGTTAAAAGGTACATAAACGTGGGAGCACATGTGCAGATCCTCTGGTTATTTGAGGATCAAGGACGTAACATTCTACTGGTAAATTACTACAATAACATTTTTGATAGCTCAAAGGTAACAGTAGTACATGATCTGGCAAGTGACATTGAAAATCTAATTTTAGAAGTAAATGTTTCTTTTGATTTCATTTGGGTTGGCGATTTCAATACTCCATTATGTGAATTTTCAACACAAAAAGTCTGTGGGTTCACAAATAATGCCAGATTTGACGACCTGCATTTTGGACATAACAGCTATGGTGAGGCACTACACTCATTTATGGGCTGCTATGAGCTGGAAATTCTGGGTTTTGCAAAAGATAAAAACGGTGAAACTATTCCTACCTTTAAGAATCGGCACACTAGTTCGGTCATTGATCATGTGATCATTTCTTCTAACATCATTTCTAGTTGTGCTGTACCTAGGATTGAAGAAACTTCTATAAGTGACCACAATTGTATCATCCTGGAAACAATTCTCTGGGGGGGAAGTTCTGTTAAAATTTGTACTACAGTTACCAATGTGGAACCACACAGACCAAATGGAGTTAGACTAAGATGGGCAGGGGACAAAGCCAATGAATTAATCGGTACTATTGTCAGGGACTGTCTGGTAGATATTACCTGTATCCTTGATAATAGTACCGACCACAAGCAGGTTTTATTCTCTTTTAACGATATTAATAAATCCATTGATGCCAGGTTCACTAGGCCCAAAAGTGTTCAGAGTAGAAACGGCCCAGGTTGGTTCGACCACACGTGCACTAGTCTATTAATTGAATTGAAACATGCACTTGCCAAAAGGCCGAGGTAATTATATAAGAAATTTAAGAGCAGAATATAAGCATGCCCTGACACGTAGGAGGTGTGAGTTACAGCAGTTGGCCTGGGATTCACTGAATCAAGCTGCCAAATTATCTAACAGTACTCTGTTTTGGGCTACTGTTAACTCTCCTTTTCTGAAGGGAGAAAATATACCAGAGTTAACCTTGAATGTCCCGAGCGATGGCTGGGTTGCCCATTTTTCAGATATTTTTGATTCAAATAGCTGTGCAGATCCCAACCTTAGAAGGTGGGCTGTTCTACGATTGAACATTACGGTTAGGGAGGTTGAACTTGCCATACCTGCTAGCAAGGGGGGTAAAGCCCAGGGCCCCGATGGGGTGCCTGTGGATGTGTATAAAGCAGTCCCTGAGATGTGGAGCCCTCTCTTGGCCATTGTTTTTAACGCTGCAGTATGTACCGAGGCCCCCAAAACATGGGGGGAATCTATTATTATTCCAATATACAAAAAGGGCAGTGGATCTGATGTGAAAAATGACCGCCCCATTTCCCTTCTTGACTCCTCAGTTAAGATCATGAGTAGAGTCATGCTGGCTAGGCTAGAGGAATGGGTCAAGCAAGAGGGTATTCTTGCCAACAGTCAGTATGGATTTAGAAAGGGTCGGGGAACACTCGATCAGTGTATAAACCTTGATTTACTGATCGGGAAATATACTGAAGCAAAACAAGGATCACTGTACCTTTGTTTTGCAGACCTAAGTAGTGCTTTTGACATGGTGACCACTCTATTTTATGGCCAACCCTGTTACAGCTAGGAGCACCAGAGGGTATCATCTTTTTTCTCACAAGAATGTACGGGAAACTACAAACATCTGTGCGTTACGGCGTTAAAGGTGAATGCACCCCAACATTTAGTGTCAAAAGAGGGATTAGACAGGGCTGTGTACTGGCCCCCCTACTTTTTATACTATTTATTAACGGAATCGATGCAATTTTAAAAAATGTTAAAGCGGATGCCCCCCAGATCAAAGGAGTACTCGTTCCGGTGTTACTATTCGCCGACGACACCGTTTTGCTCTCTAGAACCCCTTTGGGATTTCAGCGTCTGCTCAATAGATTTTCTGTCTTTATTAAAGACAGAAAACTGATCAATAATAAGGGGAAAACGCACACTATGACGTTTGGGGCTAAAAGTACATTTTTAAATGCTTTTTTCATTGATCAAGAAAAGGTGCAACAAGTAAATAAATTCTGTTACCTTGGTATAACCTTTTCCAAAGATATAAAATGGTCCAATGAATTCAGCAATATTCACACTAAAATGGCTAAAAGTGCCCATGGTGTTTTTAGATTTGCTGCAAAGGTGGGGGACCGATGCACCAGGGATATGCTTAAGATTTACCAAGCTAGATGTGTTACAATTGCACTCTATGGGGCAGGTGTGTGGGGTCACAGAAGTGACCATCATTTACAGCAGGAGGATAACTCTTTCTTATAAAAGCTCCTGTCTTTACCAACCTCCGCACCGACTGAGTTAATCCATCGGGAACTGGATTCCAATTCTCTAACTGATCTGTTATCCCTGAGGCCACTTATGATTTGGCGGTAAATTTGGCTTCAGGAAGAAAAATCTTTTAACAGATCAATCATTGAGGATTGTATCTCGCTGGATAAACATCTAAATATACCCTGGTTAAAATATGTTGTTGTTTGTTTTTCGGAGATATTTAATCTAAATGTTTTGATTGATCCCAGTGCAGCATCCCAGATACCCAAATTTGAGTTGAAAATCAAATTCTTGGCTTTTACTGCAAGGAAGCGGGCCTTAGCCTATGGATCTTTATCTACTGTTATGTTTTATAATAGTTATCTCACTGTTGGAGGTTTCCCAAATTACTTTGTATGGGTGACAAGACCATCCCACAAGTTTGTGCTGACCAGACTGAGGTTTGGAGTAGCACATCACTTAGTGGCTCTGCCAAACCTTAAGAGACACCTGCTAGGGCCATGTATGTGTGATGGAGTATCTAAACAGAGCACTTTGCACTTCTTACTGTTTTGTAAACTGTATATGAATTTCCGTACTGCCTATCTGAAGCCTATGTTTGTCAAATATGGCGTACGTACAGTTAACCAGGCAATGAGTTTAATTTTTAATTTGCAATCTGTCGATATCTGTTTTTATACTGCAACGTTTTTACCTTAGTGTATTAATGTTAGGAAAAGTATGTGTTTTTAAGAACCACGTCTGTAATGTCTTGGTCGTTCCTTGCCCTGAAACTTGATGTATTTCTTTATTCTATGTATGATTCTCTTTTTTCTTTTTGTGCTTTTATGGTCATTTTATATGTACCGAATAAAGCTTCATGAATTGAATTGAATAAAGCAGTTTTTTTTAAAGGAATGCATTTAAAAAAAAAAATTTAACTATTCAGTTTCATTTTTTTTAGTGCAGGCAGTTGTCCCTGGGACCACAGCCTGCTCTTAACAAATATGTTTGCACCCATACACAAAGAGGAAGGGTTTCCCTTGGGACCCCTTCCCATTTGTGAATGGTTTACCACCCTTTTGAAAAGGGTGGTAAACTGCGAATGGTACATGACATTTGCACTCGCTAGTAGGAAGGGACACCTTTGGCTCGTCCATTCCTAATAGCAACTCACAAACCATATTTTGCAAGTCGCTAATAGTTTACAAAACCATGTAAACCTGAGGTTGCACCAAAACCTTATGCCTACCGAGGTGAAGTGTAATGAGGAAAATATCTTTATTTCTCCTTGTTTATTCCTCAATGTGTGCTGCATAGGTACACACATCAATGGATTGTTTCTGTGCAGGAGGTGCCCCTTCCTGCACTTTAACAATCCTGTCGACAACGCAGGCAGTGCCTGCATTGGCACTATGCTGCCAAAATGGCACCAGCACAAGGGATAAGGACAGGAAGTCCCCTATTTGATAAATAGGGTGCATTCCTGCCCTTTCACTTTGACTTGGGGCAGCGCTGCTAGTTGACTTGCTGCTTTACCCAACACCAAATCACCATAAATGGGCCCTTACTTTTTTAAGCATCTGTTCCCCGCAGACTATAAATTTTAAAAGCGTTAATAGACAAGTGCTGTTGTATTCAGTAACACTTAATGGAATAATGAGAAATTACAATCTAGCAAGCATTAAAAATGCAAAACTCTTTGATACATCTGGCCTACTTGACTAGGCTTCTTTTTAACGACAGTCCTTCTTGTTAATTATCTCTTTCCTATGTTCTTATTTAGATTTGCTTAGAATCAAGAATTCCAGTGTTCAGGGTGCTGTTTATTTATTTCTTGTATTTGTAAAGCGCACTATTGCTTTTCCTTCGAGTCTCTATGTGTAATTCAAGATACCGTTTGAAGCAATAAACAAGAGGTCTTTTGGGCACATTTTTATTTGCTTCATATACTATAGTATATTCAGCTTCTTTGTTAAGTGTAGGGGCAGCAAGTCCAATACTTTTGTCCCTATTTTGTAAAGGGCCCGCTGTCTCCATTTTTCATATTTGAATTTAGAATCTTACTGTTTGAGCTCACAAACTGACACGATTTGTATTAAGACATTTTCTGCGAAATTAAAGTGGGTCGAGTGACAAGTGGATAGGGGCAGATTTACAAGAAACTGACGCATCTGTAGAGATGGGTCTATATGGAGGGCCCTCAAGCGCAAGAACAAACGTTACGTAGGCCATGGTGGCACTTGTGCAGGTATCGAAAATAAACAAATAATAAACAAATGTAAGAGGTAGAAAACAGTGTGTTACAAGAGAAAGTGACGGGTGCATGTTCCACACGAGAACCAAACACAGGTAGAAAGATAATACCGCAATAAATGGCAGACTCTCAAACCACAAGAACACACTGGGAAGACACTTCCATAGTCATGTACAGTAGATGTTTCTATAATGGAAGGGCTTCCTTCAGATAATAGAGAGGGCATGGATTACATTTGGAAGTGTCTTTGAAGGAGACGTAGGTCTTTACAACGTGACGGATCTCCCTAGATGTGTCACGTTGTAAATTGGCCACACTGTTTAAGCAAGGGGCTTGCAAATCTGCCCTTTAGTATTTGTGTAAAATGAGTGCTACTTTGAATAGTATGTGCTTCAGGACCAGGAGTCAGTGTCATTATGACGTGTAGCTAGATATGTGGTCATTTTTCGTTAAAACGAACAGCAATCTAAATATTGAATTTTGGATGCACTGTGCGTGTCTGATTGAGCTTTTATGCTAGGCCGAACTAGGAGGCATTACCATGGTCCATCTTGGATTGAATGTATGTGGCCACGACTTCATGCATGAAGGATGGAAATGGGAGAATTTTCCTTAAAGTTTTAAGTTGAAAAAAACTGGATTTTGCTACTGTAAACATCTGGAGCTCAAGTGTCTAGAGTAGGACTCAGGTTACAGATAGTTGAAAAAAGGGAGGGACATTTGCCCATGAATGTAGGCCATAGAGCACAAATCCAGTGAGAGGTTTTCTTAAAGACTGGAAAGATTTCTGTATTGGAAGGAATTTAAGGGTAGTCTTTTGTGGTGGACAAGACACGATTGACATGATTGTTTCTAGTATGGTTGCTAAAAGGCACACAATAAACAGAAGGCAGGAAATTATTGATCTCTGTGAGAATACCTACCAGTCTGTTTTTTTTAGCTGAACATCATTACTAATTGAGATCTTCGACTCTGAAAGGAGGCAATCCATTCTAAGACTATTCAAACTATGGACACTCGTTTTATAGTCTATGTAAAACAATTGAGTGGGCTTTGGTATAACTGAAATAATGCCCTTATCAATAGAAAGGTGTGATGGACTTGAGATCATTTATTCTTTCTGTAATAGCTCTTAGTTTGTTTTTATCCATCCGTCATAAAGCTATTGGTGATTGGAGTTTCTGGTGCTATTGTTGTTTGTTTATACAATGCATGCTTTTCACCTTCTCTTTGGAATTATCACCAACATGGATTGCTGTGTCCACATGTTATTGAGCTCGATTTCAAATGTAAGTGCAGTAACTTTGACTTACATGTTTCATATCTGGTCTCTTCTGAAATATATGTTGCCGTTTCTATCCCTGTATCATTTTACTTTAAACCAGTGTTGAACTATTAGTGAGTTTTGCGATGGAAAAGTTCCTTGCATGGTGATCGGCTTGTACACCTGCTCTTAGTGAACCAGCCGTCACTCAGAGCATTGGTAGCAAAATACGGTCATAAGTGAACATGGATCATATGTGTGTGCTATGACCTAGGTCTCTCACATGGATTGTGGTTTGGTTGGAACTGTAGCGACACAAAGTGTTACCTTCAGAGAGGTAAAGGGGTACTACTCTTCCTAAGAGTTAAGAAGCACCACCACAGCATGTGTGTGTGTGCCGGTGGAAGCAGTACTTGGAGGTCTGTGTGTGTGTTGCTACACAACTGTGTTATTAACATGTGGCCATGGTAGCAGTACATGGAGGCCTGCATGCAGGTCTACACATGGTGCACTGGTATGTCTGAGTGGACATAGAGGCCGCACCTCGGACACTACACATATGTTTCCATGGAGCGCCAAGGATG
This sequence comes from Lissotriton helveticus, assembly GCF_964261635.1. Lineage (NCBI taxonomy): Eukaryota > Metazoa > Chordata > Amphibia > Caudata > Salamandridae > Lissotriton > Lissotriton helveticus. The sequence goes on along the minus strand of NC_136063.1, from coordinate 355,486,420 downwards.
CATGAATGCATGGGATTATACAGTGCATCAAGGACCTGTTGGAGCCATATTGGGAACCCCAAGGACGACTGAAGGAGCATGTGGGGTAGAGGATGCCGTCAGACAGGTTTGTGGATTACTGTATTCCTGAAAGCTGAAAGGTGGATACTGGAGGAAGGAAGACCTAGGCTCTTCAGAACTTCAAAGGGGGCTTGTTTTGTTCTGGCAGAAGTCACTGGACAAAGGGTAAGGTCACATCTGAGGGAGGAGATGGAGCTGTTAAGGTAACCATAAAGAGTAGGGTTGGTGCCATTTGATAACATTTTTCAGGCACCATCCCTGAGGCTGACATCCAGGTGTGAACCTCTAATCACTCCCACCACCTCTATTTGAGGCTGTCAAGTCTGGAGACTTTTGTGCTGTGACAAACTGGTCTCTGGAGGAAGAGCACAACAAAGGAGTGGACAATTCACAATGACCAACCCACAGAACAGGAACTTCAAAGACAGAGATGCTAAATCACAAGTCTGTCTGGAAATGGATTATTAAAGGGCAGCCTGAAATTCCCGTCGTAAAATTAAAGCTGTACATCAGCTTGGAGAAGTTCAGCATGAGTTCTTCCTGGAGGCTGAAGCACAAGCTTCTGCCAGACCTAAGATCTGTAGGCCCTATGATGAGGAAGAGATTGCCTGGAGGGTGGGAGGTCCAGTGTGGGTCCTACCTAAAGAATTCCAGGAGACAAATGTGAGATTCCGGTCCATCGAGAACAGTCGTGAAAGGGTTGCCCACCCGTGTTCGCGACGCAAACCCCGTATGCCAAGTAAGAAACCCAATTGGGCACCTGCTGAAAGAAAGGGTGAAAGCGATCCCAATATGCTACAAGCAGATCAAGTAGGAAACTAAGGGCCATCGCCTTGTGTGCACTGTGAGGACCCCCTACAAATCAGGAGGAGTGCGTAGTCCAGAGGGAGGACCATCTTACTAGGACATCTTGCAGTCATAATCGCCTAGTGGGTTGCGACCTGCAGAGTTGGAATCCATTTTCACCTGACTCAGTCCAGAGGCACCCAAGAACCACTTATGGATGAAGAAGAATACCTACCACTGGATCATAGGAGCGCTGTGGACGTCTGTTGGCACAGAGGCAGAATCCAGTGTTTTGGTCACTGCCTGGCTTGGAACGTACAGTCGGAAACTCCTGACTGCCATCCCAGCAAGTGCGGGAAAGACTGATTACTGGGCCATCGGACCTTAGGGAAATTTGTTCTGACTGATGCTCTCAGGTGCAGGGACACATGGACTTTTGCTAAAAATCCTCATAGAACTTCTAAGACTTAAACTCACTTGAGGTGCCATTAGGTCCCCGTCCCCATATATGAGCGGGAAAGAACCATAATCCATATATTGAGAAGTGAGATTTGAAAGCTGACTCTGCTAAAATTAGGGGTCCTCCCTTAAGAAAACTCTGTATATTATTTGCAGTTTGTTGTATTGTACTTGTTGTTAGTAGATACATACTCCTGTTTACATTAAAAGGAAGTATTTGACTAGGCAATCATTTTTTGAGGTTGCTGGGCATATTTTGAGTTGTCATTCTGTGCTCACATTTGCACTTAATTCTGCATGAAAAAGCCTTGGGTTGCTTGACCCATGCTACAACTGAGATTCAGGTAGAAGGCCTCAACAATCACGGTTGGGCCCAATAGCTTCTACTTGCCCGTGGCCCCCTGAATTGGGTTGTGACAGTGAGTGATGTGTTTTTTCTATTAATCTTGCACTTTCCTGCAAATGGAGCACACATTGCAATAATCTGTATAGCCACTGCCCTTTCTGGCTGCTGGGAGACATAAAACAAAGGACTCCACTGTCCTCTCCAGAAAGACCTAATTATGAGAGGGCAGTAATTACTAAGGAAGTGGTTAACAGGAGTTAATGGTTTCATCAAGAATTGCAAGCGTCACCAGAAATTTGCAACTTGCATGTGTTTTACCTGGACAGTTCAACTACTACAAGGAGACACAATGTCCGGGTGAAAAACCACCCACAGATGAGTAATAACATTTACTTAGGGGCCGATTAGGATGGCGGTGAATCCGCATCCTCCGGGCCGGCGGAAGCCACCGCCGGCCTGAAGGATGCAGATTCACAGGCGCGGCCACAGACATCACCCACCGCCAGATTAGGATGGCGGTGGAATTGCGGTGAGACCAGTGGCGGATGGCAGGTCCGTCCGCCACTGACCCGTGGGGTGTGGAGGGCTATTTGGTGGCAGTGTCTGCAAGACACCGTCAGCCTAATTAGGATGTGCATTGACACATGCTTTTCCACGGCAGCTTTTCCGCCGTGGAAAAGAATGTGGTGTTTGGTGTTTGGGGGCTGGTTGCGGGCCCCCAGGTCGTCGGGGGTGGGGGGGTGCACATGGGGGGTACCTATGGTACCCCCCAGCATTTACATGCGCACGGTGCCTGCTGCTTTGTCCATGTAAATGTTAAACAAGCATTTTTAACCTTGCGGCGGATGCTGCTTCAAGCAGCACCCGCCGCAAGGTTAAAGATACAGGATGTGACCGCCAGGGTGGCGGTCACATCCTAATTGCACCGGAGGGACCGCCGCTACCCCTGCGGACGGTCCCTCCACCTCGGGGGTGGCGGACGGACGCAGGTCAGTTCGCCATCCTAATAGTGCGGAACCTGATTTTCACATGTTATTCCACATTTTCATGGGCATACTTGTAGGAGGCCAGTATTCCTGCAACCTGGAAGTATTGAAAACTGTATTTCTGGGCAGCACGGGGTCCATAGTATTAGTTAATCCTTTTATGCATTCTCAAACACAAATAATCATACAGTAAGAAAAGAAGGAAAAACCATGCAAAATCCGTTAAAAAAATCAATAGCAAAAATGAAAGCCATCAGATGAAAATGTAAAGTGATGGGGACCTGTAGAGAAAGCGGGAAAGTGGTCTTCCTGATCCTTAGCTAACCACCTGGGATGGATACAGAAGGAATGTTATTTTTGATGGCAGGCACCCCACTTCACCTGACATAGCTGTGCAGAAAGCTGGCAATGTAACGTCAGAGGCACATTTCTATTCTAAGCCCTTTGAGAGATGTAGTTTCTCAAAGACTGATGGTAGTGATTGCACCGTTTTCACACATTCATATTTATAAAGTGACGGTTAAACACAGTTCATATGTTCAGAGAATTCTAAATGGACGTTTGAACACAAAATAAATATATGATGAATTGAATGCGTTCCAATTTGAACTGCAAATGTCTAAAGATATTATGGATCAAATGGATGTGTGAGTGCTCATAGATCCATGAAATGTAAAAGATACAGACACAAATGCCTGTTGACCACATCTTAGTATCCCCCAGGCAGGAGTCTGAACTGCACCCGACCCTTTTCTCCAAGCATCTCATAAAGCACTGCACTTCTGGACCAGATACATTATATTTCATGCGTCGATGACCTGCGTGACTGCTTTAGCTCACCCGGGGCATGCAGACAAGTGCTCACAAGGGAAGAAACAGAAGGCCAGCTGAGTAAATATGAAGATAGTCACCAAGTACATGTTACGGTATTTTATAAAGATGTTACTAATTTACTTATTTACTACCACTTCCAGTTCAGAAGGAATTTCATAAAGGGAAGTCAAAGGTTCAGAACTCGTTACATCGTCAAGAAGGACAGCGCAAGGAAAAGAATACTACTTTATTGTGTCCATACTGATTTGTATGTATTTATGTATGTATGTAGTATTTTTACATCACCTGCCTAGCTAGACAACCAAGGAGCACTGAACTAACGACTTCTTTTGATTTTTTTTTAACTATGCAAGGCCAATTAATACCATACAATGTTGGTATATGGTTGACAATGTTAATAAAGATTTGAATCGTCTATTGATGACATATATATGGAACGGCAAAAACATTTACTAACGTGTTGTTGTAGGAAAATGCCTCTTCTCGCATGATCAACCCTATTTGTGTGATCTGTCTGGGGCCCAGGAGCAACAAAGGATGCTGGTGACTGTAGTTCTCTGCCCCCAGAACATGCGCTGACCAAGTGGAGATCCCGCACTGCGTGACGTGGGTGCTAGCTTTATAGCGCTGCAGGTAATGGAAGGGGCCACTTCCTGGGGCGTAGAATGACAAAGGATGCTGGTGACTGTAGTATTCTGTATCCAAAACATGTGCTTACCAAATGGAGATCATGCAGACATGTTGATATTACAATGGGCATGCTATGATGGCTACCGGTGACTCACCACAGCAACACATCAGACCCAGTTAGACATTGAAGGTGGACCTTGCAGCTCTGATGCATGATTGTTCCCAATATGAGAGAAGTTAAACACAGACTTCACCCCTCAGATCATTGGTCTCAGTTGCCTCATAGTTACTATTGACTCGGCAATGCATCTCCTGTGCCTTCTGAGCACAGTGCTGATGTTCCTCCAAGACTTGCATGGGTCATTGTACCTGTGAGTATAGTTTTTTTTATACACAATGAGGTGATTACTGGCTCCCTTGGCCTCTTGCATGCTATCCTCACAGCCCTGCCCAGGGGTTCCTATTATCACTCTGGGCCAAAGCAGAAGTCCTGAAGAGACTCCTGGATTCAATGTGGTATTGAAAAGTCATACTCATTTGATACAAAAAAAAAATGTTGTCACCCTTTGATTAGTATGAAGACAGGCACATGAGGGCCTGTTATTAAGGATTATGAACTTCTCAATTGTTTATATACCAACAGACATTTATATAGATATGCGCCACGTGCCATTGAGCTTTTGTTGTGTTTTTTGCACCGGGGTCACTTTACATTTATTTTTCTGTGATGTTTCTAATGATATGTGGTTTGTGCTGTAAATAAACCAAATCTTATATTTAGGTCCAGGTTAAATTACCGGGTAAATGGCACGTCTGTAATTACTCCCAGATATGCCTGTGCTAAAAGAACCAATGGAACCTTGCACTCCACTAAACAGGGAGAACCTGAGGGAGAAGAGCCAGCCAACTCTTAAATGGCACTTGTATCCAGTTTACTGTAGATCCCTCCCCAAGCATTGAGTAGAACTGTTTATTTTCTTAGAGGAAACTCAAACAGTAGCTCTTTTTTTAACTCAAGGAGGAAAAGGAGGCTGCGACTGTAGAAGCACTACCTTCAGGCTGAGACTGGGCTGGCAAAAAAGGTGGATGAATCACTATAATTGAAAATAAGCATTTCAAATGCAATCAATGTCGCCTTTAGGACCCTATATGTATTTAGCTATGTGGCACATTAGCCTGGATGCTTAAATATCTACTGTTCTTTAACACGGAGGGAAAGTAAGCACCACATTGCGTGACACACGAGGTATGGGAACACACGGTGAGAAATATTGCCTTTCAGCAGTAATTGGTATAGTGCAAAGCTCTCTTTTTAATATCAAATCAGGGCCTTGGATAGTCATATCACTGAAAATACAAGATTTGGAAAAAATATTATTGTCTATGGGTGCTCGTGGAAGACAATTTCTATGGACTCAAATCTAGAGATTGCTAAAGTGATTCTGGTATTTTACTGACCTCTGCTGGTTGTTTTCTATCAAGACAGTTAAATAGAGGCAGTTGAACAGAAAAAAAGTCCCTCAGCAGAAGCAGACAAGTCCTAGGGCTGATCTCCAGAGCCCACAAAGTATATACACATATAAGTATATACTAAAGTATATACAAGAGGTATCGAATGCTCGATCTAAAAAAGGACTTTGAGTGTAAGTCTACCCCAGTTCCAATTCCAGGTAGCGAAAGGCATTTTCTATCAGACTAACCCACAATTTCACACTCTTAGGGTTGCAGATATACCAGCCACCTGGTCCAGCTGGAGTTTATGAAGGTGGTGCCTGATGTACTAGCAGCCTCTAGCCTCCAGACTATAACTTCACAGTACTGGGTGACCTAAAAATTCATGTAGAAAACTCAGATTGTGTACAGGTTGCTAACTTTTTGCATGACTTGTCAGTGAGCCACATATCACAGCTAGGCAATTCCACAACACATAATAAGGGTCCAACTTCAGACACAGTTTTCTCCAACATATTCATTATGTCATCAGATTTGCCTTTGCCAACAGTTTGGATTGACCATTGTATCATTCCATTCAGTCAGTCAGTCAGAATAACGTTATTTCGCCAACATAATGTAGGCATTAAAAGTATCCTACATTAAAAAGAAACATTTGCAGTGTTTCACAACATTACAGTATGGTTAAAATATATAAAAATGGTAATAGAAAAATACAAATTCATAATTATTTACACAGTACAATAAAATCAGTTAATTGTTCAGTATATAATTTCAGCAAATTGTATGTCTATTTTTGAATGAAGATTGCAAAAAGGAAGCCAGAGAACAACAAACAAAAGGGTTAGGTAATGATTGGAGGTAATAAAGGGCTACACGACACTGTCTGAATTTCATTTTACGCATAATGGGGATAATAAATCGCTTCCTTTCATCACAATAAAATTTACAGAAAAACAAAAAGTGTATGTCATTCTGAGTAGATTGCTGATCACATGGACAAAATGGGAGGTCAGAAACAACATAAACATTACGGGGAAAGCCCAGCATTAAAGGTATATAATTCAGATACAACCTCACCAGAATGTACCTATGCTGTAGATTAGTGACGAAGGTTAAATACATGGTATTTGTATCCTTTTGCATTATGCTAGGAGAAGTCAGGTATGTCTTTACTGTCGACATATTAATATTTTTAGCTTTCCTGTTTATTTGCTGATTAGAAAGCAATTGCATTTTTAATCATTTTTTGAGATTGAAAATCAAGCAGTAGGGTCCAAAAAAAGGTGATGTAGCCCAACCGCTTTCAATATGGATTCAACATAGGTTAACCAAGTGATGCCACCCACCCCATCTAACTTCAGAACATCCTTTATGATATCTCTTGTTAAGGGAAGGGTCTCTTTACGCCAAACTGAATGCCACATAAGAATCGGCGCCATTGCAATGGTGTCAGTAATGTAAGGTGCTCTTAGTTCCATGTGGCACTTATAGTTGGCACATGAGTTTGGTAAAGATGAAACCCTTTTTAAGAAATTATCTTCAACTAGAGGCCCGTCCCGACGTTGTCCGGGTATGACAAAAATGTCTGCAATGGTTAGAATAGGTATGTATATTTTATTTAAAAACCTCATGGTATACCACATTCATTAAGGCTGTAGGGTAAGTAGGTCCTAAAGCATGTAGTTGTTCTCAAGAATAACACGCTATTTGTCGCAATTTTAGAAATTGTTTGTTACCTGTGTTTTAGATCCGTGCAGACACGCTACTGCTGGGTGTTCCTTGCAGCTGAACTTGTGGCTGTTAGTGGCTCATCTGGGAACGTTTCCCCTTTTGTGCTCCTGCGCACCTCACAGTCCCATGACTCAGTCGTCCTTGCTTCCCTTTTGTGGCAGCGCACTAAGTCTCTGCCCGCTCCTCTGCCCTTTCTTATACATGGGCCCTCACAATGAATGAATTCACCCCAACGATGCTCTGTGTGCATGGGCTTGCATTTGCCTCTGTATCACCTGATCAGCATGCGGCTGCATGTGCCTCTGCAGCCGCTGATCACTTTGTGAATGTTTACCGCGTGTGCGTGCTCCAAATGTGTCCAGGCAGTCACTCTCCGAAAGCGCCCAGCGATATGTGCCTCTGCATTCGCTGATTACGGCGCCAACGTTCAGCGGGTGTGCCTGCTGTCAAGTCCCTTGGCCTCACAGTGTACAAATGCGGCACCGCAATGCTGTGCGTGTTCCAAATGTCTCTGTTCAATGTGATAATGCGCCCCAGCGATGCTCATGTGCATCTGCATCCGCTGATTAAGGCGCCAATGTTCAGCATGTGTACGTCATCCGACGGCGTACTCAGACACCACACATTTTCTATGTGATAGAACGCTATTCTCACGCTTCAAACGTCATACAATGCTGAACGCACACGCCCACCTCAGAGGTGGTGCTACATCCAGCAGACTACTGTTGTCCCACAACGTGCTTTGTCCCTTCCAAACTACATTTTGCGCTGGTGTATAGCCTATGTCCATCTGCTTTGCCTCACCTTTCCAATGCTGTATGCAGTGTTCCGGTTGGCGCAGTGGTTCTGGAGCTTACCCACCTCAAAGGTTTGGTCTCTCTCTTTATATTATTAGTATGGATTATCTGCAGTTTTGCACAACCCCTTGTTCCCCAAAGAGCTGCCCCATAGGTGGCAGCAGACACAGTCTTTGCTTGATACACTGTTTTTCTCATATCTATTGGTTTTAGGCCAGTTTATTTAATGAATTTTGTTTGTCAATTAGTTTGGGTATCAAACCTAATCCCTAAATAATTAAAAGAGTCAACCGCTCCCAGTTTGCCCCCTTTAGTAATGATTTGTGAATAACTACGTTGTTTAGTACCTGCCACTAAAATAAAAGATTTAGAATAATTAACCTTCATATCTATGTTATTCATGAATTGGGTATTGCGTTGCCCGTATGAGCTAAAAGCACTGTGTCGTCTACATACAATAAAATTGGCACCTGCGCTGTGTTTATATAAGGGACATCCGGGGTGGAACCTGTCAGAGCAGATTGTACGCCATTGGTATAAAGTGAAAATAACAAGGGGGCAAGGACGCACCCCTGCCTTATGCCTCTTGCAATTTTGAATGATCTAGTACACTCGCCGTCCTGTCCATAGCGAACACATGCTGTGGCACCTGAATGCAGGTCACAAATAATATTAATGATATTCAGGTCAATTCTCATGGCCTCCATGATCTGCCACAGCCTAGGCTGTGTCACACAGTCAAAGGCTGTGGACAGATCCATGAAGGCCAGGTGGAGATGACCTTTTTTTGCAGCCGTGTATTTTGCTATAATTAGGCTCAAGATCAGACACTGATCCACAGTGCCTTTCCCTTTTCTAAAGCCAAACTGGCAAGGAATAATAATATTTTTTTCCAGGGCCTAATCCTCTAATCTATTTAAAATCAAACAGCCCATCAACTTTGCAGTAGAATCAATCAGAGAGATTGGTCTATAGTTTTTCACAATTGACCTGTCCCCCTTTTTATATATTTGGACAATTACAGTTGTCTTCCATGATGGTGGTGCACATTTTTGGGCGATTTTATTAAAAACATTTGTAAGAAATGGGGCCCACAGGTCTTGATTATCTAAAAACAGGTCAATAGGGACTCCATCTGGTACTAGTGCTTTTGCTCGTTTACATTGGATTAGGGCGTGCTTAGTTTCAGCAAGTGTAAAACTAGCAGGAGTCTCATTACTTTCTATAGATTGGGGATCAGATTGTAGAGTTGGCATATCACCCGCTCCAAAAAGCCCTTCAAAGTGGATCACCCATTCTTCCTGGTCTATGTTGGTATCTGTGGTCATAGCCTGTTCATCTTTTAGAGCATTGATCAAAGACCAAAATGTTTGGGAGCTTTTTAGTTTTGCTGCCTTCTGCAGGTTTTCCCACCATTCTTCTTTTAAGGTGTTAAGCCTGGTAATTCTTGCTTTTTTATACGTTGTACGTAGGCGTTTAACTAATAGTATGTTTCGGGGTTTGGACTTCAAAGCTACATGTAAACTTTTCAGAGTTTTATCACAATCGTCATCAAACCAACTATATTTTTTATGTCGGCCATTACGAATGACGCGAGTTAAACTATTTTTAACATGAGATAGAATTAGCTCAAAATCCAAAATAATTCTCTCGTATAAAACTGAATCCAAGCAAAGCATTATCTCCGCAAGGCGGTTGGACACTAGGTTGGTTAAACAACTCACAGTGTCTATTTTTCCCATTTTAGGACAATCCCATTTTCTCTTGCATTTACGGGGTTTATAGGGAGTTTAAAAGCACAATCGGCTTTCTTTACGGATTGCATGGAAAGGGTTATTGCAACGTGATCACTAAATGGGTAGAACACAATCTCAAAATGAGAAAAAAGGCCTTTTATAGAGTCAGAGACCAACACATAGTCAAGAGTAGAAGTAGAAAAATGATTTCAAAAAGTAGGTTCTAACTGACAAGTTAAATTTTCAGAAATATTTAGAAATACAAGATTATTTATTATTAATAATCTGTTCAAGGTATTACAATACTCTGTGTGACAAAAGTGAAAAACGCTCTCCCCATCATCATCCTGTATTCCACAAGCAAACACATTTATCTTATCACATGGTTGAATATTGAAATCCCCAAGCCAAATTATATTGCAAGGTTTGGTACACTTATCTTGTAGCTCATTAATATCCTTTTCCAAAGAGAGCAACACATCAGCTTGATTACTTCCATATTTGTTATTATAGAAGTTGATAAAGAGCCAGCAGTAATCCACACAATGATCAATTAAAATAATATGATAATAAGGTGACTTGTTCAAAAATGACTTCACTTTAAAAGAAAAGGCATTAAATAGCAGCGTTAACAAACTACCCTTGGCCCGACCAGCAGGTGACGGTATAGCAGGAGTACAAAAAGAACGATACCCATTCAAAATATTGGATCTATTTCCCAGGTCTGCGTGACTACAGGACTCAATGAACAATTTGAAACTTGAATAGATGACTGCGTCCTTGGTATAAGAAAACTCCATCTAAACATGTCAGGACTACATATCCCATAACCCCTGAACCACATGACACGAGTAAAACTCAAATAGTCATGTGACTTGCACCGTGTAACAAATCTTTCGACATAGAAGCAGGCAGGAAGAATCTGGAATCCATGAAAAAAAAAACTCAGGTAAGACAACAAACGAGGGGAATACATGAGTTATGCGGTAGAACTTAAATCTAAAACGAATCCCCTTCGTCTTTTCAGCTTATGCGACAAAACTCCATTAGAGCAAAATAAAGACGCCGCGAACAGTGCACGAGCAGCGGCCAGCCTGCGGGCTGAAACCCCGTAAGTAATGGTCAGAAATGGGGAAACCCAGTTAACAACTCCGGGTAAGATTTAAAAGCTTAAAATTACACATTTTGCAATACTTTGTCGTTCATACAGACCCTGCCGCTACCGCCTAAACAAAGTGCCAATAAAGAATAAAGAAAAACAGAATTTCAATCACGGTTTGCACTGAAAGAAAAAATAGGTAAATGCAAGTCCTTACTATGTTATATTCAATCAGATTAAAAATGTCAAGAGGCATGTTGTATATATAGAGAAAATAGACACATGATGTGCCCTTTACCTCTACAGAACGACCTGCCAGCCAGAAGCCCCGCTAAAGACAGACAGACCAAAACTTCTTTTTGCGGAAAGTGTAACTACCTAAAAAGCACTGACTCAGGATTAGAGAGAGGTCCTATTCTCAAACGTATCCCATGTTGTTTTCACATAGGTACCCAACTAACCAACGCCCTAAAGAAGAGCCTGACGATTATACACACAGGCTTGGAAACGCGTCGGATTTCTTTGGTTCACTGAAATAAATGAACTTTAATTGCGCAAAGGGCTTGAACACTAAGCTGCAAGTTATGGTCAAAAAAGAACCTTAGCAAATGTTTCCCTTGCGTTACCAGACCTCAAACATATAAAGGTCATATGATGAAGGTCTAGTGCTGAAACTAGTTAGTAGGGTATAGTTCACAATTTCCCCCATGTAAATGTACATTGTGAGAATTGTATAGTAAAAATGTTTTTGTATATTTGTAACACAAATGTTTGTTTTTGGTGTTCAATGTAAATTGTGTATATAGCAAATACCCACTTGTGTATGACAAGGCAAGTCCTCAGACTATTATAACAATTCACACAAGTGATGTAACTTGTATATTTAAAAAAAAACAATTACAACACCCACTGATTAAATACGGTAGGGTGTAAAAAATTTGCTCAAAATAAAAAAGTGGCAGAATTAAAAAGTGACTGGGTTCTCAATTATTTCCTCTAACTCTTTACTTAGGCATTCCACTGTCAGTGACAAAAAAACTCCAAATCATTCAGAACGCTGAGGCCCGAATACTGTTAAGTATTCCAAAAACACACTCAGCAAGTGCTGCGCTTAAAACTCATCACTGGCTGCCCATAAGTTGCAGAGCACAATTTAAGGCACTATGCCTCTTAGAACGGAATTCACCCAAATAGAAGAGGAGAAAATATGCAATAAAGTCAAGAAGGACATACAAAACTACAGGATTGAAAATAATTACCTCTATCTCAACGAGGAATTTTAGAATAACAACAATTTGTAGAACCCCAGTCACAAACGAACCTGGGGCAGATTCAATAAACAGAGAAACTGGATATCGTTCACTGATTCCTCGGCAGAATCATCGGACATTTCGGAGCCCGTAGAGGGCCCCAGCTCCAGAAACACTAGTAGTAAACCTAATTTTTAAGCGGGAGGCCCAGACAGACTCCTCAGACGTGGGAGAGGGAGAGGAAGGGAATGAGTACAATGTTACTTCGACACACCAGGGAGAGACAAACCTGTTACAAATATTACCAATATGGTAACCAGTAACATGCATTCCTAACGCCATTTCCTTAGGTACAAATAATGACCAAACCATCCCAATATTTAATTTTTCCACCCATAACCTATTCTCTACAGGAATATAGATACTGAGCAAAGGATGATCTTTCATACCCACTGTTCATCCGAACGTTTTGAAATTACAAAAAGACATGTTTAAATTTTTTCAGACAATTAGGATACATGCATTTTTCCTGAATAAGCCCTTTACTCCCTTGAATGCACATACCAATATCAAACCTTCATCCACTTTCTCGCCCCATCTTCCACTATTTCACCTGAAGTAGTCACATTCTAAAAACTGATATTGAAAGTTTTTGTTCCCCTTTAACATACCCTTATCAGAAAAACACGCACTCAATGACATGAAAATGAATAAAAACCTCATTACTAAACCTGCCAACAAGGGTGGAGGGATTGTACTCTACTACATTTTTGGATATAAAAAGGAGATCATGAGACAGATCTCAAACAGGGACCTTTACTTACAACTGAATGGAGACGCCACCAAGGAATTACAAATTATTATTTCTTCACTTACTAAAAAAGTCCTTGATAAGGGTTTCCTTACTAAAACTGAAGATCTATTTCTTAACACAAGGAACCCCAGGACACCTGTGAAATATACCTCCACAAAATACATAAAAATTAAACAGCTCCTCCGGGAAGAACGATCATCTCTGGATGTGGCTCAATTCTAGAACCACTTGGAACATACATAGACTTTTTTTCATCAAAGAAGATGTACCTGGTACCAGGTGCTATATTAAAGACATCACTGATATGATCAACCAAATTGAATACATACCTTTTAATAGAGACACAAGCCTTCTTTGCACTTGAGGCATTGAATCCCTATATATGAATATACTCCAAGCAGAAGGAATAGAGGTTATCAGGCATATTCTTTAGAACAGGGAACGGCCACATGTGGTCCCCTCTGATTTCATTTTGGTTCTATTTGAACTGACTCTAAAGAAAAAGCTTTTCTTATTCAAAGGGCGCTATTACTGACAAATCAAGGTTACTTTCATGGGGGCTGTTTATGCCCCCAAATTTCGCATTTCTCTTCATTGATGACATTGAGACTAAAATCATTTTTTCTGAGTGAAATCAATTTATTGACAACTTACTAATGTAGAAGAGATACATAGATGACATTTTCCTTATCTGGGAAGAGTGGTGAGAATACACTCAGTACTTTTATATTTGGCTCAACTCTAACTGCAAAGGGCTCTCATTCCCTTTCCAATTCAATAGACAACAAATCTCCTTTTTAGACTTACTCACAAAGGACAACAATGGGCAGTTATATACCACCTTATATGGAAACCCACTGAACAAAACACACTATTAGCATACACTAGTTTTCACCCCAGGGTACTGAGGGATTCTCTTCCTTACTCACAACTCCTGAGAATATGCAGAAACTGTTTTCTCATAGAAGATTTCTTCAAAGAAGCAGAGGTGCTTAAGGCAAAACTGCTGGCAAGAGGTTACCTCTTGTGAACTCATTACCAAATCCATTAGGAGGTCTTGGTAGAGTCCGCACAAGATATTACTCTCCCCCAACACTAAAAGTAACCCTGATAGGATGGTGTGTGTTACCACTTTCTCACCAGCGTCTAACAAACTCAAATATATTATCAAACACCATTGGCACACTTTAATCAAAGATTATCAATTGAACGCCCACAAGAGCATCTATTTTGGGCATGCCTTCCCCCAGTCAAAACTAAGCAAACATTGCATGACCTGTGTGGTTCCACACCTTTGGTCGGACATTTCAAGTGTGGTAATTGCAGTGTATGTGAATATACAACTGATATGAAAGAATTTGTACATAATGATGTGAGAAATGTCCTAACGAGATTTTTTCAACTGCAATACTCAGAATGTTGTTCATATGATTATGGGCCCTTACAAAAAGATTTATGTAGGGCAAACCACGTGCAAAATACACATCAGAATTTGCCACCACAGTAGCCGAACAAGATACAAGGTATCAAATGCATCATTGGTGGAACATTTCCAAATATGCGGACATTAGGAGAAGGTCGTTGAGGTCATTAAGGTCCCTATGCGAGGAGGTGACAACTCTGCCATTCTGCACAGAACTGAACTAAAGTGGTTTCTAAAGAGGGACAGATTCCCAAATGGACTCAGTCTGATGGAGGACTCGTCTTCGCTCCAGTAATTGCACTGTGAACCTTCCTGTCTTCTGTATTGCAGCATACACATTTTGGTATAATGACCTTCTCTCCTCCTTCTTTTACGCACTATGATACCTTAAATAATATTTCTATCAAATGAATTGCCTTTCTGATTTTATTGTATATTAGGGTTGGATCACAATAGAATGCCTTTAGTGTACTGCATGATCATGCACCAGTATCCCCACAACAATATATTTGATTTTTAATGTAATATCTTGCCCTTCTACCTTTCTCCTGCTTTATTATGCCACATCTGACTGACTTTCAATTTGGCCACTAGACAGACAGTACCTTCCAAGATGGCCTCTGCTTTCTCTTTAATGTTTCCGAGATTCTTATCCTAGCTCGTCCTATTTTCATTTCTTCCATGTGCATGGCCGTATGCTTAACAATGGTGACTGTTCTGCACCCCACAAACATGTTCTAATTTGGGCTTTTCTCTTGTCCCTGTAAGAAATTTTCACAGCGGATGTCACTTCCACTCTTTATTTCGTAGTTCTCGAGGTAAGATACTCTCCGCAATCAGAGTGAAAGCTTGACACATTTCTTGAAGGTATATTTAATTTGCAGACCACTCAACTTTTGCTCACAAGCATCTCATCCTGCGGACCTGCGCTCATTCCCCGCAATGCACTGAAAACCTTTCTAATCAAAGGTAGCTTTTGCAAGGGTTATGCAATTATCATTATTACAGATGTCCCCGAGATGAGGCCATTGTTTTACTCAATTGTGCCTTTTCATTTTAGAAAATGCAGTTCTTGGCTAACAATTTGACGACTTCGTTATATGCTGCAATTCAAGGTACTACCAAATTAGGTACAATGACCTCCACTCATCACTTATGCATGGGAATGTATTTACATTAAACGCACTTCCCCTTGTCCCCATTACCATTCGCATTAATTAGTTGTCATAGCACTACGTGTCGGTCTTGCTTCAGGGATCGTGCATCAATCCTTTTTCCAATTTCTCTTTCCTTTCCTTTCCAAAAGTCTTAATTATTTTATGTATGGCATTCTTCAACAGGCCCTAATTGTGAAAAGCCTGTTGCTTGACATACTACAGATTGTTGAAATAATGTATATGACATTCCTGTACAGACACTAATTGTGAAATGGCTGTTGCTTTATAAACGTAATATACATATTGGTTTCACGCCAGGCAACTGTTCCTGAGTACTGATGATGATCCCATATTCCCACAGGATCGAAATTCTATCGTCACACACTCTGACCCGTAACAACATGTTTTGTATTTCTTCAGTTTTGGGTGCAGTAGTGCTTTGTTGTTTATAATTAGTGACCTAATGATTACATGATTACATACTTTTATTGGTCACTTTTTATTTGCCTGTATTGTGCCTGCATATGTTCATATGTGTTGTGTTTTCACTTTCTAACACCTGTTTTTTTTTGCTTAATTATATATAGATCTTCATACATATATATATATATATATATATATATACATGCAAAAAGAAGGAGAGAACTCTTGGTAGTTCTCAAGTTTAGGTGGAAAGCAGCTCCTGTTAGAGCACTCTCAACACCAGCGACACTCTAGATCTGCTCATCTCAAATGTCTGTTTTCCTATCAAAGTCTTTATGCATAGGATTAGCAAAGTTCCATCCACGCCGAGATAGAAAAGGACAAAGTCTTTTGCCATTTCTACAGCAAAGTCTTTAAGCCTAAGACTAGCACAGTCCTTGCCGAGCTGTAAAATGACAAAAGCCATTTATCACTCCAGGCACAGTATTACAGCTTTGAAATGGTAAAATACCAACTCAAGCCAACCTGAAATGAGTAAAATCAACCCCTGCCACAGTGTTTTGCTAATTAGAGCTCTTCAGAGACTTTGATAGAAAAACAGACATTTGAGGTGAGCAGATCTAGAGTGTCGCTGGTGTTGAGAGTGCTCTAACAGGAGCTGCTTTCCACCTAAACTTGAGAACTAACCAGAGTTCTTTTTTGCATAATTTATGTGTCACTCTATGCCTGAAAGGGATTTGTTTTCAGAGATATATATATATATATATATATATATATATATATATATATATATATATATATATATATTACCTACTGGCGGTCGCCAGTAGGTATATATAGTTAGGATTTTTTCTCTATGGGATTTTTGAAAATTCTATGTCTAATAACTTTGGTGTTTGTGGACGTAATTGGCTGAAATTTTCAGGAAAATGGCACATTTTGTTTCTGAGCAGCCCCTAAAAATTTGGGGGGGGTTCGTCAAGGGGGGGCCGAGAAAAAAGGGGGGTCCCAAAACGTGTTTTTAACATTGAGTTTTCCATAGGGCGGTTGGCCTCACTTTTAGCCCGAACGGCTGAATGGATTTGCACGAAACTTGGCAAAATTGTAGGGACTGGTAGCCCGATGTGCCTTTTGTAGGTCTCAATATATGTGCTTCAGTGGATTTTGAGAAATTAACGTTCAAAAAAAGATATATATCTGTAACAGCGGACCGGGCAGCGCTCCGGTTCGCGGACTTTACGCGGTACGGAGCTTTGTGAAGCGAAGCTGATTGGTTCTCCGGCGTCTGTAAACATTCCAAACAGTCCGTAGCGGCTGCCATCTTGTCTCTCGGTAGGATCGAGAGACAAACGGAGGCCAAACCGAAGGGGCAAATGACCATAAGGGGGCATAGTAGATCCTCCCTGACCCTCTAGGTTTGATGTGGAGGTTTTAAAAGGGCCCCGCGGGGCAAAAAAAATAAAAATAATAATAATGGAACGGCTGAATGGATTTGCACGAAATTGGCAAAATTGTAGGGACTGGTAGCCCGATGTGCCTTTGCTAGGTCTCAATATATGTGCTCCAGTGGATTTTGAGAAATTAATGTTCAAAAAAAGATATATATCTGTAACAGCGCTCCGCTTCGCGTACTTTTCGCGTTACGGAGCTTTGCGAAGCTGATTGGTTCTTCGGCGTCTGTAAACATTCCAAACAGTCCATAGCGGCCGCCATCTTGTCTCTCGGTAGGATCGAGAGACAAGAGGAGGCCAAAGCGAAGGGGCAAATGACCATAAGGGGGCATAGTAGATCCTCCCTGACCCCCTAGGTTTGATGTGGAGGCTTTAAAAGGGTCTCGCAGGGCAAAAAAAAAAATATCGTTTTTTTAGTTTTTTTGCGTGGAGTGCGCCCGGTTCGCGAACCGGGAAGCGTTCTGGGGAGCGTACTTTCTTGAAAATTAGTGAAAAAAGTTAGAGTAAAATAATAATTGTGAGTGATCAGATGTAGGGTAGCTCTGAGAAGAGCTTTTGGGTTTATGGTACATTTAGGTACTTATAAGTAGGTACCAATGCACAGTCTTAAATTCAGAGTGAAAATTCTGTTGCCCTCATCTGAGAAGTGAACTCCATCTCCTCTGTAGATATCTTGCATGTAGTAACGCAAGTTATTGTTGTACAGGGAGCCCATTCCATGGTCTCTCATGTGAGCTGAAACAGATTTGTTTACATGCTTCCTCGATTTCTCAATTTGTGGACAAAATTGGTTCGACCACCTCCATTTCTGTCTTTGGCATATATTTAAATATACCAAGGCAGTCTGAGGAAAAAGTGCCATCAATTGCTCAAAGGTGTCCTTTAAAAGCATTTCCAGACCTACCCCAGTCAAAGTGCCCAAATCATTACCTCCACAGTGCACAATTAACAGGTCAGGTTTTGGCAAATGCATAAAGGTTTTCACCAATGGTATCAATTGGTGACATTTTAATCCTCTGTGGCCAAACCACTTAATTTCCACATCTTGTAAATTGAGGTTAGGTAAATTCCTGTTTTCAGCGTACCTCTGAGCCCAATAGATGTAACTATGTCCAACAATCCAGACAGAAAACATGGCGAGAGAAGGTTCTCCTGCAGTCAGATGAAGTGTGGCAATGAAATGGCAGTTGAAAAAATGAGAGTGTAAAATGAAAAAAACTGAGGAGTTTCTGTGTTAATGAAGCAGTAAGAGTGATTGGTGGATTTTGATTGCTGAAAACAGAAAGTTAGGGTGCATGGATGAGTTCGTTGAAAGATGTATTTTGAGTGGCGAAGAAAAAATCATTAAATGAAAGATTGCACTGGATATGCAGGTGCACTGAGAGTTCAGAGTTCAATTGCAACATTGTTGTGTGAACTTGGAAACACCAGAGGTCTTGCAAGAGGTGGTTGCTATGCAGAAAAAGCAGAGAGGGGGCAGAGGGGGGAAGGGTTTTGATTTGAAAAAAGTGAGGGAAGAGTTTTGATTGGGTGACATGAGAGATATGTGTGAAGAATTACAGCATTTCTGTGCTTTTGATAGCTGCAGACTCTGGAGTGCATACCTTTTGCTCTGCTGAAGACAAATTGGTGTGTTTCTGAGACTGTTTTGAAACTCAAAGTATTTGCTAAGTTGAGAAAAGATTTCTTTAAATAAGATAGAAAATAGTGTGCTTTAAGGAGACAATTATGAAGAAAGTTGTGTTTTTCAAATGTTGCTTTGTCTCAAGTGTTTTACAAATAGATTTTGTTTCTTTGAGAAATTGTAATTGGAGAAAATGTGAAGTATTAGTACTGACAGGGTTTTTATGTGCATAGGAGCTGTGGAGTGTTTTCAAATTATGACTTGTAAATCGTTTTTGAGAAAAAGCAATGGTTTTAATATTGATGACAAGGACATAATGGTGTCTGCTTCTTTATAAGGTAATTGAGAGTCTCTGATGTTATTTTTCCCATTTCAATGTAAGAAGTTTGTCTGTGGAGCAAATTGCTTGTAAATATGCTCCCACCTGTGCATGGCAAATTTAGATTTTGAATGTTTGCGTTACATAGGCATGTTAAAGGTGACTGAAACATGCTGCAAAGGCAATCAAAAAACGCTTTTATGTGTCTTAAGGACATTTTAAGTCATTTCCCCATGTGCAGTGTTTTCAAATTATGAGTTGAAAATCGTTTTTGAGGTAAAGGAATGTTTTCAAAATTTATGTGCGCCATATGCCCCCAAATTTCTTTTTCAGGGGTGCAGCAGGGTGTTCTTGAGACACCCCTGCACCCTCGGAAAAATTTGTAATTTGCGATGAGGTAATTGCTAATCGCAAATTGCACCTTCATTCCTATGGGCCTCCTGCTGCATGGAAATGAATGGGTAATTTGTAATTAGCAAATAGCTCATCGCAAACTAGGAATCGTAAAGAATCGCTATTTATTCCTTAAAGTTCGCTATTTAGGAAATGCAAAAAACTTTGATGATACATATGGCGGTTCATCTCTAACAAGATAAGAAGCATAGGGATAGATTTATGATGACTGGCGCATCACCAGGGATGTGTTAGTCATTCTGTGCCGCTGTTCCGTCACCTATGGTGTGCTGCATTTACAATGCGGCGCATCATGGGGCAAAAACAGCACAGATGCGTGACGTATCTGTGCCGTAAAGGTGGCGCATTGCTGGAGTTGTATCGCAAGTGTGATGAAGCTCCAGCAAGGCTCAGGGGTGCCCCTGTCGCAGGGTTTCTGTTCTCACACAGAACTGTGGACAGAGGATTGGAACCTCGGCGAATTAGGGTGCCCCAAAACTCACCTTAGTAATCAAAAACCCCTTAGCAAGCTAGGTACAGTGTCACATTGGATATAACAAACTCTCAATGTTTAGACAATCCAGAATATGAACTTATAGTACCTCAGGATACGTGGAAGTCATGAACAGTCGGTCGTTATATATTTCTTAGAAACCAGAACATGGAGTTAAGAAGAACACATGTGTATTTGAAATGTTTATTTACTAATGCCGTCTTCTCAGGCGTAGTATCTTAGATAATACAAGTACACATATTATCAGTAGCAAAATTACCAGCATAGTTACTAGTACATAAAAAGCGAATGGTGACAGTATGTTAACATGCTGTAAATGAATAAGAGTTAGCAACACTTATAAGCAGCCGCGGGCCGTGGAGGGAGTTACGGTGGGGCAGGGAGGCGGGGAGGGGGAGGGGCAGGGTGGAGAGGGCTCCACCCTGCCCCTCCCCCTCCCCGCCTCCCTGCCCCACCGTAACTCCCTCCACGGCCCGCGGCTGCTTATATCTCACCCTCCCTAATACACATATTATATTATTTGCTAAGAAGGTCTCTTTGTGTTGGTTTAGGGCGTGCCCATACTTTAGTGTCTTAGATTTGAAGGAATCACATCAGCATACACCAGCTCTCTCTTCATGTGAACCGCATCAAGTGTTGTGTATGTGTGTTCGGCAAAGCAATATAAAACCCGCCTCATGCCCAGAATTGGCAGAAGCTGCACTTATGTTATGAGTATGAAGTCGTGGAGATCAGACCTCATAACAATTCTGTATCGTGTTGTTCTTGAAACTTCAGCACTCGCTGTACAGATATAGTTTAACAAGTAAAGCAGATAGTAGAGCAATAACATATTATTCTCATGTAAATCACGATGAACTATTAGGTTGAAAGCTAAAGCAACAACTAAGTGTCGTGTGCAGAAGTTGCAAAAAAGGAAAAATGGCGTTGAAACCGGTAATGAGCCCATGCTAACTTAACACGGTGTAAAGATAATTTATTTTTTTTATTTATTTTTTTTTTTTTCACATTTGTAGAGCGCTCTGTTACCCGGAGGTGTCCTGGCGCTGAGTGCTGGTGCAAGAGTAAGTGGAGCTTAGTGGGTGAAAAGCCAGGTTTTGAGCTCTCTCCTAAACATCATCAGGTCCTGGGTTTGTCTAAGCCTGAATGGAAGTTTATTCCAGGCCTCGGCAGCTCCAAGGGAGAAGCTTCTGCCTCCCCAGTGAGCTCTTTTAGTTCTGGGGACCGTGACCAGGGCCTGTTCCCCTGATCTCAGTGTTCTTGCCGGTATATGCCATCGAAAGAGCAGTTTCATATGTCTGGGGCCCATTTCATGTAGGGCTTTAAAAACTATGCATAGTGCCTTAAAAACAATTCGCTTTCTAACAGGTAGCCAATGAAGAGTCACCAGGTCCTGACTGATGGATGCGAATTTGGGGGTGTCCGTGATCAGGCGGGCAGCTGCGTTCTGTAGTAGGTGTAGTTTATTAAGGACACTCTGCTGGGCGTTTAGCATCAGGCTGTTACAGTAGTCTAAGCGGGAGAGAGCTAGACTTGTGACAATGGTTTTCCTATGTTCCCTCTCCACATAAGGGAGAATTTTTCTGATAGTTTTAAGAACATAATGCAAGGAGGAGGAGAGTGCGTTAACCTGGGGTTTAAAGGACAAGGAATTGTCCACTAGAATGCCCAGGTTTTTTACTTTGTCCACCGGGGAGGGGAGAGGACCCATTTCATCTGGCCACCAGCTCGGAGACCAGAAGTTGTCCGTGGCTCCGAAGAGCAGTACTTCTGTTTTCGAGGAATTAAGTTTGAGGCAGTTTTGTGCCATCCAGCACTCCACCTCACGCATGCAGTTTTTAAATCTGTCTGCTGTATCTTCAACATTTCCTGGTAAGAGTGACACCACTATCTGAGTGTCGTCTGCATATGCTGTGAGATGAAAGCCAAATGACCGTATCACCGGGGCTAGGGATGCAACATAAACATTAAACAGGGTAGGGCTAAGCGAAGACCCCTGGGGGACTCCACAAGGCAGCACAAAGGGGTGGGATTCGTAGTCTCCTAGGGCCACTACCTGGGTTCTGTCGGCCAGAAAGGCCTGTAGGATGTTGAGTGCCTTTCCCTGGATTCCACAGGCCCTCAGCCGGTCCACCAACTTTTTGTGGTGGACCGTATCGAAGGCCGCGGACAGATCCAGCAGGATCAGGGCCGCTCTGCCTCCTGCGTCCATCACCTGCCTGATGTCCTCCACTGATTTAATCAGGGCAGATTCCGTACTGTGCTCTGCCCGAAAACCGTGTTGTGAGGGGTCAAGGTGGTCCCCTGTGTTTAAAAAGGCGCTAAGTTGTGAGTTAAGGCTGCCTTCGATAATTTTTGCGGGGAGAGGTAGTCGTGCTATCGGCCGATAATTATTCAAATTGGTGATGTCTTGGTTGTTTTTTTTTAGTAAAGGCAGGATAGATGCTCGCTTCCATATGGAGGGATATTCTCCTTTCTCTAGCATCT
This sequence comes from Lissotriton helveticus, assembly GCF_964261635.1. Lineage (NCBI taxonomy): Eukaryota > Metazoa > Chordata > Amphibia > Caudata > Salamandridae > Lissotriton > Lissotriton helveticus. The sequence goes on along the minus strand of NC_136063.1, from coordinate 355,463,646 downwards.
GATTGAAAAGTGGGGTAAGTCCCCTTGCAATGGCATCTGGGGCTAGTTTGGCTATGCCAGTGGGACAAGGGTCATGCGGCGAACCTGATTTTATTTTTAAGAGGCGCATAGCCACTTCCTTTTCAGTAATGGGCTGGAATTGTTGGAGTCTGGCTGAAGGGCCTAAGGGCTTCAGGCCCTCCCTCGGGGGGGATGTCGTAACCCGACTGTCTAGTGAAAAAAATATATTTTCTACCTTTTCTCAAAAAAAGCTAGCTAGGTTTTCACAGAGCGGTAGACTGGGGGGGATTTCTGTGGCTTTAGGATTGGCTAGAAGTGAAACTGTTTGAAATAATTTTTTGGGGGTGTTGCTGGCTTCCTTTAACTGTTTCGTTAGGAAAGCCTTTTTTGCTTGCAAAATTCTATCTCTGTAGCTTCTTTGTTCTAAGTTAAGAGTTTGTTTGTCTGCCTCGCTGTAGTTTGTTCGCCAGATTCTCTCCAATTTTTTACACCGTATTTTGTGTTCCCTGATTTGTTCTGTGAACCAGGGAGCTGCTGGAGAGGCCCGGGTGGAATAGGTAGTTTTGGGGGGTGCCAAGAGCGAGCAGGCATGATCCAGCCAGGCTGTATAGCATCTGGCTGCTTCCTCTACATCGTCAGGGGGCAAGGTCCGGGAGTTTGCTAGCGTAATTTCCAGTTTGTCCCCTTTGATGTTCTTCCATTTTCTGACCTGTCTTGGTGCGTTTTTTGTGCTAGGAGGTTTCATGGGAGTGATGAGGGATATGGTGAATAGAATAGCAGAGTGATCCGACCATGATACTGGAAGAACCGATATGACTTTTAGGTTGGGATGATTTGTAAAGATCCCATCTAGGGTATGTCCTGCTTTGTGTGTAGGGGTCAATACCCGTTGCGTCATATCAATCCCCCCCAGTAGGTCGATTAACTCCCGGGAGTATACGTCAGTGTCACACTCTAGGTGGAAGTTAAAATCGCCCAAAAGGGTGAACATTTGTGCTGATGCTGCGGCTTCGAGTACACTATTTAATCCTGTGAAAAATTGGGCTTTCCCACCTGGGGGTCTGTATATCAGACTACCACTAAAGGATTGGTGATCTGAAAGCGTGAGGTTGAAAAGCAGCGATTCATTGAGGTCAGCGGGACCGGGTTGAAAGGCGCCTCTGATGCTGTTATGATAGATAATCGCTAACCCACCCCCTCTTCTTTTATCCCTGTTTTGAGTGTGACACACATAGTCCTGGGGGGTAGCTTTGACTATGTCAGGCCCTGATGCTGCATCAGTCCATGACTCCGTGATGAATGCGATCTTAATGTCCTCCTCTTGGATGGTTTCTGCTATCTGCAGACTATGTTTGACTAGGGATCTTGTGTTGAGCAGGAGGCATTTGACCGAGGAGGTTTTTCCCTTGAGTGGGATGGATTTACGGCCCTTCTGGGATGCGATTGCATCCAGGATCTAGATGATACCAAGGATCTAGATATCCAGGATCTAGATGACACCTCCCCATGATCCGGAAACGAACTGAATATGATAATAGAAGTGCCATCTCATGAGAGCAGATTGCAACTTTATATGTGGACGGTCCGCAAGGTAAAACATTAAAAACTAGGAAAATTTAATGCTAAAGAAAAATAAAACAGCCAACTACTTTATCGAGGCTTAAGCAAATAGGCAAGCTAAATAATAAAAACTTGACAAATAAGTCAATGAATTGTCAATGAAATGCTAGTACTCAGCATATCAAACATGAAAAAGGTCTATGACATAACTGTGTATGCAAAATAAGCTGCAACAGCCTCTAATAGGAAGTCACCGTCTTCATCCGAAAAGAGTTCAGCCATCCAATTTAAAAGCGGAAAAGAACATACGTGCTCTCCCAGCACCGGATCCTCTATCACCATCAGAGGACAGCTCGGTGGGTTTTCAAGAAAGCTCTGTTCTATGAAAGAATGTGTTGCCGCCAGTAAATTCCAGGGACCAATTAGTCCATGCATCAATGCCACAGCCATAATCCTTTCGCCAGGACAAACCAACTCGTGAGTAATGATAGGAGTCATCAGCTGATTAAAGTCGACGTCAGGAGAAACCGGTCCGCAGAGACACAAATCAATGGCCCAATCGAAATCACAGGTCAGGCAGTGAAATACAGGCTGGACACAGGTGAAGTAGGAGAATCGAAAAGATAATCCATATGCCGTGCTTAATATCGCCAACGGCATTGTGCCATAATATTCAAGCATGCGATTGTGGAACAGCGTCAGCAGCTGCAGGGCGGGAGCTTGCACAGGAGGGACATCCATATTTAAAAATGTAAAAAAGCACAAGAGCGTCCGTTGGTAATGCAAGTAAAAATGGGAATCCACCAAGCACAGTGGAAAAAATAGAATGAAAGAAAGCAGGGATGACTCCAAAGATTTTCTCAAATGAAGTCACGAGACCACTGGTAACAACTTTAAAAAAGTGCGCCAGGCCCTTTGTGGAGGACGCGTTAAAGATAGTCCGAACCATGTCGCTGAAATGCAAAGGCGAATCAGTATTTAAAAGGGTCTGCACCTCTGTACGGGTGTTCGCTATGTGAAGCACGAAAGTTTCACGGGCCGAACTCAAGGCCACCTCTCTCTGAGACAAAAGAGCTCTTATTCTTGCCATGCCGTTGAAATGTGCTCCCAAGGTTGGTATTTGTGGCCAGATTGAAAACTCCCTATGTTCATGTGTGGGAGGAAATAGAACATTTCTGCAGCAAATAACCCGTTCACTTACTGTTACGATAAAAGGAATACTTTTAATTAACCCAGAACAATCTTCATTATTGAGCATCAAATAACTACCATTTTCCAACAACTTGAACGTGGGGATGATAGCAGGAACTGGCGTGCCTTGCAACATGCAAGCCATATTTGGTCGGTGTTTGTTGCATGAACCGTGTAACTGAATGTGCCTACACATTAGTGAATGATCTGGCGTCTCAGTGCATTCCTCTCCATTCAGATAAACTTCTTGATCATCTTTGAAAATCTGTATGTGTATGGAAGCGACCAGACCTCATGAAGAAAACCACTACCTAAAGGTTCATAACGACCTATTGGTATATATTTCATACAATTTGAAAACTTATATAAAGCAAAAGGCAGCGTTATTAAACCGTGGATAAGGCACGTTGCCAAAGCAGCCAACCTTTTGGATTTATACTGGAAATGTTAAAGGAAGAATTACGGAGTAGGGCCTGTAAATCTTTAATGGACAACCGAGTAAAATTACTCCAACCATCATATTCCTCTAACTCCGGGATAGTAGGGGTGTTTAATTTTTTAGAAGTAGCCAATCCAAAGCATTTGGTCTGGGAAATTGTTTCATTCACAAACAACATATGATTTGGGATGAGACATGCACGGTGCAAAGCCTCAGTGCCTTGTACCTGCCAGGTTCGTGAACCCCAAACTGATGTAGATCCTGGATATCTTTACACTGTGTTAAGTTAGCATGGGCTCATTACTGGTTTAAACGCCATTTTTCCTTTTTTGCAACTTCTGCACACGACACTTAGTTGTTGCTTTAGCTTTCAGCCTACCTGCGTCAAGATCTATGCCTGCTTCAAGCAGGCGCAGGGTTTTGATGCAGCTTTGTCCTATCTGATTGTAAATGCGGCACACCGTGGGTGGCAGAGCAGCGGTGCACGTTAACTGGTGCATCCCTGGGGATGTGCTAGTTAATATAAATCTGCCCCTTTACATTTAATTATGTGCAGGGGACACAGAGTCGGTGAGGTTTATCCAAGGTTAAGAAGAGATGAGTCCTGTTCAGTGAAAAATTGGAGATAGGCTTCACCTCCTCACAGCCGCGGGCCGTGGAGGGAGTTACGGTGGGGCAGGGAGGCGGGGAGGGGGAGGGGCAAGGTGGAGGGACCTAAAAACTGGCATATGGATAATTGCAGGTAAGTACACAATTTAATTATTTAAACGAAATTCGTAGCGCGCACAGCATCGCATTTTGCGATGCTGTGCGAGCTATGAAATTCGTTTGAATAATTAAATTGTGTACTTACCTGCAATTATTTATATGCCAGTTTTTAGGTCCCTCCACCCTGCCCCTCCCCCTACCCGCCTCCCTGCCCCACCGTAACTCCCTCCACGGCCCGCGGCTGCCTCCTCAGCATCGTTGGACATGGTTAAATAATAGCTGCAAAATGTTACTCTTGTTAAACAATTTTACTATTATAATCTCTGAGATTTGTCTCTTACTCTGCAACATCTCATTGTTGTTATCTTTCTTTAAAGATAAAGACAACATCAACATGAGCGACAATCAGCAATCAGTTGATTTCGACCTCATCATTGAACTCGTAATTGAAACATCAGTGGATGTTGATCCCTTGGATGATTTCAATCCTGAGGATGAAGAAGAACGTGATGAGGATGCAGATTTGTCAGAATTGTATGACATAGGATGGGAAGCTGAAGTGCTTGAGCCTATGGAACTATAAACATTTATTTTATAAATTTATAATAAATAAAAAGTAAATATTTAAACCGTTTAATTTAAAAATAAAGACACCTTCAAAAACAGGTTATGTGTAGTGTCTTCAATAAAATATTAAAATATGGTCATAAAATTAGATCAGATTCATATATAAAACAGCACAGGTAAAATGAATATAAATTCCATTTCTTTTCTGCTATTTCTGTATTCTAAATTTGCCATGTACAAAAAAATGTTCTATGTAAAAATGTTAAGTAATGTGTTAAGTTTTTGATGACTGTTATTAATTTACTGTTGGGTAATAGTGGTTAATAACATTTTTTATTATATTTTACCACAGATTCAACTGCAGATTATTTCAAGATTTTAGGATGCCAAGCAAAGAAAGAGTGAGAAAGGCTGCAAAACGTCAAAGACAGCAGGTGAATGAAAAAAAGCAGCAGTCCTCTAACAAAAAGAGTTGTCAAGTCACCAAGAAAGCACCGGGTAAGAGTACAAAAACATTCATAAGAAATATCTGTAGTAAAAAAAATATTACTACAGAAAATGTTTCAGTCCAGAAAAGGAGAAGCAATTCAAACGGTAAGGAAAGGCCAATGAAAAATGTTACTGCTAGAGTAAGAGATAACTCTATGCATGAAAGTAGAAGGAAACAACAGTTTAGTTTAGTAAACGAATGTTCCGCAACAGGATAATTGGCAATTTGTTAAAAAATATTAAGAAAGGTCAACAGAAAGTGGTTTTTTATAAGAGAAAAAAAATAGTTGAGAAAGTTATTGATCAGGCATTTGAAATTAAACGTAAGTTATTTATTTTGACAATCAATAGAATTAGGAAGCTAAACAAGGCAATTTATGATTTCAAAAGAAATAGTAGATGGAAGAGAATAGTTAATCGTAGTAATTTTTGTGAAGTTTTTTCTGGAGAATGGATGCATAGTTCAAGCTCTGAGGCATTTTTTAATGAGGAGAGTTATTTCCAGGATAATGATTTGGTGCATGCAGTTGACACCAGTGGTCGAGCTTATGAAGTGAAAGATGGTTGTCCAGTTGAAAAAGAAAAACTTGTGACAACAGAGATAGAAGAGGTGTTAGGTAATGAGGTTTTAGGGAGACGTCCTAAGGGTCCTGTGTACACCTGGAAGTGTAGTAGTATTTGCAGTGTACGACAGGATTCCATCAATTTGCTTTGTGATTTTATACGGTCATTTAATAAGAAAAGTTTGAAGCAGAAAATGAAGTTGTTGCAAGAATTAGATCCTTGCAGAGTGAGAGAAGTGATAGGTTTGCATGGTCATTCACTGGCTTGTCTTTCCAGGAGAGTATGCCAGAGTGTTTTTCATCATTTCAGGATGCTAGCAGTGCATCATAATAAAGTGAGGAAATTAGTTAGAATGTTGTATTATGCTAAGAGTCCAGCAATTATGCTTAAACAATTATGCGCTGCTCTTTTGCATGGTTCTGAAATAGATGTGAAGAATATATGTGAAGAAATTGAGTTTTGTTACTTTGGAAGTAAAGAGGAGAATGTTGAAATTGACCAAGAAGAAGAGAGTAATGTGGAAGATAGTGTACAGGTTTCCAGTACAGATAATTTCCAGAGGGAAATTGCGACGTTTGAGGTGAAATCAAGTGAGAGGCCAAATTTCACTTGTGTGTGTTGTCGACGCACTTATTATAAGAATCAGACTAAGTTAGTGGATTTATATGGAAAAAGTGAAAGGGAAAATAATAGTGAATGGAAGGATTTTACAACATACTTGATGGTAGAAAATTGTTTTGATTTGGGATTGGATCAACGTGTGTGTACTTATTGTTGTAACAAATTAAATCAAAACCAGATGCCTGCTAGAGCAGTTCATAATAATCTGGAATTGGTTGAGATTCCTTCTGAATTGAAGGATTTAAATACTTATGAATCTATTTTGATTCAAAGTATCCATCCCTTTCAGGCTATTGTAAGAATGGAGCCAAAGACAGGGAAATTGCCTCCATCAGATTTACAGGGAGGATTAAAGGGAAGAGTTGTTTATTTGCCTCTAGATTTGAAGAAAAACATTAACACAATTGGAGTAGAAAAAGTGGAAGAGGAACCTCTTGTTATCTTAGTTAATGGGGTTCCGACAAAGAATAAGAAAATATGGCAAGATTTAGTAGATGTTAGGAAAGTCAAAAGGGCAACATTGTATTTGAAAAAATATAATAAATACTATAAAAATGTATATGTTGCAGAAGAGGAAGTAAGTGAGGAAGAGGATAGCGATTTGTGTGCTGGTCAAATTGAGAAAGTAGAACCCTGTACTAGTGAAGAAATATATGAACATTATAGTGTTCATCCTTTGCATTCCAAGGAAGTCATGGGGAATGCTATTGAGTTGTTTCAAATGAAACAAGCGAAAGGGAGTCCCATTAGTGTTTGGGAGGAAAGTTTGGAAGCTCGGTGTTTCCCACAGCTTTTTCCAACAGGTCAGGGAGGAAGATATGATGAGCGACCTCATCAAATTCCTGCTTCTGAATACCGGACTTTGCGATTGTATGCAGGAGATCCTAGGTTTCGACAATGCATTCCTTATTTGTTTCATCTCCTGTTTGAAAGCGATCTGTCTGGACTGTCATATGCAGTGAACCACATCTTGAAAAGTGGTATACACATGCAAAACATCTCGGCAAGTGACTTTATGGATAAAGTCAATGTCCAAGACAGTATTTTGGATTCTCACCTGATTAATCTCATGGCGTGTCAGCGTGGTACTAATGAGTACTGGTACCGTCGTCATGGTGATTTAAAATGTATGCTGAGGAACTTAGGAACTCCCACATGGTTCCTCACTTTGAGCTGTGCTGAGTATGGCTGGGAAGACTTACTTGAATTTCTACGAGAGGCAAATGCTAACGTAGAAAACATCGAATTCAAGACACCCGGAGAACTGTGCTCTTTGGATCCAGTCAATGTATGTAGGTACTTCAATCATAGATTTGAAGGTATGATGTCTTTCATCATGAATAAGAAGAATCCACCTCTTGGAGAGGTGTTGGATTTCTTCTGGAGGAAGGAGTACCAAGCAAGAGGTGCTCCTCATATACATATGTTGCTGTGGATCAAGGATGCACCTAAATTTGGAACGGATGCAGAAGACTCAGTGATGAGTTTCATAGAACAGTATTCTACGTGTGCTGTTCCAAACGCAAAGGAGAAAAAAAGCCTAAGAGAAAAAGTTCTACGTTTCCAAAGCCATCGATGTGGAAAGTACTGTCGTCGTAAATTCCGGAACAAAGACAAGTTCTACACCAAATGTCGTTTCGGCTTTCCACGACCGGTGATTTCTAAAGGAAGAGTGAACAGTTTGATGTCTTCGCTGCGACATAATGTGATGAAGAAATCACCTAAAAACACATACAATTTGAAGAGGAATGAAGAGTCTAAGTACATCAACGACTACAACCCGGTGATTTTGTCCATGTGGAATGCTAACATGGATATACAGTTTGTGGCTGATAACTGTATGGCTGTGGCTCGGTATGTGACATCTTACATCACCAAAAAAGAGAAGACAGAATTGAAGGATATGTGGGAGGACATTTCCCATGAAAAGAGCCTCAGCAAGAAGTTGTACAGTTTCAGTCTGAAGATGTTGTCGCATCGAGAAATTGGAGCTTACGAATGTTCTGACCGGTTGTCTTCAGCAAGTCTCTATGCCAAGTCCAGGAGTATCGTTTGGGCGAGTGTTGGTCTTGCTGCAACGCGTAATCGAGTTCTCAAACCTGTGCGGGAAATTGAGTATTTGGCGGAAAAGGAGCCAAACAGTACCGACATTTTGAAGAGCAACATGTTGGATACATATTATCCAAATCGAAGCAGTCACCTCGAGAATGTTTGTCTGTATGATGTTCTGCAAAATTACATATTCAAGAGGAACATCAAAGAAGATACTGAGAAAGGAGTGTATGCTGTAATAGGAAGTGAGGGATGTCTGGTCAAGCAAAGAAAATGCCACTTGATAAACCATCGAAAATTGAGTGGCGAATCTCCTGAAAAAAAGGAGTTTTTCTATTTAGCACTTTTGCAACTTTTTAAGCCTTGGCGTGCAGAAGAGGAACTGCTTGGAGATTTCCTTTGTTACGAAGACTCATTCAATGCTGCCAAGGAGACCATAGAATGTCCTGCTTTTCCCAAATATGTAGAAATGTTGAATGTGGAAATTGAGCAGGAAGCAACGATTGCAGCCGAGATTGCCAGAGACAGTTCTCAGGACAGTCGGAGTTCTGCTTCATTGAGTCAGGATCCACTAGGAGGACCTCTTATCGAAAATGAAGCTGCCACTGCTATGAATGAAGTGGAAAGAGCCATGGCACATGCTCAGGAGGATGCGGTTAACTTAGAAGAGTTGGAAAGACAACTCAACGTTGAGCAGAGGAAAATATATGACGAACTTACCATGCAAATTGATCATGGATTAAGTCATGACAAGAAAGAGTGCTCATGTACGTCGTTGAAGCCTGTCCGACTGTACGTGAGTGGAGAAGCGGGAACTGGAAAAAGTTTCCTTATTAAAGCAATTTCATGTTATTTGCAGGAAAGGACAGAGTCATCGCTGTCTTGTGTTGTCACCGCTCCAACTGGACTGGCAGCACATAACATTAAAGGGATTACTTTACATTGTTTACTGATGCTGCCAGTGGAGCATGACAACAAATTAGAATATCACAAGCTATCTGGAGATGCTTGTTTTGAAGTTTCAAGAGTCTTGAGGAAAATGAAACTTCTTATCATTGACGAAGTAAGCATGGTTTCCAATGTCATGCTTGCCTTTGTGCATTTGAGAATGCAAGAAGTTCTCAAAACAGAGTATGATGTGTTATTTGGTGGCAAGCACATCATTGTTTTCGGAGATCTTCTGCAGCTGACACCAGTGAAAGGGCAACCTGTGTTCAAAATGCTCACGCATGAAGATACCAGGAAGTGCTTAGGGAGCATTGGCAACGTCAATATATGGTTAAACTTCAATTATGCTGAACTGCATGAAAATATGCGTCAGGCAAAGGATGAAGTTTACAAGACTATTCTACAAGATGATAGAATTGGAAAAGTGACCGAGCATGGGAAAGAAGCTTTACATGCACGATTACTGACAAATTTATATCCAGACGAAGATGTTGTGCCTGAGAATATTTTTCAGATAGTTACTGAGAAAAAATCTGGAATATGTTTGATGCCAACTCTTGCAGAATGTGCCAAATTCAACAACAAAATGTTGCATTTAGAAAAGCAAGAGATTGTGAAACTGGAAGCTATTGACAGAGTAGAGCATATGGGATCAACAATTATTTTGTCTGAGAATCTGAAAACAAAATTGGATTCATTAGAGAAGAGTATATCTAAAACTGCGGGTTTTGAAAAGACTCTGAATGTGTGCTTGAACTGCCGTATAATTTTAAGAAGGAATTTACATGTTGAAAGAGGTCTGGTAAATGGATCAATGGGTAATGTTGTTGATTTTGTGAAATACAGAAATAGAGATGGAATTGAATTTTTAAAAATTAAATTTGATGGCATTGAGGAAGTACAGCTAATTGGTCGTTGTTCTGCTAGATTTTTGCTTGTAAAAGACTTATATGTTCGTCGTAAGCAGTTTCCTGTTTGCTTGGCATATGCGGTGACAATCCATAAATGGCAAGGTTTAAGTGTAGACTGTGCATTGGTGAATATTGGCAGTTCTGTGTTCAAAGAGGGTATGGCATATGTGGCATTGTCACGAGTTAGAACTTTATCGGGATTGTACTTGATTGAGTGTGATGTCACAAACATTTGTGCAGATCTAGATTGTGTTAAGGAATACAATAGGTTAAGAAGAGAGTATGCGCCACATTTGCCTCAGTATCCTTTGTTTGAGAAACGTGTGGTAGGCCGGAAACGAAGAAATGTGACCAATACTGGTGAGGTTGTAGCAAAAAGACGAAAAGTCGATGAACCTGAAATTATAAGCAGAAACAAAAAGGATTCTGTTGAAGATGTTGTTGGTTTTCAATTTGAAAACAGTTCTGGTGTCAACTGCTATGCTAATGTAGTGGTTAATGTTTTGTTTTCTCTAGAAAATGTAAAAGAAGAGATTGTGGTCAATTCTGATCAAAGATTTTGCAGTTTGTTAAATTCTGTGTTAGAGAAATGTAGCACTGATAGAAGAAACATAGAAAGTGTGTCTGAAATTCGAAATCTGTTAGACAGATGTTCAGGCCAAACACAATTCTCTCAAAATAGTCAGCAAGATTGTCAGGAGTTTTTAATGTATATGCTTGATGTATTGCATGATGAAGGTGTAGATGTAGATCACCTGTTTGGGCTTTCTTATCAATGGCAGCGTGACTGCGAGAACTGTAGGGTATCAAGTAGTACTAGTGTAGACTAAGAAAGATTTATATATTTAACTTTGCCAGACAGTAAATCAGTCTCTTTTAATAAGCTAGTAAAAGCAGCTGATCACAACATGGAGTGTAGCCAATGTAAATCTGAAATGATGTCCACATTATTTATACGAACATATGGCCAGTATGTCATTTTAATGTTCCAACGATGTAGGCCTGATGGAACAAAATTGACAACTTTAATTAAAAATTTTGTGGCTTCACAGTTGTCAATATCAGGAAGGACTTTTGTAACTGTAGCAATTATATATCATGATGGTCCTTCAATAACATCAGGACATTATACAGCTTATTTAAAGTGTAGAAATGGCTGGTCATTCTGCAATGATTCTGTTTTAATTTTCAAAAAAAAATTGCCGTATGACCTTAAAAACTCTTACCTGGTGTTTTTAAAACCAAAATTTTAGGGAAAGAATCTCGGTATGTGCTCTGAGGAATTTCAAGAAGTTCTAATGGCTCCTACACGATTTGGCCTTGAGGATAAGTGTAGTACAGAGACATAACTTCTTACCATAACACTGGACGTCATGGAGAAATACGTGCACTTTGAATGAGTTCAGAAAAACTGTTTCTTTTTATAAGCTAATTGAAGCAGCCAATCAAAACATGGAGTAGAGGGAATGTAAGTCTGCAATGCTGTCTACTGTTTTACATTGCTTTGTGATTAAAAGTGATGTAGAGAATTAAATAATTGTACTAGTCATAAAGGTCGTGTAAGTCTGCTTTATAGTAAGCAGTATCAGTGTGATAGGAAATGTAGAACATGATTGAGCAAGAAGGGGAAGATATTAGTAGTCCAGGATTGTGAAAATGATCTTCAACATTTTAATTGTGAAAGTTGCGGAAATACAACATGACGGGATTGGCTTAAAAGAATTCTAAGAGTTATAAATGGCTCAGACACGATTTGGCCTTGTGGAAACGTGTGGTAGAGAGCGAGAAGTCATTTATTGTATGTAACATGTTTTTGAAAACGATGGAGGTTTTCTTTCAGAAAGTGGCGGGTTGAAAGTAATAACAGCACAACAGAGTGTAAGCTGTTCATAGGACATCCTTGGCCGTCATGGAAAGTAAGTTAACTTTAAGGAGTTCTGAATTCTGATTTGTTATGTTGTATGGGTTTTTTAAACACAATCATTTTGATTGTGTTTTTTTTTTCCCCGCTGTTATATGATGAATACCTTCAAGTCACTGTTTTAGTGAAATTTGATACATTCTGAGAACAGCAAAAATAAACCATTTAACATGTATAATTAATTCTGTTCTGTTTGCATTTATGATGTACATGTAGAACTGTGTAGGAGGCATGGAGAAGGTGAGGCTTCTGTAAGTTTCAAAGTTGTTGCATACAGTGCTCATATTCTACGTAGTCTTTTATATTTCATTACTTTCACTGTTTCTGACTGATCTAAATTTTTTTTTTTTTAAAAGAACAGTAAGTATAAGGGAAGGAAACAGACAGTTATGTTAAAAGAAAGACAGCTATAGGGAATAAACTAGGGATACTGTTACCCGCAATCCTCTGCTGATGATGTCACTGAGCATGTCATGAATGATGTAATATGTGACATCATCAGCAGTGGATTACGGGTAATAGTATCTCTAGTTTACTCCCCTATAGCTGTCTTTCTTTTAACATAACTGTCTGTTTCCTTCCCTTATACTTACTGTTCTTTTTAAAAAAAAAAATTTTTGGGTTCGCTTCCGGTTCGCGTACCGGCGAGCGAACTGGGAAGCGAACTAAGAGAAATAGAGGTTGGCACAGTTCCAAATATTGTACCAATTTTTTAATAACGGGGAGGTAGTTCTGAAAATAACTTTTTTTTTATTGTTTTTGTTGTTTTATATTTTTTTTATTATTTTTCTGAACATTTTTTTACTTTTTTTGAATTTTTCTGAACAGTTTTATATTTTTTTGGGTTTGTTTTTGGAGGGGGCAACGAAAACGATTCATTGTAAAGGGCTCAACAGCAGCAACAAAACAAAAAAAAAGAATTTATTATTTGGGGCGTTTCGTACAAACTTGCATATGATAGTCAATAGCTCTGTTGATCAGAGTGATGCTACTTTCTCCGTAGCAAATGAATCCACTGCAATGTACGCAGATTTGTTTTACTTCACGAAATCTCATTTGTACATTTGGCACCATCTCCCTGCCCTCTGGTCCCGTTACTTCCGGTACAACAGATCTTCTGGCCATAATAGGGAGATTATCTAGGTCGTTACGAAACTGTGCAGCACTGTAGTTGTTAGGATGCCACCTAGTCATATGGCGATGCATTGTGTAGTTTCCGAAACTGTATTTTTTGTCGGTCCCTCTGGACAGTCTATCTTGACATATAAGGCAAGTTACGTATCTTGCATTTACTTTTTTCTGACCTTTGGGAATTTTAAAAAATTGCCAAATGAAGTTTTCTTTCCGGTGAGACGTCCTGGGCTCCTCAGGCAAAAAGTGCCTCTCTTCGTGCTCTTCCTCCTGTTCCTCTTCTTCCTCTTCTTGCTGAATTATAACTTCAGCAGGTGGTCCACTCTTCCTTGGATGTGGTGGAGGTGGTGGGGAAGCACCAGCTGAAGCTACTAAAGAAGCCATTGCTCACTGGTAACAAAGGGTCTTTCTCTCACAATGATGAAAGTCAGAGTGAGGAAAGAAGGAGGGATTTTCATCATTTGGGAAAAACAATAGTTCTCAACCAATGAAAAGTGTTCATTTTAGATTATATGACCTAGTCTTACATCATTAGGAAACCAAAAGTGAAATGAACCAATGAAAAGTGTTATTACCAAGTCACATGACCTGCTGTGTTTACGTTACGCGCTTTGCAGGGCCTCCCGGTTTGCTTCCAGAAACCTGCGCTTTGCGCCTCGGTAAGCGTACCAGTTCGCTAACGTAGCACGTCATATGACGTATCACGCGACAACGCGAAACGTCATGCGGACGGGAGGCGTCACGATGTTGTTTTCTAACGCGGCAGTTGCGGTAAAGGAACGTTTACCGGCTCGCGGTCTATTTCGCGGCATCAAGGTCAGCTAACGGGAAGCTTCCCGATTCGCGAAGCGGGAACGAAGAAAAAAAAATATTTAAAAAAAAAATTATTAATAAACATATAAAATATATTTTGGGATTTAAAGAAGAATACATTTTACAGCTACAGATATTAGCTGTTAAAAAACCAATGAAATTCACTGAAAAAACCATAGGTTATAGACCATATATAGTTAGGAATTAGCATTTACAAAACCTTGAAAATTCACTGAAAAAACCATAGGTTACAGACCATATACAGTTAGGAATTAGCATTTAAAAAACCTTATTTTACTCACACAAAACCATTGAAATTCCATATATAGTTAGTTGCACTAACTATATATCGCGCACCCGCAATCCACTGCTGATGATGTCACATATTACATCATTCATGACATGGTCAGTGACATCACTGATGACATCTCAAATGACATCACTGATAACATCTCAAATGACATCACTGATGACATCTCAAATGACATCACTGATGACATCATCTAGTGTCTGTGTGTTTTTGTAAAGTTTAAATACGTTTTACATATTGAAGAATGAGTGGATGTATGGAAGACTGAGTGTGTGTGTGGCTGGCTTGGAGGTGTGTGACTCTGTGCATATCAATGTGTACTTGTATCAGTGATTGTATAAGAGAGTAAGTATGTGTTAGTATATGTGTGAAAAGTATGGTGTTCTGTGTTTAACTATAGATGAGGAAATCGAAGTGTGATTGATTCTTCACAGGACTGACTAGGTGTATGAGTGCATATGATAGTGTTGTAATAATGAGTGACTGTATGTATGAGTGATTGTATGGGTGAATGAGTGAATGTGTGTGTAGACGTAGGAATCAGTGAGTGCGTATGTAGTAACTGGTATTGGTGTGTCATGATGTCATCAGTGATGTCATTTGAGATGTCATCAGTGATGTCATTTGAGATGTCATTAGTGATGTCATCAGTGATGTCACTGAAGTATGGTGTTCTGTGTTTAACTGTATAGATGAGGAAATGGAAGTGTGATTGATTCTTTACAGGACTGACTTGGTGTGTGAGTAACTCCATGGATGAGTGGCAGTGTGTGACTGTCTGCATAGGTGTATGAGTGCATATGATAGTGTTGTAATAATGAGTGACTGTATGTATGAGTGATTGTATGGGTGAATGAGTGAATGTGTGTGTAGACATAGGAATCAGTGAGTGCGTATGTTGTAACTGGTATTGGTGTGTCATGATGTCATCAGTGATGTCATTTGAGATGTCATCAGTGATGTCATTTGAGATGTTATCAGTGATGTCATTTGAGATGTCATCAGTGATGTCATCAGTGATGTCACTGACCATGTCATGAATGATGTAATATGTGACATCATCAGCAGTGGATTGCGGGTGCGCGATATATAGTTAGTGCAACTAACTATATATGGAATTTCAATGGTTTTGTGTGAGTAAAATAAGGTTTTTTAAATGCTAATTCCTAACTATATATGGTCTATAACCTATGGTTTTTTCAGTGAATATATATATATATATATATATATAGTTAGTGCAACTAACTATATATGGAATTTCAATGGTTTTGTGTGAGTAAAATAAGGTTTTTTAAATGCTAATTCCTAACTATATATGGTCTATAACCTATGGTTTTTTCAGTGAATATATATATATGGTTCTCTTCGGTTTCAGTGAATATATATATATATATATATATATATATATATATATATATATATTCACTGAAAAAAACATAGGTTAGAGACCATATATAGTTAGGAATTAGCATTTAAAAAACCTTATTTTACTCACACAAAACCATTGAAATTCCATATATAGTTAGTTGCACTAACTATATATATATATATATATATATATATATATATATATTCACTGAAAAAACCATAGGTTAGAGACCATATATAGTTAGGAATTAACTGCGAGTAAAATAAGGTTTTGTAAATGCTAATCCCTAACTATATATGGTCTATAACCTATGGTTTTTTCAGTGAATTTTCAAGCTTTTGTAAATGCTAATTCCTAACTATATATGGTCTCTAACCTATGGTTTTTTCAGTGAATTTCAATGGTTTTTTAATAGCAAATATCAAAAGCTGTCGAATGTGAAGTACGTGGTAAGTACAAATATTTTCGTGTTTATGCACACTGATATGCTTTGAATGCTGCCCCCCCCCTCATTTCTATTAGGAGTACTCTCTCTTTGCAGATAGTGAAGGGTAGTTAACGCAGGCCTTTGCCCCCGTTGTAATCTGTCGTGCCTGCTTCTCTCTCCATTTGATTGATTGGTATCCAAGCATTTACTGTTTTAGAATTGGTTCTCTTCGGTTCATTCTCTATTTACAAACAAGCACAGAGTCGCAATACTCTGTTTAGTCTTTGCAGATAGTGAAAAATCGTGTAAAAAAACAAAAGGAATCAAGCAAAATCAGTAGGCCACTAATGGGATCTCTTTTTGACCTCGCTAAAATAGAAACATTAGGAACAACCCCTCATGAGAAATACGAAACTAGTGAGATGAACTGAGCTCCACACCATGATGGCTGCAAGACAGCTCGGCTCCGCCACCCACCCCGCCCAAAATAACGATAAACTCTATGCAAATATTACAAATATATACAACACACCAGCAAAGTAACAGGGTAAAACATTTTATTAAATAACTATTTACATAACTATTTTATACTTTTTGTTGCCCGATCCGGCTAGCTCAATCGATCGAGCATGAAACTCATGCACTCTGATAGTTCAAAGTTTTGAGGAGTGCTTGTTAGACTGTCTGAAGCTTATTTGCACCTGCTACAGCTTCACTACTCTCAATGTAAGTGGGGGCTGTTTGAGGACGTGACTGCATTTGAAAACAATGTGATGCGGTGCCTCCCTGAACCGCTTGACGGAGGCCCCCGAGGGACAGTGTGATGGCGCGGACTCGGAAGGGGCGCTTGGCTCCGGCCCCCTCCCCAAGTCGTGTTGCCCTGGTGTGGCCTGAGATCGCCCCCGACATAGGTGGGCGACTCCCGGGGTCAAGCGGAACTTTTTGCCTTTTGGTGACTCTTCCATTCTTGACCTTGTCCAACAATCCGTTTGACCTAAAGACACGCTGTAGTGGGGCGCCCCTTTACCGTTTCACTTGCCATTCCGCCCGCTTTTGCTACACTGTGCCTCTTCCGCTATTCAGCTGTTTACCGCCCGCTCTTGCGACTACAGCGTCTCGCTCACCATGTAGTTGAGTTGCTCCCGCTCTTGCGGTGCAGCGATAGGCGGCTGCCACAGGACTCTCAAAATGGCGGCCGGCTCTTCAGATTTGGGCGTGGTCCACTAAAATGGCCCTGCGACACCTTGGAACTCGGACGCTTGTCTGCCAGGGCTTGGGCTCCATTCTCGAAAGCGTCCCCTCAGCCTTGAAGATTTTACAAAATTCTTGGGGGCCCCCGACTCCCGCAGGCTTCTGGTGGGGAGCGGCTGCCATGATTGCTCGTGGAATGGCCACGACGGAGCTACGAGATGGTGGTGCTCTCATGCTGACGCCAGCTTCAGTCTGAAACATCCAGAAACACTGTAGACTACCAATTCGATCAGTTCCGGTACCGCCCCAATGTGACCCGGTAGAGAAGAACTTGCCCTCCCCTCTTTGACTGATGGTTCTTGTTGCCTGTCCCTTCTGTTGTCATTTAACAGAACTATTTAGCCTGCTGAAAGGGGTTGTGTTCCGACCGCTGGTTGGTGGAGACATTTTGACTATATTCTGGACCTGCGTTGTTGCGTAATGCGTCATATGACGCGCCGCGTTAGCGCATCCGGAAGTGCTCCGGTGCGCGAAGCGCAGCTTCCCGGAAGCGATCCGGGCCGCGGCGCGCAGCGCGTAACGTAAGCATAACAGGTCATGTGACTTGTTAATAAAACTTTTCATTGGTTCATTTTACTTTTCTTATTCTAATGATGAAAGGCTTGGTCATATGACCTAAAAATTACACTTTTTATTACTTTCGAACATTATTTTTTCTTAAACATATATGTTATAATGTTCCAAGCTAATGTACTTTCCCGGAAAATTTACAACTGTCCTGCAAGTAAAATATATTCCTTTTTCGAGAAAAAGGGCGTTTCTTCGTCCCATGACGGAGCAGTTGAGCAAAAGAGGCTCGGCCTGCTGTCTTAGTCGCCGATACGCCTGAATATCAGATTCTTATCGATCACTTTATGTTGCAGGAGTAGAAAACACAACAGCCCTTGACCATTTATCTTTACTGCGTTCCTGCGTATTATACCTTTTACCCTTCATGTAATTGGACTGCTATATTTCACTTTCCTTTTACTGATTCGAAAACAGTGACTATTATTAAAAACTTTACCAATGTAAATACTACTACCATGTTTTCTTTTAAAAACCTTTATTGTGAAAATGTCAGTATACAAATACGGGCCTATAACCACGTGGGCCGGCCACGGAGCAAACTGTAATCGTATATGATAAGGAGACATTTACACTGTAGAGGAACGTAACGGGCGGGCCATTAGGTTGCAAGAACTAAGGTGTCTAACAGTTGCGGAATCGGTGGACGTACATTTTATAATTAAAATACGACAGGGCCAGTTACAATAAAATTATCTAGATATACATTTGCGGGCAAGTACCATGGGTGACGTTAATTCGAACTTTCAATAGTACAGTAATCAATAACACATCAGAACTTAATATCAATAGGGATGTCGAAATATTCAATCAATTCTCGTCCCCGCCCGCCATGTGCTTCAAAACTGCATACGTATCTCGTGATATCAAGGTTGTGCAACCAGTACACAACAAGGAGTTACGAGTCCCAATTATTCCGGCGCCATTTTGGGCGAGGACGGGCAGGTCCAGGATATAGTGAAAATGTCTCCACCAACCATCGACTATGATGATGTTCATATGCTGTATTCATTAGAGTAACACTCATCTGTCCACATGAAATTAATTTGCCACAATCTAAACATGTCATTTTAATCTTTCCAAAGTTCTTCTGAATATTTGGGACCGTTTCCCTTGCCTCTCATGCTGTCATTGCCACTTCTTTGGTGAATGTACTGGCAGGTCGGGGGTTGTCCTCCAAATCTCTCTTTTGTGCAGCACTATAATTAATCGGTGCCACCTCTCCATATGACGATGCATGGTATAATTACCATAACTATATTTTTTTTGGGTTCTTCTGGAGAGTACATCGTGGCAGATGAGGCAGGTAACGTACCGGGCATTTACCTTTTTTGCATGTAGAGAAAAGGAAAAAAAAATTCGAGCGTCCGAGTTCTAAGGTGTCCCAGGGCCATTTTAGTGGACCAGGCCCAAATCCAAAGAACAGGCCGCCATTTTGAGAGTCCTGTTGCAGCCGCCTGTCGCTGTAGCAGCAAGAGCGGGCGAAACTCAGCTAGACGGCGCTCCACTGCAGATGAAGTGCCTCAACCTGGAGAGGCGGGAGAGGCTCGTTTGCGCCGCCTCCCCCCCCTTCGGGCACCCCACGCCGTCTTTCGGCACAGCATTGTAGGATGGCCACACCAGTGCGGCAACTTGCTAGACACCACCTCGGTGCCATCCGGATCTCGGCGCCCCACTGCAGATGAAGTGCCTCCACATGGAGAAGCGGGAGAGGCTTGTTTGCGCCGCCTTCCCCCCCCCCTTCGGGCACCCCACGCCGACTTTCGGCGCAGCATTGTAGGATGGCCACACCAGTGCGGCAACTTGCTGGACACCACTTCGGTGCCAACCGAATCTCAGCGCCTTGTGGTGTCTTCCATTCCGAAAATATTGTTGGCAGCATTTTGAAAGGAAAGATAAACAGCCGTTTGTGGCCCTCACTACACCGTTCTCCTAGTGACTCTCACATTGTTACATTTAGGAAGAATGTTGAAGAGTAGTATGTTGAAAATCTGAAGCCATTGTTCTACAAACTCTCAACCAGCCTTGGATGGAAAAATCCTGAAGAATGTACAAACTGAAAACCAGTTTTTGTCTGTATAGCATCAGCAGCAACGCTTGAGTCAGCTTTGTGTGAAGCCGCCATTTTGATTCAATCAATAGCGTCCCCCTGCACACATTCAGGGACCTGGTCGTGTCTTCAGGTCAAACGGATTGTGGGACAAGATGCACAAAGGAAAAGGAAAAAAGTTCCGCCGGACCCCGGGAGGCGGCCGCCTATGTCATGGGCGATCTTAGGCCACACCAGGGCAATAGTGAAGCTGCAGCAGGTGCAAATAAGCTTCAGACAGTGTTACAAGCACTGCTCAGAACTCTCAACTATGACACCACCTCGGTGCCATCCGGATCTTGGCGCCTTGTGCTGGTTCCGGCCTATTCACACATCGGTCCGCTACTGACGCCACCTCACAGGCCAACGGGGCACCGCACGCCGACTTTCGGCGCAGCATTGTAGGATGGCCACACCAGTGCGGCAACTTGCTGGACACCACCTCGGTGCCATCCAGATCTCGGCGCGTTGTGCTGCCTTCGGCCTATTCGCCGCAAGTGCGCACGCAACTCAGATGCATAGCGAGTGAAACACCAAGGGGCGCCCCACTGCAGCCGAGGAACCTCCATCTTGGGGGCGACGCACAGCATCACATTGCTTTCCAATGCAGTCAGATCCTCAAACAGCCCCCACTGACTGACGCGAACTCACAGGCCAACGGGGCGCCCCACGCCGACTTTCGGCACAGCATTGTAGGATGGCCACACCAGTGCAGCAACTTGCTGGACACCACCTCGGTGCCATCCGGATCTTGGTGCGTTGTGCTGCCTTCGGCCTATTCGCACATCGGTCCGCTACTGACGCCGCCTCACAGGCCAACGGGGCACCGCACGCCGACTTTCGGCGCAGCATTGTAGGATGGCCACACCAGTGCGGCAACTTGCTGGACACCACCTCGGTGCCATCCAGATCTCGGCGCGTTGTGCTGCCTTCGGCCTATTCGCCGCAAGTGCGCACGTAACTCAGCTGCATAGCGAGTGAAACACCAAGGGGCGCCCCACTGCAGCCGAGGAACCTCCATCTTGGGGGCGACGCACAGCATCACATTGCTTTCCAATGCAGTCAGATCCTCAAACAGCCCCCACTGACTGACGCGAACTCACAGGCCAACGGGGCGCCCCACGCCGACTTTCGGCGCAGCATTGTAGGATGGCCACACCAGTGCAGCAACTTGCTGGACACCACCTCGGTGCCATCCGGATCTTGGCGCGTTGTGCTGCCTTCGGCCTATTCGCACATCGGTCCGCTACTGACGCCGCCTCACGTGCCAACGGATTTTCTACGCTTTTTATAGCCCTATGACGCATAACAGGTCATGTGACTTGTTTATAAAACTTTTCATTGGTTCATTTTACTTTTGGTTTCCTAATGATGGAAGGCTTGATCATATGAGCTAAAAATAACACTTTTCATTGGATTAAAACATTTTTTTTCCCAAACGATGAAAGCCCCACCATGTTTCTGGATGTTTCAGACTGAAGCTGGCGTCAGCATGAAAGCACCACCATCTCGTGGCTCCGTCGTGGTCATTCCGCGAGCAATCATGGCAGCCGCTCCCCACCGGAAGCCTGCAGGAGTCGGGGGCCCCCAAGACTTTTGTAGAATCTTCAAGGCTGAGGGGACGCTTTCGAGAATGGGGTCCAAGACCTAGCAGACAAGCGTCCGAGTTCCAAGGTGTCCCAGGGCCATTTCAGTGGACCACGCCCAAAAAGGAAAGAGCCTGCCGCCATTTTGAGAGTCCTGTGGCAGCCGCCTATCGCTGCACCGCAAGAGTGGGCGCAACTCAGCTGAATGGCGGATTTTGGCACAGTGTACCAAAAGCGGGCAGAATGGCAACTGAAACGGTAAAGGGGCGCCCCACGACAGCAGACGAGCCTCCACCTGGGGAGGCCCGTTCACGCCGCCTCACCCCCCCCCCCCCCCCCAGGGGCGCCCCACGCCGTTATTCGGAGCAGCATTGTAGGATACCAAAACCAGTGCGGCAACTTACTGGACATCACCTGGGTGCCATCCACATTTCAGCGCGTTCTGCTGCCTTGGGACTATTCGCACAACAGACCGCTACTGACGAGGCCTCCCCCCGCACCCTCCGGGACGCCCCACGCCGTTTTTCGGAGCTGCATTTTAGGATACCAAAAACCAGTGCGGCACCCAGGTAACATCACCTGGGTGCCGTCCAGAACTCAGCACGTTGTGCTGCCTTGGGACTATTCGCACAAAACACAGCTACTGACCATTGTTGCTTCTTTTTTCAAAAAAATGTTTAAATGTATTTACTGTTTTTGTTGTGTTGTATATATTTATAAGTTATTAAAGTTTTATAATCCTACTACTTTGTTGGAGTGCTATATATTTTTAATGTGACACATAATTGTAAAAACTTTGATGTACAAAGAGGCATCCCTGGAATCTTCCGCTTCAGGCTCGGTCACCTCCCCAATCACAATACAGGATGGTTTTCACATAGTAGGAACGCGTGTAGTGTGACGGATCTCATCGGGTGGGGGCCTTGATCTACTGTAACTCCTTTGAAGAGGGGTGATTCTTTACAGCTGGGGCCATAAACTACATCTGCAAGGCTAGGTGATAGCCTGGGACCGGCCTGGACAATCGGACACAGAGGAAGAGGAGTGTCAGAGGGTGCGGTAGTGAATAGGGCGAAAGGGAGGTGTCGGGCGGGCACAGGGTGTGATTCTCAAGGAAGAGCAGCACAGATGGGGGGAGGTTTATTGCCCATGCATAAGACAGAGAGTGGGGGTGACCAGTGCCTGGGGGAGATGCTTGCGAGGGTGGGGAGCCATGCTAAGGATCGACAGCGTGCAGAGAGTGGGTCTGGTCAAGGCATCTAAAATGGCTGCCGTGCACGTCAAAAGTGTGGCGTTTGAAAAAAGGCAAGATGGCGCAGACAATGTTTTTCAACACTTCCTGATTTCCTTCAAATCGAACGTTAACAGACGTTATCTCTCCCACAAAACCGGTCCCCCTGGGCTTAAACGCCGAGATGGTAGGGTCTGCATCCCGTGGAGATAGGCCGAGACGTCACTCATCAAAAAAAAAAAAAAAAAAAAAAGTCTATAAACATACAATAAGTTAAAAGTCAATCATTCTTGTTTCCTTGTAGTACGCTCCCCAGTCCGCTTTCCGTTACGCGTACCGGGCGCACCCCACGAAAAAAAACGATTTTTTTTTTTTTTTTTTTTGCCCCGCGGGGCCCTTTTAAAGCCTCCACATCAAACCTAGGGGGTCAGGGAGGATCTACTATGCCCCCTTATGGTCATTTCCCCCTTTGTTTTGGCCTCCTCTTGTCTCTCAATCCTACCGAGAGACAAGATGGCGGCCGCTCCGGACTGTTTAGAATGTTGACAGACACCGGAGAGCCAATCAGCTCTGCTACGCGAAGTTCCGTTACGCGTAAAGTTCGCGAACCGGAGCGCTGCCCGGTCCGCTGTTACAGATATATATCTTTTTTTGAACGTTAATTTCTCAAAATCCACTGAAGCACATATATTGAGACCTAGCAAAGGCACATCGGGCTACCAGTCCCTACAATTTTGCCAAGTTTCGTGGAAATCCATTCAGCCGTTCGGGCTAAAAGTGAGGCCAACCGCCCTATGGAAAACTCAATGTTAAAAACACGTTTTGGGACCCCCCTTTTTTCTCAGCCCCCCCTTGACGAACCCCCCCCCAAATTTTCAGGGGCTGCTCAGAAACAAAATGTTCACTTTTCCTGAAAATTTCAGCCAATTCCGTCCACAAACGCCAAAGTTATTAGACATAGAATTTTCAAAAATCCCATAGAGAAAAAATCCTAACTATAAATACCTACTGGCGACCGCCAGTAGGTAATATATAGTTAGGATTTTTTCTCTATGGGATTTTTGAAAATTCTATGTCTAATAACTTTGGCGTTTGTGGACGGAATTGGCTGAAATTTTCTGGAAAATTGAACATTTTGTTTCTGAGCAGCCCCTGGAAATTTGGGGGGGGTTCGTCAAGGGGGGGCTGAGAAAAAAGGGGGGTCCCAAAACGTGTTTTTAACATTGAGTTTTCCATAGGGCGGTTGGCCTCACTTTTAGCCCGAACGGCTGAATGGATTTCCACGAAACTTGGCAAAATTGTAGGGACTGGTAGCCCGATGTGCCTTTGCTAGGTCTCAATATATGTGCTTCAGTGGATTTTGAGAAATTAACGTTCAAAAAAAGATATATATCTGTAACAGCGGACCGGGCAGCGCTCCGGTTCGTGAACTTTACGCGTAACGGAACTTCGCGTAGCAGAGCTGATTGGCTCTCCGGTGTCTGTCAACATTCTAAACAGTCCGGAGCGGCCGCCATCTTGTCTCTCGGTAGGATTGAGAGACAAGAGGAGGCCAAAACAAAGGGGGAAATGACCATAAGGGGGCATAGTAGATCCTCCCTGACCCCCTAGGTTTAATGTGGAGGCTTTAAAAGGGGCCCCGCGGGGCAAAAAAAGAAAGAAACATTTTTTTTGTTTTTTTGCGTGGGTAGCGCCCGGTTCGCGAACCGGGAAGCGTTCTGGGCAGCGTACTATAAGGAAAAAAGAATTATAGACTTTTCAAATACTGTATGTTAATTGATTGTTGGTTTTGTTGATTATTTTTTAATTTTTTAATTTTAAAAAAATTATTTATTCATGTAATTGTGTTTCAAAATTTAATAACATTTCTAACATTTCACTAGTTTATGAATTACATATAAAAATGATTAAAGACTCAAATAAATTTTTAATATTACATATAATTTTATTTTTCGGATTGTTTTTCAAAATTTAATAGAATGTCTAACATTTGACTGTCAGATATGTCCTCTTGTTGAGTGAACATAACTTCCCACATTTGACCGTCATCATAATGAAGTAAATGATCCACAGATTCTACACATTGAACTAATTCAAATTTCCCGTGATTCATCCATGAAATCTGAGTCATCATTATCCTCAATATCTTTTTCTGTGTTGTTCTCCAGAACAATTTCGAAGGAAATATTCTGCTCACCTTCCATTTTATTGCTGTAATTTGCATAAAAAATAATTATATCAGTAGAGATAGGGCACTGTTGGGTTTAAGTTCAGACAGGTACTTGTGAGTTTATAACAGAGAAGTAATCTATGGGCACTGTATGGTTTCAGGCGTGAAGTAGTACTATTAAAAAGTGCCTGTGAAGAAGCCTAAGTAAATTCATAATTATACCACAGAAACCTAAATCAATCCATAATTATAATAAAGAAGCCTTTCTCAATGTCTAACTCTTACAGAGGGATAGTATATAACTATCTGAAAATGTTTTCAAATTTATAAAATAATATCTCACCTTCTAAAAACAAGTTTAAGTTGTGAGTGAAAATGATCTTGCAATGTAGTTCAGGAAGTAGTAGTCAAAATGGCTGTGTTTCTCTCTCTTCCTTTATATATATTCAGGTACATAGCCAATCAAATGTCAGGTAAAAAAAAGTAGAAAATGAAAGTAACATTTTAATTGGTTGTCAACTTCAGATGTGTTTTGTGAAGTAATTTACCTCAGGGTATTTAGAGAGGTCTACAGGCTAAATGGTTAAATGGAATTTCAATCAAATTTGTGAAAATGGTAGGCATTGGTATGTAGTATGAGCTAATCTATATTTGGTGAAATTGTCTCCAGTCGCTTTTCTGTAAACTACTTTCCCACCTTTTTTGATGGTGCGCTTCCCAGGGAGCGACCCGGTACGCGAACTGGCGAGCGCCCCGGTTCGCGAACCTTAAGCGTTACGGGAGTCCACCATTTTGTGTTTCGGTCGAATTAAGATACAAGATGGAGGGCAAATAATGTTCAAAATGGGTAGAAGGGGGCACAGTAGACTTATCTTGACCCCCTAGGTTTTCTGAGGGTGGCTGAGGAGGCCCATATGTGCGAAAAAAAAACATTTTTTTAAAAATTTAGCGAGGTTAGCTCCCGGTTCGCGTACCGGGTAGCGCCCCAGGGAGCGTACTTTGTTGAAAATTAGTGAAAAATGTTAGAGTAAAATAATAATTGTGAGTGATCAGATGTAGGGTAGTTCTGAGAAGAGCTTTTGGGTTTATGGTACATTTAGGTACTTATAAGTAGGTACCAATGCACAGTCTTAAATTCAGAATGAAAATTCTGTTGCCCTCATCTGAGAAGTGAACTCCATCTCCTCTGTAGATATCTTGCATGTAGTAACGCAAGTTATTGTTGTACAGGGAGCCCATTCCATGGTCTCTCATGTAAGCTGAAACAGATTTGTTTACATGCTTCCTCGACTTCTCAATTTGTGGACAAAATTGGTTTGACCACCTCCATTTCTGTCTTTGGCATATATTTGAATATACCAAGGCAGTCTGAGGAAAAAGTGCCATTAATTGCTCAAAGGTGTCCTTTAAAAGCATTTCCAGACCTACCCCAGTCAAAGTGCCCAAATCATTACCTCCACAGTGCACAATTAACAGGTCAGGTTTTGGCAAATGCATAAAGGTTTTCACCAATGGTATCAATTGGTGACATTTTAATCCTCTGTGGCCAAACCACTTAATTTCCACATCTTGTAAATTGAGGTTAGGT
Source organism: Lissotriton helveticus (assembly GCF_964261635.1). Lineage (NCBI taxonomy): Eukaryota > Metazoa > Chordata > Amphibia > Caudata > Salamandridae > Lissotriton > Lissotriton helveticus. The sequence continues at coordinate 355,437,143 of NC_136063.1, read as the reverse complement.
AAATTCCTGTTCTCAGCATACCTCTGAGCCCAATAGATGTAACTATGTCCAACAATCCAGACAGAAAACATGGTGAGAGAAGGTTCTCCTGCAGTCAGATGAAGTGTGGCAATGAAATGGCAGTTGAAAAAATAAAAGTTTAAAATGAAAAAAACTGTGGAGTTTCTGTGTTAATGAAGCAGTAACAGTGATTGGTGGATTTTGATTGCTGAAAACAGAAAGTTAGGGTGCATGGATGAGTTCTTTGAAAGATGTATTTTGAGTGGTCAAGAAAAAATCATTAAATGAAAGAATGCACTGGATATGCAGGTGCACTGAGAGTTCAGAGTTCAATTGCAACATTGTTGTGTGAACTTGCAAACACCAGAGGCCTTCAAGGAGGTGGTTGCTATGCAAAAAAGGCAGAAAGGGCAGAGGGGGGAAGGGTTTTGATTTGAAAAAAAGTGAGGGAAGAGTTTTGATTGGGTGACATGAGAGATATGTGTGAAGAATTACAGCTTTTCTGTGCTTTTGATAGCTGCAGACTCTGGAGTGCATACCTTTTGCTCTGCTGAAGACAAATTGATGTGTTTCTGAGACTGTTTTGAAACTCAAAGTATTTGCTAAGGTGAGAAAAGATTTCTTTAATTTAGATAGAGAATAGTGTGCTTTAAGGAGAAAATTATGAAGAAAGTTGTGTTTTTCAAATGTTGCTTTGTCTCAAGTGTTTTACAAATAGATTTTGTTTCTTTGAGAAAATGTAATTGGAGAAAATGTGAAGTATTAGTACTGACAGGGTGTTATTGTGCATAGGAGCTGTGGAGTCTTTTCAAATTATGACTTGAAAATCGTTTTTGAGGAAAATGAATGGTTATAATATTTATGACAAGGACATAATGGTGTATGCTTCTTTATAAGGCAATTGAGTGTCTCTGATGTTATTTTTCCCATTTTAATGTAAGACCTTTCTCTGTGGAGCAAATTGCTTGTAAATATGCTCCCACCTGTGCATGGCAAATTTAGATTTTGAATGTTTGCGTTACATAGCCATGTTAAAAGTGACACAACCATGCTGGAAAGGCAATCAAAAAACGCTTTCATGTGTCTTAAGGACATTTTAAGTCATTTCTCCATGTGCAGTGTTTTGAAATTATGATTTGAAAATCGTTTTTGGGGAAAAGGAATGGTTTTTAAATTTATGACAAGGACATAATGGTGTATGCTTCTTTATAAGGCATTTCAGTGTCTCTGATGTCATTTTTCCCATATTACATTAAAAGACCTTTCCCCGTGGGGCACATTCCTTGTAAATATGCTCCCACCTGTGCATGGCAAATTTAGATTTTGAATGTTTGTGTTACATAGCCATGTTAAAAGTGACCCAACCATGCTGGAAAGGCAATCAAAAAACGCTTTCATGTGTCTTAAGGACATTTTAAGTCATTTCCCCATGTGCAGTGTTTTCAAATTATGATTTGAAAATCGTTTTTGGGGAAAAGGAATGGTTTGTAAATTTATGACAAGGATATAATGGTGTATGCTTCTTTATAAGGCATTTATGTGTCTCTGATGTCATTTTTCCCATATTACATTAAAAGACCTTTCCCCGTGGGGCACATTCCTTGTAAATATGGTCCCACCTGTGCATGGTAAATTTAGATTTTGACTGTTTGAGTTACATAGCCATGTTAAAAGTGACCCAAAAACTTGCAAAGGCTTTAAAAAAACACTTTCATGTGTCTTAAGGACATTTTAAGTCATTTCCCCGTGGGCAGTGTTTTCAAATTATGACTTGAAAATCGTTTTTGAGGTAAAGGAATGTTGTTAAAATTTATGTGCGCCATATGCCCCCAAATTTCTTTTTCAGGGGTGCAGCAGGGTGTTCTTGAGACACCCCTGCACCTTTGGAAAAATTCCTAATTTGCGATGAGCTAATTGCTAATCGCAAATTGCACCTTCATTCCTATGGGCCTCCTGGCCCATGGAAATGAATGGGTAATTTGCAATTAGCAATTTGCTCATCGCAAATTAGGAATGGTAAAGAATCGCTATTTATTCCTTAAAATTCGCTATTTTGGAAATGCAAAATAGTTTGATGATACATATGGCGGTTCATCTCTAACAAGATAAGAAGCTTAGGGATACATTTATGATGACTGGCGCAATGAAGTGGACATCACTTACTTCATTGGTAGAGCTTTACATGTATTATCTCCTCTGTATTCTTCATCAAGCGTAACTTTCATCTGCAATCCTGAGTAGGCCTCACCTTAAACAAACCTCTGGATAGGCCACACCTTATCGTCATCCTGAATTAATCATTTAAAATGCTAGGGACAGATTTATGATAGGTGTATGCCTCTTTTGCGCCACTGTGCGTCACTTTTCTGATGCAGCGGTGGTGCAAAAGATTTGCTATGAGGCGACAAAATTACAAATTGATGCATTTAGGCAGATGTGTCATGGTGTAAAAAACACCGTGCCACATGAAACTGATGCAGCAGTGATGCAAAAGATGCACCATGTTGCAAGACAGGCCTCACTTGGGGCCATATGTATGAAGCTAATTAGCATTTGCAAAGGCCGAAGTTCTGTGAATTTCGGCCTTTGCGAATGCTAATTAGACAAATGGTATGTATCAAACAAGTTTGATGCAAAATAAGGAATAGCAAAATGTGCTATTCTTTATTTTGCGATTGCACTGAAGGATTTGCAAATTTTGTGATTTCTTAAATGCAATGTATCAAACCAAAAATATGCAAAAAATGCCATTAAGGATTTGCAAATTACCACCAACTTCTAGTTGGTGGTAATTTGCGAATTCTTTTCAAAAAGCTTTTTTTCCAAAAAACAAAAGGTGACATATGACGCCCATACATGCCCTTAGGGCATGTATGTGCGCCATATGCCCCCAAATTCCTTTTTCAGGGGGTGCAGCAGGGTGTTCTTGAGACACCCCTGCACCTCTGGAAAAATTCCTAATTTGCGATGAGCTAATTGCTAATCGCAAATTGCACCTTCATTCCTATGGGCCTCCTGGCCCATGGAAATGAATGGGTAATTTGCAATTAGCAATTTGCTCATCGCAAATTAGGAATGGTAAACAATCGCTATTTATCCCTTAAAATTCGCTATTTAGGAAATGCAAAAAAGTTTGATGATACATATGGCGGTTCATCTCTAACAAGATAAGAAGCTTAGGGATAGATTTATGATGACTGGCGCATCACCAGGGATGTGCCAGTCATCCTGCGCTGCTGTTCCGCCACCCATGGTGTGCTGCATTTACAATGCGGCGCAGCATGGGGCAAAAATGGCACAGATGCGTGACGCATCTGTGCCGTAAAGGTGGCGCATTGCTGGAGTTGTATCGCAAGTGTGATGCAGCTCCAGCAAGGCTCAGGGGTGCCCCATCTCCACAATGTTGCGTCAAGACCTATGCCTGCTTCAAGCAGGCGCAGGGTTTTGACGGAGCTTTCTCCTATCTGATTGTAAATGCGGCACACCATGGGTGGCAGAGCAGCGGTGCACGTTAACTGGTGCATGCCTGGGGATGTGCCATTTAACATAAATCTGCCCCTTTACATTTAAGTATGTGCAGGGGACACAGAGTCGGTGAGGCTTATCCAAGGTTAAGAAGAGATGAGTCCTGTTCACTGAAAAATTAGACATAGGCTTCACCTGCTCAGCATCGCTGGACATGGCTATATAATAGCTGCAAAATGTTACTCTTGTTAAACAATTTTACTATTATAATCTCTGAGATTTGTCTCTTACTCTGCAACATCTCATTGTTGTTATCTTTCTTTAAAGATAAAGACAACATCAACATGAGCGACAATCAGCAATCAGTTGATTTTGACCTCATCATTGAACTCGTAATTGAAACATCAGTGGATGTTGATCCCTTGGATGATTTAAATCCTGAGGATGAAGAAGAACGTGATGAGGATGCAGATTTGTCCGAATTATATGACATAGGATGGGAAGCTGACGTGCTTGAGCCTATGGAACTATAAACATTTATTTAAAAAATTTATAATAAATAAAAAGTAAAAATGTAAACCGTTTAATTTAAAAATAAAGACACCTTCAAAAACAGGTTATGTGTAGTGTCTTCAATAAAATATTAAAATATGCTCATAAAATTAGATCAGATTCACATATAAAATAGCACAGGTAACATGAATATAAATTCCATTTCTTTTCTGCTATTTCTGTATTCTAAATTTGCCAAGCACTAAAAAATCTTCTATGTAAAAATGTCAAGTAGTGTTTTAAGTTTTTGATTACTGTTATTGATTTACTGTTGGGTAATAGTGGTTAATAACATTTTTTAATATATTTTACCACAGATTCAACTGCAGATCATTTCAAGATTTCACCATGCCAACAAAAGAAGACTGAGAAAGGCTGCAAAACGTCAAAGACAGCAGGTGAATGAAAAAAAGCAGCAGTCCTCTAATAAAAAGATTTGTCAAGTCACCAAGAAAGCACCGGGTAAGAGTACAAAAACATTCGTAAGAAATATTTGTAGTAAAAAAAATATTACTACAGAAAATGTTTCAGTCCAGAAAAAGAGAAGCAATTCAAACGGAAAGGAAAGGCCAATGAAAAATGTTACTGCTAGAGCAAGAGATAACTCTGTGCATGATATTAGAAGGAAACAACAGTTTAGGGACATTCGTAAACGAATGTTCCGCAACAGGATAATTGGCAATTTGTTAAAAAATATTAAGAAAGGTCAACAGAAAGTGGTTTTTTATAAGAGAAAAAAAAAAGTTGAGAAAGTTATTGATCAGGCATTTGAAATTAAACGTAAGTTATTTATTTTGATAATCAATAGAATTAGGAAGCTAAACAAGGCAATTTATGATTTCAAAAGAAATAGTAGATGGAAGAGAATAGTTAATCGTAGTAATTTTTGTGAAGTTTTTTCTGGAGAATGGATGCATAGTTCAAGCTGTGAGGCATTTATTAATGAGGAGAGTTATTTCCAGGATGATGATTTGGTGCATGCAGTTGACACCAGTGGTCGTGCTTATGAAGTGAAAGATGGTTGTCCAGTTGAAAAAGAAAAACTTGTGACAACAGAGGCAGAAGAGGTGTTAGGTAATGAGGTTTTAGGAAGACGTGCTAAGGGTCCTGTGTACACCTGGAAGTGTAGTAGTATTTGCAGTGTGCGACAGGATTCCATCAATTTGCTTTGTGATTTTGTACGGTCATTTAATAAGAAAAGTTTGAAGCAGAAAATGAGGTTGTTGCAAGAATTAGATCCTTGCAGAGTGAGAGAAGTGACAGGTTTGCATGGTCATTCACTGGCTTGTCTTTCCAGGAGAGTATGCCAGAGTGTTTTTCATCATTTCAGGATGCTAGCAGTGCATCATAATAAAGTGAGGAAATTAGTTAGAATGTTGTATTATGCTAAGAGTCCAGCAATTATGCTTAAACAATTATGCGCTGCTCTTTTGCATGGTTCTGAAATAGATGTGAAGAATATATGTGAAGAAATTGAGGGGCATATTATCAAGGGGGTTTATCTCCGCTTTTTTGGCTTTAAAAGCCAAGAAAGCGGAGATAAAATTATCTCCCTATTACCAAGCTGTCGCTAACACCAGTTAGTGACAGCTAATAGGAGATAGCGACCATCTTGGGCCCCGCTTTGCATGTCAGTGATATTTATCACTAATGACATGCAAAGTGGGCGTGCCAAGATGTTAGCGACTGGAAACAGTCGCTAACATCGTTATCTCCTATTACCAACTTTTGGAGATATTCGCGCTAAGCGCGAATATCTCCAAAAGCTAACACCTGCCCTGAGCAGTTCTTCACCATGTTATCCAGTGGGAGGTGGATAACATGGCTAAGAGCATTTGCTCGATAATGCATGAATATCGCTGACTTTTCAGCGATATTCATGCATTGCGGCCGTTTTTTATCGCATTTGCGATAAACCTTGCTAATAGCAAGGTTTATCTGCGATAAAAATCGCCGATGTGCGGCGATAATTTTTGTCTCTAAACAAGTTAGAGACAAAAATTATCGCTAGTTGTTGGTAATATGCCCCTGAGTTTTGTTACTTTGGAAGTAAAGAGGAGAATGTTGAAATTGACCAAGAAGAAGCGGGTAATGTGGAAGATAGTGTACAGGTTTCCAGTACAGATAATTTCCAGAGGGAAATTGCGACGTTTCAGGTCAAATCAAGTGAGAGGCCAAATTTCACTTGTGTGTGTTGTCGACGCACTTATTATAAGAATCAGACTAAGTTAGTGGATTTATATGCAAAAAGTGAAAGGGAAAATAATAGTGAATGGAAGGATTTCACAACATACTTGATGGCAGAAAATTGTTTTGATTTGGGATTGGATCAACGTGTGTGTACTTATTGTTGTTGCAAATTAAATCAAAACCAGATGCCTGCTAGAGCAGTTCATAATAATCTGGAATTGGTTGAGATTCCTTCTGAATTGAAGGATTTAAATACTTATGAATCTATTTTGATTCAAAGTATCCATCCCTTTCAGGCTATTGTAAGAATGGAGCCAAAGACAGGGAAATTGCCTCCATCAGATTTACAGAGAGGATTAAAGGGAAGAGTTGTTTATTTGCCTCTAGATTTGAAGAAAAACATTAACACAATTGGAGTAGAAAAAGTGGAAGAGGAACCTCTGGTTATCTTAGTTAATGGGGTTCCGACAAAGAATAAGAAAATATGGCAAGATTTAGTGGATGTTAGGAAAGTCAAAAAGGCAACATTGTATTTGAAAAAAAATAATAAATACTATAGGAATGTATATGGTGCAGAAGAGGAAGTAAGTGAGGAAGAGGATAGCGATTTGTGTGCTGGTCAAATTGAGAAAGTAGAACCCTCTACTAGTGAAGAAATATATGAACATTATAGTGTTCATCCTTTGCATTCCAAGGAAGTCATGGGGAATGCTATTGAGTTATTTCAAATGAAACAAGCGAAAGGGATTCCCATTAGTGTTTGGGAGGAAAGTTTGGAAGCTCGGTGTTTCCCACAGCTTTTTCCAACAGGTCAGGGAGGAAGATATGATGAGCGACCTCATCAAATTCCTGCTTCTGAATACCGGACTTTGCGATTGTATGCAGGAGATGCTAGGTTTCGACAATGCATTCCTTATTTGTTTCATCTCCTGTTTGAAAGCGATCTGTCTGGACTGTCATATGCAGTGAACCACATCTTGAAAAGTGGTATACACATGCAAAACATCTCGGCAAGTGACTTTATGGATAAAGTCAATGTCCAAGACAGTATTTTGGATTCTCACCTGATTAATCTCATGGCGTGTCAGCGTGGTACTAATGAGTACTGGTACCGTCGTCATGGTGATTTAAAATGTATGCTGAGGAACTTAGGAACTCCCACATGGTTCCTCACTCTGAGCTGTGCCGAGTATGGCTGGGAAGACTTACTTGAATTTCTACGAGAGGCAAATGCTAACGTAGAAAACATCGAATTCAAGACACCCGGAGAACTGTGCTCTTTGGATCCAGTCAATGTATGTAGGTACTTCAATCATAGATTTGAAGCTATGATGTCTTTCATCATGAATAAGAAGAATCCACCTCTTGGAGAGGTGTTGGATTTCTTCTGGAGAAAGGAGTACCAAGCAAGAGGTGCTCCTCATATACATATGTTGCTGTGGATCAAGGATGCACCTAAATTTGGAATGGATCCAGAAGACTCAGTGATGAGTTTTATACAACAGTATTCTACGTGTGCTGTTCCAAACGCAAAGGAGAAGAAAAGCCTAAGAGAAAAAGTTCTGCGTTTCCAAAGCCATCGATGTGGAAAGTACTGTCGTCGTAAATTCCGAAACAAGGACAAGTTCTACACCAAATGTCGTTTTGACTTTCCACGACCGGTGATTTCTAAAGGAAGAGTAAACAGTTTGATGTCTTCGCTGCGACATAATGTGATGAAGAAATCACCTAAAAACACATACAATTTGAAGAGGAACGAAGAGTCCAAGTACATCAACGACTACAACCCGGTGATTTTGTCCATGTGGAATGCTAACATGGATATACAGTTTGTGGCTGATAACTGTATGGCTGTGGCTCGGTATGTGACATCTTACATCACCAAAAAAGAGAAGACAGAATTGAAGGATATGTGGGAGGACATTTCCCATGAAAAGAGCCTCAGCAAGAAGTTGTACAGTTTCAGTCTGAAGATGTTGTCGCATCGAGAAATCGGAGCGTACGAATGTTCTGACCGGTTGTCTTCAGCAAGTCTCTATGCCAAGTCCAGGAGTATTGTTTGGGCGAGTCTTGGTCTTGCTGCAACGCGTAATTGAGTTCTCAAACCTGTGCGGGAAATTGAGTATTTGGCGGAAAAGGAGCCAAACAGTACCGACATTTTGAAGACCAACATGTTGGATACATATTATCCAAATCGAAGCATTCACCTCGAGAATGTTTGTCTGTATGAGGTTCTTCAAAATTACATATTCAAGAGGAACATCAAAGAAGATACTGAGAAAGGAGTGTATGCTGTAATAGGAAGTGAGGGATGTCTGGTCAAGCAAAGAAAATGCCACTTGGTAAACCATCGAAAATTGAGTGGCGAATCTCCTGAAAAAAAGGAGTTCTCCTATTTAGCACTTTTGCAACTTTTCAAGCCTTGGCGTGCAGAAGAGGAACTGCTTGGAGATTTTCTCTGTTACGAAGACTCTTTCAGTGCCGCCAAGGAGACCATAGAATGTCCTGCTTTTCCCAAATATGTAGAAATGTTGAATGCGGAAATTGAGCAGGAAGCAATGATTGCAGCCGAGATTGCCAGAGACAGTTCTCAGGACAGTCAGAGTTCTGCTTCATTGAGTCAGGATCCACTAGGAGGACCTGTTATCGAAAATGAAGCTGCCACTGCTATGAATGAAGTGGAAAGAGCCATGGCACATGCTCAGGAGGATGCGGTTAACTTAGAAGAGTTGGAAAGACAACTCAACGTTGAGCAGAGGAAAATATATGACGAAGTTACCATGCAAATTGATCATGGATTAAGTCATGACAAGAAAGAGTGCTCCTGTACGTCGTTGAAGCCTGTCCGACTGTACGTGAGTGGAGAAGCGGGAACTGGAAAAAGTTTCCTTATTAAGGCAATTTCATGTTATTTGCAGGAAAGGACAGAGTCATCGCTGTCTTGTGTTGTCACCGCTCCAACTGGACTGGCAGCACATAACATTAAAGGGATTACTTTACATCGTTTACTGATGCTGCCAGTGGAGCATGACAACAAATTACAATATCACAAGCTATCTGGAGATGCTTGTTTTGAAGTTTCAAGAATCTTGAGGAAAATGAAACTTCTTATCATTGACGAAGTAAGCATGGTTTCCAATGTCATGCTTGCCTTTGTGCATTTGAGAATGCAAGAAGTTCTCAAAACAGAGTATGATGTGGTATTTGGTGGCAAACACATCATTGTTTTCGGAGATCTTCTGCAGCTGACACCAGTGAAAGGGCAACCTGTGTTCAAAATGCTTACGCATGAAGATACCAAAAAGTGCCTAGGCAGCATTGGCAACGTCAATATATGGTTAAACTTCAATTATGCTGAACTGCATGAAAATATGCGTCAGGCGAAGGATGAAGTTTACAAGACTATTCTACAAGATGTTAGAATTGGAAAAGTGACCGAGCATGGGAAAGAAGCTTTACATGCACGATTACTGTCAAATTTATATGCAGAACAAGATGTTGTGCCTGAGAATATTTTTCAGAAAATTACTGAGAAGAAATCTGGAATATGTTTGATGCCAACTCTTGCAGAATGTGCCAAATTCAACAACAAAATGTTGCATTTAGAAAAGCAAGAGATTGTGAAACTGGAAGCTATTGACAGAGTAGAGCATATGGGATCAACAATTATTTTGTCTGAGAATCTGAAAACAAAATTGGATTCATTAGAGAAGAGTATATCTAAAACTGCAGGTTTTGAAAAGACTCTGAATGTGTGCTTGAACTGCCGTATAATTTTAAGAAGGAATTTACATGTTGAAAGAGGTCTGGTAAATGGATCAATGGGTAATGTTGTTGATTTTGTAAAATACAGAAATAGAGATGGAATTGAATTTTTAAAAATTAAATTTGATGGCATTGAGGAAGTACAGCTAATTGGTCGTTGTTCTGCTAGATTTTTGCTTGTAAAAGACTTATATGTTCGCCGTAAGCAGTTTCCTGTTTGCTTGGCATATGCGGTGACAATCCATAAATCGCAAGGTTTAAGTGTAGACAGTGCATTGGTGAATATTGGCAGTTCTGTGTTCAAGGAGGGTATGGCATATGTGGCATTGTCACGAGTTAGAACTTTATCGGGATTGTACTTGATTGAGTGTGATGTCACAAGCATTTGTGCGGATCTAGATTGTGTTAAGGAATACAATAGGTTAAGAAGAGAGTATGCGCCACATTTGCCTCAATATCCTTTGTTTGAGAAACGTGTGGTAGGCCGGAAACGAAGAAATGTGACCAATACTGGGGAGGTTGTAGCAAAAAGACGAAAAGTCGATGAACCTGAAATTATAAGCAGAAACAAAAAGGATTCTGTTGAAGATAGATGTTGTTGGTTTTCAATTTGAAAACAGTTCTGGTGTCAACTGCTATGCTAATGTAGTGGTTAATGTTTTGTTTTCTCTAGAAAATGTAAAAGAAGAGATTGTGGTCAATTCTGATCAAAGATTTTGCAGTTTGTTAAATTCTGTCTTAGAAAAATGTAGCACTGATAGAACAAACATAGAAAGTGTGTCTGAAATTCGAAATCTGTTAGACAGATGTTCAGGCCAAACACAATTCTCTCAAAATATTCAGCAAGATTGTCAGGAGTTTTTAATGTATATGCTTGATGTATTGCATGCTGAAGGTGTAGATGTAGATCAGCTGTTTGGGCTTTCTTATCAATGGCAGCATGACTGCGAGAACTGTAGGGTATCAAGTACTACTAGTGTAGACTCAGAAAGATTTATATATTTAACTTTGCCAGACAGTAAATCAGTCTCCTTTAATAAGCTAGTAAAAGCAGCTGATCACAACATGGAGTGTAGCCAATGTAAGTCTGAAATCTTGTCAACATTATTTATACGAACATATGGCCAGTATGTCATTTTAATGTTCCAACGATGTAGGCCTGATGCAACAAAATTGACAACTTTAATTAAAAATTTTGTGGCTTCGCAGTTGTCAATATCAGGAAGGACTTTTGTAACTGCAGCAATTATATATCATGACGGTCCTTCAATAACATCAGGACATTACACAGCTTATTTAAAGTCTAGAAATGGCTGGTCATTCTGCAATGATTCTCTTTTAATTTTCAAAAAAAAATTGCCGTATGACCTTAAAAACTCTTACCTGGTGTTTTTAAAACCAAAATTTTAGGGAAAGAATCTCGGGATGTGCTCTGAGGAATTTCAAGAAGTTCTAATGGCTCCTACACGATTTGGCCTTGAGGATAAGTGTAGTTCAGAGACATAACTTCTAACCATAAGACTGGACGTCATGGAGAAATAAGTGCACTTTGAATGAGTTCAGAAAAACTATTTCTTTTTATAAGCTAATTGAAGCAGCCAATCAAAACATAGAGTAGAGGGAATGTAAGTCTGCAATGCTGTCTACTGTTTTACATTGCTTTGTGATTAAAAGTGATGTAGAGAATTAAATAATTGTAGTAGTCATAGAGGTAGTGTAAGTCTGCTTCATAGTAAGCAGTATCAGTGTCATAGGAAATGTAGAACATGACTGAGGAAGAAGGGGAAGATATTACTAGTCCAGGATTGTGAAAATGATCTTCAACATTTTAATTCTGAAAGTTGCGGAAATGCCAAATGACGGGATTGGCTTACATGAAATCCAAGAGTTATAAATGGCTCTGACAAGATTTGGCCTTGTGGAAACTTGTGGTAGAGAGCAAGAAGTCATTTATTGTATGTAACATGTTTTTCAAAACGATGGAGGTTTTCTTTCAGAAAGTGGCGGGCTGAAAGTAATAACAGCACAACAGAGTGTAAGCTGTTCATAGGACATCCTTCGCCGTCATGGAAAGTAAGTTAACTTTAAGGAGTTCTGAATTCTGATTTGTTATGTTGTATGGGTTTTTTAAACACAATCATTTTGATTGTGTTTTTTTTTCCCCGCTGTTATATGATGAATACCTTCAAGTCACTGTTTTTAGTGAAATTTGATACATTCTGAGAACAGCAAAAATAAACCATTTAACATGTATAATTAATTCTGTACTGTTTCCATTTATGATGTACATTTAGAACTGTGTAGGAGGCATGGAGAAGGAGAGGCTTCTGTAAGTGTCAAAGTTCTTGCATACAGTGCTCATATTCTACGTAGTCTTTCATATGATAGACTACATTTCCACAATGAGATGCCTAAGCAAAGGAAACACAGCTCATATGATTGTGGAATGAGCAAAAACATTTGCATGTTTTTCAATTATATTACCTGTGTTTCCTAACATTACACACCACATTGTGTAGATGAGGTTTAGGCCTGTTCCTGGAGACAGAGGAGGTCTGACATTTGTTCAAGAGTGCAGTGGCCATTACTCACTTCGTTGGTAGGCCTCCACATGTATTATCTTCTCTGTATTCTTCAACAAACCTAAATTCCATCTGCAACCCTGAGTAGGACTTACCTGAAACAAATCTGTGGATAGGTTACACCTTATTGGCATCTTGAAACAATCATTTAAAATGTTAGGGTCAGATTTATGGTGGCCGTGCGCCTCTTTTGCTCCATTGTGGGTCACTTTTGTGTAAAAGATGCACCATGTTGCAAGATAGGTTTCAGTTCATCTCCAGCAAGATACCATCAGTTTAAAATGTATATAATTAGCATTGTGTAGGGGGCATGCAGAAGCAAAAGCTTTTATAAGTGTCAAAGTTGTTGCATGCAGTGATGCACTTCTAGGTACTGTTTAATATGCTGGACTACATCTGCACTATGAGATACCTAAGCAAAGGCAACACAGGTGATGTGATTGTGAAATGAGGAAAAGAAACTCCACATTTTTCAATTACATCACCTGTGTTTCCTAAGTTTATGAATGACATTGTGCAGATGAAGTTTAGGTCTGTCCACGGACACAGAAGAGGTCTGGCCTTTTTTCAAGAGTGAAGTGGACATGACTTACTTCATTGGTAGGCCTTCACATGTATTATGTCCTCTGTTCTCTTCAAACAACTCGAAATTTCATTTGGAACCCTGAGTAGGTCTCACCTCAAACAAACCTCTGGATAGGACACATCTTATTGGCATCCTGAAGCAATCATTTAAAATGTTAGTGTCTTGCGACACTTTTCTGAGACAACAGCAGTGCAAAAGATGCACCATGTTTTAAGATAGGCCTCACTTCATCTGCATCAAGATACTGTTAGTTTAAAATGTATATCTTTAGGACTGTGTAGGGGTCCTGGAGAAGCAGAAGCTTCTGTCAGTGTCAAAGTTGTTGAAAAACTGTTTGTCCTTCAATCTTTTCCCTTGTCTTTTGTAATTTTTAAATACATGTTTTAATATTTTTCAAATGTTTGTTCTCTCTTTCACAGATTGAAAGTATAAAAACAAAAAGTGAGTAATTTAACGACAATTATAAGGTAAATGTTTTGTATTCTTTTCGTTACATTTCTATCACATTCACCTACTATTAGTTCCACAGCTTCATTTCTTTAACCCTCAGTTTCCTGCCTTTGCTACTTTCCTCATTCCTTTCTCTATTACCTACTTACTCAACTCCTTCCACTCTTTTTCTCAGTCCCTCTCTTCTCATAGTTCCTCACTCTTGTTCACTCACTCCGTCTCTATTACTCTTAGTGTCTTTGACTGATCACTCTTTCACTACTTGTTCATAATGCTTTCTCTGTGTAGTTGAAGCACACTAAGGGGCATATTATGAACACAGCCAATAAAATTATTGCCGTTTTTATTGGCAGAAAACTGGTGCAAAAGTGGTTTTAGCGGCAGTTTTCTGCTGCAAAAGCGGCTTTGGTGACATATTTCTGCCGATAAAAGCTGCAAAACTTTTATTGTTTATTGCCTATGTTGATGATATGGCTCTATGTTATTTACATTTCTTTGCTGTTTCAATTAATCTTATTCTGTTACTTCTTCATTTCTGTTTTCTATTTTTTCTCTCTGTTATTCCCCATGTTTTAATCTTATTTTGAACATTCACTCACATTCTCCAAGAAAGTCTTCTTTGTTATTGTTCTACTCTCTTTTTTTTCTTTCACTTCCTTATCTATTTTGTTTTTCACAATTATACCCTCTTCCGTCTTTTCTTCGGTAAATAGATCTATTAAACAGTATCTCTGGTTTACTCCCTATAGCTGTCTTTCTTTTAACATCACTCTCTGTTTACTTTCCTTATACTTACTCTTCTTTTTTTTTTTTTTTTTTTTTTTGGTTAGCTCCCGGTTCGCGAACCGGGAAGCGAACTGGGAAGCGAACTAAAAGAAATAGAGCTTGCCAGAGTGCTAAACATTCTAGCAATTTTTTTTGAAAGGGGAGGTAGTTCTGAAAAGAACTTTTTTTTTATGTTTTTGTTGTTTTATATATATATTTTTTTTTGGAACATTTTTTGTTTTTTTTGTATTTTTTGAACAATTTTATATTTTTTGGGGTTTTTTCGGGGGGGAAACAACAAAAAACAGGCATTGAAAAGGGCTCAACAGGAGCAAAAAAAAAATTACTGTCTGGGGCGGTTAGGACAATTGTGATTGTTATAAGCTAGGTTGATTGAATTAATGCTCATGTTACCACATGATATCAATGCACCGCAGTGCAGACAAGTATATTTCATATGCCCAAAATTCTCCTGGATGTTTAGCACGGTTTCCCGTGCCTCTGCTGCTGTCAACGATATTAACGATGTTGACCTGGCCACAGGAGTTGCTGTTGGGTTTTCTTCCATGTCACGTATCTCCGCCCGGCTGTAATTCAATGGATGCCACCTGTTCATGTGCCGATGCATGGTATAGTTCCCGTAGCTATACTTTTTTTCAGTCCCTCTTGATAATTTCTCTTTGCAAATGCGGCTGGTGACATACCTCGCATTTACTTTTTTCTGCCCTGGAGGGATTGAAAAAAACTGCCAAATGAAACTGGCTTTCCTATGGGAAACCCGGGGCATCTCTTCCAAGAACTGTGGTCCTTCTCTCTCCTCTTCCTCTAGTTCTTCCTCTTCCTCCTCTGTGTTGGTGATGACCTGGGGAGGTGGTCCTCTCTTCCCATGAGGAGGTGGAGGTGGTGGTGGGGGTGCACCAGCTGAAGCAACTACTGAAGCCATTGCTCTACTATGAATAAAGGTCTTCCTCTCACAATGATGAAAGTCAGAGTGAGGAAAGAAGGAGGGGTTTTCATCATTTGGGAAAAACAATAGTTCTAAACCAATGAAAAGTGTTATTTTTAGGTCACCTGACCTAGCCTTACATGATTATGAAACCAAAAGTTAAATGAACCAATGAAAAGTTTTATTAACAAGTCACATGACCTCTCACGCTTATGTTACGCGCTGCGGAACGCGCCCCGGATCGCTTCCGGGTCGCTGCGCTTCGCGCCTCGGTTCGCGCTCCGGAGCACTTCCGGGTGCGCTAATGCGGCGCGTCATAAGATGCATTACGCGGCAACCCGATACGTCGCGCTTTCGCGACGCGACGCGGATCGCTTCCGGGGAGCTGCGCTTCGCGTCTCAGTTCGCGTACCGGAGCACTTCCGGGTGCGCTAACGCGGCGCGTCATAAGACGCATTACGCGACAACGTGATACGTCGCGCTTCCGCGATGCGTCACGATGTTGATTTCTAACGCGGCAGTTGCGCTAACGGAACGTTTACCGGTTCGCGGACCGGGTCGCGGCATCAAATTGAGCTAACGGAAAGCTTCCCGGTTCGCGAACCGGGAGCGAAACAAAAAAAATATTTTAAAAAAAAATTATTAATAAACATATAAAATATATTTTTGGATTTAAAGAAGAATACATTTTACAGCTATAGATATTAGCTTTTAAAAAACCAATGAAATTCACTGAAAAAACCATAGGTTATAGACCATATATAGTTAGGAATTAGCATTTACAAAACCTTGAAAATTCACTGAAAAAACCATAGGTTATAGACCATATATAGTTAGGAATTAGCATTTACAAAACCTTGAAAATTCACTGAAAAAACCATAGGTTATAGACCATATATAGTTAGGAATTAGCATTTAAAAAACCTTATTTTACTCACACAAAACCATTGAAATTCCATATATAGTTAGTTGTACTAACTATATATCGCGCACCCGCAATCCACTGCTGATCATGTCACATATTACATCATTCATGACATGGTCAGTGACATCACTGATGACATCACTGATGACATCTCAAATGACATCACTGATGACATCACTGATGACATCTCAAATGACATCACTGATGACATCACTGATGACATCTCATTTGACATTACTGATCACATCACTGATGACATCATTCATGTGATAATACAATGAACCTCTTCAGACTCTAATATAACCTTAGATACACTCAGTGTAAACATACACTCACAGACTGTCACTCATCCATGGAGTTACTCAGACACCTAGTCAGTCATGCAAAGAATCAATCACACCTCCATTTTCTCAACTATACAGTTATACACACCTTACTTATTCAAACATATACTAAAACATATTTACTCTCTTATACAATCCTGGATACAAGTTCACAATGATGCATACAGCCACTCACACATTCACTGGCTCCTATGCACAGTTATATAAAATATGTCAACTCTCACATGTACTGTATTTTACATATGTACTTACTTTGACATGTAGCACTGAGATATCCATTCACTCACCAATACACTCATGCACACAGTCAACCGCCCATACAGCTGTTTCCACATGCACTTTTGAACCCATACATCTAGTGAATCAACTGCTCACACATATATGCACAGAGTCATACACCTCCCAGCCACCCACACACACACTCAGTCTCCCATACAAATGCTTGGGCAACCAATCAATAACCCATATAGTTACTCATATAGCTACTGATCAACACATGCAGCAGTTTACAGAACAACAGACATAATGATGCACAAATTAAGACAGTTTAGTCACTAACCCATGCATTCAGTGAGACACATTTAATCACTCACTCATACAGTCAGTCACGCACCTACTAAATCCTTCATCCAGACACTTCTACATCTACTCATTCTTCAATATGTAAAACATATTTAAACTTTACAGAAACACACAGTCACTGGATGATGTCATCAGTGATGTCATCAGTGATGTCATTTGAGATGTCATCAGTGATGTCATCAGTGATGTCATTTGAGATGTCATCAGTGATGTCATCAGTGATGTCACTGACCATGTCATGAATGATGTAATATGTGACATGATCAGCAGTGGATTGCGGGTGCGCGATATATAGTTAGTACAACTAACTATATATGGAATTTCAATGGTTTTGTGTGAGTAAAATAAGGTTTTTTAAATGCTAATTCCTAACTATATATGGTCTATAACCTATGGTTTTTTCAGTGAATTTTCAAGGTTTTGTAAATGCTAATTCCTAACTATATATGGTCTATAACCTATGGTTTTTTCAGTGAATTTCAATGGTTTTTTAATAGCAAATATCAAAAGCTGAAAAGTATTCTTCTTTTAAAGGAAAAATATATTGTATATGTATTTAATATAATTTTTTTATGTATATAAATTTTTTGAGGGAACGAATTTATCAACTATCATGCTGAAGAAGAGGTTGGGGAGAAAAAACAAAGAGGAGGACTAAGAGGAAAGAAAAATCAGTTCAAAAATACAATTGCTTTAAAGCATGAAGTACTTTTCCACACATTTGAGATGTCATCAGTGATGTCATCAGTGATGTCACTGACCATGTCATGAATGATGTAATATGTGACATGATCAGCAGTGGATTGCGGGTGCGCGATATATAGTTAGTACAACTAACTATATATGGAATTTCAATGGTTTTGTGTGAGTAAAATAAGGTTTTTTAAATGCTAATTCCTAACTATATATGGTCTATAACCTATGGTTTTTTCAGTGAATATATATATATATATATATATATATATATATATATATATAACCTACTGGCGGTCGCCAGTAGGTATATATAGTTAGGATTTTTTCTCTATGGGATTTTTGAAAATTCTATGTCTAATAACTTTGGCGTTTGTGGACGGAATTGGCTGAAATTTTCAGGAAAATGGCACATTTTGTTTCTGAGCAGCCCTTGAAAATTTGGGGGGGGGGTTCGTCAAGGGGGGGCCGAGAAAAAAGGGGGGTCCCAAAACGTGTTTTTAACATTGAGTTTTCCATAGGGCGGTTGGCCTCACATTTAGCCCGAACGGCTGAATGGATTTGCACGAAACTTGGCAAAATTGTAGGGACTGGTAGCCCGATGTGCCTTTTGTAGGTCTCAATATATGTGCTCCAGTGGATTTTGAGAAATTAACGTTTAAAAAAAGATATATATCTGTAACAGCGGACCGGGCAGCGCTCCAGTACGCGTACTTTTCGCGCAACGGAGCTTTGTGAAGCGAAGCTGATTGGTTCTCCGGCGTCTGTAAACATTCCAAACAGTCCGTAGCGGCCGCCATCTTGTCTCTCGGTAGGATCGAGAGACAAGCGGAGGCCAAACCGAAGGGGCAAATGACCATAAGGGGGCATAGTAGATCCTCCCTGACCTTTTAGGTTTGATGTGGAGGTTTTAAAAGGGCCCCGCGGGGCAAAAAAAAAAAAAAATAATAATAATCGAACAGCTGAATGGATTTGCACGAAACTTGGCAAAATTGTAGGGACTGGTAGCCCGATGTGCCTTTGCTAGATCTCAATATATGTGCTCCAGTGGATTTTGAGAAATTAACGTTCAAAAAAAGATATATATCTGTAACAGCGCACCGCTTCGCGTACTTTTCGCGTTACGGAGCTTTGCGAAGCGAAGCTGATTGGCTCTCCGGTGTCTGTAAACATTCCAAACAGTCCGTAGCGCCCGCCATCTTGTCTCTCGGTAGGATCGAGAGACAAGAGGAGGCCAAAGCGAAGGGGCAAATGACCATAAGGGGGCATAGTAGATCCTCGCTGACCCCCTAGGTTTGATGTGGAGGTTTTAAAAGGGCCCCGCGGGGCAAAAAAAAATAATAATAATAATAATCGAACGGCTGAATGGATTTGCACGAAACTTGGTAAAATATTAGGGACTGGTAGCCCGATGTGCCTTTGCTAGGTCTCAATATATGTGCTTCAGTGCATTTTGAGAAATTAACGTTCAAAAACAAGATATATATCTGTAACAGCGCTCCGCTTCGCGGAGATAAAATTATATCTGTATTACCTAGCTGTTGCTAACACCAGTTAGCGACGGCTAGTAGGAGATAGCGACCATCTTGGGCCCCACTTTGCATGTGAGTGTTATTTATCACTAATGACATGCAAAGTGGGCATGCCAAGATGTTAGCGACTGGAAACAGTCGCTAACATCGCTATCTCCTATTATCAACTTTTGGAAATATTCGAGATAAGCGCGAATATCTCCAAAAGCTAGCACCTGCCCTGAGCAGTTCTTAGCCATGTTATCCAATGGGAGGTGGATAACATGGCTAAGAGCATTAGCTCGGTAATGCATGAATATCGCTGAGTTTTCAGCGATATTAATGCATTGTGGTCGTTTTTTATCGTATTTGCGATAAACCTTGATAATAGCAAGGTTTATCTGCGATAATTTCTGACGGTAAAAAAATCGTTGCTAAGCATCGTTAGGGATAAATATCGCTTAACTTTGGTAATATGCCCCAACGTCTGTTAACGTTCGATTCGAAGGAAATCAGGAAGTGTTGAAAAACATTGTCTGCGCCATCTTGTCTTTTTTCAAATGCCACACTTTTGTCGTGCACGGCAGCCATTTTAGATGCCTTGACCAGACCCACTCTGTGCACGCTGTCGATCCTTAGCATGGCTCCCCACCCTCGCAAGCATCTCCCCCAGGCAGTGGTCACCCCCGCTCTCTGTCTTATGCATGGGTAATAAACCTCCCCCCATCTGCGCTGCTCTTCCCTGAGAATCACACCCTGTGCCCGCCCGACACCTCCCTTTCGCCCTATTCACTACCGCACCCTCTGACACTCCTTTTCCTCTGTGTCCGATTGTCCAGGCTGGTCCTAGGGTATCAGCTAGCCCTGCAGATGTAGTTTATGGCCACAGCTGTAAAGAATCACCCCTCTTCAAAGGAGTTATAGTAGATCAAGGCCCACACTCGATGAGATCCGTCACAGCAGAAGCGTTGCTATTATCTGAAAACCATCCTGTATTGTGATTGGGGAGGGGACCGAGCCTGAAGCGGAAGATTCCAGGGATGACTCTTTGTACATCAAAGTTTTTACAATTATGTGTCACATTAAAAATATATAGCACTCCGACAAAGTAGGAAGATTATAAAACTTTAATAATTTATAAATATATACAAGAAAACAAAAATAGTAATAACATATAAACATTTTTAGGGAAAAACAACGAAGTAGCGGTCGGCTGTGCGAATAGTCCCAACGCAGCACAACGTCCAGATTTCCGGCGTGGGGCGTCGCGGGGGGTGGGTCATCAGTAGCAAACTGTTGTGCGAATAGTTCCAAGGCAGCAGAACGCGTTGAAATCTAGATGACACGAAAGTGATGTCTAGTAAGTTGCCACCCAGCAAATAACGGCATGGGGCGTCGCGGGGGGTGGGTCATCAGTAGCAAACTGTTGTGCGAATAGTTCCAAGGCAGCAGAACGATGGCACCAAAGTGATGTCCAGTAAGTTGCCGCACTGGTTTTGGTATCCTACAATGCTGCTCCGAATAACGGCGTGGGGCGCCCCGGGGGAGGCGGCGTGAACGGGCCTCTCCAGGTGGAGTGTCATCTGTTGTAGTGGGGCGCCCCTTTACCGTTTCAGTTGCCATTCCGTCCGTTTTTGGTCCACTGTGTCAAAAGCCGCAATTCAGCTGAGTTGCGCCCACTCTTGCGGTGCAGCGATAGGCGGCTGTCACAGGACTCTCAAAATGGCGGCAGGCTGTTTCCTTTTTGGGCCTGGTCCACTGAAATGGCCCTGGGACACCTTGGAAATCGGAAGCTAGTCAGCTAGGTCTTGGACCCCATTCTCGAAAGCGTCCCCTCCGCCTTGAGGATTCATCAAAAGTTTTGGGGGCCCCCGACTCCTGTAGGCTTCTGGTGGGGAGCGGCTGCCATGATTGCTCGCGGAATTACCACGACGGAGCTACGAGATGGTGGTGCTCTCATGCTGACGCCAGCTTCAGTCTGAAACATCCAGAAACAAGGTGGGGCTTTCATCGTTTGGGAAAAAAAAAAAGTTTTCATCCAATGAAAAGTGTTGTTTTTAGGTCATATGATCAAGCCTTCCATCATTAGGAAACCAAAAGTAAAATGAACCAATGAAAAGTTTTATAAACAAGTCACATGACCTGTTATGCGGCATAGGGTATAAAATGCGGAGAAAATACGTTGGCACGTGAGGCGGCGTCAGTAGCGGACCGATGTGCGAATAGGCCGAAGGCAATACAACGCGCCAAGATCCGGATGGCACCGAGGTGGTGTCCAGCAAGTTGCAGCACTGGTGTGGCCATCCTACAATGCTGAAAGTCGGCGTGGGGCGCCCCGTTGGCCTGTGAGTTTGCGTCAGTAGCGGACCGATGTGCAAATAGGCCGAAGGCAGCACAACGCGCCAAGATCCGGATGGCACCGAGGTGGTGTCTAGTAAGTTGCCGCACTGGTGTGGCCATCCTACAATGCTGAAAGTCAGCGTGGGGCGCCCCGTTGGCCTGTGAGATGGCGTCAGTAGCGGACCGATGTGTGAATGGGGCCGAAGGCAGCGCAACAATATTTTCGGAATAGAAGACACCACTAGGCGCTGAGATGCCAAGATCCGGATGGCACCGAGGTGGTGTGTAGCAAGTTGCCGCACTGGTGTGGCCATCCTACAATGCTGAAAGTCGGCGTGGGGCGCCCCGTTGGCCTGTGAGTTTGCGTCAGTAGCGGACCGATGTGCGAATGGGGCCAAAGGCAGCGCAACAATAGTTTCTGACTGACACCACAAGGCGCTGAGATGCCAAGATCCGGATGGCACCGAGGTGGTGTCATAGTTGAGAGTTCTGAGCAGCGGTTGTAACACTGTCTGAAGCTTATTTGCAGCTGCTGCAGCTTCACTACGCGTCAAGATCCGGATGGCACCGAGGTGGTGTCTAGTAAGGTGCACTGGTGTGGCCATCCTACAATGCTGAAAGTCGGCGTGGGGCGCCCCGTTGGCCTGTGAGTTTGCGTCAGTAGCGGACCGATGTGCGAATAGGCCAAAGGCAGCACAACGCGGCAAGATCCGGATGGCACCGAGGTGGTGTCTAGTAAGTTGTCGCACTTCTGTGGCCATCCTACAATGTTGAAAGTCGGCGTGGGGCGCCCCGTTGGCCTGTGAGATGGCGTCAGTAGCGGACCGATGTGCGAATGGGGCCAAAGGCAGCGCAACAATATTTTCTGATTTGAAGACACCACAAGGCGCTGAGATGCCAAGATCCGGATGGCACCGAGGTGGTGTCTAGCAAGTTGTGGCACTGGTGTGGCCATCGTACAATGGTAAAAGTCGGCGTGGGGCGCCCTGTTGGCCTGTGAGATGGTGTCAGTAGCGGACTGATGTGCGAATGGGGCCAAAGGCAGCGCAACAATATTTTCTGACTGACACCACAAGGCGCTGAGATGCCAAGATCCGGATGGCACCAAGGTGATGTCTAAGTTGCGGACTGATGTGCGAATGGGGCCAAAGGCAGCGTAACAATATTTTCTGTATGGAAGATACCACTAGGCGTTGAGATGCCAAGATTCGGATGGCACCGAGGTGATGTCTAGCAAGTTGCTGTACTGGTGTGGTCATCCTACAATGCTGAAACTCGGCGTGGGTCGCCCCATTAGCCTGTGAGATGGCGTCAGTAGCGGACCGATGTGCGAATAGGCCGAAGGCAGCACAACGCGCCAAGTTCCGGATGTCACCGTGGTGGTTTCATAGTTGAGAGGCACTTCATCTGCAGTGGGGCGCCGAGATCCGGATGGCACCGAGGTGATGTCTAGCAAGTTGCTGTACTGGTGTGGTCATCCTACAATGCTGAAAGTCGGCGTGGGGCACCCCATTAGCCTGTGAGATGGCGTCAGTAGCGGACTGATCTGCGAATGGGGCCAAAGGCAGCGCAACAATATTTTCTGAAGAGAAGACACCAAAAGGCGCTGACATTCCAAGATCCGGATGGCACCGAGGTGGTGTCTAGCAAGCTATGCAGTTGAGTTGTGTGCGCACTTGCGGCGAATAGGTCGAAGGCAGCATAACAATGTTTTCTGAATAGAAGACACCACAAGGCGTTGAGATTCGGTTACCACCGAGGTGATGTCTAGCAAGTTGCCGCACTGGTGTGGCCATCCTACAATACTGCTCCGAATAACGGCGTGGGGGGGTGGGGGGGGGAGCCGGCGTGAATGGGCCTTCCTAGGTGGAGGCTCGTCTGCTGTAGTGGGGCGCCCCTTTACCGTTTCAGTTGCCATTCAGCTGAGTTTCGGCTGCTCTTGATGCTACAGCGACAGGCGGCTGCAAGAGGACTCTCAAAATGGCGGCCTGTTCTTTGGATTTGGGCCTGGTCCACTAAAATGGCCCTGGGACACCTTAGAACTCGGACGCTCGATTTTTTTTTCCTTTCCTGTACATGCAAAAAAAGGTAAATGCCCGGTACGTTACACGCTTCATCTGCCACGATGAACTCTCCAGAGGAACCGAAAAAAAAATATAGTTGTGGTAAATATACCATGCATCGTCATATGGAGAGGTGGCACCAATTAATTATAGTGCTGCATAAAAGAGAGATTTGGAGGAGAACCCCTGACCTGCTAGTACATTCATCAAAGAAGTGGCACTGAGAGCTTCAGAGGCAAGGGAAACGGTCCCAAACATGTCATTTTAATCTTTCCAAAGTTCTTCTAAATGTTATATTAGAGTCTGAAGAGGTTCATCGTATTATCACATGAATGATGTCATCAGTGATGTTAACAGTAATGTCAAATGAGATGTCATCAGTGATGTCATTTGAGATGTCATCAGTGATGTCATCAGTGATGTCATTTGAGATGTCATCAGTGATGTCATCAGTGATGTCATTTGAGATGTCATCAGTGATGTCATCAGTGATGTCACTGACCATGTCATAAATGATGTAATATGTGACATGATCAGCAGTGGATTGCGGGTGCGCGATATATAGTTAGTGCAACTAACTATATATGGAATTTCAATGGTTTTGTGTGAGTAAAATAAGGTTTTTTAAATGCTAATTCCTAACTATATATGGTCTATAACCTATGGTTTTTTCAGTGAATTTTCAAGGTTTTGTAAATGCTAATTCCTAACTATATATGGTCTATAACCTATGGTTTTTTCAGTGAATATATATATATATATATATTGCCTACTGGCGGTCGCCAGTAGGTATATATAGTTAGGATTTTTTTGAATAGGGATTTCTGAAAATTCTATGTTAAATAACTTTGGCGTTGATGGACGGAATTGGCTGAAATTTTCAGGAAAATGGGACATTTCGTTTCTGAGCGTCCCCTGAAAGTTTGGGGGGGTTTCGTCAAGCGGGGGCCGAGAAAAAAGGGGGGTCCCAAAACGTGTTTTTAACATTGAGTTTTCCATAGGGCGGTTGGACTCACTTTTAGCTCGAACGGCTGAATGGATTTCTATGAAACTTGGCAAAATTGTAGAGACTGTTTGCCCAGTGTGCCTTTGCTAGGTCTCAAGATATGTGCTCCAGTGGATTTTGAGAAATTAACGTTCAAAAAAATATATATATCTGTGACAGCGTCCCGGTTAGCGCCCCGGTTCGCGTACCAGACGCGTAACGGAACTTCGCGAGGAGAAGCGGATTGGCTCTCCGGTGACTGTCAACATTCTAAACAGTCTGGAGCGGCCGCCATCTTGTCTCTCGGTAGGATCGAGAGACAAGAGGTGGAAATAAACGAAGGGGGAAATGAATGAAAGGGGGCAAGGTAGACCCCTCCTGACCCCCTAGGATTGATGTGGGGGCTATTAAAGGGCCCCGCGGGGCAAAAAAAATAAAATAATTTTTTTTCGATTTTTCGTGGTGGAAGCGCTACCCGGTACGCGAACCGGGTAGCGTAACGGGAGTCCGCCATCTTGTGTTTTGGACGAATTTAGTCACAAGATGGAGGATAAACAATGTTGGGAATGGGTATAAGGGGGCACGGGAGACATATCCTGACCCCCTAGGTTTTCTGTGGGTGGCTGAGGAGGCCCAGATATGTAAAATGGTTAGCGCCCGGTCCGCGCACCGGGTAGCATTCCGGAAAGCGTAACAAGGGGAAAACCAAGGGAAATAGTAAAATAATATTTTAGAGTGCTTTGAGGTAGGGTAGCTCTGAATAGAGCTGTTGTGTTGTGTGGGTGATGTAAGTACCAACATGTAGGTACCAATGAAGAGTCTAAAATTCAATGTACACCGTCTCCTCTGTAGATATTTTGTATGTTCTAATATGGGTTATTTAAATGTAAATGTGTGGAAAAGTACTTCATGCTTTAAAGCAATTGTATTTTTGAACTGATTTTTCTTTCCTCTTAGTCCTCCTCTTTGTTTTTTCTCCCCAACCTCTTCTTCAGCATGATAGTTGATAAATTCGTTCCCTCAAAAAATTTATATACATAAAAAAATTATATTAAATACATATACAATATATTTTTCCTTTAAAAGAAGAATACTTTTCAGCTTTTGATATTTGCTATTAAAAAACCATTGAAATTCACTGAAAAAACCATAGGTTATAGACCATATATAGTTAGGAATTAGCATTTACAAAACCTTGAAAATTCACTGAAAAAACCATAGGTTATAGACCATATATAGTTAGGAATTAGCATTTACAAAACCTTATTTTACTCACACAAAACCATTGAAATTCGCATATATAGTTAGTTGCACTAACTATATATCACGCACCCGCAATCCACTGCTGATCATGTCACATATTACATCATTCATGACATTGTCAGTGACATTACTGATGACATCACTGATGACATCTCAAATGACATCACTGATGACATCACTGATGACAACATCCAGTGACTGTATGTTTCTGTAAAGTTAAAATATGTCTTACATATTGAAGAATGAGTGGATGTATAAGTGTCTGGATGAAGGATTTAGTAGGTGCATGACTGACTGTATGAGTGAGTGATTAAATGTGTCTCACTGAGTGCATGGGTTAGTGACTAAACTGTCTTAATTTGTGCATCATTATGTCTGTTGTTCTGTAAACTGCTGCATGTGTTGATCAGTAGCTATATGAGTAACTATATGGGTTATTGATTGGTTGCCCAAGTATTTGTATGGGAGACTGAGTGAGTGTGTGGGTGGCTGGGAGGTGTATGACTCTGTGCATAGATGTGTGAGCAGTTGATTCACTAGATGTATGGGTTCAAAAGTGCATGTGGAAACAGCTGTATGGGCGGTTGACTGTGTGCATGAGTGTATTGGTGAGTGAATGGATATCTCAGTGCTACATGTCAAAGTAAGTACATATGTAAAATACAGTACATGTGAGAGTTGACATATATAAATAACTGTGCATAAGAGCCAGTGAATGTGTGAGTGGCTGTATGCATCATTGTGAACTTGTATCCGGGATTGTATAAGAGAGTAAATATGTGTTAGTATGTGTTTGAATAAGTAAGGTGTGTATAACTGTATAGTTGAGGAAATGGAGGTGTGATTGATTCTTTGCATGACTGACTAGGTGTGTGAGTAACTCCATGGATGAGTGACAGTCTGTGAGTGTCTGTTTACACTGAGTGTATCTAAGGTTATATTAGAGTCTGAAGATGTTCATCGTATTATCACATGAATGATGTCAACAGTGATGTGATCAGTAATGTCAAATGAGATGTCATCAGTGATGTGATCAGTAATGTCAAATGAGATGTCATCAGTGATGTCATCAGTGATGTCATTTGAGATGTCATCAGTGATGTCATCAGTGATGTCATTTGAGATGTCATCAGTGATGTCATTTGAGATGTCATCAGTGATGTCATCAGTGATGTCACTGACCATGTCATGAATGATGTAATATGTGACATGATCAGCAGTGGATTGCGGGTGTGCGATATATAGTTAGTGCAACTAACTATATATGCGAATTTCAATGGTTTTGTGTGAGTAAAATAAGGTTTTGTAAATGCTAATTCCTAACTATATATGGTCTATAACCTATGGTTTTTTCAGTGAATTTTCAAGGTTTTGTAAATGCTAATTCCTAACTATATATGGTCTATAACCTATGGTTTTTTCAGTGAATACATATATACATACATCTATTGTTCGAATCAAAATCCAAAGCATTGAGTCAACCCCCTAGCCCCAAACCCATGGAGCAAGGGGAATGACCCTCTGCACAAAAAATTCCTGAAAATTCTCTTACATATGGGGAAATCACACAGCTAGAGTCCAGACATATTTACAGTTCCTTATCAATTAATTTCCCTAAATGCACTACCAGCTCCTCCCCACTATTCAGGCCTCTGGGATATTTAGTCATTAAATCGATAATGTATCTCGATTCAAGCCTTCTAAGTTGTCTCAGACGGTCCCCTCCCCTGATATTCGGTGATACAGAGTCTAAACCAAAGAATTGCAGTTTGTTTCTATCCTTCCCATGTTGTTCTGAAAAATTTTGGGCCACCGGGTATGCCGGTTCGGCTTTGTCGATGGCCCGAAGATGCTCCAATAAACGCATCTTTAGTGGGTTGATCGTGCTCCCCACGTAACGTAAGCCGCACGGGCAAACCAAACAGTATACAGCATAGGAAGTGCTGCAAGTGATGAATTTCAGTAACCTTACACATTTGCCTGTTTCCAGTATATCATAGGTGAGGACTCTTCTGCTCACTGCACAAGCTTTACAGAGGCCACAAGGATAGAAGCCCATCATAGCTGTCAAGGTGTTTACCTTAGTCATGGGTTTTTCTAGGTGGCTGCTGACCAACTTATTCCTTAGTGATCTTGCTCTTTTAAAGGTCACTAGGGGGTATGGTGGTAGATCATCTTTAAGTGCGTTGTCTGTAAGGAGGATGTGCCAGTTTTTTCTTAGCATAGCTTTCAATTGGTATGCCACAGAGGAGTATGGTGTTACCAATCTAAATTTCCCTTTCTTTTCTAGGGATCCTTCTCACATTTTTAAGGGTATTCTGTAGCAACCCGTCATCGTAACCCCTGAGACTAAAACGTGAGAGGCATTCTGAGGCAGCCGCCTCGAAATCCTGGTCTCTTGAGCTGTTTCTGCGTAGTCTCAGTAGTTCTCCATACGGTATGCTGTTGACCAATGGACGTGGGTGGCTACTGCTGTCGAACAAGATGGAATTGCCAGCAGTTTCTCTTCTAAAGAGTGCAGTCTGGATTTTACCGTCATCAATGAACATCCTCAGGTCCAAATATTCCGCTGCCACCGGACTAATGGACCCAGAGAGGTGCAGATTGTATTCATTTTCATTCAGGATTTTCACATACTTTTCTGCTGTATTCATTGCCCCTGCCACACAATGAATAGGTCATCTATGTATCGGTACCAGTACAGCACCCTCCCACTATCCTGTCCTACACTACAGCTCGTGGGCACCTGCTCCTCCCACCAGCCAACAAACAAGTTCTCATAGCTGGGGGCAAAGCAGGTGCCCATCGCCATACCAGACATCTGCTTGAACAATTGATCTTCAAACAAGAAGATATTGTGTGTAAGACAGAATTCCACGAATTCCAATACCATCAGATTATGTTGCGCAAAGCGCAGCTGGCGTTGGTCAAGGTAGTGCCGGACCGCATTCAAACCATGGTGATGCTCTATGATCGTGTATAGGCTGGTAATGTCCAGCACCATCAGCAAATAGTCGGATTGCCAGGTCATATTCGCAATTTTATTAAAAAAATCCTTAGTGTCCTGAACATAGGACTTAAGATTGACAACGAAGGGAAACAAAACATTGTCCACAAATCTGGACATGTTCTCAGTGAGACTGTTGATCGAAGAAACGATAGGTCGCCCCGTAGGATGAGTACTGTTTTTATGTAACTTGGGGAGATGATAGAACGTAGGAGTCATAGGGTTATTGCTGCGTAGAAAAAGATGTTCATCTTTACCCAGCATTGCATGATTATACCATTTATGTACTAGATCATATCATACTCTTTAACGCTTTGATTATACATCGCATTATTAGTAACCCTATAGTACTTCTTGTCAGATAATTGTCTCATCGCCTCCTGATGGTAATACTCTCTTCTAAGCAAGACAACGTTTCCCCCTTTATCGGATGGTTTCACGATAATGGTTTTGTCCTTCATAAGATCATGCAGTGCCTTATTCTGTGCATCATTCATATTCTGCATGGTCGGATTCATAGTCTTTCTATATTTCAACAAATCGTTCGTCATTGCTTCGGTAAAGAGATCAATGGCGTCCCAAGGTACTTGTGGAATAAAGATAGACACCGGTTTGAAATGACTTTCTTCTCTTTCTTGAACCACTCCCTGCAGTGTCGCTCTTTCGGCTGAATCCATGCCGGCCCTTGGGTTAGAATCCCTTTCAGTCCTCAAATCCTCCATGGCCTCCAGACCTTGCGTGCCCGCAATGCACTGCTGATGACGTCACATATTACATCACTCATGACATGGTCAGTAACATCACTCATGACATCACTGATGACATCACTGATGACATCATCCAGTGAATGTGTGTCTTTCTGAAAAATAAATATTTTTTATATATGTATATCTAAAGGTTGATGGAAGAATAAATATGTAAATAAGTGTCTAAATGTTTTTTTTGTAAAATTGATTATATAACTGATTTATTAAGTATATCTTAGTGAATACATGTATTAGCGAGTAATGTTTAAATATGGAAATATCTGTATCAGTGTCTCACTTTGTGCATAAGTGGCTGCATGGGTTAGTGAGTAGCTCCATGAGTGTCTGTATGGGTTATTAGTTGGTTTTTTGAGTATCAGAATGAGTGTATGGTTTGATGGGTGGTACTACTTACCGCACAGATGCATGAATGACTGACTCACTGTTTTTATGCGTTTTGAAGACAGCATGTGTGCAGGATTGTATGGGTGGATGAGTGTGTGTACGTGTGTGTTAGTGAGTGAATGACTGCCTCAATAGTGTCTTTATGAGGAAATACATATGTTTTAAACTAGTATATGTGGGTATTGATGTATATATGTAAGGATATATAACAGTGACAGATTGGAAGAGTTCCTGTATAAATAAGTATGTGTTTCTATAACTAATTGTTTGAGAGAGTAAGTATGTGTAAGTTTCTGTAGAAATAGGTGTAGTGGTGTGTGTAGAGCTGTATATGCAAGTAAATGGATGCTTGATAGTTTATTTGCATGTGTGAGTATATGTGAGAATAACTCCATGTATAAGTGTAGGTGTGAAACTGGATGTATAGGTATATGAGTACATATGATGAGTGAGTACATGTATGAGTGACGATTTAGAACTATTGGTGAAAGAGTGGATGTGTATGTAGATTTTGGAATTACTGAATAGGTTGTTCCAACTGGTATTGGTATCTCCATTTTTTGAAAATTGTAGGTTCTTTTTTTGAATGTGTGTATCAAAGGTTATATTAGGGTGAGAGGAGGTCTGCCACTCTTTCACAAGGATGATATCATCAGTGATGTCATTTAAGATGTCATCAGTGATGTCATGAGTGATATCACTGACAATGTCATGAGTGATGTAATATGTGACATCATCAGCAGTGCATTGCGGGCGCGTGAGTTATAGTTAGCTAAACTAACTATAACGGGGGAATTTCAAAGGTTTTGTATGAGTGAAATGTCCATCTAACTATAACATGTGTGAAACCTAAGGTTTTTTCAGTGAATTTTCAAGGTTTTTTAAATGCTAATTCCTAACTATAACGTTTTTGAAATCTATGGTTTTTTCAGTGATTTTGCAAACTTTTTTAAATGCTAATTCCTAAATATAACGAGTGTGAAACCTATAGTTTTGTCATTGAATTTCCAAGGTTTTTAAAATGCTAATTTCTGTATCAATTTTTATATTTTTTATATATTTATTTTTCCACAAACTGCCTTTGTATATTGTAGTACACTGACTGTATCCTGTAATATGCAATGGCACAGCTAGTTTTTATGATTTGGATAAAGTTGAACAGTATAGCCTACATCTTCAATCAACATATAAACACTCAAATGTAACTTTTTTTTTTTCCCAACATGGGCGCCTAGGGGGTCAGGGAGTCTCTACCCTGCCCTCTTTTCACGTTCTCCACTATTGCTTTTGACTCACTTCTGCCTCGAGGGTGCGTGCAACATGCGCGCACCTCACGTTTTTTTTATTAAAGAAAAATTCAGTTTTTGCCCTTCGGGGTCCTTCAGGGACCCCCTGAGAAGGCCTAGGGGGTCAGGGAGTCTCTACCCTGCCCCCTTTTCACGTTCTCCACTTATTTTCTTAGTCACTTCTGCCTCGAGCGTGCTTGCAACGTGCGCGCACCTCGCGATTTTTTCTTTTCAATTTTTTTTTGCCCTTTGGGATCCTTCAGGGACCCCATGAGAAGGCCTAGGGAGTCAGGGAGTCTCTTCCCTGCCTCCTTTTCACGTTTTTAAAAGTATTTACCAAAATCGAGTAAAACATCATTCATATGCGACGGTCACTCAACATGCGCGCTCCCGTGCGAGCACCCGTGCGCGCACGTAAAGTCATGTGACTTGAAAACAACACTTTTGATTGGTTTATACTAGTTTCTTTTCCAAATCTTCTAAAACCCCACCCATTTCCCTAACAATCTATTTTACTTCTTTGAGAGAAGCATCTTGAGTGTTTTCCTCCAGATTTAAAATGGCAGAGCAACACCAGGCAGAGGATTCTTCATCTGATTCAGATGCACAGTATGCCCCTGAGCAGCAAGTCCCAAAGAAGTCCAAGGAATCCTTTATATGGAAGTTTTTTTCATATCCAGAGGGGCAGAAAAAGGTTAATGCCCCCAAAGTAACCTGCAATATCTGAGGAAGTGTGTTATCCAGAGGAGATCCAAAGAAGCATTATTCTTTCAGCATCCGCACGATGATTAGGCGTGTCAAAAATGTGCATCCGGTTAACTTTGCAAGGGCATCTACTCAAGCCCTTGCAACCAACCCTCCAGCTGCTGTCCCAAGCACCTCTTCTGCAGGAGCATCTCCTTCTTCCACTTCTTGGGATATCCGGCCACTTTTGGGAAATGTGCATATACGTTGCAACTTCTGCAATGAGATTCTCTGTTATGGAGAGCAGAGTGTAAATTTGATTGAGATGAAGATTAGGCAGCACACATGCTCCCGCAAATAATTTAAAAATTTTATTATTTTTGTTCCTGTTTAGCAGTTTTTCGTTACCTGTTTTTTATTTTTGTTCTGAAAAATCCCCAAAAAATATAGAATTGTTAAAAAAAAAAAAATAATTGAAAACAAAACAAAAACAGTTCTTGTAAGAACTAACATCACTTCTCAAAGAAGAGCTATATTTCTTATATACTGTGTCATACTTTTTTTGAATGAATGTGTAGTGTATAAATGAATGACTGAAATGACTGAATGCAGGGGAGGAAGGGACTGATGGAAAGAGTGAGGAAAGGGTAGTATGGTGAGTGAGGAAAGGGGAGTCAAAGAGTGACTGAAACAAGGGGACTAAGGGTAGGGGAGTGAGGTAAGGGCAGTGAAAGAGTAAGGGAAGGGCAGTAAGGAAAGGAAAGTGAGGGAGGAGTGAGAAAAGGGATCACGGGACGGAGACAGGGAAGGGGAGTAAGAGACGGAGAGGAAGCAGTAGAGCAGGGTAAAGGGAGTGAAGGTAAGAGAAGTGGAGTGACGGTGAGGGATAGAAGAAAAGGGGGGTAAGGGAAAGTGAGAAATGGGGAGTGAGGGAGAGAGAAGTGGAGTGAGGGGATGGAGGGAGTGACGAAAGAGGAGTAAAGGAAGGAGAGTGAGGGAAGGGGAGTGAGAGAAGCAGAGTGAGGGGGAGAGAGGAAAAGGGAGCGGGAAAGTGAAGGGGTGAGAAATACAGATAGGATGAAGTGCAGAGGGGGAAAGGGAGTGACGGTGAGTGAAGGGAAGTGACAGTTAGAGAAGGAGTATGAGGGTGAGGGAAGATGAATGAGGAAGAAGGAAGAAAATTAAGAGAGAGGGAAAGTGAATGAGGAAGAGAGGAGGAGTGATATAAAGAGAGAGGAAAGGAGTTTAAGGGTAAGGGAGAGAGAGGGACAGAATGAGAGAGAGGGAGAGCAAGGAACTGAGAAGGAGTGAGGCAGTTAGAGTGAGTGAGACAGAAGGAGACAGGGAAAGAAAAATGGATGAAAAAAAGTGAGGGAAGGAATAAACGAAGGGGAGTAAGTGAGATGGAGTGAGGAAAGAGGAGTGAAGGAAGGGGAGTGAGGGAAGCTGAGTGAGGGAAAAGTACTGAGGGTGAGTGAAAGGCACTAACAGTGAGAGAAGGGGTATGAGGGTGACGAAAGGGGAATGAGAGAGAAGGAAGGAGATTAAGAGAGAGTAAAGGGGACTGAGGGATAAAGTAGGAGTGAAGAAAATAGAAAGAGAAAGACAGGAAGGGTGAGGGAGAGAGAGAGAGAGAGAGAGAGAGAAAGAGAAAGAGAGGGAGAGCGAGTGACTGAGAGGGAGTGAGGCTGTTAGACTGAGTGAGACAGAGGAAGAGAGGGAGAGAGAAATGGAGTGAAGAGGAGTGGGGGACTAACCAAATGGGAGTTAGCAAAAGTGAATGAGGAAAGGGGAGTAAGGGAAGAGGACTGACGGATGGAGTGAGGGAATCAGAGTAAGGGGATGTGAGGGAATGGGAGCAGGCGAAAGGGAATGGGAGTGATGCACAGAGAGAAGAATATGAAGTAGTAGAAGAGGAGTGAGATTGAGTAAAGGGCAGTGACAGTGAGTGTTGTTAGCATATGTTTGTACATTACTTTATTTAGAGTGTATAAAAAAGAAGTAATAATGTTTTGTTACTTTGTAATTGTTGGTGTTACTTACGTAAAAAATTGCTGTTCGGAAAAGATATTTAAGATATGTTTTTTTCTAATTGTTACATTCTTAATGAAAATGTTGAATGGGTTTTTTAAAGACAATCTTATTGATTGTCTTTTTTTTTGCCCGCTGTTATGTGATGAGTACTATTGAACTCACTGTTTTCAGTGAAATTCAATATATTATGAGAACAACAAAATAAAATACATAACATATTGTACAAATTATTTTGTATTGTGAAATATATATTAGGTAGAGCAAAAAGTAATGAGTGAGAGAGAAGAATTTATGGAAAGAGAGAGGAAAGAAAAGGAAGATTGGTGCAGAGAGAGGGAGACAGTGAGAGAGAGAAAGAGAGGGAGAGTGAGGGACTGTGAGAGATTTAGGCAGTTATAGTGACTGAGAAAGAGGAAGAGACTTAGAGACGGATGTAGGAAAGGGGAGTGTTTTAAAGTCAACATACTGCATTCAAACAGGATAATAATCCACATTTGTAAAGCACACAATCACCCGTAAGGGTCTCTCGGCGCTGGGGGCCGTCGGGAAGATTAAGCGAGCTATTGCCCAGAGTCACATGGTGCTGGCCTAACCTGCCGCCGGAGCCGGGGATCGAAACCTGATCCCCAGATTCCAGCGTCAGTCGCCCTGGCCGCGGCGCCACACCTCTTCCACTGTGAGGGAGGGAATGAAGGAAGAGGAGTGAGCAAAAGGAAGTGAGGGAATAAGAGAAGGGGAGTGACTGGAAGTGAGTGAGGATGGTGTGAAGGAAAGAGAGTGAGGGGGAGAGAGAAAAGAGTGAGGGATAGAGCAAAAGAAGGGTAGTGATGAGGAATAAAGAAAAGAGAAGTGAGGGTCATAGAGAGGAAAGAGGGAGCAGGAGAAGGTAAGTGAGGGTGAGGGAAGGGTACTGATGGTGAGAGAAGGAGTGCAAAGGTGAGTTAAGGGGACTAAAGAGAGTAAGGGAAGGGGAGTAAGATGAGCAAAGGAAGTGGAGTAACAGACATAGTGAAGAAAGAGAAAAAGGGAAAGAGAAGTAAGAGAGTGATGAGAGTTGTTTTTGTTTGTCATACTCACCTTATAAGTAATGAAAAGTTAATAATATATTTTTAATAAATATAATATCTGTGGAAGAGAAGAAAAAATTGAGTTCTAATATATATTTCACAATACAAAATAATTTGTACAATATGTTATGTATTTTATTTTGTTGTTCTCATAATATATTGAATTTCACTGAAAACAGTGAGTTCAATAGTACTCATCATATAACAGCGGGCAAAAAAAAAGACAATCAATAAGATTGTCTTTAAAAAACCCATTCAACATTTTCATTAAGAATGTAACAATTAGAAAAAAACATATCTTAAATATCTTTTCCGAACAGCAATTTTTTACGTAAGTAACACCAACAATTACAAAGTAACAAAACATTATTACTTCTTTTTTATAGACTCTAAATAAAGTAATGTACAAACATATGCTAACAACATTCACCCGAAATAGTCATTTTTTGTTTCAAATACCATTTCTCATGGCCAAATAGTATGTGTGAAATCCTTAGTTTGGAAGATACTTAATAGTACTCTTAAGCGTCTGTTTCCCAACCTTCTGAATCAAAAGCACCAACATCTTTTGTACCATCTAACAATGGTTATACCTCCACCCGATGCTATTCATCATGTACATAGAACCTTAAACAACTAGCATGCTATCAGAATCTCAACATCATCTGGTATGCCGATGACACTCTGCTCATCCTTTATCTTACCAAAGAGCTGTATACCATTAAAAGAAACCTCTACAAGGGAATAAAAAATGTCACTAACATCTCCAACAACTAATACAAATCTAAAATACCTCTGCCTCACTGATGATCAACATCTTCTGTGATAGCCACATCACCCACTATCTGATACACTTACACTACCTCTATGTCAATTACAAGAATTTTTTAACCTCATCACCCTCACTCACTAAGTACTTTTCAACACCAGACTACCCTTTCTTAACAGCAGTAATTTTCCCAGGCCAATTATTTTCCCTAAAATTTGGGTTGTAAAAACACTAGGTAAGAATTTGGTAAGTCATAAGGCAAACGTTGTTTAAAAATCAATTGAGTATCATTACAATGAGTCCAGCCTTTTGTACGTTTTAAATGAGCTGTGTAATGTCCTGATGTTGTAGAAGGACCATCATGGAAAATAATTGCTACAGTTACAAAAGTTCTTCCTGATATTGATAGTTGAGAAGCCACACATTTTTTTTATTAAAGTTGCCTGTTTTCTTCCATCAGGTCTGCATCGTTGCAGCATTAAAATTACATACTGTCCATAGCTTTGTATAAATAATGTTGATAACATTTGTGAGTTACATTGGGTACAGACCATGTTTTTATTTGCTTCTCTAACTAGAATATTAAAAGACAATGATTTGCAGTCTGGTAAAGTCAAATATATAAATCTTTCAGTGTCTATTTAGGTACTACTGGAAAACGAACAATTGTCACAGTCATGTTGCCATTTATAAGAAAGGCCAAAAAGATTTTCAATATCTATACCTTCATCTTGCAATACAACAAGCATATACATTAGAAATTCCTGACAATCTTGCTGAATATACTGTGAAAATTGATTTAAACCAGAACATATGTCTAAAACATTTCGAATATCAGAACTACATATCTCAAACACAGAATTCAACAAACAACAAAATATTTTGTCCCGATTTTCAATAATTTGTTGTAGTAAAGTTTCAAGAAAAAAAACAACATTAACCACTACATTAGCATAGCAGTTGACACCACAACTGTTTTCAAACTGAAAACCAATAACCTCTTCAATAGAATCCTTTTTCTTTTTGCTTACTATCACTGGTTCATCTACTTTTTTTCTTTTCTCTACAACCTCGCAACAATTTTTCTCATATCTTCTTTTTAGATTTACCACACGCTTTTCAAATACTGGATATTGAGGTAAATTGGGAGCATGTTCTCTTCTTAACCTATTATACTCTTTTACACAATTTACATCTGCACTAATCTTTGTGTCATCAAAATCAATCAGGTATAATCCAGATAGAATTCTGACTCGAAATAAAGCAACATATGCCATACCCTCTTTATACACAGTACTTTCAATATTCACCAAGCACTATCTACACTTAAACCTTGAGATTTATGAATAGTCACCGCATATGCCAAACAAACAGGAAACTGTTTTCGGCGGACATATAAATCTTTTACAAGCAAAAATCGAGCTGAACAACGACTCAATTGTTGTACTTCTTCAATTTCATCAAATTTGATTTTAAAAAATTCAATGTCATCTCTATTTGGGTAATTCACAAAATCAACAACATTACCCACTGCTCCATTTACTAAACCTCTTTCCACATGTAAATTACGTCGTAAAATTATCCGACAATTCATACATGCATATAGATTCTTTTCTAAACCAGCACTTTTAGATATGGATTTTTCGAAAGAATCCAATTTTGACTTCAACGTTTCTGACAAAATAATAGTAGCTCCTTCATGCTCTATTCTATCAATAGCTTCCAGTTTTATAATTTCTTGATTTTCTAACTTTAGCATTTTTTTATTGAATATTGAACATTCTTGCCGAGTTGGCATCAAGCTTATCACTGATTTCTTTTCTGCAATTTTTCTATATATATATTCTCTGGGCGAATATTTTCGTTTGGAAACAAATGTGTAAGTCATCGTGCCTGTGCCGTGTTCACTCACTTTTACAATTCTTATATCTTCAAGAATACTTTTATAATCAGTGTCCTTTGCCTGTCGCATATTTGTAATGAGTTCTGAATATTCAAAATATGACCAAATATTAACATTTCCAATGCTTCCCAGGCACTTTCTGGTGCCTTCATGTGTAACTGTTTTAAATACTGGCTGTCCTTTCACAGGAGTTAGTTGTAGTAGATCTCCAAAAACTATGACGTGTTTGCTTCCAAATAACACATCATACTCTGTTTTAAGGATTTGTTGCATTCTTAAATGCACAAAGGCAAGCATTAAATTTGATACCATGCTTACCTCATCAATAATGAGAAGTTTCATTTTTTTCAAGACTCTAGAAACTTCACAACAAGCTTCTCCAGATAGCTTGTGGTATTCTAATTTATTTTCAGGCTCTACTGGCAGTATCAATAAACGATGTAAAGTAATCCCTTTAATGTTATGTGCTGCCAACCCAGTTGGAACAGTAACAACACAAGAGAGTGACGACTCAGTTCTTTTCTGTAGATAAGTTGCAATTCCTTTAATTAGAAAACTTTTTCCAGCTCCTGCTTCTCCACTCACGTACAGTCGGACAAGTATAAATGACGTACATGAGCACTCTTTTTACTCGTGATATAAACCATGCTCAATCTGTTCTGTCACTTGATCGTATATTTGTTTTTGCTCAACATTTAGTTGTTTTTCCAATTCTTCTAAGTTTATTACATCCTCTTGAGCTTGTTGCATTGCTGTTTCCACCTCATCCATGGCAGTTGCTGCTTCATTTTGAATAAATGGTTCTCCTAGTGGATCCTGACTCAACGAAGGAGAGCTTTGACGGTCTTGAGAACTGTCTCTACCAACCTCTGCTGCAATTGTAGCTTCTTGCTGTATTTCGTCGTTCAACATTTTCAGATAATTAGTAAAAGCAGGACATTCTATAGTATTTTTAGTTACGTTGAATGAATCTTCATAACTGTCAAAATCTCCAAGTAGTTCCAGTTCTGTTCGCCATGGCATAAAGAATTGCAAAAGAGCAAAATACTAACATTTCCTTTTGTCAGGAGTTTCGCAACTCAGTTTTCGGTGATTAATCAAATGTCCTTTTCTTGCTTTCACTAAACATCCTTAGGATCCAATCACAGCATATACTCCTTTATTGATATCTTCTGTAATATTCCTCTTAAAAGTATAGCTTTGCAGTACTTCATAGAGACAAACGTTCTCAAGATGATTACTTCTATTTAGATAGTATGTATCCAACATATTTGTCTTCAAAATATCTGTACTGTCTGGTTCTCTCTCTGCTAAATACTCAATTTCTTGTACAGATTTCAAAACTCGGTTTCGTGTTTTTGCAAGACCTAAACTCACCCAAATGATTGTTCTAGATTTGGAGTATAGACTTGCAGATGATAAACGCTCTGAGCATTCATATGCTCCGATTTCTCGATGAGACAACATCTTCAAACTGTAGCTGTACAATTTCTTACTTAGGCTCTTTCCATGAGAAATGTCTTCCCACATTTCCTTTGGTTCCGTCTTTTCAGATTTAGTAATGTAAGATGTTACATATCGAGCCACAGCAATGGAGTTGTCTGCAACCTATTGAATATCCATGTTAGCATTCCACATGGACAAAATGACTGGGTTATAGTCCATTATGTAGTTTGACTTTTCATTTCTTCTTAAGTTGTAGGTATTTTTCTGTGATTTTCTTGTGACAGTATGTCTCAAAGATGACATAAAATTGTTCACTCTTTCTTTTGATAATACTGGACGTGGAAATGCAAATCGACATTTTGTGTAGAACTTATCCTTAGATTTGTACTTTCGACAACAGTATTTTCCACAACGATGGATTTGAAACCGTAAGACTTGATGTCTTAAATTCTTTTCTACTGTACTTTTGGGTACAGCACATGTAGAATATTGTTCAATAAAACTCATCACTGTGTCATCTGAATCTGTTCCAAATTTGGGGGCATCTTTGATCCATAGCAGCATATGTATGTGAGGAGCACCTCTTGCTTGATACTCCTTTCTCCAAAAGAAATCCAGAACCTCTCCAAGAGGAGGATTTTTTTGTTTGTGATAAAAGACATCATAGCTTCAAATCTATGACTGAAATACCTGCATATATTAACTGGATCCAAAGAGCACAGTTCTCCAGGTGTTTTGTATTCTATATTTTCTATGTTAGCATTTGCCTCTCGAAGAAATTGAAGTAAATCTTCCCAAGCATACTATGCACAGCTTAGAGTAAGGAACCATGTAGGACTTCCTAAGTTTCTTAACATACATTTCAATTCCCCATGACGACGGTACCAATACTCATTAGTACTACGCTGACATGCCATGAGATTAATTAGCTGAGATTCCAAAACAGTATCTTTCTGTTTGACATTATCCATAAAGTCATTTGCCGAAACATTTTGCAAATGTACTCCACTTTTTAGTATATGGTTCATTGCATAAGAAAGTCCAGACAAGTCACTCTCAAACAGAAGATGAAACAAATATGGAATACCTTGGATCTTCTGCATATAATCTTGAAGTCCGGTATAAAGATGCAGGAATCTGTACAGGTCATTCATCATATCGTCCACCTTTGCCTGTTGGAAATAATTGAGGGAAGCAATGAGCTTCCAAGCTTTCTTCCCATACACTAATGGGACTTCCTTTTGTTTCTTTCATTTGAAATAACTCAATAGTATTTCCCATCACTTCTTTAGAGTGAAGTGGATGCACACTATAATGTTCATAAATTTCTTCAGTTCTGGACACATCCACTTTTTCAATTTGTGCAGTTGGCAAATCACTCTCGTCTTCTACAGTTGTTTCCTCTTCTCCTACATACACATTTTTATAGTATTGATTATTTTTTACCAAATACAACGTTGCCTTTTTCACTTTCCTAACATCCACTAATTCTTGCCGGATTTTCTTACTCTTCGTAGGAACATCATTAACTAGAATAACTAGAGGTTCGTCTTCCGCATTTTCTACACCAATTGTTTCAATATTTATCTTTAAATTTAGAGGCAAATATACAACTTTTCCCTTTAATCCTCTCTGTAAATCTGAAGGAGGCAATTTCCCTGTCTTAGGCTCCATACGAACAATATCCTGAAATGGATTCACACATTGAATGAGAATAGACTCATAAGTATTTAAATCCATCAGTTCAGAAGGAATATTTACCAACTCAAGATTATTAGCAGGCATCTTATTCTCATCTAATTTATTATAACAATATTTACAAATACGTTGATGAGAACCCAAATGTAAACAATTCTCTACCAACAAATAAGTTGCAAATTCCTTCCACTCATTATTATTCTCCTTTTCTTTTTTTAAATATAGATCAACTAACCTGGTCTGATTTTTATAATGAATTCGTCTACAACAAATACAAGAAAAGTTTGGCTTTTCACCTGAAATGACCTTAAACCTTGTAATTTCTTGCTCAAAATTTTCTATACTAAAATTCTGTACATTTTCTTCCACATTTCCTTCTATTAATGTATCTGTTTCTGCACTGTCTTCTTCACGACCAAAGTAACTAACCTCAATTTCTTCACAAATGTTGATCACATCTAACACAGATCCATGCAAAAGAGCACTGTTTAACTTTTTTAGCATTAGTGCTGGACTTTTTGCATAATACAACCTTCTCACTAATTTCCTCACTTCAGTATGATGCACTGCTAACATCCTAAAATGATGAAAAACACTCTGACATACTTTTTTAGAAAGACAAGCCAAAGAATGACCTTGCAAACCCATTCTCTTACTCTTGGGGGGTCTAATTCTTGCAACATCTTAATCTTCTGTTTAACACTTTTCTTAGTATACTTATGCAAAAATTTCGAAAAAAATCAATTGCATCCTGTCGTACACTACAAATACTACAACAATTCCAAGTGTACACTGGAGCCTTAAAACGTCTCCCAAAAACTTCATCAGCTAACAACTCTTCTGCATTTCCAGGGACAATTTTCTCTTTTTCAATTGGACAACCATTCTTAACCTCATAAGCCCGACCACTGGTGTCAACTGCATGCAGCAAATCATTACTCTGAAAGTAACTCTCTTCATTAAAAAACGGCTCACAACTTGAACTATGTTTCCATTCTCCAGAAAAAACATTACAAAAATTAGTTCTATTAATTAGTCTTTTCCACTTTCTTTTGGCCTTCATATCATTGATTGGCTTATCTAGTGTTCGAATCCTACTGATTACTAAAAGAAACACTTTTATTTTAATTCAAAAGCTTTCTCAACAATTGTCTCTATATGTTTTTCTTCTTATAAAAAGCTGTTTTTATTTTACAATTCTTTACATTTTTTAATACAAACTCTGTTATGAAACATTCGGTTTCGAATCTCAGCAAACAGTTTTTTTGTCTATTACTATAAACACTATCTTTCCCACATTTTTCTTTTTTGTCTGGTTTTTCTTTGTAGTTACAGATATTTTTTTTTCCTGATTCTCCACACTTTTATTACTTTGTGTTATTTTCCTTGTAAAATCCTTTGTTGACTTACCAGGAGCTATCTTTGTTTTTTCCACACATTGCTGTTTAGATAAATCTTGTACTTCTTTTTTCTTGGAAAAGTAAGCCTGTTTATATATATTTTTTTATCACTCTTTGACGGCATATTGTTCTTTCTGTCTGTAGATAATTAAAATCTGTTGTGAAGAAAAAAAATGTTTTACTTTTTTTTTAAATGTAGACAACTACTAGCTTACTTCATAGCAATTAAAAGCACTATGGGCCAGATGTAGGTAGCCTAATACCGGTCGGTAACGGCCGAAAATCTGTGTTTTCGGCCGTTACCGAGCGTTATTTGAAAAATGAGATGTAGGTCGCCTAAAACCGGAAAAAATACCGAATCGGTAGATTACCGGCTCGGTAAAGATACCGAGTCGGTAAAAGTTCCGACTCGGTAAATTTACCGAATCGGAAATTACGAAATGGAAAATACCACGCCATCGAGATGTAGGTGAGCCTTTAATTACCGATTTGCTCCGAAATTCGGTAATTACGAGTCGGTATTTAACATGGATTGCAAGCAGGTGGTAATCAGGTGCAGCCTATAAAAAAGGGCCCCAAAATGCAACACTGGAAGCAGAATGGCGGCATTTTACGTCATAGCAAGACGGCTAAGGCTACAGGCAGCAGGTAAGAGGGAATTGAGAAGGGAGGAACAGGTATATAGGCAAAGGATTTCACTCCTCCAATTGACAGAGCCAGAGATACTGCAGAGATACAGACTGCACCCTGAAACCATCATGGACCTGATCAGGGACCTGCATCCACTCCTGGACCACCCAAGACCAAGAGCCCATGCCATCCCACCCCATGTCCAGGTGCTCTGTAGCATACACCTCCTAGCATCTGGGATCTACCAGAGTATAGTGGCAGCGGTCGGTGGGGTGTCCCAGAGCTGCCTGTCACGTTTTTTCCAAAAGTTCCTGGATGCCATGATGCAAAGAATGGATCAGTACATCCACTTCCCAGACACTGATGCGGACTTGCTCAGGACCAAGACTGACTTTTACCTCATGGCAAACTTCCCACACGTGATTGGCTGCATTGATGGGACCCACATCCCCATTTGCCCCCCAGCTGCCACAGAGCACATATACAGGAACAGGAAGTCAACACACACAATTAATGTACAAGCAATCTGTGATGCCAAGTTCATCATCACCGATATAGTGGCCAGATACCCAGGAAGTACCCACGATTCATATATCTTCCAAAACAGTGGGATCTATACCCGCCTGACAGCGGGTGAATTCGGGGAAGGATACCTGCTAGGTAAAGAAATGGGTGACACTCCCTTGATAGATGAAGCAGACGTATGACAATGTGTGCATCTGAGTAATGTATATTTTGTCTTCCACTTTAGGGGATAGTGCACATGCACTCCGTTCCTTCGTCCTGACACCCTACCTCAACCCCACATCCCCCAGCCTGAGACGTTACAATGTGGCACATAAATCCACCCGGAACATCATTGAGCGCACCTTTGACCTCCTGAAGAACCGGTTCCGCTGCCTCCACAAAAGTGGGGGGGCACGGCAGTACTCACCTGTAACGTGCTGTAAGATTTTTGCTACCTGTGCGATGTTGCACAACCTCGCTACTAAGGGGGGCACAGAGGTGGAATTGGAGGCCTATGAAGACCATGATGATGAGCAGGCACTACCAGCAGCCAACACAGTAGGAGGACCAACACCCACAGACGGGAGACAGAGACGGGCAGAAATCACACACAACTACTTCTGAGTAAGTATAGAGACAAAGCACGTGTTGTACTTCAATGCACG
The DNA here is from genome assembly GCF_964261635.1 of Lissotriton helveticus. NCBI lineage: Eukaryota > Metazoa > Chordata > Amphibia > Caudata > Salamandridae > Lissotriton > Lissotriton helveticus. The sequence continues at coordinate 355,392,889 of NC_136063.1, read as the reverse complement.
TAGTTTATTTTGCACTACGTTGAAATGACATAAGCCACAGAACACACATACTAGTGTGCCCAGCACTACTGTGTGGACAGGGGTTACCTCACCCTCACATGTCCATCTGCATAAGGCAGACTCACTGCTTGCGCCCAAGAACACCACGCGTGATGCCTGAGGTTGATTAGGTTCAGAGTCTGCTGTGCCTGCGCCGGCACTCTGGCGTCTGCTGCTCCTCCTTACTTCAGTGACAGGGGTGCTGCTCCTGCTACTAGGGGTATCTGTGTCCCCAAGAACTTCTGGTCCTGTGGTGGCTGACTGGTTAGTCAGCAGCACTTCAAGTGCTGTAGTGACTCTCCCCATCCCCCGGGATAGATCAGTACAGCAGTGCACCAGCCCCTCCTGCATTGCAACTGAACGGCGACACATCAGTGAAGTCGCAGTTGCTAGTTGGCGCATTCCCCTTGTCTGATGGTGCGTGCGATGGCTCTCCCTGCGCCTTTGTGCACAGTCCTCTCGTAGTTCCTCACACAGTGTCATCACACACTGAGACATGTCCCTGACTCCCTCTGCCATGTCCTTCATGCTGTCTGCCATAGATGATATTACCTTGTTAATGTTCGTGAAGTTGCTGTTCAGAATTCGCATCTGCCTGTGTACTGCACTTATCCCTTTTGCCTGCAGGCGCTGAACCTTCACCATTGTGGTCTCGAGGCCTTGGAACACACTCTCATCACGGCCACTGCCGCCTGACTCCCAGACCCTACGACGTCTTGTTCCTTCAGATGGCCTGACAGGAGTGGATGTGTGACGTGGTGCATTCCCTGCCATAGACTGCATTGTCTCATCACATTCCCCTTCCTCATCCGAGGATGTTTGTAGGATCCTATGCGGGGGACCCTCATGCCTCACAGGCCTGAGGATTTCAGACACCTCGGAGTCTGCTGGTGTGTGTGATTGTTCTGACGCAGGTAGTGGTGAGCCAATGTGCACAGGAGATGCTTCCAGTTGCATGGTGTCGTCTGCCTCTGGTATATCTGCTGCTTGTGTGCATGGTGCTGTGGGTCTTGCACTGCTGGGACCAACATCCCTGCCTTCTTGCTCACTGCTATCCCTTTGGGGATGTGTCTTCTCCCTCACCTGCTGTGACTTGCGTGATGTCTCTCCTGTGGACAGACATGGACAGTATCTTAGTGGTGCTTTCACCTTGTACATCAATATCAAATTACAGTTTCACATCACTATTTTCTGCTCCTCCCATGTGTCTGCTTGTATTGTGTGGCATGCCTGACGACATTTCATGTTGACTGCTCATATGGGTATTCTCATGACTACCACTCCCATAATGCATTGCAGGTGAGTACTAAAGTCAGGACTGGATTTCCTCAATACATAGCCATATTGGGGGAGGTACACAGGCAGGGGGTGTGGGGTGATGGACATGTCCCTTACCTTTCTTAGCTGCATCTCGGGCTGAGCTGTCTGCATCACCAAGCCCCAGGACGCAATCTGTCTCCAATGTGGACTCCACTAGCTCTTCCAGGTCTGTGAGTGGAGGTGCCTTGTTCTTCCCTCCACCTGTTAAATTGGACTTCTTGCTTCTTGCAGCCAATTTCTTCTTAGTGATGATCCTTAGATCGTACCATCGCTTTTTTAGGTCGTCCACTTCCCTGTTGGTCACTCCTATGGCGTTGATTTTAGTCTGGATCCCCAGCCAGGTGCTCCTCTTGACAGCCTCTGGTACCAGCAGGGACTGCTTTCCAAATATTCTTGGGTAGTGCTTCACTACCTCCTCCACCAGCACCTGCAGTTCTTCAGTGCTAAACTTCATCTTTCCCTTCCTCTCTGGTCCTTCCCTCTGAGAGTCTTGGGGCTCCATTTGTTTTTCCTGCAGGGATCTGCTTCACAGCTGCCTGTCTCTGTGTGTCTGCTCTCCTGTGTGATCAGTTACACTGCACCTGCATGGGTGTGGCCACTTCCTGGTTGTGGGGTGGGGTCGATGCACAGGATTGGTCTATTGCTCTGTTGGTTGGCTGAGGGGCGGGATGGAGACACGTGATTGGTTGATACTTCAACTGCCTGATATTTTGTATCCCCGACTCGGTATTTACCGGCTCGGTAAATACCGAGTCGGTAGTTTCAATGCATTCCTATGGGCATCCGGGCCCATAGGATTGCATGTGACTTACCGAATTGGTATTTGCCGTATTGGAAAATACCGATTTGGTTACCGATTTTTACCGAATCGGTATTTTTTACCGGATTTTGACCTACATCTGGTTTCACTCTTCTAAAATACCGATTCTGTAAAAATCGGTATTTAGAGTTGGTAAAAATTTGTTACCTACATCTGGCCCATAATGTTGTTAAGCCTGGTTCACTCCATAAGTCATTTTAAGGCACAACAGCAGTGTTCGGGCAGTGTAGGAGATCATGTAGGGAGTGCTGTTTCAGGGTTTAGGACAGTGCAGTGGTGTTTGAACATTATAGAGACATTTGCTGAAAATGTTGTTTTAGGGTTTACAGCAGTGCAGTAGTGTTGGAAGAGTTTACCAGGTTTTGCTAGGGATGGTATTTTAGGGTTTAGGACAGTGCAGTGGTGTTCAGGCACTGTAGAGGTTCAAGGTGGGACTGATAATTCTGAGTTTAGAACAATGCAGGGATAGGAGTATAAAGCACTGCATGTCCTAAAGCCTGACTCACTCCATGAATACATGTATTCGCATATCTGCAAACACATGCATCGAGCAAGTGATTCTGTCACAATATTCCCCAAAACACGCTGACTCAAATTCTGATTCTAGACAAATCAAAATTCCCCTGCAATTCACTGAAATGATTACTGCATGCTACAGAGAGAGTTGCAATGGCATTTCTACAGCACATCTAGGATCTTTATTACAAAGCATGGAGACTATTTGAGAATTAAGGGGCATATTACCAATGGTTAGAGAAAAAATGTTTCCACTGAGATTTTTATCGCAGATAAGCCTTGGTATTACCAAGGTTTATCGCAAATGCGATAAAAAACGGCCGCAATGCATGAATATCGCTGAAAAGTCAGCGATATTCATGCATTACCGAGCTAATGCTCTTAGCCATGTTATCCAGCTCACATTGGATAACATGGCTAAGAACTTCTATGGGGAGGTGTTAGCTTTTGGAGCTTAGCGCGAATATCTCCAAAAGTTGGTAATAGGAGATAGCGATATTAGCGGCTGTTTCCAGTCGGTAACATCTTGGCACGCCCACTTTGCATGTAATTAGTGATAAATATCACTGACATACAAAGTGGGGCCCAAGATGGATGCTATCTCCTACTAGCTGTCGCTAACTGGTGTTAGCGACAGCTAGGTAATAGGGAGATAATTTTATCTCCGCTTTCTTGACTTTTAAAGCCAAAAAAGCAGAGATAAACCCCCTAAGAGACCTGACACACATGCTGCATAGGACTTTGTAGCACTACATGTAATACAGATCCTGGGTGTACTGTAGAAATGCCATAGCAAATCTCTCTGTAGCATGTAGTAAACATTTCAGTGAATTTTCATTTCTACATTCTCAGTCCCACCTTGACTGCCTTACCTGCACTGCACTGTCTTAAACCCTAATACACCATCCCTTGCAAAACCTGCTAAACTCTTTCAACACTACAGCACTGCTTTAAATCCAGAATCACCATCCTCAGCGAATGCCCCTATAATGTTGAAACACCACTGCACTGCCCTAAACCCTGAAATAGCACTACCTGCATGATCTCCTACAGTGCCCGAACATTGCTGCTATGTCTTAAAGTCTGAAAGAACACCTCTTGCTATACCACCTACACTGGGTGAATACTAGTGTAGTTTTCTAAACCCTGAAACAGCACTCCCAGCAAGACCCTCTTTCACTGTAGTAATCATTTTATGGAATTGCAAGGCATACGGTCATGTGTCTAAGATCACAGTGTGAGTCAGACATCATTTCACAAACTTGTGGCAGAATAATTTGCTTAGTTGATGTGTTTAAAAATATGGCAATACATGTAGTCATGGAGTGAGTCAGGCCGTAGGACATTTAGTGCTATAAAGTCCAAAGCAGCATGTGTGTCAGGCCTCTTAATTCCCAAATAGTCTCCATGCTGTGTAATAGAGATCCTGGGTGTGCGGTAGAAATTGCATAGCAACTGTCTCTGTAGCATGTTGTAATCATGTCAGTGAATTCTCATTTCTACATTCTCAGTCCCACCTTGACCCTCTACACTGCCTGAACTCCACTGCATGCTTTTAAACCCTGAAACAGCACTCTCAGCAAAACTCTCTTTCACTGTACTAATCAGTTTACTGAATTGCAAGGCATACTGTCATGTGTCTAAGATCACAAATAGTCTCATATTTTTTACCACAGTGCATACAAACAGACATTGTCTTGAATACCTCTGTACAATAGGAAATCAACAATCACAGAGACTTTGCTAAAAGTCAAACACTATACACCTGGAAATAAAAACTATGCTGTAAGACTCAGTTTTTACCACAATAACTTGGCTACTAGCTCAAAGATTACAATTGTACAAGAAGACTCTCAAATCATTTTTAATTTTTAATCATAAATTTATTCTTGTAACATTTCATATTGTAATAGAACATCTAGCATGATGTCATCAGCAATTTCATTAACATCTTCATCAACTTCAAAACTTGTCACATTAAACTCAATATCATCTAATGCTTCTATGAATTCATTGTCTCAACTTTCATTCAAAAAATCACAGGTTATATCTCCTGCACCAATAGGTTGTTCTTCATTGCTGCTGTCCACAAAAGGTACATTTAAGTCCTCTATCAGAGTGTTAGACATTTCAAAAGTGACTTCAATTTTGTTCTGATTTTGATCCATAATAAATGTTATTATGTTGCTGTACCTAGCAGAAACATATAAACACTTTATTTTATTATTTTTACTAAAAGATAATACAAAACTAGCTTTATCAATTTCATGAGTACATGTATTCACATATTTTTAAACATATCAACTAAGCAAGTTATTCTGCCACATGTTTCCGAAATTAATACTGACTCACACTGTCATCTTATACGCATGACAGTATCCCTTGCAATTCAGTAAAATGATTACTACAGTGGAAGCGGGTCTTGCTGGGAGTGCTGTTTCAGGGTATAGAGCAGTGCAGTAGTGTTGAAAGAGTTTAGCAGATTTTGGTGCAGATGGTGTTTCAGATTTTAGGAGAGTGCAGTGGTGTTCAGGCAGTGTTGAGGGTCAAGGTGAGACTGAGAATATAGAAATGAGAATTCACTGAATTGATTACTACATGCTACAGAGAGAGTTGCTATGCAATTTCTACAGCACACCCAGGATCTTCATTACACAGCATAGAGACTATTTGGGAAGTAAGAGGCCTGACACACATGATGCTTTGGACTTTATAGCACTAAATGTCCCAAGGCCTGACTCACTCCATGACTACATGTATTGCCATATTTTAAACACATCAACTAAGCAAGTATTCTGCCACAATTTTGTGAAATGAAGTCTGACTCACACTGTGATCTTAGACACATGACAGTATGCCTTGCAACTCAGTAAAATTATTACTACAGTGAATGCGAGTCTTGCTAGGAGTGCTGTTTCAGATTTTAGGACAGTGCAGTGGTATTCAGGCAGTGTAGGGGCTCAAGGTGGGACTGAGAATGTAGAAATGAGAATTCACTGAAATGATTTCTACATGCTACAGAGACAGTTGCTATGCAATTTCTACAGCACACCCAGGATCTTTATTACACAGCATGGAGACTATTTGGACATTCAGAGGCATGACACACATCCTGCTTTGGACTTTATACCACTAAATGTCCTAAGGCCTGACTCACTCCATGACTACATGAATTCCCATATTTTTTAAACACATCAACTAAGCAAATTATTCTGCCACAATTTTGTGAAATAAAGTCTGACTCACACTGTGATCTTAGACACATGCCAGTATGCCTTGCAATTCCGTAAAATGATTACTACAGTGAAAGAGAGTCTTGCTGGGAGTGCTGTTTTAGATTTTAGGACAGTGCAGTGGGGTTGTATGACGTTACAATGCATACTTTTACAACGCACCCCTTTACAATGCATTTTTTACAACACAACATCCATTACAATGCATTCCATTACAATGCATGCCATTACAATGAATTTTTAAAAACTACCTTAACAACACATTCCATTACAACGCATACTACCTTTACAACGCATACCATTACAACGCATAACATTACATTGCATGTATGATAAGTATTGGATAGTGTAGGGGTAAAAATTAATATTCTAACTCCTGAGGGTGCAACAGTAGGGTAAGTGTCGGATGGTAATGGTATGCATTGTAACGGTATGCGTTGTAATGACTGCGTTGTAATGACATGCGTTGTAATGGTATGCAGTGTAGTGTCATGCGTTGTAATGGTTGCTTTGTAATGGCATGCTATGTAATGGATGTTGCGTTGTAAAAGTTTTGTTGTAATGGTAGTGCGTTGTAAAAGTTGCGTTGTAAAGGTTGTTTCCCGTGCAGTGGTGTTCAGGCAGTGTAGGGGCTCAAGGTGGGACTGAGAAAGTAGAAATGAGAATTCACTGAAATGATTTCTACACGCCACAGAGAGACTTGGTATGCAATTTCCACAGCACTCCCAGGATCCTTATTACACAGCATGGAGACCATTTGGGAATTCAGAGGCCTGGCACACACGCTGCTTTGGACTTTATAGCACTAACTGTCCTAAGGCCTGACTCACTCTATGACTACATGTATTGCCATAATTTAAAAACACATCAACTAAACAAATTATTCTGCCACATTTTTCTGAAATGAATTCTAACTCACACTGTGATCTTAGACACATGACAGTATCCCTTGCAATTCAGTAAAATGATTACTATCTGCTACTAAAAGATTTTCTATGGCATTTGTGCAGCACACCCAGAATGTTTACTAGACTGCAACAAGACTATCTGAGAATTCTAACCCTGATATACAAGTGTATAAGTGGTTAGAACACTTTATGTACAAACTCTACATTTTTAACAACAGCACTATACTGCAAAAAAATCTCCTCAAACACATCAACATACCAAATGCTCCTTTCACAATGTTTTTCCCAAAGCAGACAAATTCAAAATCAGACTCTATACAAATAAACTCCTGCTTCCACATTAGAGTACATTTTTCAATGTAACTTAAACTACACAACATAGATCCCCTTACATATTAACAACTCACCTTTATTTATTTATTTTTTTTATTTAGAAGTTTTCTATAGCGTAACAAGACCCGAAGGTATCAGAGCGCTTCACAGTAGTGGGCATGAAAAAGAGAACAACATGAAACAAACCCAATAAAAGCAATCGGCGACAGACAATTTGGAAAGAAGAAAAGTTCGGACAGCAGGGCTTCTCAGTACTGGATTCAACAATAACGCATGGATTCTGAGACGTTTGCAGCTCCAAGTTATCCATAACCAAGGGAGCGGATCAGGCACAAGGATTTAAGTTGGCTCTTGAATTCTGCATAGGACGGTAGAGTTCTGATGTGCGGGGGGATGGCGTTCCATATTTTGGGGGCATTTCCTGAGAAAGAGCAATCCGCAGTTCTCTTCCTTCTGGTTTTTGGTAGGATGAGCAGCAGGGAATTAGAGCTTCTCAAGTTTCTGGCTTGGCCTGCTTTTTTGAGCTTGTTAGCCAGGTATTCCGGTTTGCCGGTGTGGAGGGCCTTGTGGGTAAGGCAGGCCGTTCTGAAGGTACTTCGCATTTCCACAGGGAGCCATTCGAGTTCTTTGAGAGCCGGGGAGATGTGATCATATTTTTTGCAGCCTGTGATCATTCTTGCTGCCGCGTGAAGTGTTGTTTTTAGTGGAGCCAGGTGGGATTTGGGGATGCCTGTTAGGATTGAGTTCCCATAGTCCAGTCTTGATAGAACTAGAGATTGCGTGGCTAGTTTGAGGTCCTTGTTGGGAATGTAAGGTTTAATTTTGTTCAAAAGTCTGAGGTTGAAGAAAGCGCTTTTCGCCGAGTTCTTAATGTGATTTGACAGGGTTAGTTTAGGGTCTAAGGTGAAGCCCAGGGATTTAACGGAGTCGGCTAGCGTGAGGTTACCCTTGAGAGCATCGATCGACTTTAGCCACTCGGTGATTTGAGGGTTATCTTCTTTGTTTGAGATGAGGAGTGTTTCTGTCTTATCGGGGTTGAGTTTCAGGTGATTCTTTGTCAGCCAGTCTTGAACTTCATTTAGGACATCGTTGAGTCTCTGGATGTCTTTAAGAGAGGAGATTTCCAGGTAAATCTGCGTGTCGTCCGCGTAGAGGTGGAAGTTGATGTTGGCGTTCCTGAGTAACTTAGCAAGTGGTTCCATGTAGATGTTAAAGAGCTGGGGGGAGAGCACCGATCCTTGAGGGACACCCTTGTTGACTTGCTGGGTATCGGAGGTGAAGTTCTTGATTTTTATTAGTTGCGAACGGTTGTGTAAAAAGGAGGAAAACCACTTGAGAACTACCTCGCCAAGGCCGGCTCTTTCTTGAAGAGTCATGATGAGGAGCTTGTGGTCCACCGTGTCGAACGCTGCTGAGAGATCAAGGAGTATGAGGAGGCAGCACTTGTCAGCGTCAAGAGATCCATGGATGTCGTCTATGATGTTCAACATCGCAGTTTCAGTGCTGCGGCCTTGTCTGAAGCCAGATTGGAGGGGGTCCAGGAGATTGATGTTGTCCAGGTGTTGCGTCAGTTGCAGGAGTACACAGCGTTCAAGTGTTTTCGAGAGTAAAGGGAGGTTAGATATTGGTCTGAAATTGTTCAAGTCAGTTGAGTCAAGACCGGGTTTTTTCAGGAGAGGAGTGACTTGTCCCATTTTTAGACAATCGGGGACCACACCGCTTTGTAAGGAGCTGTTTATGATTCTTCCCCAGATGGGCGCTAAGGTAAGCTTCATTTGTTTGATTAAAGATGGGGGGATGGGGTCTGAGATGTGTGCTGAAGGTTTGGCGGTCGAGATCAGCGCGATTATCTCAGTTTCCTGGACGGGGCGAAAGCTTAGCCAGGGGGAGGGAAAGGAGTCGGATGGGAGTGCCACTGGGGAGGTCGAGTAGCTCTTCTGGAGGTGTGGGTTGTTGATGTCTAGAGATAGTTCGATTTTTTGGACTTTATCGATGAAGAAGTTGGCAAAGTTGTCACAGAGTTCTTTGGAAGCCTGTAGGGTTGAGGGCAGGGGCTTTGTTGTTTGTTGTCTGATTATGTTGTAGAGTTCTTTGGGTCTGTTTTTGGATTTGACCAATGCCTCGCGGAAGAAGCTGGATTTCTTGTTTTTGATATGGTTGTTGTACTTCCTACGGGCTGATTTTAGTTGAAGGCGGAGAATGGCGGTTGGGTTGTTTCTCCACTTTCTTTCTTTGGTTCTTAGGTTTCTTCTTTCTGCGTTGAGGTCCGCAGTGAACCAGGTTCTGGATGGAGTGGTTCGGTTTCTTTTGAGCTTTAGAGGAGCTAGATTGTCAAGTATGGCGACTACCCCCGAGTTATAGTGGTCGACGAGGTCGTTGGTCGAGAGGTGCATAGTGTTATTTGAAAGAAGAGCGCTTAGTTGACCTTCCAAGATGTCTTGGGGTACTTGGGAGAGGTTTCTCGACCATTTAGGCGGGACTTGCGGAGGTTTAAGCGAGATGATGGGGTGATTGATGTGGAATAAGATCATGTGGTGATCTGACCAGTCAACTGGTAGTGTGTGGTTGACCGTGATAGAATTCTTTTGGGCAATGATGGCGTCCAGTGTGGCTCCTTTGTAATGAGTCTCCTCAGTACAATGTTGGGTGAGGTTGTTCTCGTCAAGGAGGCTAGATAGCGATTTGATTAGAGTGTTGTGGGTCTCATTCCACCGGATGTTCAGGTCGCCAAGAATTAAGTTTTTGGAGTCGCCCAGTGAGTCTTGTGCAATCAGGTTTGATAGTTGGTCTCCGAACTCTTTATTTCTGCCCGGGGGGTGATAGAGTAGGTGGCACAGTAGAGAGTCATTGTCTTTTGTCTTGATGACAGTGGATAGGCATTCAAAGGAGTCATACTCGAAGGAGGCGGTTTCTGTGATGCTCCAGCTGTCCTTGTGGATGATAGCGACCCCACCTCCTCGTTGATCAATCCTATCTTTGGAGATGAGGGAGAAGCCAGGTGGAACCAGCATGTCTAGGCAGGGAGGGGATGTCTTATTAAGCCAAGTCTCCGTGAGGAACGCAACGTCAATGTCATGTGTGAGGATGGCTTCGGCTAGGTCCGTTGCGTGTAGAGAAGCCGATCTGCAGTTGATTAGGAGGCAATTGGTGAATTTCTCCTGATTACTGGTGGCTCCCTCTTTAGTCTCTCTAGGTATAGCGGTGAGGACTGGTAATCTCTGTGTATTGACGATGGGTCGGTCTTTCCGGTGACCTGTGATGACTTGAATTTTAGATTTGGGTGACTCCGCAGGGGAGGAGTCATAAGTGGCGGCAAGTAAGGCTGCTTCCCTGTCTGACATAGGAGTTTTTGATCTAAGGGGCCTGGCGGTCGGGTGAATTGAGCCCACTGGAGTGGGAGAGGAAATGGAGGACGTTTTGACGTGGGGGGAGGTCCGGGGGGAGAGTTTGTGGGGATTACAGACTATTCCAAGGTTAGAGATGATTTCTGAAAGACCATGGGTGATAGTGTTGACCTGGTTTTCCAGGGCTGCGAGCCGTTTTGATATGGCCTCAAGGAAGGGGATGTAGGCATCCGCGGTGGGTCCGAGAGTGCTAGGGTTCGAGAGGGTCGGTTGGGGGATAGGGGTCAGGGTGAAGGACGGGGGGGTGTTCTGAGTGGGTTGGGAGATAGGGGTCAGGGTGAAGGACGGGGGGGTGTTCAGGGTGGGTTGGGAGATAGGGTGAAGGACGGGGGAGGTGTTCAGGGGAGGGTCCGGCGGGGGTTTAGACAGGGGGGAGGAAGGGAGGAGGACAGGGGGGTGCTTGGACAGGGGTGGATTGAGGGATGTAGGGAGACTTGAGGGGAAGTGGCTCGTTGTCTGAAGGCAGCCTGCTGGCGTGGGGGTGATTGCTGTAGGAGGCTGTCATAGCTTGGTGTTAAGGGAGGTGAGGAGGTTGGAGGAGGGGGAGGAGGAGGGGGATTGAGTGTCCTGCGGATGTTGGGTGGCTGAGCATGGAGGGTGAGGTATTACTGGGGGAGGGGGGGCCTGACGGACTGGGTAGGGGTTGCGGAAGGGAGTATCGCGGTCTTCACTGTGAGTTGTGGTCGTGGTCGGAGGCGGCGTAGAGGCGGGGATGGGGAGGGTGGGAGGGGCTGACCTAAGTGTGGGAAATATGGGTTCGAAAGCTTCCAGGTTCTCATTGTTAGCTTGGATGAGGACCGTGCCATTGGTAAAGATGGTCACGGTTATGTAGCCTCTGCCAGCTGATCTGAACGGAAGAGTCGTGGTTAGTTTGCAGCTGTGGAGAGTGGAAGTTGTTTTGGCTATGAACATCCGCGATCTAATCGTGGAGACCCAGTATTCTGGTCGTTCAGTGTGGAATATTAGGTCCATCTTGGTCGGTCCGTTGGAGGCCGAGTGGTAGATGTCCGTGATTAGGGTTTCTTTGTGATTGCGAATGAGTTTCTGCTTGAGGGTGCGTCGCTGCTTAGTAGAGAGGAGTGGGGGGAAAATGATGGTGAAGGAGTTTCGGCTGTGAGGTTTAAGGTGGGCAAGTGGGGCTGGTGGAGGGGGGGCTGGTCCCGGGCCATCGTGGGTGTGGTGGGAGGGGAGCCAGATTAGGTAGGGGTGTGGTGCTAGAGTGGCCCGGAGGGCAGGCGACAGATTGAAGGTGCAGTTCAGTAGGACCCGTGGTTAGAAGTCATGTGGGGCATTGCAAGCCCTCCTGGTTCGCTATTCTGCGCAACGGATTGCAGTTGATGGTCGGGGGCAGGGCAGTTAGACTCAGGGCCTCTGCCTAGGTGGAAGGCACTCTTTCCATTCCTTTACTGCTCTCTTCGTTGTTTTTTTTTTTTTTTTTTATCTCCTTGTTGTAGTCCTACTTTTGTTTTTCTGGGGTGTCCTGGTTATGAATTCACTAGAAAAAGATCACACTGGAGATGTGGCAAGGGCCCCTGAAGCTCCCTTTGCATGATGAGGCAGGACATCCCTGTTGCCCCTCTGTTTGGCGCCCCCAGTATCTACCAGTATCTATGTGTGGGTCAGGCGACGTCCTCTTTGGCCGCCATTTTAAAGTCAGGCACAGGCCGGCTGTGGGTGGAAACGTGGGGCTCTGGGTAACAGGCTTAGTTTGGTGGGGTAGTCAGAGCTGAAGCTTGGTGGTGCCCAAAAGAATGCCAGTACTCACAGTGTCTACTGAGTAGGCTCCGGTCAGGCGACGTCCTCTTTGGCCGCCATTTTTAAGCCAGGCGGAGGGATGGCAGCGTTGGGAGTCCTTGTGCTCCAGTTGGGGAATTTAATCCCTGCCAGTGGAGGTCGGGCTGAAGTTTAGCGCCCTCAGCCCTTTCACGACCTCAAATGATGCAAGTTGCGACTCTGGGGGAAGGCTCGGTCAGGCGAGGTCTTCAGAGGCCGCCATTTTGAGGACAGGCGAGGCGGGCAGCGTCGGCGGAGAATCCCTGAGCTCCGGAGCAGGAGCTAGGGTCTTCCAAGGCTGGTCGGGACTATGCCGCTCAGGCTTCGCCATGCTGGCAATTGCTGGGGGATCCGGACGCGGTCGGCAGCTCTGCGGGTGAGTGTCCTGGGGTCGCTGGAGGGCAGAGGAGCGCCGATCACCGTGAGAGTGATCAGGCGACAGAACTCTGCTTTCCTGTAGCGGGACAGGCTGCACTATTCCGCCGCAGATTCCGGTCGCGTTCCTGGTGCTAGGCAGCGCTGGGGGGGGCTCTGATTAGGTGATATTTTGCTGAGCCCGGAGCTCGGTTTCGGAGCTCTCTACCCCTGCGGCCATCTTGCGTCATTCAGTGTTCACATCCCACAACCTTTAAAAATGTTCACAACCTTTAAAAATGCTTTTGTAGTTTTAGAACAGTGTCAATCACACAGCAGATTTTCTTAAGCAGAATCTCTGAATTGTGCACCAGTCACTGCAACCACACAATGGCATAGCTTCCCTCTCATTTTACACTTATATTCTTGTAGATAACCAATCAAATATCTTCCCACACAAATTCAAAACCAAACTAACATTTTAATTGGTTCTACATTGAAACACTTTCAATCTCACATAATATTCAACCTTCCCCCACTGCTCTCTCTGCCTGTTACCATGGTAACACTCCATAGAACACCTAACTGAACACACAGGTGAAAAGTTCATCTGCAAAGCAAACCAGCAAGGGTGTTTGACTTTTCAATACAGCAGTGAATCCTGTGCAATGTTCCTTTCAATCACTTTCTCTCAACCATTAGCATTTCTCCTTAAAAAAACAGTACCATGCACCCTAGTTTTCAAATTTGAATTTTCAGAAACCACCAATCATTTATTTTGTTTCATGTGCACTGAATCTCATCCACATTTTTTTCTAAACACCTACTTTTCAAACTGCCATTTCATTTCCAGAGCCCATCTGAGTACAACCAGATCTCTCCTCCAGATGCTTAGAGTGTGGATTGTAGGACACATCTATATTTTCTGGAGTGAAAGGTATGCAGCAAATAGATGCTTTTTCAACCCAAATGTGGATATTATGTGGATTTGCCAGAGAGGATTGAGATGTCACCAATTGATGCCATTGGTAAAATCCTTTTTGCATCTCCCACACCCTGACCTCATAAATGTGCAATGTGGTGGCAATGACCTAGGCTCTTTGACTGGGTAGGTCTGGAAATTCTTTTAAAGAACTCCTTTGGGCAATTGATGTCACTTTTTCCACAAACTGCCTTTGTATACTCTAATACATGCCAAAGCCAAAAATAGAACTGGTCCAACCAATATTGTCCACAGATTAAAAAAGCAAGGAAACATGTGAATAAGTCTGTTTCTGCTTTCCTCAGAGACTATGGTATGGGTTCTATATACCACAACAACTTGCGTTACAACATGCAAGGCATTTATAGAGGACGTGTACATTTCACAGGTGAGGGAAACAGAGTCTTCCTCTTGAATTTTAGACTCTGCATCAGTACTTACTTGTAGGTACAAAAAACACTCAATAAACACAACGGCTCTTTTTAGAGCCAACCAACATCTAAAGACTCAAACTTGTTATTTAACTGTATGTTATTTTTTTTGACGTGCGCGCCAACGTGCGCGCACCTCGCAATTTTTTTTTATTTTTAAAAATGGTTTTTTGCCCTTCGGGGTCCTTCAGGGATCCCCTGAGAAGACCTAAGGGATCAGGGACTCTCTACACTGCCCCCTTCCCACGTTCTCCACTTTTTTTTTTTCTCTATTCAGCTTTGGTGTTTTTTTGGGGCCTTTGGGGTCCTTCGGGACCCCCTGAGAAGTCCTAGGGGGTCAGGGAGTCTCTACCCTGCCCCATTTTCACGTTTTCCACTTTTGTTTTGGCTCTCTTCTGCCTCGGACACAAAATGGCGGGCAACACTTCCTGATTTCGACCGATTGGAATGTTGACATACATCTAACAGCAAATCAGAATTCCGCTCGTGCACACCCGATTTGCGCACCGTGCGCGCATGGGTGCGCGCTTATAGGTATATATTTTTATTCTTTTAATTTTCTCAGAAACTACTGGAAGGATTTACATAATTTCAGCAAAAGCGTGATCTGCGAATCATACTGCACCATTTTGCCAAATGTAAATGTAAATGTAAATGTAAATGTAGTTAAGCTTATATAGCGCACAGCTACCCGCAGTGGGTTTCCCGGCGCTTGCTTAGGGAACCCTTCCTGGTATTCCCCTGTGAGATAGCAGGGTATCCACAAGGTGAAAGTCAGGCATCCCGCCGTGAGGGGCCGTTGTGGAGATTAAGCAAGCTATTGCCCAGAGTCGCAGAGTGTGAACCCGTGAGTCGAGGAGGCACCAGGGCGAGAATTATCGAGTCCGTGGAATTTTTAGCCCAAGACCCGCCGAGGCGGGGAATTGAACCCTGGTCCAGGAATGATCTCAGCTTCCGGGTCTGCAGCCTCTAACCCCTGAGCCACACTTCTCCACATTCTACAAATTCCGTTCAGCCTTTCGGGCTGTAGCCGTGTCTAATCGTCCTATGGAAAATAACATCGGGAAAACACGTTTTGGGACCCCCCTTTTTTCTCAGCCCCCACTTGAAGAATCCCCCCAAAACTTTCAGGGAAGGAGCGGAGCGGAGCGGGCCATCTTCTTTGAGAAATTCGCGAAGATTCATCAACCGGCGCCTTGTGTCAGCATTGCCAGTGATCAAGTGCACATGGGATGCTCGAAACACGTTTGGCTTTTGGGAAGCCTGCCACATGCTGCAACTCATGCCGCCTGGGATGTTCTGTGCGGTAACCCTTACCTGCGTGACTTCTTCTTGGGGACAACCTTGTGTGTGAAGATTCAATGCGTCCGGCCCGGTTGCGAAGAGGTCCCGCCGCTTATCTAGCGGATCCTGAGTGCCGGGAAACACTGACGCTCGCTGGAAGGCAGGGGGCCTTAATCGCAGGAAAATATTGGCATGAATGCAGTTTTGTGAACGGGACTCTTCCTAACAAGGCTTGATATTTTAACTGACATTTGGCTTGGGTTTCCACTAGGAGAAACGAATGCTGAGTCTGGGGGCATTTTTCTGCAGACTTCAAGTATCACAATGCCTGCGCCCATTGGGGCGAGACTCGTTATTTCAATAAAGTTTGTTCTGAATCAGCCCGCCTTGTGTCAGCATTGCCAGTGATCAAGAGCACATGGGATGCTCGAAACGCGTTTGGCTTTTGGGAAGCCTGCCACATGCTGCAACTCATGCCGCCTGGGATGTTCTGTGCGGTAACCCTTACCTGCGTGACTTCTTTTTGGGGGCAACCTTGTGTGTAAAGATTCAATCAGCCAGCCCAGTCGCGAAGAGGTCCCGCCGCTTGTCTAGTGGATCCTGAGTGCCGGGAAACACTGATGCTCGCTGGATGGCAGGGGGCCTTAATCGCAGGGAAATATTGGCGTGAATGCAGTTTTGTGAACGGGACTCTCACCTAACATGGCTTGATATTTTAACTGACATTTGGCTTGGGTTTCCACTGGGAGAAACGAACGCTGAGTCTGGGGGCATTATTCTGTGGACTTCAAGTACCACAATGCCTGCGCCCATTGGGGTGGGACTCGTTATTTCAATAAAGCTTGTTCTGAATCAGCCCGCCTTGTGTCAGCATTGCCAGTGATCAAGAGCACATGGGATGCTTGAAACGCGTTTGGCTTTTGAGAAGCCTGCCACATGCTGCAACTCATGCCACCTGGGATGTTCTGTGCGGTAACCCTTACCTGCGTGACTTCTTCTTGGGGGCAACCTTGTGTGTAAAGATTCAATGCGGCCGGCCCGGTCGCGAAGAGGTCCCGCCGTTTGTCTAGCCGATCCTGAGTGCCGGGAAACACTGACGCTCGCTGGAAGGCAGGGGGCCTTAATCGCAGGAAAATATTGGCATGTTTGCAGTTTTGTGAACGGGACTCTCACCTAACAAGGCTTGATATTTTAACTGACATTTGGCTTGGGTTTCCACTGGGAGAAACGAACGCTGAGTCTGGGGGCATTATTCTGTGGACTTCAAGTACCACAATGCCTGCGCCCATTGGGGCGGGACTCGATATTTCAATAAAGCTTGTTCTGAATCAGCCCGCCTTGTGTCAGCATTGCCAGTGATGAAGAGCACATGGGATGCTCGATACGCGTTTGGCTTTTGGGAAGCCTGCCACATGCTGCAACTCATGCTGCCTGGGATGTTATGTGCGGTAACCCTTACCTGTGTGACTTCTTCTTGGGGGCAACCTTGTGTGTAAATATATATATATATTCACTGAAAAAACCATAGGCTATAGACCATATATAGTTAGGAATTAGCATTTACAAAACCTTGAAAATTCACTGAAAAAACCATAGGTTATAGACCATATATAGTTAGGAATTAGCATTTACAAAACCTTGACAATTCACTGAAAAAACCATAGGTTATAAGTTATAGGAAGGAAGGACCACCTCCACAGTTCCTTCCCAACCCAGAGGAGGAAGAGGATGAAGAAGAGGAAGAGGAAGTACAGCCAAGACAGTTTTTACGTGAGGAGCCCCGGATATCTCACCACAAAGATAGTTTTATTTGGCAGTTTTTTTCTTTTCCTCAAGGCCAAAAAAAAGTGAATGCTCGCCACGTGACATGCCTCATATGTAAAGATGTTTTATCTAGAGGCACAGATAAAAAGTATAGTTACGGCAACTATACTATGCACCGTCATATGCAGAGGTGGCATCCACTGAATTACAGCGTTGCAGAGATGCGTCACCTCCAAGACAACCCACCAACTCCTGTGGCCAGTACATCGGCACAGGTAACTCTGTCGGGGCCAGAGGCGCGGGAAATGGTGCCAAACATTCAACAGAATTTTGTGCACATGAAGATAGTGTGCCTTTATTGTGGTGACCTACTCTCATGTGCAAATATGAGTATCAATTTGATAAACAGAGCATTTGAAAACCACAAGTGCTCAAAACGCCCCAAAAAATAAAACATTTTTTTGCTCCTGTTGAGCCCTTTGTAATGCCTGTTTTTCGTTGTTCCCCCTCAAAAAAAACAAAAAAAATATAAAACCGTTCAAAAAATACAAAAAAAGTAAAAAATTGTTCAGAAAAATAATAAAAAAAATATAAAACAACAAAAATAATTAAAAAAAAGTTATTTTCAGAACTACCTCCCCTTTATAAAAAAATTGCTAGAATGTTTAGCACTCTGGCAACCTCTATTTCTTTTGGTTCGCTTCCCGGTTCGCTCGCCGGTACGCGAACCGGGAGCGAACCATAAATTTGTTTGAAAAAAAAGAAGAGTAAGTATAAGGGAAGGAAACAGAGAGTAATGTTAAAAGAAAGACAGCTATAGGGAGTAACACAGAGATACTGTTTAATAGATCTATTTACCGAAGAAAAGATGGAAGAGGGTATAATTGTGAAAAACAAAATAGATAAGGAAGTGGAAGAAAAAAAGTAGAGTAGAAGAATAATAAACAAGAGTTTCTTAGAGAATGTGAGTGAATATTCAAAATAAGATTAAAACATGTGGAATAACAAAGAGAAAAAACAGAAAGCAGAAAAGAAGAAGTAACAGAAAAGGAATGATTGAAACAGCAAAGAAATGTAAATAACATAGGGGCATATTATCAACATAGGTGATAAAATTATCGCTGCTTTTGCGGAAGAAATCTGCCGCTAAAGCCGCTTTTGCGGCAGTTTTCTGCCGATAAAAGCAGCGATAATTTTATTGCCTTTGTTGATAATATGCCCCTTAGTGTGCTTGAACTACAGAGAGAAAGCATAATGAACAAGTAGTGAAAGAGTGATCAGTCAGAGACAGTGAGAGTAATAGAGACGGAGTGAGTGAACAAGAGTGAGGAAGTATGAGAAGAGTGGGACTGAGAAAAAGAGTGGAAGGAGTAGAGTAAGTAAGTAATAGAGAAAGGAATGAGGGAAGTAGCAAAGGCAGGAAAGTGAGGGTTAAAGAAATGAAGTAGTGGAACTAATAGAAGTTAAATGTGATAGAAATGTAACGAAAAGAGTACAAAACATTTACCTTATAATTGTCGTTAACTTAATGACTTGTTATTTTTATACTTTCAATCTGTGAAAGAGAGAACAAACATTTGAAAAATATTAAAACATGTATTTAAAAATTAGAAAAGACAAGGGAAAAGATTGAAGGACAAACAGTTTTTCAACAACTTTGACACTTACAGAAGCCTCTGCTTCTCCATGCCCCCTACACAGTCCTAAAAATATACATTTTAAACTAACAGTATCTTGATGCAGATGAAGTGAGGCCTATCTTGCAACATGGTGCATCTTTTGCACTGCTGCTGTCTCACAAAAGTGACGCAACGGCAGCGCAAAAGAGGTGCACAGCCATCATAAAACTGTCCCTAACATTTTAAATGATTGTTTCAGGATGCCAATAAGGTGTGTCCTATCCAGAGGTTTGTTTGAGGTGAGGCCTACTCAGGGTTGCAGATGAAATTTAGAGTTGTTGAAGAGTACAGAGGAGATAATACATGTCCATGCCTACCAATGAAGTGAGTCATGTCCACTTCACTCTTGAACAAAGGCCAGACCTCCTCTGTTTCCCTGGACAGGCCTAAACTTGATCTGCACAATGTGATTCGTAATATTAGGAAACACAGGTGATGTAATTGAAAAACGTGCAATTTCTTTAGCTCATTTCACAATCACATCACTTGTGTTTCCTTTGCTTAGGTATCTCATTGTGCAGATGTAGTCCAGCATATGAAAGAGTACGCAGAAGTGCAGCACTGCATGCAGCAACTTTGACACTTACTGAAGCCTCAGCTTCTGCATGCCCCCTACACAGTCCTAATTATATACATTTCAAACTGACGGTATCTTGCTGGAGATGAACTGAGGCCTATCTTGCAACATGGTGCATTTTTACGCTGCTGCGTCACAAAAGTGACGGAACAGCGGCGCAAAAGAGGCGCACGGCCATCATAAATCTGCCCTTAACATTTTAAATGATTGTTTCTAGATGCTGATAAGGTGTGGCCTATCCACAGATTTGTTTCAGGTGAGTCCTACTCAGGGTTGCAGATGAAATGTAGGCTTGTTGAAGAGTACAGAGGAGATAATACATGTGCAGGCCTACCAACGAAGTGAGTCATGTCCACTGCACTCTTGAACAAATGTCAGACCTCCTCTGTCTCCTGGAACAGGCCTAAACCTCATCTACACAATGTGATGTGTAATGTTAGGAAACACAGGTAATGTAATTGAAAAACGTGCAATTTTTTTTGCTCATTCCACAATCACATCACCTGTGTTTCCTTTGCTTAGGTATCTCATTGTGCAGATGTAGTCTATCATATGAAAGACTACGTAGAATGTGAGCACTGTATGCAACAACTTTGACACTTACAGAAGCCTCAGCTTCTCCATGCCTACTACACAGTTCTAAATGTATATCATAAATACAAAAAGTACAGAATTAATTATACATGTTAAATGGTTTATTTTTGCTGTTCTCAGAATTTATCAAATTTCACTAAAAACAGTGACTTGAAGGTATTCATCATATAACAGCGGGGAAAAAAACCACAATCAAAATGATTGTGTTTAAAAAAAAACATATAACATAACCAATCAGAAATCAGAACTCCTGAAAAGTAACTTACTTTCCATGACGTCGATGGATATCCTATGAACAGCTTACACTCTGTTGTGCTGTTATTATTTTCAGCCCGCCACTTTCTGAAAGAAAAGCTCCATCGTTTTGACAAATATGTTACATACAATAAATGACTTCTCGCTCTCTACCGCACTTTTCCACAAGGCCAAATCGTGTAAGAGCCATTTATAACTCTTGGAATTCTTCTAAGCAAATCCCGTCATTTTGTATTTCCGCAACTTTCAGAAAGAAAACGTTCAAGATCACTTTCACAATCCTGTACTAGTAATATCTCACCCTTCTTGCTCACTCATGTTCCACATTTCCTATGACACTGATACTGCTTACTATGAGGCACATTACACTACCTCTATGACTACTACAATTATTTAATTCTCTTGATCACAGTGGATGTTGTCAAAGGACCATCATGTCATATAATAGCTGCAGTTAGAAATGTTCTTCCTAAAATCAACAACTGTGTAGCCACAACATTTGTAATGAAAGTTGAAAACTTATTTTCATCAGGTTTATATAGTTGGAATTTTTAAATTACATTATAACCAAAAGTTTGTTCAAAATATGTCGACAGCATTGCAGACTTACATTACCTCTACTCCATGTTTTGATTGGCTGCTTGAATTAGCTTATTAAAAGAAACAGTTTTTCTGAACTCATTCAAAGTGCAGTTATTTTTCCATGACATCAAGTGTTATGGTAAGAACACCGTTTGCTTTGGGAAATACTCTGTTGTCCTTTAACTAATCCGTGCCCACCACTTTCTGTAAGAAAACCTTTTTTTTTCCAGTAACTACTTTAAACTCAAAAATAAATTTTGACTCTGTACTACACTTATCCTCAAGGCCAAATAGTGTAGGAGCCATTACAACCTCTTGAAATTCCTCAGAGCAAATCCCGAGATTCTTTCCCTAAAATTTTGGTTGTAAAAACACCAGGTAAGAATTTTTAAGGTCAAAAGTCAATTTTTTTTTTAAAGTTAAAACAGAATCATTGCAGAATGACCAGCCGTTTCTAGACTTCAAATAAGCTGTGTAATGTCCTGATGTTGTTGAAGGACCGTCATGATATATAATTGCTGCAGTTACAAAAGTCCTTCCTGATATTGACAACTGCGAAGCCACAACATTTTTAATTAAAGTTGTCAATTTTGTTCCATCAGGCCTACATCGTTGGAACATTAAAATGACATACTGGCCATATGTTCATATAAATAATGTGGACAACATTTCAGACTTACATTGGCTACACTCCATGTTGTGATCAGCTGCTATTACTAGCTTATTAAAGGACACTGATTTACTGTCTGGCAAAGTTAAATATATAAATTTTTCTGAGTCTACACTAGTAGTACTTGATACCCTACAGTTCTCGCAGTCATGCTGCCATTGATAAGAAAGCCCAAACAGGTGATCTACATCTACACCTTCATCTTGCAATACATAAAGCATATACATTAAAAACTCCTGACAATCTTGCTGAATATTTTGAGAGAATTGCGTTTGACCTGAACATTTGTCTAACAGATTTCGAATTTCAGACACACTTTCTATTTTTGTTCTATCAGTGCTACATTTCTCTAACACAGAATTCAACAAACTGCAAAATCTTTGATCCGAATTGACCACAATCTCTTCTTTTACATTTTCTAAAAAAAACAAAACATTAACCACTACATTAGCATAGCAGTTGACACCAGAACTGTTTTCAAATTGAAAACCAACAACATCTTCAACAAAATCCTTTTTCTTTCTGCTTATAATTTCTGGTTCATCGACTTTTCGTCTTTTTGCTACAACCTCTCTACTATTGGTCACATTTCTTCGTTTCCGGCCTACCACACGTTTCTCAAACAAAGGATATTGAGGCAAATGTGGCGCATACTCTCTTCTAAACCTATTGTATTCCTAAACACAATCTAGATCCGCACAAATGTTTGTGACATCACACTCAATCAAGTACAATCCCGATAAAGTTCTGACTCGTGACAATGCCACATATGCCATACCTTCCTTGAACACAGAACTGCCAATATTCACCAATGCACTGTCTACACTTAAACCTTGCGATTTATGGATTGTCACTGCATATGCCAAGCAAACAGGAAACTGCTTACGGCGAACATATAAGTCTTTTACAAGCAAAAACCTAGCAGAGCAACGACCAATTAGCTGTACTTCCTCAATGCCATCAAATTTAATTTTTAAAAATTCAATTCCATCTCTATTTCTGTATTTCTCAAAATCAACAACATTACCCATTGATCCATTTACCAGACCTCTTTCAACATGTAAATTCCTTGTTAAAATTATACGGCAATTTAAGCACACATTCAGAGTCTTTTCAAAACCAGCAGTTTTAGATATAGTCTTCTCTAATGAATCCAATTTTGATTTCAAATTCTCAGACAAAATAATTGTTGCTCCCATATGCTCTACTCTGTCAATAGCTTCCAGTTTCACAATCTCTTGGTTTTCTAAATGCAACATTTTGTTGTTGAAGATGGCACATTCTGCAAGAGTTGGCATCAAACATATTCCAGATTTCTTCTCAGTAATTTTCTGAAAAATATTCTCAGGCACAACGTCTTCTTCTGGATACAAATTTGACAGTAATCGTGCATGTAAAGCTTCTTTCCCATGCTCGGTCACTTTTCCGATTCTAACATCTTGTAGAATATTCTTATAATCTTCATCCTTCGCTTGACGCATATTTTCACGCAGTTCAGCATAATTGAAGTTTAACCATATATTGACGTTGCCAATACTCCCTAGGCACTTCCTGGTATCTTCATGCGTGAGCATTTTGAACACAGGTTGTCCTTTCACTGGTGTCAGATGCAGAAGATCACCGAAAACAATGATGTGTTTGCCACCAAATAACACATCATACTCTGTTTTGAGAACTTCTTGCATTCTCAAATGCACAAAGGCAAGCATGACATTGGAAACCATGCTTACTTCGTCAATGATAAGAAGTTTCATTTTCCTCAAGACTCTTGAAACTTCACAACAAGCATCTCCAGATAACTTGTGGTATTGTAATTTGTTATCATGCTCCACTGGCAGCATCAGTAGACGATGCAAAGTAATACCTTTAATGTTATGTGCTGCCAGTCCAGTTGGAGCGGTGACAACACAAGACAGCGATGACTCAGTCCTTTCCTGCAAATAACATGAAATTGCTTTAATAAGGAAACTTTTTCCAGTTCCCGCTTCTCCACTCACGTACAGTCGGACAGGCTTCAACGACGTACATGAGCACTCTTTCTTCTCATGACTTAATCCATGATCTATTAGGTTGGTAACTTCGTCATATATTTTCCTCTGCTCAACGTTGAGTTGTCTTTCCAAGTCTTCTAAGTTAACCGCATCCTCCTGAGCATGTGCCATGGCTCTTTCCACTTCAATCATGGCAGTGGCAGCTTCATTTTCGATAACTGGTCCTCCTAGTGGATCCTGACTCAATGAAACAGAACTCTGACTGTCCTGAGAACTGTCTCTAGCAATCTCGGCTGCAATCGTTGCTTCCTGCTCGATTTCCGCATTCAACATTTCTAGATATTTGGGAAAAACAGGACATTCTATGGTCTCCTTGGCGGGATTGAAAGAGTCTTCGTAACAGAGGAAATCTCCAAGCAGTTCCTCTTCTGCACGCCAAGGCTTGAAAAGTTGCAAAAGTGCTAAATAGAAAAACTCTTTTCTTTCAGGAGATTCGCCACTCAATTTTCGATGGTTTACCAAGTGGCATTTTCTTTGCTTGACCAGACATCCCTCACTTCCAATTACAGCATACACTCCTTTATCAATATCTTCTTTGATGTTCCTCTTGAATATGTAATTTTGTAGAACCTCATACAGACAAACATTCTCGAGGTGACTGCTTCTATTTGGATAATATGTATCCAACATGTTGGTCTTCAAAATATCTGTACTGTTTGGCTCCTTTTCCGCCAAATACTCAATTTCCCGCACAGGTTTCAGAACTCGATTACGCGTTGCAGCAAGACCAAGACTCGCCCAAACGATACTCCTGGATTTGGCATAGAGACTTGCTGAAGACAACCGGTCAGAACATCCGTAAGCTCCGATTTCTCGATGCGACAACATCTTCAGACTGAAACTGTACAACTTCTTACTGAGGCTCTTTTCATGGGAAATGTCCTCCCACATATCATTCAATTCTGTCTTTTCTTTTTTGGTGATGTAAGATGTCACATACCGAGCCACAGCCATACAGTTATCAGCCACAAACTGTATATCCATGTTAGCATTCCACATGGACAAAATCACTGGGTTGTAGTCGTTGATGTACTTGGACTCTTCGTTCCTTTTCAAATTGTATGTGTTTTAGGTGATTTCTTCATCACATTATGTCGCAGCGAAGACATCAAACTGTTCACTCTTCCTTTAGAAATCACCGGTCGTGGAAAGGCGAAACGACATTTGGTGTAGAACTTGTCCTTGTTTCTGAATTTACGACGACAGTACTTTCCACAACGATGGCTTTGGAAGCGTAAAACTTGTTCTCTTAGGCTTTTGTCTTCCTTTGCGTTTGGAACAGCACATGTAGAATACTGTTCTATGAAACTCATCACTAAGTCTTCTGGATCTGTTCCAAATTTAGGTGGATCCTTGATCCACAGCAGCATATGTATATGAGGAGCACCTCTTGCTTGGTACTCCTTTCTCCAGAAGAAATCCAACACCTATCCAAGAGGTGGATTTTTCTTGTTCATGATGAAAGACATCATAGCTTCAAATCTATGATTGAAGTACCTGCATACATTCACTGGATCCAAAGAGCACAGTTCTCCGGGTGTCTTGAATTCGATATTTTCAATGTTTCCATTTGCCTTTAGTAGAAATTCAAGTAAGTCTTCCCAGCCATACTCGGCACAGCTGAGAGTGAGGAACCATGTGGGAGTTCCTAAGTTCCTCAGCATACATTTTAAATCACCATGACGACTGTACCAGTACTCATTAGTACCACGCTCACACGCCATGAGATTAATCAGGTGAGAATCCAAAATACTGTCTTGCACATTGACTTTATCCATAAAGTCACTTGCCGAGATGTTTTGCATCTGTACACCACTTTTCAAGATGTGGTTCACTGCATATGACAGTCCAGACAGATCGCTTTCAAACAGGAGATGAAACAAATAGGGAATGCATTGACGAAACCTAGGATCTTCTGCATACAATCGTAAAGTCCGGTATTCAGAAGCAGGAATTTGATGAGGTCGCTCATCATATCTTCCTCCTTGACCTGATGGAAATAGCTGTGGGAAACACCGAGCTTCCAAACTTTCCTCCCAAACACTAATGGGACTCCCTTTGGCTTGTTTCATTTGAAACAACTCAATAGCATTCCCCATGACTTCCTTGGAATGCAGAGGATGAACACTATAATATTCATATATTTCTTCATTTTTAGAGGGTTCTACTTTCTCAATTTGACCAGCACACAAATCGCTATCCTCTTCTTCACTTACTTCCTCTTCTGCAACATATACATTCTTGTAGTACTTATTGGTTTTTTTCAAATACAATGTTGCCTTTTTGACTTTCCTAACATCCACTAAATCTTGCCATATTTTCTTACTCTTTGTCGGAACCCCATTAACTAAGATAACCAGAGGTTCCTCTTCCACTTTTTCTACTCCAATTGTATTAATGTTTTTCTTCAAATCTAGAGGCAAATAAACAACTCTTCCCTTTAATCCTCTCTGTAAATCTGATGGAGGCAATTTCCCTGTCTTTGGCTCCATTCTTACAATAGCCTGAAAGGGATGGATACTTTGAATCAAAATAGATTCATAAGTATTTAAATCCTTCAATTCAGAAGGAATCTCAACCAATTCCAGATTATTATGAACCGCTCTAGCAGGCATCCGGTTTTGATTTAATTTGTTACAACAATAAGTACACACACGTTGATCCAATCCCAAATAAAAACAATTTTCTACCATCAAGTATGTTACGAAATCCTTCCATTCACTATTATTTTCCCTTTCACTTTTCACATATAAATCCACGGATTGGTGTCACTACAACGCGGTTTTTTACAACGCATTCCGTTACATCGGAATTTTTACAACGCAGGATCCATTACATCGGATGCCATTACAACGCATGGCATTACATAGCAGATGCCATTACAACGCATGGCATTACATCGTAAGTATAGGTAAGTATATCTTTTTTAAAAAAAATGTAATTAAGTTAATTTAATTAATTTAATTTAATTAATTTAATTAAAATACATTTTAAAATAGTAATTAATTTAATTTAATAAATTTAAATCTATTTATTTAATTTAATTTTAATAAAAATTGTAATTAATTTTAATTAATTAATATAATGAAATTAATTTAATTTAAATATTTTTAAACATTATAATTAAAATAAATTAATTAAAATATTTTATTTAATTTAATTAATTTAATTAAAAAATTTAATTAATATAATATAATTAATTTAATTTAATAAATATATTTTAATTAATTTATAAATGGTAAATATAATTTAATTAGCCCTAAGCACAAACCCAACCCTGAACCCTAAAACACCCCTGTACCCCAAAACCCAAACCCTACCCTGAAACCTAAAAACACCCCTGTACCCCAAAACCCAAACCCTACCCTGAAACCTAAAAACACCCCTGTACCCCAAAACCCAAACCCTGCCCTGAAACCTAAAAACACCCCTGTACCCCAAAACCCAAACCCTACCCTGAAACCTAAAAACACCCCTGTACCCCAAAACCCAAACCCTACCCTGAAACCTAAAAACACCCCTGTACCCCAAAACCCAAACCCTGCCCTGAAACCTAAAAACACCCCTGTACCCCAAAACCCAAACCCTGCCCTGAAACCTAAAAACACCCCTGTACCCCAAAACCCAAACCCTACTCTGAAACCTAAAAACACCCCTGTACCCCAAAACCCAAACCCTACCCTGAAACCTAAAAACACCCCTGTACCCCAAAACCCAAACCCTACCCTGAAACCTAAAAACACCCCTGTACCCCAAAACCCAAACCCTACCCTGAAACCTAAAAACACCCCTGTACCCCAAAACCCAAACCCTGCCCTGAAACCTAAAAACACCCATGTACCCCAAAACCCAAACCCTACCCTGAAACCTAAAAACACCCATGTACCCCAAAACCCAAACCCTACCCTGAAACCTAAAAACACCCCTGTACCCCAAAACCCAAACCCTACCCTGAAACCTAAAAACACCCCTGTACCCCAAAACCCAAACCCTACCCTGAAACCTAAAAACACCCCTGTACACCTGTACTTATTTTAAAAATTACTTTAATTAATATAATAAATAATAAATTAATAATATTAAAAAACATAAATAAATATATTTAATTATAATTAATATTAATAAAATAAAAAATAAAAAAATACTTACCTATACTTACGATGTAATGCCATGCGTTGTAATAGCATCTGCTATGTAATGCCATGCGTTGTAATGGCATCCGATGTAATGGATCCTGCGTTGTAAAAGTTCCGTTGTAAAAGCCTCCCGTTGTAAAAGTTGCGATGTAACGGTGCATCACCAAATCCACTAACTTAGTCTGATTCTTATAATAAGTGCGTCGACAACACACACAAGTGAAATTAGGCCTCCCACTTGATTTCACCTGAAACGTGTCAATTTCCTTCTGAAAATTATCTGTACTGGAAACCTGTACACTATCTTCCACATTACCCTCTTCTTCTGGGTCAATTTCAACATTCTCCTCTTTACTTGCAAAGTAACAAAACTCAATTTCTTCACAAATATTCTTCACATCTATTTCAGAACCATTCAAAAGAGCAGTGCATAATTGTTTAAGCATAATTGCTGGACTCTTAGCATAATACAACATTCTAACTAATTTCCTCACTTTATTATGATGCACTGCTAGCATCCTGAAATGATGAAAAACACTCTGGCATACTCTCCTGGAAAGACAAGCCAGTGAATGACCATGCAAACCTGTCACTTATCTCACTCTGCAAGGATCTAATTCTTGCAACAACTTCATTTTCTGTTTTAAACTTTTCTTATTAAATGTCCGTACAAAATCACAAAGCAAATTGATGGAATCCTGTCGTACACTGCAAATACTACTACACTTCCAGATATACACTGGTCCCTTAGGACGTCTTCCTAAAACCTCATTACCTAACACCTCTTCTGCCTCTGTTGTCACAAGTTCTTCTTTTTCAACTGGACAACCATCTTTCACCTCATAAGCTCGACCACTGGTGTCAACTGCATGCACCAAATCATTATCCTGGAAATAACTCTCCTCATTAAAAAATGCCTCACAACTTGAACTATGCATCCATTCTCCTGAAAAAACTTCACAAAAATTACTACGATTAACTGTTCTCTTCCATCTACTATTTCTTTTGAAATCATAAATTGCCTTGTTTAGCTTCCTAATTCTATTGATTATCAAAATAAATAACTTTCGCTTAATTTCAAATGCCTGATCAATAATTTTCTCAACTTTTTTTTTCTCTTATAAAAAACCACTTTCTGTTGACCTTTCTTAATATTTTTTAACAAATTGCCAATTATCCTGTTGCGGAACATTCATCTACGAATGTCCCTAAACTGATTTTTCCTTCTACTACCAGGCACAGAGTTATCTCCTGCTCTAGCAGTAACATTTTTGATTGGCCTTTCCTTTCCGTTTAAATTGGTTCTCTTTTTCTAGACTAAAACATTTTCTGTAGTACTACTTTTTTTTCTACAAATGTTTCTTATGAATGATTTCGTTGTCTTACCCGGAGCTTTCTTGGTGACTTGACGAGTTTTTATTGTAGAGGACTGCTGCAAGAATTTATTAAGCTGCTGTCTTTGACGTTTTGTAGCCTTTCGGTTTCGTTGTTTAGATGGCATTATGTACTTTTGAAATGATCTGCAGTTGAATCTGTGGTAAAATATAATTAAAAATGTTATTAACCACTATTAGCAAACAGTAAATCAATAACAGTAGTCAAAAATTTAACACACTACTTGTCATTTTTACATACAATAATTTTTAGTGCATTGGCAAATTTAGTAGTCACAAATAGTAGCAAAGAAATGGAATGCTTCTACATTTGACCTGTGCTGTTTTATATGTGAATCTGGAATAATTTTATGAGCATATTTGACTATTTTATTAAAGACACTACACACAACCTGTTTTTGAAGTTGTGTTTAATTTTAAATGAAACGGTTTACATGTTTACTTTTCATTTCCAGTAACTTTTAAAAATAAATGTTTATAGTGCCATAGGCTCAAGCAGGTCAGCTTCCCACCCTATGTCATACAATTCTGACAAATCGGCATCCTCATCATGTTCTTCATCATCCTCAGGATTTAAAACATCCAAGGGATCTACTTCCACTGACGTTTCAATGACAAGTTCAATGATAAGATCGAGATCAACGGATTGCTCATTATCTCTCATGGTTGATGTTGTCGTTATCTTTAAAGAAAGAGAACAACAATGAGATGTTGCAGAGTAAGAGACAAATTATAGAGACTATAATAGTAAAATTGTTTAACAAGAGTAACATTTTGCAGCTATTATTTAGCCATGTCCAGCGATGCTGAGGAGGTGAGGCCTATGTCCAAGTTTTCAGTGAACAGGACTAATCTCTTCTTAACCTTGGATAATCCTCACCGACTCTGTGTCCCCTGCTCATACTTAAATGTAAAGGGGCAGATTTATGTTAACTGGCGCATCCCCAGGGATGCACCAGTTAACGTGCACCGCTGATCTGCCACCCATGGTGTGCCGCATTTACAATGTGGAGCACCATTGAGCAAAAACAGCACAGATGCGTCACGCATCTGTGCCGCAAAAGCGGCACATTGCAGGAATCACGTCGTAAGCGCGACATGTCTACTGCAATGCACAGGGGCAAACCACACATTGCATGGTGCATCACTCCTTATGTCTGTTTCAAACAGGCGTAAGGATTTGATTCAGCAATGCCATAAAGCTGACTCAGTGAAATCTTCTAAATTTCACTGTGTTAGTTTTACAGGGCTTTCATGCAAATGAATGCCCAGCCTGCAACAAAACGCCTATATGAAACCTGACGCAGGTTTCATGTGGCACAGGACTTTACACCGTGACACATCTGCCTAGATGCATCAAGTTGTAAATATGTCGCAACATAGCGCATCTTTTGCGCCGCCGCTGCGTCACAAAAGTGACGCACAGCGGCGCAAAAGAGGCACACGGCTATCATAAATCTGTCTCTAACATTTTAAATGATTGATTCAGGATGACGATAAGGTGTGGCCTATCCAGAGGTTTGTTTGAGGTGAGGCCTACTCAGGGTTGCAGATGAAATTTAGGCTTGTTGAAGAATACAGAGGAGATAATACATGTGCAGGCCTACCAATGAAGTCATGTCCACTGCACTCTTGTACAAAGGTCAGACCTCTTCTGTGTCTGTGGACAGGCCTAAACCTCATCTGCACAATGTCATTCGTAAAGTTAGGAAACACAGGTGATGTAATTGAAAAATGTGGAATTTCTTTTCCTCTTTTCACAATCACATCACCTGTGTTTCCTTTGCTTAGGTATCTCATTGTGCAGATGGAGTCTAGCATATCAAAGAGTACACAGAAGTTGAGCACTGTATACAACAATTTTGACATTTACAGAAGATTCAGCTTCTACATGCCCCCTACACAGTCCTAAATGTTTACAGTTTAAACTGACGGTATCTTGTTGGAGATGAAGTGAGGCCTGTCTTGCAACATGGTGCATCTTTTGCATCACTGCTGCATCGGTTTCATGTGGCACAGGACTTTACAGCATGACACATCTGCCTAGATGCATCAAGTTGTAAATATGTCGCCACATAGCAAATCTTTTGCACCGCCGCTGCGTCACAAAAGTGACGGACAGTGGCGCAAAAGAGGCACACGGCTATCATAAATCTGTCCCTAACATTTTAAATGATTGATTCAGGATGACGATAAGGTGTGGCCTATTCAGAGGTTTGTTTGAGGTGAGGCCTACTCAGGGTTGCAGATGAAATTTAAGCTTGTTGAAGAGTACAGAGGAGATAATACATGTGCAGGCCTACCAATGAAGTAAGTCATGTCCACTTCACTCTTGAACAAAGGCCAGACCTCTTCTGTGTCCGTGGACAGGCCTAAACCTCATCTGCACAATGTGATTCGTAAAGTTAGGAAACACAGGTGATGTAATTGAAAAATGTGGAATTTCTTTTCCTCATTTCACAATCACATCACCTGTGTTTCCTTTGCTTAGGTATCTCATTGTGCAGATGCAGTCTAGCATATCAAAGAGTACACAGAAGGTGAGCACTGTATACAACAATTTTGACATTTACAGAAGATTCAGCTTCTCCATGCCCCCTACACAGTCCTAAATGTTTACAGTTTAAACGGACGGTATGTTGTTGGAGATGAAGTGAGGCCTGTCTTGCAACATGGTGCATCTTTTGCATCACTGCTGCATTGGTTTCATGTGGCACAGGACTTTACAGCATGACACATCTGCCTAGATGCATCAAGTTGTAAATATGTCGCAACATAGCAAATCTTTTGCACCGCCGCTGCGTCACAAAAGTGACGCACAGCGGCGCAAAAGAGGCACACGGCTATCATAAATCTGTCCCTAACATTTTAAATGATTGATTCAGGATGACGATAAGGTGTGGCCTATGCAGAGGTTTGTTTGAGGTGAGGCCTACTCAGGGTTGCAGATGAAATTTAGGCTTGTTGAAGAGTACAGAGGAGATAATACATGTGCAGGCCTACCAATGAAGTGAGTCATGTCCACTTCACTCTTGAACAAAGGCCAGACCTCTTCTGTGTCTGTGGACAGGCCTAAACCTCATCTGCACAATGTCATTCGTAAAGTTAGGAAACACAGGTGATGTAATTGAAAAATGTGGAATTTCTTTTCCTCATTTCACAATCACATCACCTGTGTTTCCTTTGCTTAGATATCCCATTGTGCAGATGGAGTCTAGCATATCAAAGACTACGCAGAAGGTGAGCCCTGTATGGAACATGGCTATGTAACTCAAAGAATCAAAATCTAAATTTGCCAAGCACAGATGGGGACGTATTTACAAGGACCTTGCACCACGGGGAAATGTCTTAAATTAAAACGGGAAAAATAACATCAAAGGGACTCAAAGGCCTTGTAAATATGCCCCTAGCAACCTATGAAACTCTAGCAGTACATATCAAGAAACCTAATTGATTTAAAAAAACGTTTTTAAACAAATGATGTAAAGCAATTATATACCTACCTTCATGGGGAAGTGACTTAAAATGCTCTAAGACACATGAAAGCGTTTTTTTAAGGCCCTTGCACCATTTTTGCGTCACTTTTAACATGGCTATGTAACTCAAAGAATGAAAATCTAAATTTGCCAAGCACACATGGGGGCGTATTTACAAGGACCTTCCACCACGGGGAAATGTCTTTAATTAAAATGGGAAAAATAACATCAAAGGGACTCAAATGCCTTTTAAATATACCCCAAGCAACCTATGAAACTCTAGCAGTACATATCAAGAAACCTAATTGATTTCAAAAAACGTTTTTAAACACATCATGTACATCAATTATATACCTACATTCAAGGGGAAATGACTTAAAATGCCCTAAGACACATGAAAGCGTTTTTTTAAGGCCCTTGCACCATTTTTGCATCACTTTTAACATGGCTATGTAACTCAAATAATCAAAATCTAAATTTGCCAAGCACAGATGGGGGCGTATTTACAAGGACCTTGCACCACGGGGAAATGTCTTAAATTAAAATGGGAAAAATAACATCAGAGAGACTTAAAGGCCTTATAAATATGCCCCAAGCAACCTATGAAACTCTAGCAGTACATATCAAGAAACCTAATTGATTTCAAAAAACGTTTTTAAACACATCATGTAAAGCAATTATTCAACCACATTCATGGGGAAGTGAGTTAAAATGCCCTAAGACACATGAAAGCCTATTTTGAAGGCCCTTGCACCATTTTTGCGTCACTTTTAACATGGCTATGTAACTCAAAGAAACAAAATCTATTTGTAAAACACTTGACACAAAGCAACATTTTAAATACACAACTTTCTTCATAATTTTCTCCCTAAAGCATACTATTCTCTATATAAATTAAATGAATCTTTTCTCACCTTAGCAAATACTTTATGAGTTTCAAAACAGTCTCAGACACACACCAATTTGTCTTCAACAGAACAAAGGGTATGCACTCCAGAGGCTGCAGCCAAAAAAAGCACAGAAATGCTGTAATTCATCACACATATCTCTCATGTCACCCAATCAAAACTCTTCCCTCACTTTTTTCAAATCAACACCCTTCCCCCTCTGCCCTTTCTGCCTTTTTTGCACAGCAACCACCTCCTGAAAGACCTCTCATGTTTGCAACTTCACACAACAATGTTTCAATTGAACTCTGAACTCTCAGTACACCTGCGTATCCAGTGCAATCTTTCATAAAATGATTTTTTCTTGACCATTCAAATTACATCTTTCAAAGAACTCATCCATGCACCCTAACTTTCTGTTTCCAGCAATCAAAATCCACCAATCACTGCTACTGATTCATTAGCACAGAAACTCCACAGTTTTTTTCATTATAAACTCTTATTTTTTCAACTGCCATTTCATTGCCACACTTCATCTGACTGCAGCAGAACCTTCTCTCACCATGTTTTCTGTCTGGATTGTTGGACATAGTTATATCCACTGGGCTCAAAGGTTTGCTGATAACAGAAATTTACACAACCTCAATTTACAAAATGTGGAAATCAAGTGGATTGGCCACAGAGGATTACAATGTCACCAATTGATACCATTGGTGAAAACCTTTTTGCATTTGCCAAAACCTGACCTGTTAATTGTGCACTGTGGAGGAAATGACTTGGGCACTTTGACTGGGGTAGGTCTGGAAATGCTTTTAAAGGACACCTTTGACCAATTGATGGCACTTTTTCCTCAAACTGCCTTGGTATATTCAAATATATGCCAAAGACAGAAATGGAGGTGGTCGAACCAATTTTGTCCACAAATTGAGAAATCGAGGAAGCATGTAAATAAGTCTGTTTCAGCTTACATGAGAGACCATGGAATGGGCTCCATGTACAACAATAACTTGCGTTACTACATGCAAGATATCTACAGAGCAGATGGAGTTCACTTCTCAGATGAGGGGAACAGAATTTTCATCCTGAATTTAAGACTGTGCATTGGTACCTACTTGTAGGTACCTAAATCAGCCACAGGACCCAAAAGCTCTTTTCAGAGCTACCCTACATCTGATCACTCACAATTATTATTTTACTCTAACTTTTTTCACTAATTTTCACCAAAGTACGCTCCCCGGAGCGCTACCCGGTATGCGCACCGGACGCTAACCACGCGAAAATTTAAAAAAAAATGTTTTTTTTTCCGCACATATGGGCCTCCTCAACCACCCTCAGAAAACCTAGGGGGTCAGGATACGTGCACCTTGCCCCCTTCTACCCATTCTGATCATTATTTGCCCTCCATCTTGTATCTCAATTATACCGAAACACAAAATGGAGGACTCCCGTAACGCTGCCGGTTCGCGTACCGGGGCGCGCACCGGGAAGCGCTCGCTCAAAAAAGGTGGGAAAGTAATATACAGAAAAACCACTGGAGACTCTTTCAGCAAATATAGATTAGCTCATACTACATACCAATCCCTACCATTTTCACAAATTTGGTTGGAATTCCATTTAACCATTTAGCCTGTAGACCTCTCTAAATACCCTGAGGTAAGTTACTTCACAAAACACATCTGAAGTGTTGGAATTGACAACCAATTAAAATGTTACTTTCATTTTCTACTTTTTTTACCTGACATTTGATTGGTTATGTACCTGAATATATATAAAAAAAAGAGAGAGAAACACAGCCATTTTGACTACTACTTCCTGAACTACATTGCAGGATCATTTTCACTCACAACTTAAACGTGTTTTTAAAAGGTAAGATATTATTTTATAAATTTGAAAACATTTTCAGATAGTTATATACTATCCCTCTGTAAGAGTTAGACATTGAGAAAGGCTTGTTTATTATAATTATGGATTGATTTAGGTTTCTGTGGTATAATTATGAATTTACTTAGGCTTTTTCACAGGCACTTTTTAATAGTACTACTTCACGCCTCAAAAGTACCTGTCTGAACTTAAACCCAACAGTGCCCTATCTCTACTGATATATTTATTTTTTATTCAAATTTCAGCACAAAAATGCAAGGAGAACAGAACGTTTCCTTTGAAATTGTCCTAGACATGAACAATGAGGAAATCATTGAACCCATTGACTTGGAATTCATGGATGAATCACGAGACCATGAACTTCTACAATGTGTAGAATCTGTGGATTTCTTACTTCAATATGAGGACGGTCAAATGTGGGAAGTTATGATCAGTCAAAAAGAAGACATATCGGACAGTCAAATGTTAGACGTTCTATTACATTTTGAAAAAGAATCAGAAAAATAAAATTATATTTAATATTAAAAAATTGTTTGAGTCTTTAATCATTTTTATATGTAATTCATAAACTAGTACCAAATTGATTATAATGTAAAGTCAGACTTATAGTATACTGTGCACAATCCCCCCAAAAAATTATATTTAATAATCATAAATACTGCTACTTAAATAAAAAAACAAAAAAAACAACAAAAAGAACAATCAATAAACATACAATATTTCAAAATATCATAGTCTATCATTCTTTTTTCCTTATAGTACGCTCCCCAGACCGCTTCCCGGTGCGCGTACCGGGCGCTCCCCACGCGGGGCCCTTTTAAAGCCTCCACATCAAACCTAGGGGGTCAGGGAGGATCTACTATGCCCCCTTATGGTCATTTCTCCCTTTGTTTTGGCCTCCTCTTGTCTCTCGATCCTACCGAGAGACAAGATGGCGGCCGCTTCGGACTGTTTAGAATGTTGACAGACACCGGAGAGCCAATCAGCTTCGCTTCGCGAAGTTCCGTTACGCGTCAGGTACGCGAAACGGGGCGCTGCCCGGAGCGCGCTTACAGATATATATATTTTTTTGAACGTTAATTTCTCAAAATCCACTGGAGCACATATATTGAGACCTAGCAAAGGCACATCAGACTAACAGTCCCTACAATTTTGCCAAGTTTCGTGCAAATCCATTCAGCCGTTCGGGCTAAAAGTGAGGCCAACCGCCCTATGGAAAAATGGAAAAATGGAAAAATGAATGGGAAAAACGCGTTTTGGGACCCCCCTTTTTTCTCGGACCCCCCTTGACGAACCCCCCCCACATTTTCAGGGGCTGCTCAGAAACAAAATGTTCCATTTTCCTGAAAACTTCAGCCAATTCCGTCCACAAACGCCAAAGTTATTAGACATAGAATTTTCAAAAATCCCATAGAGAAAAAATCCTAACTATATATACCTACTGGCGACCGCCAGTAGGTAATATATATATATATATATATATATATATATATATATTTCCTCTCAAATGCCCTCTGTAAAGCTCAGGACATTTGAGAGGAAATATATATATATATATATATATATATATATATATATATATATATATATATATATATATATATATATATATATATATATATATATATATATATATATATATATATATATATATATATATATATATATATATATATATATATATTACCTACTGGCGGTCGCCAGTAGGTATATATAGTTAGGATTTTTTCTCTATGGGTTTTTTGAAAATTCTATGTCTATTAACTTTGGCGTTTAATCACTCACTCATACATTCAGTCATGCACCTACTAAATCCTTCGTCCAGACACTTATACATCTACTCATTCTTCAATATGTAAAACATATTTAAACTTTACAGAAACACACAGTCACTGGATGATGTCATCAGTGATCTCATCAGTGATGTCATTTGAGATGTCATCAGTGATGTCACTGACCATGTCATGAATGATGTAATATGTGACATGATCAGCAGTGGATTGCGGGTGCGCGATATATAGTTAGTGCAACTAACTATATATGGAATTTCAATGGTTTTGTGTGAGTAAAATAAGGTTTTTTAAATGCTAATTCCTAACTATATATGGTCTATAACCTATGGTTTTTTCAGTGAATATATATATATATATATATTACCTACTGACGGTCGCCAGTAGGTAGTTATAGTTAGGATTGGCTACCATAGGAAATCCACAACATTCTATTGGGAATAACTCTGGCGCCGCTTGAGGAATTTGCGTGTAATTTTCCCAAATTTTGGCCAGCTCCGTTCCGCTCCTTCCCTGGAAGTTTCGGGGGGATTCGTGGAATGGGGGCTGAGAATAAAGGCGGGTCCCAAAACGTGTTTTCCCCATGTTAATTTCCATAGGACAGTCTGACGAGTCTACAGCCCAAACCGCTAAAAGGAATTACGCCAAACTTGGCAAAATTGTAGGGACTGGTACGCAGATGTGCCTTTGCTATGTTTGCTGAAAATTGCTCCAGTGGTTTTTTTGAAAATTAACCCCAAAAACACATATATATCTATAAGCGCTCTCCGGTAAGGGGGCAGGGTAGAAATCCCCTGACCCCCCCCTAGGTTTTCTGAGGGGGGCCTAGAAGGACCCTGAAGGGCAAAAAAACTTTTTGGGGAATTTTCGCGGCGTAAGCGCTGGGTGCGCTCCAGGGTGCGCTCTCCGGTACACGCACCCTGAGCGCACCACGGGGAAAAACAGTGTAAAAAATAAAGTAAAAAAATTAAGTAGAGTGTTTAGAGGAAAGTGATGCATTGCTGGAGTGTGTCACAAAAATGATGCAACTCCAGCAATGCATCCTTTCACATGGGGCCAGTCCCATGTGAAAGGGCCTGCGTCAGTCTTACGCCTGCTGTGAGGCAAGCGCAAGATTTAGACGCAACAGCGTCGTAAAAGTGATGCACTGAAATCTCATAGATTTCACTGCGTCACTTCTACGACCCTTCCTTATGTCAATATGCCCCCTTTGCATACATTACAGCTGGCGCAGGTATAATGTGGCGCAGGGGTTTACAACGTGACACATCTACCTAGATGCGTCACTTTGTAAATATGACTCAACAAGGTGCTTTTTTTACAGCACTGGTGTGTCACAAAAAGTGACACACCGGTGGCGTAAAAGTGACGCATGGCCTCATAAATGACGCCTTCAGTCTTCTACTCATGCGTCATATTTAATGTATGACGCATTATGTCGCAAGGAGTTACAGATACGTCAGTATATCTGATGTATCTGTAAGCGCAAAAGTGATGCATTGCTGGAGTGTGTCACAAAAGTGACGCAACTCCAGCAATGCATCCTTTCACATGGGGCCAGCCCCATGTGAAAGGGCCTGCGTCAGTCTTACGCCTGCTGTGAGGCAGTCGCAAGATTTTGACGCAACGATGTCCTAAAAGTGACACAGTGAAATCTCATAGATTTCACTGCGTCACTTCTACGACCCTTTCTTGCGTCAATACGCCCCCTTTTCATACATTACAACTGTCGCAGGTATAATGTGGCGCAGGGGTTTACAAAGTGACGCATCTACCTAGATGCGTCACTTTGTAAATATGACTCAACAAGGTGCATTTTTTACACCACTGGTGCGTCACAAAAAGTGACGCACCGGCGGCGTAAAAGTGACGCATGGCCTCATAAATGAGGCCTTCAGTCTTCTACTCATGCGTCATATTTAATGTATGACGCATTATGTCGCAAGGAGTTACAGATACGTTAGTATTTCTGACGTATCTGTAAGCGCAAAAGAGAAGCATTGCTAAAAGTGACGCAGTGAAATCTCATAGATTTCACTGCTTCACTTCTACGACCATTTCTTGCGTCAATACATCCCCTTTGCATACATTACACCTGACGCAGGTATAATGTGGCGCAGGGGTTTACAAAGTGACGCATCTACCTAGATGCGTCACTTTGTAAATATGACTCAACAAGGTGCATTTTTTACAGCACTGGTGCGTCACAAAAAGTGATGCACCAGTGGCGTAAAAGTGACGCATGGCCTCATAAATGAGGCCTTCAGTCTTCTACTCTTACTTTTTCTTTCACTTTCTCTGTTTCTTCACTGCCTTACTCACCTTGTCTCACACTTAATTGTTTTTATCCAGTCTGTATCTCCACTCTTTCCTAAACATCACTGCTCTTTTCTTACCCTTCTACACCACCGTTCTTTTACTACATTTTCTTCACTTATCCACATTTCCCATGTTCACTCTCCTTCTCCTCACTCTCCTTCCCCACACTCGCCTTCTTTCAGTCCCCCTACTTCACTTCCCTTCCCCTCTCGTCCCTTTCTTTGCTTTCTCACTCAATTTCCTTTCCTCTCTCACTGCACTCCACTTCAGTTACTCTTTTTCATTTTTTGAGAATACAGCTCTTTGATGAGAATTGGAGGTAGTTCTGAAAAGAACTTTTTTTTTTCTTCTTTTTTCCTTTTTTTTTGAACAAGAACAAAAACAGGGAATGGGAAACTGCTCAACCGGAGCAAAAAAAAAAATAATCAAAATTAAGTCTGGGGACGGCAGCTGTGGTTCTCTAATGCTCGAACCATGAGCATAACACTTTGTTCCCCATAACAAAGTAACTGATCACATTTTCTGCAATTAATTACGGCTTCATTAAAAGCAGGCTGAATATTAGGGATCAGCTCTTCTGGTCTCCCCCTCACCGATGTAGTTGGTCCTCCCGTTTCAGTAGAGGCACCATCCCTGGGAGCCGCTCGTGCCAGAGCCCTGACACTCTCCCGGGCATAGTTCTGGGGATGCCTTCTCTGCACGTGGCGAATCATGGTAGAATTACCGAAACTGTATTTCCTTGTGGGGTCTCCTCTGGAAAGTACAGTGTGGCAGATCTTACATTCTACCTTTGGAGCATTTACTTTCTTACGTCCCTCAGGTATATCAAAATATTTCCAGATAAAATGCTCCTTAACTCTAGGCTGAGGAACCTCTTCATCTATAAATCCTTTGGTGTCATCGTTGCTGCTGGATCCTCTGGCAGCCATGATATTCCAACAAAGATTAAGCAGCAAAAAGACAGGTTTTCAGTCACAAAAGTGAAAGAAGAAGTGAAGGAAATGGGTGGGGATTTCATTCTTTGTAAAAAACTGTCAGCAACCAATGAAAAGAGTTATTTTAAGGTCACATGACTTGACGCGCTTACGCTGCGCGCACCGGAGCGCTTCCCGGGGCGCTTACATGGCGCGAACGTAGGCGCTTCCGGGGGTGCTAAAAGGAGGGATGGTTTTTAGGGTGTCAGAGAATGGGCGCACTGCCAGTATGGTGGCACTATAGGACTAAGTGGAATGTGGTGCAACTGGGTGAGTGGACAACCATATAACCACTCAACGGAGAAGCAAGCAAGCTATACTACTCCAAAGTTACAAGAGAAAGCATACCCTATGCACACACTTGAAATGTATAAATTGGATACAATGTCCAAACGCAGTTATACAATATGGAACAGAGAAACAACAATAATATGCAAATTGTGAGAATAGGTAAGTAGATGTCAATAAAGAAGTCTTGGTCTCCTTGTTTTATTCAAACACAGCATGTGGACAACCAGCCGACACGTGTTTCATCGCGTCTCGCGAATCTTCAGGGCTGGAAATGATACAGAAAACAAGGGGCTATACTTGGGGATTTATACATTTGTATGTATGACCTTGAATAACACTTCAGGTCAGCCGTTTAGACAAACATTGCATTGGATAATCTCATGCATAAGTTCATGCCCTTCGAGATGGTTGTGGGAAAACATCTTTTAGTGTGCTGAGGTGCTTAGAAATAGCTCACGTATACCATGCAATTGAGGTGAGCCGTCGTGCACTTAAGCACCCTAATTAATGGAGTGCATTCACGTACAGTTGTTGTTTCAAAGTTGTGCACGGTGAAGTGCCAAGCTAAGTTCTATGCCGATGTGAAAGATCATGCGTGCTATAGGTGCTAGGTGACACAATAAGTAATTCTAACACATACCTCCAATGGTTGTGTTTAATCTTTACGGTCTGTCGTGATTAAAAGAGAATGGTAGATGTTAAGAGACAAGAAAAAGAAAAACAATGGGAGAGTGAAGAGAAGATGAGGAAGGGAAAAGAAAGGAAGAGAAGTCAAAAAATTAAATGTATTTCGATGTAAATAATTGTGGGTTTATCATCATAATATGAATGCCAGTTCTATTCTTCAATGAGTTAAGAATTAAAGTCAAAAAACGATATTGATCAAAACGGAAAGCTCACCGCTCTTCCGGTGATATTTCCGACCCGGAAGGGCCCAGGACCATTCAATATTAATTGCGAAGTAAAGTGCAATTGCTGAAATAAAGTTGAAAAATATCGTGTTATATCTTTCCTGATGTATATTAGAGTAGATTAGTGTTGCTATTTTTCATCATTGTAGTGAACAGCGAAATGTCATAGGTGCCTTCATATGTTGGCGCTCCTTTATTGAAAAGACGCAACCTGCACCAAGTGATAATATGATAGACACGTTGCAAATGCTCCCTTGTGCTAGCAAGTAGAATTCCCAGCGTAAATATGTTGGGATTGCTGACAGCCGTGAAACATTTTAAGTAGCTTCGTTTGGTAAGTAACGCCCCATTCTGTTTGGGACGGTCAAATGTTGTAAATTAAAAAGAGGCCACTATTCAAGTGAGATTATTGAAAGACAAAGATTGCTGTACTAATTAGGTATGTTCTGTTACCTTGCAAGCGAAATGCGCTTGTTGTGGGTCGCCCGGGGGAAGGATATCGATGTCAGTCACTTTGTATCTGAAAAACGATATATCTAGGTTGTATTACGTTGGAATGTAAGCATGCTGACACAAAGCATGTAACACTATAAAGTACTCGGGGTATGGATTGAGGCAGCCTACCTGTGCTTCTGGTATGTCTCGATCAAAAGGAATTGTTCCGTAGCCTCATCCGGACTTGGTGTCTGTAAGACAAGCAATCCGGACAGGCGGGTTGAAATATCTGCGCTGTAACTGTTATGTCAAAAAACATCGAGCCCCCTGAAAAAACATCGCCGTTTGCGTTACCTCATGGGCGTCGTTGTTTCTTTTCCTCTTCTCCCGGGTCTCCGTGTTCGAAGTGCGAACACGTGACCCGGAAGTGTATCTGTCTTAAGTAGTGTTCGGCCCCCTGAGTGACGTGAGCGTCAACCCGGTTGAAGAGATTTAAAGGAATAGAAGCAGTGAAAGGAAGCCTGGACAGGGGTGTGCCTCGTCAAAGTTGTGTTTACATCAGATATTGTGATCATCACGTCGGAAATGAACTAAATACCAATTTCTTCGGAGGGGCATGCCTATTATTACTTGTTGGGTATAGTGGTACATGCAGAAGATGGAAATAATTATTCATGACGATCCGCAGTGTGCAGCAGGTGAATATTATCGTGAGCATAGTGCTGATAGATTCCATGTTCAGTGCTACGCGGCGCGCCTGAGTGACGTTTTGATAGCTTTACGGAAATGCAAAATCATTTTCATTTTGTAAATCAAAAATACTGCTTTTATAAGTATGGTACTAAATGTCTTGCATTATTATTCACTTTTCATACATATTTTCTTTTTTTACGAACGCAGACATAGCGCTCTCGGTGCGCTCTCGTGAGAGCTTACCGGTGCGTGCACCCTGAGCGCCCCAAGACAAAATAGTACCGGTAAGCTTACCGGTGCGCGCACCCTGAGCACACCAGGAAAAAATGTAAAAAAAAAATATAT
Source organism: Lissotriton helveticus (assembly GCF_964261635.1). Taxonomy (NCBI): domain Eukaryota; kingdom Metazoa; phylum Chordata; class Amphibia; order Caudata; family Salamandridae; genus Lissotriton; species Lissotriton helveticus. Next base: position 355,349,788 of record NC_136063.1, on the reverse strand, counting down.
AATTAATTGTTGTAAAAAACAGCTAATAAAAAAAATTGTAGGTTACAAAGTCGATATACAAAGGAATTAGCTTTTAAAAAAATATGAAATTCACTGAAAAAACATAGGTTTCAGAAACGTTATAGTTAGGAATTAGTTTTTAAAAAACCTTTGAAATTCACTAAAAAACATAGGTTTTACACTCGTTATAGTTAGGAATTAGCATTTAAAAAACCTTTCAAATTCACTGAAAAAACCATAGGTTTCACACCATTTATAGTTAGCTGAACATTTTACTCATACAAAACCATTGAAATTCCCACGTTATAGTTAGTTGGACTCACTATAACTCGCGCGCCCGCAATCCACTGCTGATGATGTCACATATTACATCATTCATGACATGGTCAGTGACATCACTGATGACATCATTGATGACATCTCAAATGACATCACTGATGACATCACTGACGACATCTCAAATGACATCGCTGATGACATCACTGATGACATCATCCAGTGTCTGTGTGTTTCTGTAAAGTAAAAATATGTTTTATATATTGAAGAATGAGTGTATGTATGAGTGTCTGGATGAAGGATTTAGTAGGTGCGTGACTGACTGTATGAGTGAGTGATTAAATGTGTCTTAATGAATGCATGGGTTAGTAACTAAACTGTCTGAATGTGTGCATCAGTATGTCTGTTGTTGTGTAAGCTGCTGCATGTGTTGATCAGTAGGTATATGAGAGGTTATATGGGTTATTGATTGGTTGCCCAAGTATTTGTATGTGAGGGTGAGTGTATGTGTGGGTGGCTCGGAGGTGTGTGACTCTGTGCATAGATGTGTGAGCAGTTGATTCACTTGGTATATGGGTTTAAGAGTGCATGTGGAAACAGCTGTATGGGTGGTTGACTGTGTGCATGGGTGTGTTGGTGAGTGAATGGCTGTGCTCTATGTCCAAGTAAGTACATATGTAAAACAAAGTGCATATGAGAGTTGGCATATATAAATGACTATACAAGAGAGCCTGTGATTGCGTAAGTGACTGTATGGATCAATGTGTACTTGTATCAGTGATTGTAATAGAGAGTAGGTATGTGTTAGTATATGTTTGTATAATTAACGTTTAGTGTGTAAAAATGTGTACTTGAGGAAATGGGGGTGTGATTGATTCTTTGCATAACTGACTAGGTGTGTGAGTAACTCTGTGGATGAGTGTCAGCGTGTGAGTGTCTGTATAGGTGTATGAGTGGATATGATAGTGTTCTATTGATGAGTGACTGTAAGTATGAGTGATTGTATGGGTGAATGAGTGGATGTGTGTGTAGACCTAGAAATCAGTGAGTGTGTATGTAGTTACTGGTATTGGTGTGTCAATAATTTCAGGAATGGTAGTTTGTATTTAACACTGGGTGTATCAAAGGTTAGATTAGAGTGTGAGGAGGTGCATCGTATTATGACATGGATGATATCATCAGTGATGTCATTTGAGATGTCATCAGTGATGTCACTGACCATGTCATGAATGATGTAATATGTGACATCATCAGCAGTGGATAGCGGGCGCGCGAGTTATAGTGAATCCAACTAACTATAACGTGGGAATTTCAATGGTTTTGTATGAGTAAAATGTTCAGCTAACTATAACTGGTGTGAAACCTATGTTTTTTTTAGTGAATATATATATATATATATATATATATATATATATATATATATATATATATATATGTATATATATATATATATTCACTGAAAAAACCATAGGTTTTACACACGTTATAGTTAGGAAATAGCATTTACAAAACCTATGAAATTCACTGAAAAAACCATAGGTTTGACACCAGTTATAGTTAGCTGGAAATTTTACTCGCATAAAACCAATGAAATTCCCACTTTATAGTTAGTTGGACTCACTATAACTTGCGCGTGCAATGCACTGCTGATGACGTCACATATTACATCACTCATGACATGGTCAGTGACATCAGTCATGACATCACTGATGACACTATCCAGTGAATGTGTGTCTTTTTAAAAAATAAATATGTGTTATATATGTATATGTAAAAGTTGATGGAAGAATAAATGTTTAAATAAGTGATTACTTGGATGTTTTTAAAAAAAAAAAATTGATTGGTTAACTGGTTTATTAAGTGTATCTTAGTGAATACATATATTAGAGAGTAATGTTTAAATATTTAAATATATGTATTAGTGTTTCACTTTGTGTATAAGTGGTTGCATGGGTTGGTGAGTAGTTACATGTGTATGTATATGGGTTATTAGATGTTTTTGTTAGTATCAGTATGGATGTTTGTATGGTTTGGTGGGGGTATTACTTAACACATAGATGCATGAATGACTGACTCTCTCTTTGTATGTGTTTTGAAGACAGCATATGTGCAGGACTGTATGGGTGGAAGAGTGTGTATATGTGTGTCGTAGTGAGTGAATGACTGTCTCACTAGTGTCTTTATCAGTAACTACATATGTTTTAATCTAATATATGTGAATATTGATGTATATAAGTGAGTATATGTGAGAGAAAGAGATTGTAAGAGTTCCTGTTTAGATAAGTATGTGTTTCTATAAGTGATTGTTTAAGAGAGTAAGTATGTGTAAGTTTCCATAGAAGTAAGGTGGTTGTGTGTGTATAGCTGTATATGCAAATAAATGGATGTTCAATAGTTTATTTGCATGTGTGAATATGTGTGAGAGTATCTTTTGGATGACTGTCGGTGTGTAACAGGATGTATAGGTGTATCACTACATATCATGAGTGAGTATATGTACGAGTGACTATAGATCTGTTGATCAATGAGTGGATGTGTATATAGATGGTGGAATTATTGAATTGGTTGTTGTAACTGGTATGGGTATCTCCATTTTTTTGAAAATTTTAGTTTCTATTTTTGAATATGTGTTTCAAGGGTTACATTACAGTGAAAAGAGGTCTGTCACTCTGTCACAAGGATGGTGTCATCAGTGATGTCATGACTGATGTCACTGACCATGTCATGAGTGATGTAATATGTGACGTCATCAGCAGTGCATTGCACGCGCAAGTTATAGTGAGTCCAACTAACTATAACGTGGGAATTTCATTGGTTTTATGCGAGTAAAATTTCCAGCTAACTATAACTGGTGTCAAACCTATGGTTTTTTCAGTGAATTTCATAGGTTTTGTAAATGCTATTTCCTAACTATAACGTGTGTAAAACCTATGGTTTTTTCAGTGAATTTCATAGGTTTTTTAAATGCTACTTCCTAACTATAACGTGTTTAAAACCTATGGTTTTTTCAGTGAATATATATATATATATATATATATTTTTATATATATATATATATATATATATATATATATATATATATATATATATATATATATATATATATATATATATATATATATATAAAATTTCTATGGCAAAATGAAACCCCTCATTTTGTTCCTTTTCAAATTAAATGTATTAAGTGTTACCACTTTATTCCAATCAAGATGACTTCAGGTGTGCCATACTTTTGTCATAAGTAAGACTGTTAGCGTTCTAGTTGTTCTTTAGAACACTCTGGGACATTCTGTCATTGGGCTATAGTTGGGCTACATCTGGCTTATATTTGGGCTACATTTGGGCTCTTTTGTCTCTGGTGGCCATCTTGGGAGACTGCATATCAGAATTTTTTTAATGAAATATAAGAGGATTTGAGAAGTCACTCAAAATGTGCCCTAGTTTTTCTTTCTTCAGCACTAATCATAATTTCTATGGCAAAATGAACCCCCTCATTTTGTTCCTTTGCAAATTAAATGTTTTAAGTGTTAACACTTTAATCCAATCAAGATGACTTCAGGTGTGCCATACTTTTGTCATAAGTAAGACTGTTAGCGCTCTAGTTGTTCTTTAGAACACTCTGGGACATTCTGTCATTGGGCTATAGTTGGGCTACATCTGGCTGATATTTGGGCTACATTAGTTTTTTTTGTCTCTGGTGGCCATCTTTGGGCTACATTGGGCTACATTGGGCTACATTTGGGCTCTAACATATATATAGCCCAATGTAGGCCAATATATATTTTTTCAAAGTTAATTTTCTCAGCAACTACTGAACAGATTTACACCATTCAAAGAAAAGCGTAATCTGCGAGCCGGATTCTACCTTTCTACCAAATTTCTTATAAATCCATTCAGCCGTTCGAGCTGTAGCCGTGTCTAAACGTCCTATGGAAAATAACATGGGGAAAACACGTTTTGGGGCCCCCCTTTTATCTCAGCCCCCACTTGACGAATCCCCCCCAAACTTTCAGGGAAGGAGCGGAGCAGGCCATCTTCTTTGAGAAATTCGCAAAGATTCGTCCACCGGCGCCAAAGTTATTCTCAATAGAATGTTGCGGATTTCCTATGGAAACTAGGTCCTAACTACTGTCATTGGGCTATAGTTGGGCTACATCTGGCTGATATTTGGGCTACATTTGGGCTCTTTTGTCTCTGGTGGCCATCTTGGGAGACTGCATATCAGAATTTTTTTAATGAAATATAAGAGGATTTGAGAAGTCACTCAAAATGTGCCCTAATTTTTCTTTCTTCAGCACTAATCATAATTTCTATGGCAAAAAGAACCCCCTCATTTTGTTCCTTTGCAAATTAAATGTTTTAAGTGTTAACACTTTATTCCAATCAAGATGACTTCAGGTGTGCCATACTTTTGTCATAAATAAGACTGTTAGCGCTCTAGTTGTTCTTTAGAACATTTTGGGACATTCTGTCATTGGGCTATAGTTGGGCTACATCTGGCTGATATTTGGGCTACATTTGTTTTTTTTTGTCTCTGGTGGCCAACTTTGGGCTACATTCGGCTACATTGGGCTACATTGGGCTACATTGGGCTACATTTGGGCTCTAACATATATATAGCCCAATGTAGCCCAATATATATTTTTTCAAAGTTAATTTTCTCAGCAACTACTGAACAGATTTACACCATTCAAAGAAAAGCGTAATCTGCGAGCCGGACTCTACCTTTCTACCAAATTTCTTATAAATCCATTCAGCTGTTCGAGCTGTAGCCGTGTCTAAACGTCCTATGGAAAATAACATGGGGAAAACACGTTTTGGGTCCCCCCTTTTATCTCAGCCCCCACTTGACGAATCCCCCCAAACTTTCAGGGAAGGAGCGGAGCGGAGCAGGCCATCTTCTTTGAGAAATTCGCAAAGATTCGTCCACCGGCGCCAAAGTTATTCTCAATAGAATGTTGCGGATTTCCTATGGAAACTAGGTCCTAACTACTGTCATTGGGCTATAGTTGGGCTACATCTGGCTGATATTTGGGCTACATTTGGGCTCTTTTGTCTCTGGTGGCCATCTTGGGAGACTGCATATCAGAATTTTTTTAATGAAATATAAGAGGATTTGAGAAGTCACTCAAAATGTGCCCTAATTTTTCTTTCTTCAGCACTAATCATAATTTCTATGGCAAAATGAACCCCCTCATTTTGTTCCTTTGCAAATTAAATGTTTTAAGTGTTAACACTTTATTCCAATCAAGATGACTTCAGGTGTGCCATAATTTTGTCATAAGTAAGACTGTTAGCGCTCTAGTTGTTCTTTAGAACACTCTGGGACATTCTGTCATTGGGCTATAGTTGGGCTACATCTGGCTGATGTTTGGGCTACATTTGGTTTTTTTGTCCCTGGTGGCCATCTTTGGGCTACATTGGGCTACAGTGGGCTACATTGGGCTACATTGGGCTACATTTGGGCTCTAACATATATATAGCCCAATGTAGCCCAATATATATTTTTTCAAAGTTAATTTTCTCAGCAACTACTGAACAGATTTACACCATTCAAAGAAAAGCGTAATCTGCGAGCCGGACTCTACCTTTCAACCAAATTTCTTATAAATCCATTCAGCCGTTCGAGCTGTAGCCGTGTCTAAACGTCCCTATGGAAAATAACATAGGGAAAACACGTTTTGGGACCCCCCTTTTAGCTCAGCCCCCACTTGACGAATCCCCCCCAAACTTTCAGGGAAGGAGCGGAGCGGAGCAGGCCATCTTCTTTGAGAAATTCGCAAAGATTCGTCCACCAGCACCAAAGTTATTCTCAATAGAATGTTGCGGATTTCCTATGGAAACTAGGTCCTAACTATAACTACCTACTGGCGACGGCCAGTAGGTAATATATATATATATATATATATATATATATATATATATATATATATATATATATATATATATATATATATATATATATTATCTACTGGCGGTCGCCAGTAGGTATATATAGTTAGGACCTAGTTTCCATAGGAAATCCGCAACATTCTATTGGGAATAACTTTGGTACCGGTTGTTGACTCTTCGCAAATTTCTCAAAGAAGATGGCCCGTTCCGCTCCGCTTCTTTCCTGAAAGTCTCGGGTAGATTCGTCGTGGGCCGAGAAAAAGGGGGGTCCCAAAACGTGTTTTCCTCATGTTAATTTCCATAGGACCTTTAGACACGGCTACAGCCCGAACCGCTGAACGGAATTACACCAAATTTGGCAAAATGGTAGAGTCTGATTCGCAGATCGCCCTTTTGCTTAAATGGTGTAAATCCCTCCAGTAGTTGTTGAGAAAATCGAATTTGAAAGAAAGCGAACACCCCACGATTTAACAAAAAATAAAAACAAAATTTGGGCCTTGGGGGTCCTTGTGGTACCCCCTGAGCAGGACACGACGGTCAGGGTCGGGGTGCTTCTACCCTGCCCCCTTATTGAGTTGTACACGTTTTTTTTTCTGCTTTCCTGTGCCTCAGTCTACCGAGGTACAAGATGGCTGCCAACAATTTCTGTTTTGGAGTGTTGACAGACAGTGGCAGCCAATCAGCATGCCTTCCCGAGAAAGCTGCATGCTCATTGGCTGTCAACACTTCAAACCAGGAAGTGTTGGCATCCATTTTGTGCTCGGTAGACCGAGGCACAAGAAAGCAGAAAAACAAACGTGTAGAACACAAAAAGGGGGCAGGGTAGACACACCCTGACCCACTAGGCCTGCCCAGGTGGTCCCACAAGGACCCCCAAGACCCCAATTTTCTTTTTTTTTAAACCCGGTCTGTTTTTTTTTAAATTACCCCCCCGGGTGGACTAAATCGATGGGGCATAGTGATAAAGAAGTGTGGGGGGTCCTCAATTCCCCACACACTACCCCGGGGACCGCTGCCCCCAGGCAAAGCAACACAGCCCCCTGGCACATACTGGAGGCTCCTGGTGGGCTAGTTGGCCCCCAGGGACCCCCCGTATGCAAGGGGAATTAGTTCCCTCTCTGCAAACTCGCAAGTGGGCTGCGTTGCAGAGAGGTGTAAAAAGGGGCATAGCCTCATCACACCTCTCTGCAATGCAGCCCCCTGGCGCATACTGGAGGTTCCAGGTGGGCTAGTTGGCCCTCAGGGTCCCCCAGTATGCAAGGGGCATTAGTTCCCCCTCTGCAAACGCACCAGGGGGCTGTGTTACAGAGAGGTGTGAAAACAATTTTTTTCAAATTTATATTACAAATATGTAATGTAATTTAAAAAACAAACTATCTAAAAATAAATAATTTAAAATAATGTAGTAAATCAGTATAAAAAATATAACAATTAATACATTTAAAAATTATCATTTACAAAACCATTGAAATTCACTGAAAAAACCATAGGTTTCAGCCATGTTATAGTTAGGAATTACCATTTAAAAAACCTTTGAAATTCACTGAAAAAACCATAGGTTTCAGCCACGTTATAGTTAGGAATTAGCATTTAAAAAACCTTGCAAATTCACTGAAAAAACCATAGGTTTCACACACGTTATAGTTAGGAATTAGCACTTTAAAAACCTTTGAAATTCCCTGAAAAAAACATAGGTTTCACACCAGTTATAGTTAGCTGGTCATTTTACTCATACAAAACCTTTGAAATTCTCCCATTATAGTTAGTTCAGCTAACTATAACTTGCGCGCCCACAATGCACTGCTGATGACATCACATATTGCATCACTCATGACATGTTCAGTGACATCACTCATGTCATCACTGATGACATCTCAAATGACATCACTGATGACATCATCCTTGTGAAAGAGTGGCAGACCTCCTCTCACTCTAATACACACATTCAAAAATAGAAACATAAATTTTCAAGAAAATGGAGATACCAATACCAGTTACAACAACCTACTCCAACATCTACTTCCACATCCACTCATTCCCCAACAGTTCTTTATAGTCACTCATACATGTACTCAATCATCATATGTACTCTTACACCTATACATTCTGTTACACACCGATACTCATCCATAGAGTTACTTACACACATACTAACACATGCAAATAAACTATCAAAAATCCATTTACTTGCATATACAGCTATATACACAAACATACACATACTGACTCTCTTAAACGATCACTTCTAGAAACACATACTTAGTTATACAGGAACTCTTCAAATCTCTAACTCTCATATATACTCACTTATATACACCAATACTCACATGTAGTAGTTTAACTCATATGTACTTAGTCATAAAGATAGTTTTGAGACAGTCATTCACTCACTAACACACCTATACACACACTCATCCACCCATACAGTCCTGTACACATGCTGTCTTCAAAACACATATAAACAGTGAGTCGCTCACTAACGCATCTATGTCCTAAGTAATATCCCCCACCAAACCATATAAACAATCAGACACTCATACTGATACTCAAAAAAACAACTAATAACCTATATAGACACTCCTGTAGTTACTCACCAACCCATGCAGCCACTTATTCAAAAAATGTGTGAGACTGATACAGATATTTACATATTTAAACATTACTCACTAACCCATGTATTCACTAGGATACAATTAATCAGTCAGTTATACAATCAATTTTACAAAAAAGTCATCCATTTAGACACTTACTTACCCATTTATTCTTCCATCGACCTTTAGATATACATATTTAAAAAATATTTATTATTCAGAAAGACACACATCCAAAAATGTATATATCTATAAGCGCGCACCCCCAAGGCCAATTTTGTGGGTTTTTTTACCTGTTTTTTGTCAAATTATTTTTTCAAATTACCCCCCGGGGGGACAAAATCGCGGGGGCATAGTGATAAAGAAGGGGGCAATTCCCCCCTACACTGCCCCGGGGACCGCCGCCCCCGGGGAAAAGCAACGCAGCCCCCTGGCGCATAATGGAGGCTCATGGTGGGCTAGTTGGCCTCCAGGGACCCCCAGTATGCAAGGGAACTTAATCCCCCAATTTAGAACACTCTACAGGGCGCATTTGCACAGTTTAAGTTGGGGAAATATTTCCTGTACAATGCAGAGGTCCCCTAGAGGGAACTAGTCCAACAAGTATCTCCAGTAAGCGCCATGGAGCTGCACTGCAGAGTGTTGTAAAAAGGGGGCGTGCCCTCCGAACACCTGCCTGCAAAAATGTAGTAAATCAGTATTAAAAAAAAACCAATTAATACATTTAAAAATTGTCATTTAAAAAACCTTCGAAATTCAATGAAAAAAACATTGGTTTCAGGCCTGATATAGTTAGGAATTAGCATTTAAAAAACCATTGAAATTCACTGAAAAAAACATAGGTTTCAGGCCTTATATAGTTAGGAATTAGCATTTAAAAAACCTTTGAAATTCACTGAAAAAACTATAGGTTTCAGGCCTTCTATAGTTAGGAATTAGCATTTAAAAAACCTTGCAAATTCACTGAAAAAAAGATAGGTTTCAGGCCTTATATAGTTAGGAATTAGCATTTTAAAAACCTTTGAAATTCACTGAAAAAAACACAGGTTTCAGGCCTTATATAGTTAGGAATTAGCATTTAAAAAACCTTTGAAATTCACTCAAAAAACTATAAGTTTTAGGGGTGTTATAGTTAGCTGGACATTTCAGTCATACAAAACCATTGAAATTGCTCCTATATAGTTAGTTGTACTAACTATATTTCGCGCACCCACAATCCACTGCTGATGATTTCACATATTACATCATTCATGACATGGTCAGTAACATCACTGACCATGAAATGTCCAGCTAACTATAACACCCCTAAAACGTATAGTTTTTTGAGTGAATTTCAAAGGTTTTTTAAATGCTAATTCCTAACTATATAAGGCCTGAAACCTATGGTTTTTTCAGTGAATATATTACCTACTGGCGGTCGCCAGTAGGTATATATAGTTAGGATTTTTTCCCTATGGGATTTTTGAAAATTCTATGTCTAATAACTTTGGCGTTTGTGGACGGAATTGGCTGAAATTTTCAGGAAAATGGCACATTTTGTTTCTGAGCAGCCCTTGAAAATTTGGGGGGGGTTCGTCAAGGGGGGGCCGAGAAAAAAGGGGGGTCCCAAAACGTGTTTTTAACATTGAGTTTTCCATAGGGCGGTTGGCCTCACTTTTAGCCCGAACGGCTGAATGGATTTGCACGAAACTTGGCAAAATTGTAGGGACTGGTAGCCCGATGTGCCTTTTGTAGGTCTCAATATATGTGCTTCAGTGGATTTTGAGAAATTAACGTTCAAAAAAAGATATATATCTGTAACAGCGGACCGGGCAGCGCTCCAGTTCGCGTACTTTTCGCGCAACGGAGCTTTGTGAAGCGAAGCTGATTGGTTCTCCGGCGTCTGTAAACATTCCAAACAGTCCGTAGCGGCCGCCATCTTGTCTCTCGGTAGGATCGAGAGACAAGAGGAGGCCAAAGCGAAGGGGCAAATGACCATAAGGGGGCATAGTAGATTCTCGCTGACCCCCTAGGTTTGATGTGGAGGTTTTAAAAGGGCCCCGCGGGGCAAAAAAAATTAAAAAATAATAATAATCGAACGGCTGAATGGATTTGCACGAAACTTGGCAAAATTGTAGGGACTGGTAGCCCGATGTGCCTTTGCTAGGTCTCAATATATGTGCTCCAGTGGATTTTGAGAAATTAACGTTCAAAAAAAGATATATATCTGTAACAGCGCTCCGCTTCGGAGCTTTGCGAAGCTGATTGGTTCTTCGGCGTCTGTAAACATTCCAAACAGTCCGTAGCGGCCGCCATCTTGTCTCTCGGTAGGATCGAGAGACAAGAGGAGGCCAAAGCGAAGGGGCAAATGACCATAAGGGGGCATAGTAGATCGTCCCTGACCCCCTAGGTTTGATGTGGAGGCTTTAAAAGGGTCTCGCAGGGCAAAAAAAAAAATATTGTTTTTTTAGTTTTTTTGCGTGGAGTGCGCCCGGTTCGCGAACCGGGAAGCGTTCTGGGGAGCGTACTTTCTTGAAAATTTGTGAAAAAAGTTAGAGGAAAATAATAATTGTGAGTGATCAGATGTAGGGTAGCTCTGAGAAGAGCTTTTGGGTTTATGGTACATTTAGGTACTTATAAGTAGGTACCAATGCACAGTCTTAAATTCAAAATGAAAACTCTGTTGCCCTCATCTGAGAAGTGAACTCCATCTCCTCTGTAGATATCTTGCATGTAGTAACGCAAGTTATTGTTGTACAGGGAGCCCATTCCATGGTCTCTCATGTAAGCTGAAACAGATTTGTTTACATGCTTCCTCGACTTCTCAATTTGTGGACAAAATTGGTTTGACCACCTCCATTTCTGTCTTTGGCATATATTTGAATATACCAAGGCAGTCTGAGGAAAAAGTGCCATCAATTGCTCAAAGGTGTCCTTTAAAAGCATTTCCAGACCTACCCCAGTCAAAGTGCCCAAATCATTACCTCCACAGTGCACAATTAATAGGTCAGGTTTTGGCAAATGCATAAAGGTTTTCACCAATGGTATCAATTGGTGACATTTTAATCCTCTGTGGCCAAACCACTTAATTTCCACATCTTGTAAATTGAGGTTAGGTAAATTCCTGTTCTCAGCATACCTCTGAGCCCAATAGATGTAACTATGTCCAACAATCCAGACAGAAAACATGGTGAGAGAAGGTTCTCCTGCAGTCAGATGAAGTGTGGCAATGAAATGGCAGTTGAAAAAATAAGAGTTTAAAATGAAAAAAACTGTGGAGTTTCTGTGTTAATGAAGCAGTAACAGTGATTGGTGGATTTTGATTGCTGAAAACAGAAAGTTAGGGTGCATGGATGAGTTGTTTGAAAGATGTATTTGGAGTGGTCAAGAAAAAATCATTAAATGAAAGAATGCACTGGATATGAGGTGCACTGAGAGTTCAGAGTTCAATTGCAACATTGTTGTGTGAACTTGCAAACACCAGAGGTCTTCCAAGACGTGGTTGCCATGCAGAAAAGGCATGAAATGGCAGAGGGGGGAAGGGTTTTCATTTGAAAAAAAGTGAGGGAAGAGTTTTGATTGGGTGACATGAGAGATATGTGTGAAGAATTACAGCATTTCTGTGCTTTTGATAGCTGCAGACTCTGGAGTGCATACCTTTTGCTCCGCTGAAGACAAATTGGTGTGTTTCTGAGACTGTTTTGAAACTCAAAGTATTTGCTAAGGTGAGAAAAGATTTCTTTAATTTAGATAGAAAATAGTGTGCTTTAAGGAGAAAATTATGAAGAAAGTTGTGTTTTTCAAATGTTGCTTTGTCTCAAGTGTTTTACAAATAGATTTTGTTTCTTTGAGAAATTGTAATTGGAGAAAATGTGAAGTATTAGTACTGACAGGGTTTTTATGTGCATAGGAGCTGTGGAGTGTTTTCAAATTATGACTTGTAAATCGTTTTTGAGAAAAAGCAATGGTTTTAATATTGATGACAAGGACATAATGGTGTCTGCGTCTTTATAAGTTAATTGAGAGTCTCTGATGTTATTTTTCCCATTTCAATGTAAGAAGTTTGTCTGTGGAGCAAATTGCTTGTAAATATGCTCCCACCTGTGCATGGCAAATTTAGATTTTGAATGTTTGCGTTACATAGGCATGTTAAAGGTGACTGAAACATGCTGCAAAGGCAATCAAAAACGCTTTTATGTGTCTTAAGGACATTTTAAGTCATTTCCCCATGTGCAGTGTTTTCAAATTATGAGTTGAAAATCGTTTTTGAGGTAAAGGAATGTTTTCAAAATTTATGTGCGCCATATGCCCCGAAATTTCTTTTTCAGGGGTGCATCAGGGTGTTCTTGAGACACCCCTGCACCCTCGGAAAAATTCGTAATTTGCGATGAGGTAATTGCTAATCGCAAATTGCACCTTCATTCCTATGGGCTTCCTGCTGCATGGAAATGAAAAGGTAATTTGTAATTAGCAAATAGCTCATCGCAAACTAGGAATGGTAAAGAATCGCTATTTATTCCTTAAAGTTCGCTATTTAGGAAATGCAAAAAACGTTGATGATACATATGGCGGTTCATCTCTAACAAGATAAGAAGCATAGGGATAGATTTATGATGACTGGCGCATCACCAGGGATGTGTTAGTCATTCTGTGCCGCTGTTCCGTCACCTATGGTGTGCTGCATTTACAATGCGGCGCATCATGGGGCAAAAACAGCACAGATGCGTGACGTATCTGTGCCGTAAAGGTGGCGCATTGCTGGAGTTGTATCGCAAGTGTGATGAAGCTCCAGCAAGGCTCAGGGGTGCCCCTGTCGCAGGGTTTCTGTTCTCACACAGAACTGTGGACAGAGGATTGGAACCTCGGCGAATTAGGGTGCCCCAAAACTCACCTTAGTAATCAAAAACCCCTTAGCAAGCTAGGTACAGTGTCACATTGGATATAACAAACTCTCAATGTTTAGACAATCCAGAATATGAACTTATAGTACCTCAGGATACGTGGAACTCATGAACAGTCGGTCGTTATATATTTCTTAGAAACCAGAACATGGAGTTAAGAAGAACACATGTGTATTTGAAATGTTTATTTACTAATGCCGTCTTCTCAGGCGTAGTATCTTAGATAATAGAAGTACACATATTATCAGTAGCAAAATTACCAGCATAGTTACTAGTACATAAAAAGCGAATGGTGACAGTATGTTAACATGCTGTAAATGAATAAGAGTTAGCAACACTTATAAGCAGCCGCGGGCCGTGGAGGGAGTTACGGTGGGGCAGGGAGGCGGGGAGGGGGAGGGGCAGGGTGGAGATGGCTCCACCCTGCCCCTCCCCCTCCCCGCCTCCCTGCCTCACCGTAACTCCCTCCACGGCCCGCGGCTGCTTATATCTGACCCTCCCTAATACACATATTATATTATTTGCTAAGAAGGTCTCTTTGTGTTGGTTTAGGGCGTGCCCATACTTTAGTGTCTTAGATTTGAAGGAATCACATCAGCATACACCAGCTCTCTCTTCATGTGAACCGCATCAAGTGTTGTGTATGTGTGTTCGGCAAAGCAATATAAAACCCGCCTCATGCCCAGAATTGGCAGAAGCTGCACTTATGTTATGAGTATGAAGTCGTGGAGATCAGACCTCATAACAATTCTGTATCGTGTTGTTCTTGAAACTTCAGCAGTCGCTGTACAGATATAGTTTAACAAGCAAAGCAGATAGTAGAGCAATAACATATTATTCTCATGTAAACCACGATGAACTACTAGGTTGAAAGCTAAAGCAACAACTAAGTGTCGTGTGCAGAAGTTGCAAAAAAGGAAAAATGGCGTTTAAACCGGTAATGAGCTCATGCTAACTTAACACGGTGTAAAGATATCCAGGATCTAGATGACACCTCCCCATGATCCGGAAACAAACTGAATAAGATAATAGAAGTGGCATCTCATGAGAGCAGATTGCAACTTTATATGTGGACGGTCCGCAAGGTAAAACATTAAAAACTAGGAAAATGTAATGCTAAAGAAAAATAAAACAGCCAACTACTTTATCGAGGCTTAAGCCAATAGGCAAGCTAAATAATAAAAACTAGACAAATAAGTCAATGAATTGTCAATGAAATGCTAGTACTCAGCATATCAAACATGAAAAAGGTCTATGACATAACTGTGTATGCAAAATAAGCTGCAACAGCCTCCAATAGGAAGTCACCGTCTTCATCCGAAAAGAGTTCAGCCATCCAATTTAAAAGCGGAAAAGAACATACGTGCTCTCCCAGCACCGGATCCTCTATCACCATCAGAGGACAGCTAGGTGGGTTTTCAAGAAAGCTCTGTTCCAAGAAAGACTGTGTTGCCGCCAGTAAATTCCAGGGACCAATTAGTCCATGCATCAATGCCACAGCCATAATCCTTTCGCCAGGACAAACCAACTCGTGAGTAATGATAGGAGTCATCAGCTGATTAAAGTCGACGTCAGGAGAAACCGGTCCGCAGAGACACAAATCAATGGCCCAATCGAAATCACAGGTCAGGCAGTGAAATACAGGCTGGACACAGGTGAAGTAGGAGAATCGAAAAGATAATCCATATGCCGTGCTTAATATCGCCAATGGCATTGTGCCATAATATTCAAGCATGCGATTGCGGAACAGCGTCAGCAGCTGCAGGGCGGGAGCTTGCACAGGAGGGACATCCATATTTAAAAATGTAAAAAAGCACAAGAGCGTCCGCTGGTAATGCAAGTAAAAATGGGAATCCACCAAGCACAGTGGAAAAAATAGAATGAAAGAAAGCAGGGATGACTCCAAAGATTTTCTCAAATGTAGTCACGAGACCACTGGTAACAACTTTAAAAAAGTGCGCCAGGCCCTTTGTGGAGGACGCTTTAAAGATAGTCCGAACCATCTTGCTGAAATGGAAAGGCAAATCTGTATTTAAAAGGGTCTGCACCTCTGTACGGGTGTTCGCTATGTGAAGCACGAAAGTTTCACGGGCCGAACTCAAGGCCACCTCTCTCTGAGACAAAAGAGCTCTTATTCTTGCCATGCCGTTGAAATCTGTTCCCAAGGTTGGTATTTGTGGCCAGATTGAAAACTCCCTATGTTCATGTGTGGGAGGAAATAGAACATTTCTGCAGCAAATAACCCGTTCACTTACTGTTACGATAAAAGGAATACTTTTAATTAACCCAGAACAATCTTCATTATTGAGCATCAAATAACTACCATTTTCCAACAACTTGAACGTGGGGATGATAGCAGGAACTGGCGTGCCTTGCAACACGCAAGCCATATTTGGTCGGTGTTTGTTGCATGAACCGTGTAACTGTATGTGCCTACACATTAGTGAATGATCTGGCGTCTCAGTGCATTCTTCTCCATTCAGATAAACTTCTTGATCATCTTTGAAACATCTGTATGTGTATGGAAGCGACCAGACCTCATGAACAAAACCACTACCTAAAGGTGCATAACGACCTATTGGTATATATTTCATACAATTTGAAAACTTATATAAAGCAAAAGGCAGCGTTATTAAACCGTGGATAAGGCACGTTGCCAAAGCAGCCAACCTTTTGGATTTATACTGGAAATGTTAAAGGAAGAATTATGGAGTAGGGCCTGTAAATCTTTAATGGACAACCGAGTAAAATTACTCCAACCATCATATTCCTCTAACTCCGGGATAGTAGGGGTGTTTAATTTTTTAGAAGTAGCCAATCCAAAGCATTTGGTCTGGGAAATTGTTTCATTCACAAACAACATATGATTTGGGATGAGATATGCACAGTGCAAAGCCTCAGTGCCTTTTACCTGCCAGGTTCGTGAACCCCAAACTGATGTAGATCCTGGATATCTTTACACTGTGTTAAGTTAGCATGGGCTCATTATTGGTTTAAACGCCATTTTTCCTTTTTTGCAACTTCTGCACACGACACTTAGTTGTTGCTTTAGCTTTCAGCCTACCTGCGTCAAGATCTATGCCTGCTTCAAGCAGGCGCAGGGTTTTGATGCAGCTTTGTCCTATCTGATTGTAAATGCGGCAGACTGTGGGTGGTAGAGCAGCGGTGCACGTTAACTGGTGCATCTCTGGGGATGTGCTAGTTAATATAAATCTGCCCCTTTCCATACATACTGAGCATGTCATGAATGATGTAATATGTGACATCATCAGCAGTGGATTACGGGTAATAGTATCTCTAGTTTACTCCCCTATAGCTGTCTTTCTTTTAACATAACTGTCTGTTTCCTTCCCTTATACTTACTGTTTTTTTGGTTCGCTTCCGGTTCGTGTACCGGCGAGCGAACTGGGAAGCGAACTAAGAGAAATAGAGGTTGGCACAGTTCCAAATATTGTACCAATTTTTTAATACCGGGGAGGTAGTTCTGAAAATAACTTTTTTTTATTGTTTTTGTTGTTTTATATTTTTTTTATTATTTTTCTGAACATTTTTTTACTTTTTTTGAATTTTTCTGAACAGTTTTATATTTTTTTTGTTTTTTTTTGGGAGGGGGCAACGAAAACGATTCATTGTAAAGGGCTCAACAGGAGCAACAAAAAAAAAAAAAGAATTTATTGTTTGGGGCGTTTCGGACAAACATGAGCATGATTGTCAATAGCTCTGTTGATCAGAGTGATGCTACTTTCTCCGTAGCAAATGAATCCACTGCAATGTACGCAGACTTGTTTTACTTCACGAAATCTCGTTTGTATATTTGGCACCATCTCCCTGCCCTCTGGTCCCGTTACTTCCGGTACAACAGATCTTCTGGCCATAATAGGGAGATTATCTAGGTCGTTACGAAACTGTGCAGCACTGTAGTTGTTAGGATGCCACCTAGTCATATGGCGATGCATTGTGTAGTTTCCGAAACTGTATTTTTTGTCGGTCCCTCTGGACAGTCTATCTTGACATATAAGGCAAGTTACGTATCTTGCATTTACTTTTTTCTGACCTTTGGGAATTTTAAAAAATTGCCAAATGAAGTTTTCTTTCCGGTGAGACGTCCTGGGCTCCTCAGGCAAAAAGTGCCTCTCTTCGTGCTCTTCGTCCTGTTCCTCTTCTTCCTCTTCTTGCTGAATTATAACTTCAGCAGGTGGTCCACTCTTCCTTGGATGTGGTGGAGGTGGTGGGGAAGCACCAGCTGAAGCTACTAAAGAAGCCATTGCTCACTGGTAACAAAGGGTCTTTCTCTCACAATGATGAAAGTCAGAGTGAGGAAAGAAGGAGGGATTTTCATCATTTGGGAAAAACAATAGTTCTCAACCAATGAAAAGTGTTCATTTTAGATTATATGACCTAGTCTTACATCATTAGGAAACCAAAAGTGAAATGAACCAATGAAAAGTGTTATTACCAAGTCACATGACCTGCTGTGTTTACGTTACGCGCTTTGCAGGGCCTCCCGGTTTGCTTCCAGAAACCTGCGCTTTGCGCCTCGCTTCGCGTACCAGTTCGCTAACGTAGCACGTCATATGACGTATCACGCGACAACGCGAAACGTCATGTGGACGGGAGGCGTCACGATGTTGTTTTCTAACGCGGCAGTTGCGGTAAAGAAACGTTTACCGGCTCGCGGTCTATTTCGCGGCATCAAGGTCAGCTAACGGGAAGTTTCCCGATTCGCGAAGCGGGAACGAAGAAAAAAAAATATTTTAAATTTTTTTTATTGATAAACATATAAAATATATTTTGGGATTTAAAGAAGAATACATTTTACAGCTACAGATAATAGCTGTTAAAAAACCAATGAAATTCACTGAAAAAAACATAGGTTATAGACCATATATAGTTAGGAATTAGCATTTAGAAAACCTTATTTTACTCACACAAAACCATTGAAATTCCATATATAGTTAGTTGCACTAACTATATATCGCGCACCCGCAATCCACTGCTGATGATGTCACATATTACATCATTCATGACATGGTCAGTGACATCACTGATGACATCACTGATGACATCTCAAATGACATCACTGATGATATCTCATTTGACATCAATGGTCACATCAATGATGATATCATTAATGTGACAATACAATGCATCTCCTCACACTTTAATATAACCTCTGTTACACCCAGTGTTAAATACAGAGTATAATTTTTGAAACCATTGACACACCAATACTAGTTACTACATACGCACTCACTGATTCCTACGTCTACACACACATTCACTCATTCACCCATACAATCATTCATACATACAATCACTCATCTTTACAACACTATCATATGCACTCATACACCTATACAGACACTCACACTCTGCCACTCATCCATGGAGTTACTCACACACCTAGTCAGTCCTGTAAAGAATCAATCACACTTCCATTTTCTAATCTACACAGTTAAACATAGAGTACCTTACATTTTCAAACATATACTAACACATACTTACTCTCTTATAGAATCACTGATACAAGTACACATTGATCTGCACAGAGTCACACACCTCCCAGCCAGCCATACACACACTCAGTCTCCCATACAAATACTTGTGCAACCAATCAATAACCCATATAGCTACTTATATAGCTACTGATCAACACATGCAGCAGCTTGCACAACAACAGACATACTGATGCACACTTTCAGACAGTTTAGTCACTAACCCGTGCATTTAGTAAGACGCATTTAATCACTCACTCATACAGTCAATCATGCACCTACTAAAACCTTCATTCAGACACTTATACATCCACTCATTCTTCAATATGTAAAACATATTTAAACTTTACAGAAACACATAATCACTGGATGTTGTCATCAGTGATGTCATCAGTGATGTCACTGACCATGTCATGAATGATGTAATATGTGACATCATCAGCAGTGGATTGCGGGTGCGCGATATATAGTTAGTGCAACTAACTATATATGGAATTTCAATGGTTTTGTGTGAGTAAAATAAGGTTTTCTAAATGCTAATTCCTAACTATATATGGTCTATAACCTATGGTTTTTTCAGTGAATATATATTACCTACTGGCGGTCGCCAGTAGGTATATATAGTTAGGATTTTTTCTCTATGGGTTTTTTGAAAATTCTATGTCTAATAACTTTGGCGTTTGTGGACGGAATCGGCTGAAATTTTCAGGAAAATGGCACATTTTGTTTCTGAGCAGCCCTTGAAAATTTGGGGGGGGTTCGTCCAGTGGGGGCCGAGAAAAAAGGGGGGTCCCAAAACGTGTTTTTAACATTGAGTTTTCCATAGGGCGGTTGGCCTCACTTTTAGCCCGAACGGCTGAATGGATTTGCACGAAACTTGGCAAAATTGTAGGGACTGGTAGCCCGATGTGCCTTTTGTAGGTCTCAATATATGTGCTCCAGTGGATTTTGAGAAATTAACGTTTAAAAAAAGATATATATCTGTAACAGCGGACCGGTTAGCGCTCTGGTTCGCGGACTTTTCGCGCAACGGAGCTTTGTGAAGCGAAGCTGATTGGTTCTCCGGCGTCTGTCAACATTCCAAACAGTCCGTAGCGGCCGCCATCTTGTCTCTCGGTAGGATCGAGAGACAAGAGGAGGTCAAAACAAAGGGGGAAATAACTATAAGGGGGCATAGTAGATCCTCGCTGACCCCCTAGGTTTGATGTGGAGGTTTTAAAAGGGCCCCGCGGGGCAAAAAAAAATAATAAAAATAATAATCGAACGGCTGAATGGATTTGCACGAAACTTGGCAAAATATTAGGGACTGGTAGCCCGATGTGCCTTTGCTAGGTCTCAATATATGTGCTCCAGTGGATTTTGAGAAATTAACGTTCAAAAAAAGATATATATCTGTAACAGCGCTCCGCTTCGCGTAACGGAGGTTTGCGAAGCTGATTGGTCATTCTGTCACTGGGCTATAGTTGGGCTACATCTGGCTGATATTTGGGCTACATTTGTTTTTTTGTGTGTCTGGCGGCCATCTTTGGGCTACATTGGGCTACATTGGGCTTCATTGGGCTACATTCGGCTAATTAGCAAATAGCTCATCGCAAACTAGGAATGGTAAAGAATCGCTATTTATTCCTTAAAGTTCGCTATTTAGGAAATGCAAATAACTTTGATGATACATATGGCGGTTCATCTCTAACAAGATAAGAAGCATAGGGATAGATTTATGATGACTGGCGCATCACCAGGGATGTGTTAGTCATTCTGTGCCGCTGTTCCGTCACCTATGGTGTGCTGCATTTACAATGCGGCGCATCACGGGGCAAAAACAGCACAGATGCGTGATGTATCTGTGCCGTAAAGGTGGCGCATTGCTGGAGTTGTATCGCAAGTGTGATGAAGCTCCAGCAAGGGTCGGGGGTGCCCCTGTCGCAGGGTTTCTGTTCTCACACAGAACTGTGGACAGAGGATTGGAACCTCGGCGAATTAGGGTGTCCCAAAACTCACGTTAGTAATCAAAAACTATTTAGCAAGCTAGGTACAGTGTCACATTGGATATAACAAACTCTCAATGTTTAGACAATCCAGAATATGAACTTATAGTACCTCAGGATACGTGGAACTCATGAACAGTCGGTCGTTATATATTTCTTAGAAACCAGAACATGGAGTTAAGAAGAACACATGTGTATTTGAAATGTTTATTTACTAATGCCGTCTTCTCAGGCGTAGTACCTTAGATAATAAAAGTACACATATTATCAGTAGCAAAATTACCAGCATAGTTACTAGTACATAAAAAGTGAATGGTGATAGTATGTTAACATGCTGTAAATGAATAAGAGTTAGCAACACTTATAAGCAGCCGCGGGCCGTGGAGGGAGTTACGGTGAGGCAGGGAGGCGGGGAGGGGGAGAAGCAGGGTGGAGAATACAAGTACACATATTATCAGTAGCAAAATTACCAGCATAGTTACTAGTACATAAAAAGCGAATGGTGACAGTATGTTAACATGCTGTAAATGAATAAGAGTTAGCAACACTTATAAGCAGCCGCGGGCCGTGGAGGGAGTTACGGTGGGGCAGGGAGGCGGGGAGGGGGAGGGGCAAGGTAGAGAGGGCTCCACCCTGCTTCTCCCCCTCCCCGCCTCCCTGCCTCACCGTAACTCCCTCCACGGCCCGCGGCTGCTTATATCTCACCCTCCCTAATACACATATTATATTATTTGCTAAGAAGGTCTCTTTGTGTTGGTTTAGGGCGTGCCCATACTTTAGTGTCTTAGATTTGAAGGAATCACATCAGCATACACCAGCTCTCTCTTCATGTGAACCGCATCAACTGTTGTGTATGTGTGTTCGGCAAAGCAATATAAAACCCGCCTCATGCCCAGAATTGGCAGAAGTTGCACTTATGTTATGAGTATGAAGTCGTGGAGATCAGACCTCATAACAATTCTGTATCGTGTTGTTCTTGAAACTTTAGCACTCGCTGTACAGATATAGTTTAACAAGTAAAGCAGATAGTAGACCAATAACATATTATTCTCATGTAAACCACGATGAACTACTAGGTGGAAAGCTAAAGCAACAACTAAATGTCGTGTGCAGAAGTTGCAAAAAAGGAAAAATGGCGTTTAAACCGGTAATGAGCCCATGCTAACTTAACACGGTGTAAAGATATCCAGGACCTAGATGACACCTCCCCATGATCCGGAAACGAACTGAATAAGATAATAGAAGTGCCATCTCATGAGAGCAGATTGCAAGTTTATATGTGGACGGTCCGCAAGGTAAAGCATTAAAAACTAGGAAAATTCAATGCTAAAGAAAAATAAAACAGCCAAGTACTTTATCGAGTCTTAAGCCAATAGGCAAGGTAAATAATAAAAACTTGACAATTAAGTCAATGAATTGTCAATGAAATGCTAGTAGTCAGCATATGAAACATGAAAAAGGTCTATGACATAAGTGTGTATGCAAAATAAGCTGCAACAGCCTCCAACAGGAAGTCACCGTCTTCATCCGAAAACAGTTCAGCCATCCAATTTAAAAGCGGAAAAGAACATACGTGCTCTCCCAGCACCGGATCCTCTATCACCATCAGAGGACAGCTCGGTGGGTTTTCAAGAAAGCTGTGTTCCAAGAAAGACTGTGCTGCCGCCAGTAAATTCCAGGGACCAAGTAGTCCATGCATCAATGCCACAGCCATAATCCTTTCGCCAGGACAAACCAACTCGTGAGTAATGATAGGAGTCATCAGCTGATTAAAGTCGACGTCAGGAGAAACCGGTCCGCAGAGACACAAATCAATGGCCCAATCGAAATCACAGGTCAGGCAGTGAAATACAGGCTGGACACAGGTGAAGTAGGAGAACCGAAAAGATAATCCATATGCCGTGCTTAATATCGCCAACGGCATTGTGCCATAATATTCTAGCATGCGATTGCGGAACAGTGTCAGCAGCTGCAGGGTCGGAGGTTGCATAGGAGGGACATCCATATTTAAAAATGTAAAAAAGCACAAGAGCGTCCGCTGGTAATGCAAGTAAAAATGCAATCCACGAACCAGAGTGGAGAAAATGGAATGAAAGGGAGCAGGGATGACTCCAAAGATTTTCTCAAATGAAGTCACGAGACCACTGGTAACAACTTTAAAAAAGTGTGCCAGGGATTTTGTGGAGGATGCGTTAAAGATAGTCGGAAACATGTTGCTGAAATTGAAAGGCAAACCTGTGTACGGGTGTTCGCTATGTGAAGTACGAAAGTTTCACGGGCCGAACTCAAGGCCACCTCTCTCTGAGACAAAAGAGCTCTTATTCTTGTCATGCCGTTGAAACGTGTCCCAAGGTTGGTATTTGTGGCCAGATTGAAAACTCCCTTTGTTCATGTGTGGGAGGAAATAGAACATTTCTGCAGCAAATAACCCGTTCACTTACTGTTACGATAAAAGGAATACTTTTAATTAACTCAGAACAATCTTCATTATTGAGCATCAAATAACTACCATTTTCCAACAACTTGAACGTGGGGATGATAGCAGGAACTGGCGTGCCTTGCAACACGCAAGCCATATTTGGTCGGTGTTTGTTGCATGAATCGTGTAACTGTATGTGCCTACACATTAGTGAATGATCTGGCGTCTCAGTGCATTCCTCTCCATTCAGATAAACTTCTTGATCATCTTTGAAACATCTGTATGTGTATGGAAGCGACCAGACCTCATGAACAAAAGCACTACCTAAAGGTTCATAAAGACCTATTGGTATATATTTCATACAATTTGAAAACTTATATAAAGCAAAAGGCAGCGTTATTAAACCGTGGATAAGGCATGTTGCCAAAAAACCCGCAATCCTCTGCTGATGATGTCACTGAGCATGTCATGAATGATGTAATATGTGACATCATCAGTAGTGGATTATGGGTAATAGTATCTCTAGTTTACTCCCCTATAGCTGTCTTTCTTTTAACATAAGTGTGTGTTTCCTTCCCTTATACTTACTGTTTTTGGTTCGCTTCCAGTTCGCGTACCAGCGAGCGAACTAGGAAGCGAACTAAGAGAAATAGAGGTTGGCACAGTTCCAAATATTGTACCAATTTTTTAATAACGGGGAGGTAGTTCTGAAAAGAACTTTTTTTTTTATTTTTCTGAACATTTTTTTAATGTTTTTGAATTTTTCGGAACAGTTTTATATTTTTTTGGGTTTTTCTTGGAGGGGGCAATGAAAACGATTCATTGTAAAGGGCTCAACAGGAGCAACAAAACAAAAAAAAGAAGTATTTATTATTTTGGGCGTTTCGGACAAACTTGCATATGATAGTCAATAGCTCTGTTGATCAGAGTGATGCTTCTTTCTCCGTAGGAAATGAATCCATCGCAAAATACGCAGGTGTGTTTTACTTCACCAAATCTCATTTGTATATTTGGCACCATCTCCCTGCCCTCTGGTCCCGTTACTTCCGGTACAACAGATCTTCTGGCCATAATAGGGAGATTATCTAGGTCGTTCCGAAACTGTGCAGCACTGTAGTTGTTAGGATGCCACCTAGTCATATGGCGATGCATTGTGTAGTTTCCGAAACTGTATTTTTTGTCGGTCCCTCTGGACAGTCTATCTTGACATATAAGGCAAGTTACGTATCTTGCATTTACTTTTTTCTGACCTTTGGGAATTTTAAAAAATTGCCAAATGAAGTTTTCTTTCCGGTGAGACGTCTTGGGCTGCTCAGGCAAAAACTGCCTCTCTTCGTGCTCGTCCTCCTGTTCCTCTTCTTCTTCTTCTTGTTGAATTACAACTTGAGCAGGTGGTCCTCTCTTCCTTGGAGGTGGTGGAGGTGGTGGGGAAGCACCAGCTGAAGCTACTAAAGAAGCCATTGCTCAGTGATCACAAAGGGTCTTTCTCTCACAATGATGAAAGTCAGAGTGAGGAAAGAAGGAGGGATTTTCATCATTTGGGAAAAACAAGAGTTCTCAACCAATCAAAAGTGTTCATTTTAGATTATATGACCTAGTCTTACATCATTAGGAAACCAAAAGTGAAATGAACCAATGAAAAGTGTTATTACCAAGTCACATGACTTGCTGTGTTTACGTTAAGCGCTTTGCAGGGCCTCCCGGTTTGCTTCCAGAAACCTGCGCTTTGGCACTCGCTTCGCGTACCAGTTCGCTAACGTAGCACGTCATATGACGTATCACGCGACAACGTGGAACGTCATGCGGACGGGAGGCGTCACGATGTTGTTTTCTAACGCGGCACTTGCGGTAAAGAAACGTTTACCGGCTCGCGGTCTATTTCGCGGCATCAAGGTCAGCTAACGGGAAGCTTCCCGATTCGCGAAGCGGGAACGAAGAAAAAAAAATATTTAAAAAAAAAATTATTCATAAACATATAAAATATATTTTTGGATTTAAAGAAGAATACATTTTACAGCTACAGATATTAGCTGTTAAAAAACCAATGAAATTCACAGAAAAAACCATAGGTTATAGACCATATATAGTTAGGAATTAGCATTTACAAAACCTTGAAAATTCACTGAAAAAACCATAGGTTATAGACCATATATAGTTAGGAATTAGCATTTAGAAAACCTTATTTTACTCACACAAAACCATTGAAATTCCATATATAGTTAGTTGCACTAACTATATATCGCGCACCCGCAATCCACTGCTGATGATGTCACATATTACATCATTCATGACATGGTCAGTGACATCACTGATGACATCACTGATGACATCTCAAATGACATCACTGATGACAACATCCAGTGACTGTATGTTTCTGTAAAGTTAAAATATGTCTTAGATATTGAAGAATGAGTGGATGTATAAGTGTCTGGATGAAGGATTTAGTAGGTGCGTGACTGACTGTATGAGTGAGTGATTAAATGTGTCTCACTGAATGCATGGGTTAGTGACTAAACTGTCTTAATTTGTGCATCATTATGTCTGTTGTGATGTAAACTGCTGCATGTGTTGATCATTAGCTATACGAGAGGCTATATGTGTTATTAATTGGTTGCCCAAGTATTTCTATGGGAGATTGAGTTTGTGTGGGGGTGGCTGGGAGGTGTGTGACTCTGTGCATAGATGTGTGAGCAGTTGATTCACTAGGTGTATGAGTTCAAGAGTGCATGTGGAAAAAGCTACATGGGCGGTTGACTGTGTGCATGAGTGTATTGATGAGTGAATGGATATCTCAATGCTACATGTCATAGTAAGTACATATGTAAAACACAGTACATGTGAGAGTTGGCATATATAAATAACTGTGCATGAGAGCCACTGAATGTGTGAGTGGCTGTATGGATCATTGTGAACTTGTATCAGGGATTGTATAAGAGAGTAAATATGTGTTAGTATATGTTTGAATAAGTAAGGTGTGTATAACTGTATAGTTGAGGAAATGGAGGTGAGATTGTTTCTTTGCATGACTGACTAGGTGTGTGAGTAACTCCATGGATGAGTGACAGTGTGTGAGTGTCTGTATACACTGAGTGTATCTAAGGTTATATTAGAGTCTGAAGAGGTTTATCGTATTAGCACAAGAATGATGTCAAATGAGATGTCATCAGTGATGTCATCAGTGATGTCATTTGAGATGTCATCAGTGATGTCATCAGTGATGTCACTGACCATGTCATGAATGATGTAATATGTGACATCATCAGCAGTGGATTGCGGGTGCGCGATATATAGTTAGTGCAACTAACTATATATGGAATTTCAATGGTTTTGTGTGAGTAAAATAAGGTTTTCTAAATGCTAATTCCTAACTATATATGGTCTATAACCTATGGTTTTTTCAGTGAATTTTCAAGGTTTTGTAAATGCTAATTCCTAACTATATATGGTCTATAACCTATGGTTTTTTCTGTGAATATATATATATATATAAAATTCACTGAAAAAACCATAGGTTATAGACCATATATAGTTAGGAATTAGCATTTAGAAAACTTTATTTTACTCACACAAAACCATTGAAATTCCATATATAGTTAGTTGCACTAACTATATATCGCGCACCCGCAATCCACTGCTGATGATGTCACATATTACATCATTCATGACATGGTCAGTGACATCACTGATGACATCACTGATGACATCTCAAATGACATCACTGATGACATCACTGATGACATCTCATTTGACATCATTCTTGTGCTAATACGATAAACCTCTTCAGACTCTAATATAACCTTAGATACACTCAGTGTATACAGACACTCACACACTGTCACTCATCCATGGAGTTACTCACACACCTAGTCAGTCATGCAAAGAAACAATCTCACCTCCATTTCCTCAACTATACAGTTATACACACCTTACTTATTCAAACATATACTAACACATATTTACTCTCTTATACAATCCCTGATACAAGTTCACAATGATCCATACAGCCACTCACACATTCAGTGGCTCTCATGCACAGTTATTTATATATGCCAACTCTCACATGTACTGTGTTTTACATATGTACTTACTATGACATGTAGCATTGAGATATCCATTCACTCATCAATACACTCATGCACACAGTCAACCGCCCATGTAGCTTTTTCCACATGCACTCTTGAACTCATACACCTAGTGAATCAACTGCTCACACATCTATGCACAGAGTCACACACCTCCCAGCCACCCCCACACAAACTCAATCTCCCATAGAAATACTTGGGCAACCAATTAATAACACATATAGCCTCTCGTATAGCTAATGATCAACACATGCAGCAGTTTACATCACAACAGACATAATGATGCACAAATTAAGACAGTTTAGTCACTAACCCATGCATTCAGTGAGACACATTTAATCACTCACTCATACAGTCAGTCACGCACCTACTAAATCCTTCATCCAGACACTTATACATCCACTCATTCTTCAATATCTAAGACATATTTTAACTTTACAGAAACATACAGTCACTGGATGTTGTCATCAGTGATGTCATTTGAGATGTCATCAGTGATGTCATCAGTGATGTCACTGACCATGTCATGAATGATGTAATATGTGACATCATCAGCAGTGGATTGCGGGTGCGCGATATATAGTTAGTGCAACTAACTATATATGGAATTTCAATGGTTTTGTGTGAGTAAAATAAGGTTTTCTAAATGCTAATTCCTAACTATATATGGTCTATAACCTATGGTTTTTTCAGTGAATTTTCAAGGTTTTGTAAATGCTAATTCCTAACTATATATGGTCTATAACCTATGGTTTTTTCTGTGAATTTCATTGGTTTTTTAACAGCTAATATCTGTAGCTGTAAAATGTATTCTTCTTTAAATCCAAAAATATATTTTATATGTTTATGAATAATTTTTTTTTAAAATATTTTTTTTTCTTCGTTCCCGCTTCGCGAATCGGGAAGCTTCCCGTTAGCTGACCTTGATGCCGCGAAATAGACCGCGAGCCGGTAAACGTTTCTTTACCGCAAGTGCCGCGTTAGAAAACAACATCGTGACGCCTCCCGTCCGCATGACGTTTCACGTTGTCGCGTGATACGTCATATGACGTGCTACGTTAGCGAACTGGTACGCGAAGCGAGTCGCAAAGCGCAGGTTTCTGGAAGCAAACCGGGAGGCCCTGCAAAGCGCTTAACGTAAACACAGCAAGTCATGTGACTTGGTAATAACACTTTTCATTGGTTCATTTCACTTTTGGTTTCCTAATGATGTAAGACTAGGTCATATAATCTAAAATGAACACTTTTGATTGGTTGAGAACTCTTGTTTTTCCCAAATGATGAAAATCCCTCCTTCTTTCCTCACTCTGACTTTCATCATTGTGAGAGAAAGACCCTTTGTGATCACTGAGCAATGGCTTCTTTAGTAGCTTCAGCTGGTGCTTCCCCACCACCTCCACCACATCCAAGGAAGAGTGGACCACCTGCTCAAGTTGTAATTCAACAAGAAGAAGAAGAAGAGGAACAGGAGGGCGAGCACGAAGAGAGGCAGTTTTTGCCTGAGCAGCCCAGGACGTCTCACCGGAAAGAAAACTTAATTTGGCAATTTTTTAAAATTCCCAAAGGTCAGAAAAAAGTAAATGCAAGATACGTAACTTGCCTTATATGTCAAGATAGACTGTCCAGAGGGACCGACAAAAAATACAGTTTCGGAAACTACACAATGCATCGCCATATGACTAGGTGGCATCCTAACAACTACAGTGCTGCACAGTTTCGGAACGACCTAGATAATCTCCCTATTATGGCCAGAAGATCTGTTGTACCGGAAGTAACGGGACCAGAGGGCAGGGAGATGGTGCCAAATATACAAATGAGATTTGGTGATGTAAAACACACCTGCGCATTTTGCGATGGATTCATTTCCTACGGAGAAAAAAGCATCACTCTGATCAACAGAGCTATTGACTATCATATGCAAGTTTGTCCGAAACGCCCAAAATAATAAATACTTCTTTTTTTTGTTTTGTTGCTCCTGTTGAGCCCTTTACAATGAATCGTTTTCATTGCCCCCTCCAAGAAAAACCCCCAAAAATATAAAACTGTTCCGAAAAATTCAGAAACAGTAAAAAAATGTTCAGAAAAAAAAAAAAAAAAGTTCTTTTCAGAACTACCTCCCCGTTATTAAAAAATTGGTACAATATTTGGAACTGTGCCAACCTCTATTTCTCTTAGTTCGCTTCCTAGTTCGCTCGCTGGTACGCGAACTGGAAGCGAACCAAAAACAGTAAGTATAAGGGAAGGAAACACACACTTATGTTAAAAGAAAGACAGCTATAGGGGAGTAAACTAGAGATACCATTACCCGTAATCCACTGCTGATGATGTCACATATTACATCATTCATGACATGCTCAGTGACATCATCAGCAGAGGATTGCGGGTTTTTTGGCAACATGCCTTATCCACGGTTTAATAACGCTGCCTTTTGCTTTATATAAGTTTTCAAATTGTATGAAATATATACCAATAGGTCGTTATGAACCTTTAGGTAGTGCTTTTCTTCATGAGGTCTGGTCGCTTCCATACACATACAGATGTTTCAAAGATGATCAAGAAGTTTATCTGAATGGAGAGGAATGCACTGAGACGCCAGATCATTCACTAATGTGTAGGCACATACAGTTACACGATTCATGCAACAAACACCGACCAAATATGGCTTGCGTGTTGCAAGGCACGCCAGTTCCTGCTATCATCCCCACGTTCAAGTTGTTGGAAAATGGTAGTTATTTGATGCTCAATAATGAAGATTGTTCTGAGTTAATTAAAAGTATTCCTTTTATCGTAACAGTAAGTGAACGGGTTATTTGCTGCAGAAATGTTCTATTTCCTCCCACACATGAACATAGGGAGTTTTCAATCTGGCCACAAATACCAACCTTGGGACACGTTTCAACGGCATGGCAAGAATAAGAGCTCTTTTGTCTCAGAGAGAGGTGGCCTTGAGTTCGGCCCGTGAAACTTTCGTACTTCACATAGCGAACACCCGTACACAGGTTTGCCTTTCAATTTCAGCAACATGTTTCCGACTATCTTTAACGCATCCTCCACAAAATCCCTGGCACACTTTTTTAAAGTTGTTACCAGTGGTCTCGTGACTTCATTTGAGAAAATCTTTGGAGTCATCCCTGCTTCCTTTCATTGTATTTTCTGCACTCTGGTTCGTGGATTGGCATTTTTACTTGCATTACCAGCGGACGCTCTTGTGCTTTTTTACATTTTTAAATATGGATGTCCCTCCTATGCAACCTCCGACCCTGCAGCTGCTGACACTGTTCCGCAATCGCATGCTAGAATATTATGGCACAATGCCGTTGGCGATATTAAGCACGGCATATGGATTATCTTTTCGGTTCTCCTACTTCACCTGTGTCCAGCCTGTATTTCACTGCCTGACCTGTGATTTCGATTGGGCCATTGATTTGTGTCTCTGCGGACCGGTTTCTCCTGACGTCGACTTTAATCAGCTGATGACTCCTATCATTACTCACGAGTTGGTTTGTCCTGGCGAAAGGATTATGGCTGTGGCATTGATGCATGGACTACTTGGTCCCTGGAATTTACTGGCGGCAGCACAGTCTTTCTTGGAACAGAGCTTTCTTGAAAACCCACCGAGCTGTCCTCTGATGGTGATAGAGGATCCGGTGCTGGGAGAGCACGTATGTTCTTTTCCGCTTTTAAATTGGATGGCTGAACTGTTTTCGGATGAAGACGGTGACTTCCTATTGGAGGCTGTTGCAGCTTATTTTGCATACACAGTTATGTCATAGACCTTTTTCATGTTTGATATGCTGAGTACTAGCATTTCATTGACAATTCATTGACTTATTTGTCAAGTTTTTATTATTTACCTTGCCTATTGGCTTAAGACTCGATAAAGTACTTGGCTGTTTTATTTTTCTTTAGCATTAAATTTTCCTAGTTTTTAATGCTTTACCTTGCGGACCGTCCACATATAAACTTGCAATCTGCTCTCATGAGATGGCACTTCTATTATCTTATTCAGTTCGTTTCCGGATCATGAGGAGGTGTCATCTAGGTCCTGGATATCTTTACACCGTGTTAAGTTAGCATGGGCTCATTACCGGTTTAAACGCCATTTTTCCTTTTTTGCAACTTCTGCACACGACACTTAGTTGTTGCTTTAGCTTTCCACCTAGTAGTTCATCGTGGTTTACATGAGAATAATATGTTATTGGTCTACTATCTGCTTTACTTGTTAAACTATATCTGTACAGCAAGTGCTAAAGTTTCAAGAACAACACGATACAGAATTGTTATGAGGTCTGATCTCCACGACTTCATACTCATAACATAAGTGCAACTTCTGCCAATTCTGGGCATGAGGCGGGTTTTATATTGCTTTGCCGAACACACATACACAACAGTTGATGCGGTTCACATGAAGAGAGAGCTGGTGTATGCTGATGTGATTCCTTCAAATCTAAGACACTAAAGTATGGGCACGCCCTAAACCAACACAAAGAGACCTTCTTAGCAAATAATATAATATGTGTATTAGGGAGGGTGAGATATAAGCAGCCGCGGGCCGTGGAGGGAGTTACGATGGGGCAGGGAGGCGGGGAGGGGGAGAAGCAGGGTGGAGCCCTCTCTACCTTGCCCCTCCCCCTCCCCGCCTCCCTGCCCCACCGTAACTCCCTCCACGGCCCGCGGCTGCTTATAAGTGTTGCTAACTCTTATTCATTTACAGCATGTTAACATACTGTCACCATTCGCTTTTTATGTACTAGTAACTATGCTGGTAATTTTGCTACTGATAATATGTGTACTTGTATTCTCCACCCTGCTTCTCCCCCTCCCCGCCTCCCTGCCTCACCGTAACTCCCTCCACGGCCCGCGGCTGCTTATAAGTGTTGCTAACTCTTATTCATTTACAGCATGTTAACATACTATCACCATTCACTTTTTATGTACTAGTAACTATGCTGGTAATTTTGCTACTGATAATATGTGTACTTTTATTATCTAAGGTACTACGCCTGAGAAGACGGCATTAGTAAATAAACATTTCAAATACACATCTGTTCTTCTTAACTCCATGTTCTGGTTTCTAAGAAATCTATAACGACCGACTGTTCATGAGTTCCACGTATCCTGAGGTACTATAAGTTCATATTCTGGATTGTCTAAACATTGAGAGTTTGTTATATCCAATGTGACACTGTACCTAGCTTGCTAAATAGTTTTTGATTACTAACATGAGTTTTGGGACACCCTAATTCGCCGAGGTTCCAATCCTCTGTCCACAGTTCTGTGTGAGAACAGAAACCCTGCGACAGGGGCACCCCCGACCCTTGCTGGAGCTTCATCACACTTGCGATACAACTCCAGCAATGCGCCACCTTTACGGCACAGATACATCACGCATCTGTGCTGTTTTTGCCCCATGATGCGCCGCATTGTAAATGCAGCATACCATAGGTGACGGAACAGCGGCACAGAATGACTAACACATCCCTGGTGATGCGCCAGTCATCATAAATGTATCCCTATGCTTCTTATCTTGTTAGAGATGAACCGCCATATGTATCATCAAAGTTATTTGCATTTCCTAAATAGCGAACTTTAAGGAATAAATAGCGATTCTTTACCATTCCTAGTTTGCGATGAGCTATTTGCTAATTAGCCGAATGTAGCCCAATGAAGCCCAATGTAGCCCAATGTAGCCCAGACACACAAAAAAACAAATGTAGCCCAAATATCAGCCAGATGTAGCCCAACTATAGCCCAGTGACAGAATGACCAATCAGCTTCGCAAACCTCCGTTACGCGAAGCGGAGCGCTGTTACAGATATATATCTTTTTTTGAACGTTAATTTCTCAAAATCCACTGGAGCACATATATTGAGACCTAGCAAAGGCACATCGGGCTACCAGTCCCTAATATTTTGCCAAGTTTCGTGCAAATCCATTCAGCCGTTCAATTATTATTATTATTATTTTTTTTTGCCCCGCGGGGCCCTTTTAAAACCTCCACATCAAACCTAGGGGGTCAGCGAGGATCTACTATGCCCCCTTATAGTTATTTCCCCCTTTGTTTTGACCTCCTCTTGTCTCTCGATCCTACCGAGAGACAAGATGGCGGCCGCTACGGACTGTTTGGAATGTTGACAGACGCCGGAGAACCAATCAGCTTCGCTTCACAAAGCTCCGTTGCGCGAAAAGTCCGCGAACCAGTGCGCTGCCCGGTCCGCTGTTACTGATATATATCTTTTTTTAAACGTTAATTTCTCAAAATCCACTGGAGCACATATATTGAGACCTACAAAAGGCACATCGGGCTACCAGTCCCTACAATTTTGCCAAGTTTCGTGCAAATCCATTCAGCCGTTCGGGCTAAAAGTGAGGCCAACCGCCCTATGGAAAACTCAATGTTAAAAACACGTTTTGGGACCCCCCTTTTTTCTCGGCCCCCACTGGACGAACCCCCCCCAAATTTTCAAGGGCTGCTCAGAAACAAAATGTGCCATTTTCCTGAAAATTTCAGCCAATTCCGTCCACAAACGCCAAAGTTATTATACATAGAATTTTCAAAAAACCCATAGAGAAAAAATCCTAACTATATATACCTACTGGCGACCGCCAGTAGGTAATATATATATATATATATGTATATATCCAACAGAAACACGCTCCAGTGGGAAATTCCTCGCCTTTTACCGGGTGGCTCACAGCGGGCAAAGCAGCCGGTCATCAATATCCATACACAGAAGCGGCGTTCTAGCGAGCACTCGGGTCACCAAAATCACACACAAGGGTCAAGGTCTTTAGATCAGCAAAACCAGGTTTATTAACTACATAAACCCGTCGTGACCCGTTTCTTGCTTCACAGAGCGCTTGTTCACACAACGTTGGTGGAATAAAGTTTGTCCATTTAAACAAAACAGTAAGTGCAGCATTTCATCATGATGGAAAGAGGACTAGCCCTTTGAAAGTCAACGCACGCCATCTTAGAAAGGGGTTTGTAAACGTTAACATTGATGATGTCTTACATGTATGTGATTATAAAACATAAATGCAATAGGTCTTTTTACTTGACCTGATTTGAAATTTTTATCATCAAATACCGCAAAATTAATAACATGACACTCACTTGTTTTTCATTAACTGAAAAGTAACTCATCCTAGTGTTGCGGTAAAATTAGATGACGGCACGATAATGGCATAGACTCAATATTCAATGCATTATTGGATTCTATCCATCCGCACTCCGTTTTACAAATGTTTAGTCAGACCCAAGGTGTTAATCTACAATAGTGCATGTATGCAAAATTAAGTGCATGGTGTAAATAACGGCTCATGTTTTGTAAATGCTGTCAACTACATTCAAATCCTTACATGCTTTTCTTTTTCTTTTTTTTATTGCAGACAGGCTGACACAGAAAACCAAAGAAAATTACATATAAAACCAAAAAGAAAGAAAAAAAAAGCACAGGAGATATCTTCCAAAACAGCAGAAATTCATGTACATACAAGTTTGAATATCGTCTAAAGCAAACGACTAATAAATTTCAAATTAAATCTCCCCTTCTTCCTCCCTTTCCTTCTTTCCCTATTTCCCTCTTATCATGTTATGTTGCGCAACAAGTCCCCCAATTTCTATTGAATTTAGCCAGTGCTCTACCACCTCTTATATTTGCTAAGGCAAGTTCCATAGAGTGTATTTCCATTACTAAAGCCCACCAGTCCCAAGCGGTAGGTGCATCTGTAGCAATCCAGGCTCTTGCAATGCTTAGTTTGGCGCAAGATATTAGTATGGTTACCAGGGAGGACTGTGGAGTTGAGGAGGGGTGGCAATCTAATAAGATTAAGGGAGCGGAGAAAGTGGGAAGAGCGATCCTCTTAGTTTTACAGATATTTTGAATCTCTTCCCAGAAGGTCTTAAGCTTAGGACAAGAAAATAGCATATGAACTAGATTGGCAGCAGCCTCTGAGCATTTAGGACATTTAGTGCGATCTGTAAAATCTGGATTAGGGGACCACCTTGAGATTCTTGCAGGAGTGTAATAAAGCATACAGGTTGTTCTAAACTGCTGTAGCCTAAGACTTGAAGATCTAACTAATTTTCTGATATTAGACAAAGAGTTCTCTATTTGTTTTAGAGTAACATTTGAGCCAAGTTGGGCCCCCCATTTTTCCTTTATTTTATTTGGCGTATAAGCAAGTCCAAATATCACAGTCTGTAATACTTCTGATCCTTTTTTTGTTAATTAAGAAGTCATGAATCTGAAGATATTTATATCTAGCATTTTCCGGTAAATCATATATAGATTTAAGCAAATTAAAATCAGCAAATCCCTGTGGGCCATATAAATCGGCCAGAGTATTAATTCCCTTCACAGCCCATGTGTTATTAGTGTTATCGGAAAATACTCCTGGGAGACCAGGGTTGCCCCATAATGGGAGCTTTGGGTGAAAAAATGAGGTCCTGCAGTATATCAATAAGTTCTTCCATATCTTTATTATATCCCTGGCCGTCTTAAACCTTACCCTCTTAAAGTAGTTCGGATCGTTTGTTCTAAACAGAAACATGTTTGATTCTTCCTTCAAAATGAAGACAAATAGTACAACTTAAAATCTGGAAAATTAAGCCCTCCCTCGTTCGTAGTGTTTTTCAAGTATTTCAACGATCTTCTTGATTTTTTTATAGCCCCAAATAAAGCTATTTAAAATACCATCCAGTTGTTGAAAGAATCGGTTATTCAATGCCAACGGAATAGATCGGAATAAGTATAGGAACTTAGGTAGAACCTTCATTTTAATAAGGTTAATTCTGCCGACAATATTCAAAGGCAACCTATGCCATTTCTTTAAAAGTAAAGCCGTGGATTTGATTAACCCATTATAATTAATATGGTTTATTTCTTGTATTTGGGCCGTAATTTTAACCCCAAGATAGGTGACTATCTTGCATATCTCTGGAATAGCCATAGAGGGGGAATGGTTGGCAATAACTTGCGTCTTCTGTATATTAAGCCTATAGCCAGACACTTTCCCAAATTTAATAGCCTCTGATTTAATTCCTTTTAAAGCCTCATTTATATCTTGTGTATAAACAGCAATATCATCCGCATAGGCGGTTAATTTGAGCTCTTGGGATCCAGAGCGAAAGGGGACAATCAAATTTTGAGAATTAAGGGCCGTTAAGAAAGGTTCCAGTGACAGGGCAAATAAAAGGGGTGAGAGAGGGCAACCCTGATGCGTGCCACGCAGAATTGGAAAATCCGAGGAGTTTAGGCCATTGTAGCTGGTGCAAGCAATAGGATTATCGTACAAAGCCTGAATACCCCTCAGAAACTTTCCCCTAAACCCAATTTTGGACAGCGTACACCATAGATAGTTCCACCCCACTCGGTCAAATGCTTTTTCTGAATCTAATAAAATCATACCTAGTGGGGTGGATTCTATCTCTGCGACATCAAAGGCCGTAATGGCCGTATTTACATGTGAGGTGGTGTCTCTCCCTGAAATAAAACCGTGTTGTTGTATATTGACAAGTTGAGGCATGATGGGTACCATTCTATTTGCAAGAATTTTGGCGAATAATTTAGCGTCTGTATTTATTAGTGAGATCGGTCGATAAGACCCTCTCTCTTCCTTTGGTTTACCTTTTTTTTTTTAAAATAGAATTTTTGCCCTATTCCATCATTTAGGTGCTTTTCC
Source organism: Lissotriton helveticus (assembly GCF_964261635.1). NCBI lineage: Eukaryota > Metazoa > Chordata > Amphibia > Caudata > Salamandridae > Lissotriton > Lissotriton helveticus. The sequence goes on along the minus strand of NC_136063.1, from coordinate 355,312,481 downwards.
GTTAGTCCCAACTGATTGCATAACTTCTAATAGTAACAAGTCTAATTCGGGTAAGCAGGCCTTGTATAGTTCTAACGGAATAGTGTCTTCCCCTGTTGCTTTGCCCGCAGGCAGAGAGTTGATAGCCTGGTGTAGCTCTAGCATGGTTAAATCTTCGGACAGGGAACTCAAGTCTGAACTATCAGCATAGCACGATGCATATTTATCAATATAATCCCATATAAGATCGGGATCTGGCTGATTCTCTGGGGTATATAAAATTTTATAAAAGCTGGCAAATTGCTCTAACACTTCCTGCGGTTTATTATATACGTTGTTATCTGACCCCCGTATGCTGGATATTGAGGACCCTGCTCTGGATTCAGCAACTTTATAAGCCAAAATGCGGCCAATTTTGTCCCCCCCCTCGTATTGGGTTATTTTATATTTGTGAATGGTGGCACTATGTCTCTGGTAGAAGCTTTTCTTTACCTCATTTTTTAATGCACTAAGCTTGAGTTTAATATCCGTAACATTCAGCCTATTATGTTGAAGGGCTAGAGCTAATTCCTCTTCTTGGTTAGTTATTTGTGATGTCACCATAGCTCGGTTTTGTTTATGTTCGGCATTTTGTCTGAACACAAAAGACTACATCACACGAGGCCGAGTTCCTATTAATGTCAATAAACTCAACAAGATGGGCTTTCAGCTGCGAAATATAGGATACATCCGAAATAAGATATCTGGGAAAGGAAAACATTCTAGAGGGGGCTGTACTATGTGGTATAGAAAATGATGTAATTATGGGATTGTGATCGGAGGAAATACGAGGGCAAAGGGTCATAGAGCAAGTCTTTAGTAGGTTGTCGCTAACTAGAGCCATATCTAATCTAGAGCATAGTTGGTGAGGTGCCGAGTAATAAGTATACCCTGGTCGTTTTGGGTATAGTTGTCGCCAGGCATCTTTGATGTTATGTAGACGACATATATCTAAAATGGCTGCCCTGGTCTTGTGCATTCGTTGATGACTATTTGGTCTAGTTGTGTCCAGTTTGTAATCCATGATGCAGTTAAAGTCGCCCATAATTATAGTTTCCCCCGTCCAATCCAGAAGTTTAATGTTCAATTGATCAAAGAGCATTGGCTCATCTCTATTTGATCCGTACACTGCGCATAGTACAAATATATTATTTTCATACTTAAACTGGGCTATTGCCCATCTGCCATCCTTGTCATGAGCAGTTTGCATCGTTTCGATCTTGACTCGCCGGTCCTTAAGTATGGCAACCCCTCTTATAGATGTCCCGGCAGAAGAGCAAACCACAGTTTCATATCCTAATTGATTCAGTATTTTCCTATCTTTCCAAATAAGATGTGTTTCTGATAGTAAACAAAAATGCGGCTTATATAATTTTAGCTCTTCAGAAACCAAAGCTCTTTTGCCTTTGCTGTTCAGTCCCGCTACATTCCAGGCTAAGCATTTTAATTCATGCTTTTAAACGGTAAAAACATCGATCCCAGCTCCCACTTATCCATAGCCGATGATAATAATATATTCCAAGACAAAAAACCCCCCAAAAAATAACAAAAACATCATAGAATCCCGATTTACCAAACAAATGATACTACATCTGATGTGCTTCGCATTCAATATTAAAATGTCTGTGTCTGGTCCATCTTCAAACAAATCTTTGTCAGCCTGTAGGCTTGTTTTAACTATTTTCCCCTCAACCTCCCCCCACCCACCATGACCTGCGGAGAAGGTCCCCCCCCCTACCCCCCCTGGTATCTCCCCCAGCCGGGGAAGAACCACCCTTCAGCTTCAGCTGCCGTTGGAGAGGCAGCTCGATAAGGGATCGTCCCCTCATACCCCTCCCCCATCTTCCCTGTCGTGAAAATTAGAGACCTATATAAGGTACTACGCAAGAGCAGCAGCACGGGAAAAAGAACCAATAACCCTGATCATCAACAATTTACTATTGGCCCTCCTAAAAGAATCTTAAGCTTCCCAGTCACCTCATCTGTTTATCTACCCCCTTAAGTGAAAAAGAAAAAAAAAATAGAAGGGAGACAAAAGGAGAGCCAGAAAAATACAAGATAAATAGAGAGAAAAAGAAAAGGAAAAATGTAAGAAAAATCCCTACATAGCTTGACTATTAATCTCTCTATAAATCAGTCTTTAATTCTAATCAGAGTTAATGTTGGCTAAAAAAGCTTCAGCCTCCTTAATATCGTTAAGGAAATAGGTGCGCCCGCTCTTGATGACTTTAAGACGTGCAGGTTCTTGTAGGAATATCCACCACCCGTTGCTGCAGCTCAATTGTTTCCTGTGAGATAACGCCGATTTTAGCCGTACGTTCAACGAGAGAGGACTGCATCTTATTATTATCTTCCCTAAGTTGAAGATAATATTCTTGTGCCTCAGCCCGTTGACTGCTTAGTATTTGTAATATTTCATCCAGAGGGGATTGGTTAGTCATTGCAGAACCAGAGACTGGTCCAGGCGTTTCTAAATGAGTACCCTCAGGAGTTGTTTCTGATAGTAAAGCTGTTCTGGGTTCGGTAGGTGGCAGCGGGTGTTTGCTGGTGGTGGCCGGCAAGTCCGGCAAGTCCGCATTGACAGGGCCTCCAGAGGAAGCTAACATTGCCATAGGTGAGCTGAGGATGATGAAGTCCGCTAATCCCTTTGCAATTAATTCCGAAGACTGCTCAGGTGGCTGAGGACTAATAGTTTTAGACAACATATTTATGGGGGTTGTTTCGGTTGAAGAAAAGGATCCAACCGCCATAGGGTCCGGGGGGCTAGCCCCTGATAGTCTTAGTGCCATAGTTTTTACTAAACCCTTTGCGTCTATCCACTTTCTCAGAGGGCTCTTAGCTTGTAGGGGTTTTCTATGCGTTTGCCTGTTATTGCTTTTAAGTTTTGTTGGTGTTCTGCACACTTTGCCCCCTCTTTTGGTTTTTTGCTTATTTTTTGCTTTGCTTACTCCCGCCCCCACCGGTGGATTAGATCTATTATCATTGGGAACATCGTCGAATTCAACCTCATAATCTTCGTAGGAATCCAAGTCAATGTCTGCATCGGTGTCAGCTATTCCATCTGTCTCCCCCATAAGAACTTCAGTACCTAGATGTTTGTCAGGAAGGGTAACCACCTTGATTTTTTCCGGGATGGCCTCATCTATTTCATTCTGAGGTAGAGGGACATTTCTTGGGTCTACGTCCTGTGCCGTGAATGAATTGATTCCTTTGCGTGAGGTTTGGCCCAAATGGTCTAGAGTTAACCCTGAGATCAGCCGCCCTTGGCGCTCTGCCCCTTGTGCCATCAAGGTAGCGTGGACTTCAAAAGTGGATTGAGACCCTTCCTGACTAGGGCTTCGAGCTAGGGTAGATAGAGTATTTTTTTGAAGTTCGCTCATAGAGGTAGGAGTAGTTACTACAGTGCGCAGCCCAGCTTCGTTTTCAGCAGTCGTGTGCCCAGTTTTAACTGCCTGCTTGCCCCCAGCCTTAACTGACTTAGAAGATAGATTTTTAATGTCTTTATCCAATATTGAGGGTTTCAGTACCTGTTTGCTTTTACCGGGTGCCTGGACTCCGTCTCGGCTCTGTTTTTCAGTGGTTGAAGTGGTTGAAGTCGAAGTTGATTGCGCGGATGGCTTCTCCGTATCTCTTGCGGTGTCGCTTTCCCTGCCGTTGCAGCCACGATCAGCGCCCATCTCCTCGGCGTCATGATTTTCTGCCGCCAGCTCCTCGGTGATTGAAGTCGGTAGATTTACTGCGGGGGCTGCCGCTGGAAGAGTCGAGGTAGCTTGCTTGCTGCTCCTGGTGGAGCGAGGAAGGTTTGGCCCCTTAGGTGTCATCCTACTCCGCCACCGCCAACCGCCGATGGTAGCAGAACGGAGACTCAGTCCAGACCAATTGAGACTCGAGCCACCGATCCAGACGCGGAGCACGCGTCGGAGGAAACTTGCCGAGCCTGAAAGGCTTAGCATCGGCTAAGAGTCGGCGTCCTGCCGCGCACCACCACTTCGCGTTTATAATTAGAGTTTGTTCTTAGCCTTTCTTAGGGATGGAGCCGGAGCCTCCTGAAGTAAGTTAAAAGCTCTCCTGTATTATTGCAAACTTCTTTGCTGTTCCGATGTAACTGTAGTCATCACCGTGCTAATACTAATGTCCTCCCAATCGAGCTCAGCGGCGCTTCACCGTTTTCTCCGGCATATGATAGATTCCCAGCAGCTCTAGTCACAAGGTCATTGTTCACGATAGGAGAGGGTCAGAGCCTTTCAGGACGAGCCGCTAGCACGGATCCTCACTCCGCCATCTTAGGATCCGCCTCCCCCTCTTACATGCTTTTCTATCACCACGAGAAAAATGTGTATGTAAATCTCCTGCTGCCTTAATAATCAGGAATGACTGGCTAACACCTAATTGTGTCGTAGGCATATAATAGGTGAACTCAGAGAGTCCCCCAAAATGGTCTTGTTCATAATGGCTTGTTAGTGCCTTATACGACCTCTCACCTGTGTGTATACAACTATTGTGTAAGACCTATATAAAAGGGTAGTCATAATCTCAATTCCAAGTAAGTGCCTGTCATCTCATATCATTTCAGAGTGGTGAATATGGACTGCATTAGCACAACAAAAACAAAGCCTAATAAGTGAAATCACATATTCCCCTGTATTGTTGCAAGATTAACCAATGGGGCTGAATACCAAAATGCTTATTGTTTTCAGTATAGGACGATACTTTTCCATACTTCCTGGTTATAAACAGTGTTTAAGTGCACTAAAAAAACGTATCCTAATGTGCTACGACACAAATTAAAATCATTTGTTACAAGAAAAAAGAGAAGATTGGAGGACAAATTCATGGAGAAAGGTTTAAGGTGCTGATGCCGCAGTCCTGAGACAGAGCCCCTCCCTTCCTTCCTATGAAAGAAAAGGAAAGAAAAGAAAGAGATTAGATTTCTCTTGTGAAAACAATTTCATCATATGTTACAATTTTACATTCTTATTGGATTTAACTACAAGAGACATTACAGTTCAAACTGTTACAACTTAAAACCTGTAAAAGCAGCACAACCTAATCTAGATGATGACCTAATTTATTCATTTTTCAAATGCACAGTCATTTCCTCATCTAAATTATGCCCTTTCAGATATCTGGTGCACATATTTATGTTGTATCTAGATTCCCTTTGGCGGAGTTTCAAAATGCGGTTGCCACCCCTTTCGTTCAAGTTAACCTGTTCTAAGATAAAATAGGAAAGGTTGTTGGGATCTGAGAAGTGATGGGATTCAAAATGGCGAGCTATAGGGTATTGTTTGTCATTTTTTGTTATAGCTCTTGTATGATCTAGGATACGTTTTTTAGCCATGTGCGTGGTACTGCCCACGTATTTGAGATCACATGGGCAGACCAGCACATATACGACAAAGGAGCTGGTACAGGTCAAAAATTGGTTGATCTTATTCATACTGTTAGTACTAGGATTCCAATATTCTTTGACCATGTGGCTGTTGTTACATGCTTTGCAATGTCCACATACGTAAAACCCGTGTAGATTTATCCCTCCACTGGGTCTGCCACTCCCTATGTCGTTATGTATTAACAAATCCCTGAGATTTCGCCCCCTTCTGTAAGTTATCTTGGAGCGATCAGGTAATGAATCTCCAATTACTGGGTCACTTCTCAAAATGTTCCAGTTCTTATTAATACATTTCTGTATCTGCTCAGAGTTGCCACTGAAATTAAAAATGATACGAGTGGGTTCTGTCTCCTCTTTGGAGTTTTGTGTCATAATCGTGGAATCAAGTAATGATTCTCGTTCTACCATTTTTTATATATATTGTGTGTTTTTTGGTTGCTTAAATTACTCCAGTGGGGGTAATTCCTATATATTTAGGTTGAGTCTTTATGCTTTATTAGAGCATTTATTTTTTTATTAGTGAGTCTGTTTATGGAACTGATTTCTGAATCCGTAATGATTGCTCTCATTTTGTTACTCAGGTGCTGTTGTTCCTAGAATTACTTAAACGCCCTAAGTCCCTTACGATCCTCTGGTCTCCCTTGTGTACAAACACTACCCTCTTATATCGGGGAAAGCACAATACTTGTCCATTTGTGTTTCAGCGTGGGGCCACTTATTACTGTGCCAATAGGACATGACGTCACACAACAACCTTGAGCTGCTTCTTGTTCCCAAGCAAGCTAGGTGTGGAGGTTCGTCTTTAACCTATCTCACACCCATGCTTTGGAACACTCTGCCTACAAGACTTAGAATGGAAGACAATTTGATGAGTTTCAGACAAAAATTAAAGGCCTATCATTTTCCCTCATCTTTCTTTTAGCTCACTCCAACCAGTCCAATAGCGTTGGGAAGCCTGATGTTTAGGTACCCATGTGCTTTATAAAACTGTAGGCTTGGGTGAAGTTCGCAAAGTGATAAAAAAAACTCAGCGGAGTTCTGAAAGCAGCAGAGTGTGGTACGAACTGCCGTTCATGCTGATCTTCCAGCCACTTGGGTAGAAATTCTACCCAAGCAGCAGCTCGTGCTCTCCAACGTACCATTGGCAAGCGCAACCGGGAATAAAATTCTCTCTCTCTTTGCGCTACGTGGAGTGGAGTTTTCTCCACTCCGCAAGCTCTGCAGAGCCCGGAGTGCTGAAAACTCCGCAAACAGAGTGGAGTTAACCGCTCGAGCCTATTAAACTGGTGATTAGAATAGAAAAGAATAGCACCTGTACAATGTTTTTGTCGCATTCATTACTCACAGTAATTTTTCTGCATTGTGTAAATATTTAAGTTTTGAATGAGATCTATGGGAACCGCTGTGCTTCATATAAGGAGAAAAGGAAGGAGTTGGGACTGTAGCTTAGTCAGTTAGATTTGAGGGGGGGTGAGCTCCAGATTTTCCAACAATCACCGTGGCGTGTAATGTTAAAATACACTATACCACAACGAGGACGCAGGTGAGGGGCTAAAGGGGCAGTGGAAAGGGGAAAAATTAAAGATTGGTAGGAGTACTAAGTGAAAGAAAACACCATGGGCCCGATGTAGGTAGGACTTATTTACCGATTTTTAATTACCGAATTTTACCGATTCGGTAATTAAGAATCGGTAAATAAGAAGGGGGGGTAGGTAGGAACATCCAGATGTTCCATTTACCGAATCGGTAAATACAGATTTTGACAAGGGTGCAGGGGGTGTCACTTTGACACCCTCTAGCACCCCCAAAAAAGGTTCCGGGGCCATGTGGCAGGCATACCTGCCATAAGGGCAGGTCTGCCTGTCATATGGCACAGGTGTGCATGCACACATGTGCATGCACACCTGAATCGGTATTTTAACATCAAATTAAATTTGATGCTAAAATACCGAATCGGTAAGGCTTGTGGGACTCAGAAGAGTCCCACCTACATACCAAATTTACCTAATCGGTAGAAATACCGATTCGGTATTTTACAGAATCGGTAAATTTACCGATCGGTAAATTTACCGATTCTGTAAAATATGTGTCCCTACAAACCAAAGCTCAAATACCGGTCGGTAACGGCCGAAAATACCGATTTTCGGCCGTTACCGACCGACCTACATCGGGCCCCATATCTTGTAAAATACCCACAATTTGTAAAGAATTCCAAAACAGGGAAGAAGAGAGTGTATATGTGTTTTTGTTTCTGTGTGTATAAAAATCCCAGGTGAACTCCGACAGACACCTCACCATACCCTACTGAAAGCACCAGTACCCAACTATATATCAGAAAATACATTTATTGACGGGAGCAACACCCCAAACACCCCCCTAAAGCAACACCCCTCCAAGGAGTAGCCTTCTTGCTTCAAGGATGACTCTGCCCTGCTTCACATTCCAAAATTATTTGGTATTCATTTTGTGTGAGCGAAGGCCATTATGTTCCATGTTCTGTGGGTAATTGGAATGAGACTTCAGTGAGGTTTGCCACAAGTGATATAGATTAATTTAGTTCAGCCAAAATTAAGGTATTTCGTTTCAGAGTAAACCAGATAGTATGTGGTTCATCAGGTGCAATTAGGGGTCTCAATTGTAAATTCAATTGGATTATGCAGTACATTTCCATGCGTGGAAGTCTTTAGCCCCCAGAAGCTGTGGTCATTTAGAGTTTAACTGCTTCGAGGTGTGTTAAACCTAGCATCTCTTGGCGTATTTCCGCTGTCTTTTTGCTTTCTGTCCTCCTGTTTTTAATAGTATACTGGACTTTGTTTTGCTGCTTTAGCGTCTTTGAGCACTATTTCACTGCTATACAGTGCAAATGTGAAAGACATCCTACTGTAAATTGGGTTATGATTGGTTTTCCATGATTGGCAAAGCTGATTTACCAGTAAGCCCCATGTAAAGCACATTGTGTGTTTCCAGGGCCTGTAGAATAAATGCCTGCAGCACTGGTTGTGCCGCCCGCACATGTAGCCTTTCAATTGTGTCTCCTACCTGCCACTGCAGTGTTTGTGCACACAGTTTTTAACTGCCATATCGGCCTTGAAAGTGCACCCACTTGCCAGGGCTAACCTTACCTTTTCTTACATGTAAGTCACCCCTGAGTTAGCTCCAATGTAGGCCTATGGGCAGGGTGCAATGCATGTAAAAGGTAGAACATGTAGTAGTGTGTTTTAAATATCCGGATAGTGAAGTACTGCCAATTTCCTTTTTCACTATTGGAAGGTTGTCTCTATAATGATGAGAAGTCCAAGTAGAGTGAGTTAAGTAATCTTTATTTGAAGACAAGCAGATACATCTCATTCCTCCAGCTTCTTCCTTCAACTGACTGTCTCCAACACCATTCTGGAATCATGCTGTAGAGGATTATCCAGTTACCATGGAACCGGATAGTTGCACTCGATCCAGGATACCACATCTTCCCTCTTTACAATGAAGAACAATTGAATGAGAATATAAAAAGATGAAAAATGAGAAATGAATGTACACACTTCTTCTCTCTTTGGAATAAGAAACAATTAAATAATAATATAAATAAAGACTGTATATGTCAAAATATGCACTAAGAACGGAAACATTTTAATAATAATAAAGATAATGATATAACAACTAAACTGAATTCAGCTAGGAACAATACCTTTTCCTCTTGCCATAGATAAGAGAGGAGGAAAATAACAAATCAAAAGAAAATTCTACATTACATAACTCCTGAAGCGAACAGGACGTTTTACCTGACTACCTGCACGTGTAATGTTATATTTACTGGATGCAGGTAGTCCTAATGATGGTTCTGATTGTTCTGATGGTACTGATGTGTTGGTTGAGGAATCATTACTACTGACATTCCGTTTTATTCCACAACCCATGACATCATCCCACATCCAGTCCATGGATGGTGAACAATCACTATTACTCTTAATAATAGAAAACTTTCCTTTGCATTTTGCAATTCTACTATGGTGCCACATTATGTTATCACTTAATTTAGCAGAATTGGAATATAATTCCAACACTTGCATGGGAGCAGAAAATTTGCTTTTACCTTTCTTGACTTTCATGCCAAGTTTGATCTTTACCCAATCTTCAACTTTAAGTTCGGCATCCTTAGTAGAGTGTTTCTTCTCAAAATCATTAATGTACGATTTATGAATCTTACGTAGCTTGGAGCGCACAAGAGCAGGGGACCATTTACCACATATTTTTTTCTTGTTCCAAGCAACATTGTCTTTTGTGAAAGGCTCTCTTCCCCTAAGAATTCTGAACGGACTGTAGCTAGTGCATGTAGGGGTGATTCTGTACGCCCAAATAGTTTCATATAACTCTTTTTCCCAATTATTACCAGCATTTATAGAGGCTTGTACACTGCCCATAATCACCCTGTTAAACCTCTCAACAATGTCGTTCCCTGCTGGATGATAAACAGGTGTTTTCTTATAGGTGATGCTATTTCCTTCTATAAAATTGAGAAAGTTGTCAGAAATAAATTGAGTACCATTGTCTCTCAAAATGTGCTTGGGGATGCACTCACGTAAGAACAATTTTTCCAAAAACGCAACAACTTCTTTTGTGTCACATCTCTCAGTAATCTCAATCTCGGGCCACCTGGAGTAATTGTCAATGACAACGAAAATATATTTTATATGGCCATGACTGTTCTCAATCGGACCAAGCCAATCAATGCTTAAGTCTCCCCAGGGATTTTCCGGAATGCGTCTAAACTCAAGTGTGGGTTTAAAAACACGTGTTTTATCTGCATTAGTGCATATAGAACAACCTTGAACAAACCTTTCAATATCAAAGCCACCAATAAGATAATTTGACCCTCGATTTTAACTTAGTGATACCTAAGTGACCTTCATGATTAATGGATAGGATTTTCACACGTAAACCCTCAGGATTAATTACTCTTTCTCCTCTGCACAAATGATTACAATTGTCAATGTAGAGCTCATCTCTAATTTCCCAGAATGGCTTCAACTGTTCTTGTAGACGAGATTTATTAGGCCAGCCTTTGGGAACATGTTCAGAGCCAATCTCTAAAATATCGTCTTTAGTGCGTTCCTCATCCCATTTCTTTTTAGAAATAGCACTTAGTCTTTGTTAATTATCCTCATGTTTGACGGCTACATCATAGCTCTCATACATATCATAAGAATCATTGTGACAAGGTAAAGGCGACCTGCTGAGATAATCAGCAATCTGATTTTTCTTGCCTGGTAGGTATTCAACATCATAGGTATAACCTAACAATTTAAGGCTCATTCTGGCCAGTCTTGGGGTGGCCTTTAAATGCCCTCTGACGTGAGTATTTTGAGCAAAGGTTTATGGTCTGTGCGCAAGGTGAATCTGGTGTCCCACACAAATTGCCTAAATTTCTCAATGCTCAATGCTCCAAACTGTGGCAAGCATCTCTTTTTCTATAACAGAAAATGTCTCTTCAAGTGATGTTAAGGAGCGAGAAGCAAATGCAATTGTCACATCCGAGCCATTATCATTAATTTGGGAAAGGACTGCACCTAATCCTTTCCCGCTGGCATCTGTGGTAATAACACTGTGGGCAGTGTGATCAAAAGCTTGTAAAGGAAAGGCAGATACAAGTTCTTTCCTTATATTATCTAGGTCATCTTGTAAGGCATCACTCCAAAGGAACTCTTGTTTGACTTTAAGAAGTTGCCTGAGATTAAAGGTTTTACTGGCAAAGTTTTTTTTATAAACTTTGAGTAAAACTCAGCCATATCTAAAAAGGATCTTAGGTGATCTTTCGTTTTGGGGACAGGAACATTTTCAATGGCATTGATTAACTTCTTCTTTGGAGAAATGCCATCTGAACTAACTTCATGACCTAGGTAGGTTAAGGAATTCATGCCCAATTTACACTTTTTGAGTTCCGCAGTTAATCCCTTTCAAGTACACTTAGCACCTTGATAAGTCTCTCATCATGCTCTTCCCTGACTTTTCCCATGATTAGAATATCATCTTGGAAATAAGTCACTCCTTTTACACTCTTAAATAGTTTATGCATCAGGTGCTGAAAGACTGCAGCCGTGGAAGACAGTCCAAAATGCATCCTGACAAATTGATAACATCCAAAAGGAGTGATGAAGGCGGTTAGTTTCTTGCTTATGTCGTGTAAAGGAATTTGGTGGTAAGCAGACATCTAGTCTATCTTTGAAATCCATTTTACACCACATGTTTGCGACAGTAGTTCATCAATCCTTGGTAAAGGGAACTTGTCAACCACAATGTTCTTATTCAGGTCTCTCAAATCCACACATAAACGAAGGCGGATGTCCGATTCCCTCGCGACGACCAATGGAGCCAACCACTCCGACATTTCTATTGGCTCCATAACACCTTTCTTTTCCAAATTATCCAATTCATTCATTACATCATTCTTTACACTTAGAGGAATATTTCTAGCCTCATAACAAACAGGTTTGGCACCTTCCTTGAGTACGATCTTATGTGAGAAACCATTTAATTTTCCATCATCGCCTGAAAAAACTTTTGGAAATTGCTTTACAACTTTATTTAAAAATTCCTTGTCACCTTCATCCAAAATCATAACTTGGATGTCAATGTTTGCATTTAGAATGATACCTAAGGCGCCTTGGTCAACCCAACCCAGGACTGAGGGACCAAATTCGGCAACATAGAGTTTATCAATACACTTCCTACCTTCAATTTCAAAAATGTCCTCTATGAACCCAACCACTGGAATCTTTTCCGCAGTAAAGGTAACAGGTTGGATATCAGGAGGTAATAACTCTTTTTTTAAATTACCCACAAACAGCTCATTCCAAACATCATGCTTAATGATTGTGTAGGGTGAGCCTGAATCAGGTACTGTATTAATCTTAACTCCCCCTATAACAATATCACAAGTAGGTTTCTTCTTTGATTTAGAATTTACATTGGACACTGTATTTTCTGTGTCGCAATAATCAAGGATGCAAAGGATGCCATCATCACTGGATGAATCAGAATTGTCAACATTAGTCTCATTAGATTCGTCAATACATTTAACTGTCTTTTTCTCTTTGTTAGAGTTAAATTGACAAGCGTTGGTAAAATGACCAACCTTATTATTATATAATAATTGCATTTAGAATTTAAGGCTAGACACTTTGGGTCATTAGCGTAGTGCCCACTATAACCGCATCTGTAACAGTTAGGAATTTTGTCAGTCTTATTTTTAGAAAAAACGCCAGCATTCCTTTTATTCGAAGAAGAGGATGCACCTCATTTTTTTTTTAAATGGCTTTGCTATACTTTATTAACAGATAAGCCATCTTCTTTATCATTGTCCTTAAGAGCGACCTTGGCACATATCTTTGACATTTCCGCTTTCCTTATTATAGCAAAAATCTCCTTAAGGGGGGAGTCACCACAAGTCCATAACTTTTCTTGGATGGAAGTGTTGTTAGAGTGCATAACTAATTGATCTCTTATAAAACTGTCATGGAGTGTGCCAAATTCACAATTAATGGCTAGTTTCTTTAAGGAAGAAACGTAATTGTCCACTGACTCAGATTTACCCTGCTTCCTTTAAAAAAATTCACATCTGCTTATTCCTACACAAACAGGTGGATGGTAGTGAGTATCTAAGTTATCAAGAGCGTCTAAACATACATTGGCGCTATCAGCAGGTCAAACTTTCTTTTCCATTTGGTTAAAAACCCTATTTCCTTCAGGTCACAGACTATGCAGAACCATTTTTTTCTTCCTAGCTTATGAAAATGTATCATCCTGTTCCTCTTCTAAGGCCTCAATATAATTTAAAAAGTAGACTTTCCAGTCTGACCATTTTATTAGAGGTTTGCCAGGACGAGGTAAAATACGGAACAGGAGTATTCAACCCTCATTGTGAAGCCATTATAAATATAACTATAAAACCTGAAAACGAAGGTGTGTTCACAGTAGAACTGAGTTAAAATTTGTGAAATATTAACAATTATTTGACAGAATATCTGCTCAAAATGTATAAAACAATGCAATATATATAACAATGCAATAGAATGCAAGAAATATTACAATCAATCAATCAATCATAACATTTGTATAGCGCACTACTCACCCGGAAGGGTCTCAAGGTGCTTGGGGTGGGGGTCCGCTACTGCTTGAACAGCCAGGTCTTGAGTTGTCTCCTGAAGGCGAGATGGTCCTGGGTCAGCCGAAGGTGGATGGGGAGGGCGTTCCATGTCTTGGCCGCCAGGTAGGAGAAGGATCTTCCTCCGGCGGTGGCTCTTCGGATGCGTGGTACGGCGGCGAGGGTTGTAGATCGTAGCTGGCGGGTGGGTGTGTAGAAGGTCAGGCGGTCGTTGGGGTACTTGGGGCCCAGGTCGTGGAGAGACTTGTGTGCGTGGGTGAGGAGCCTGAACGTGATCCTCTTGCTGACGGGGAGCCAGTGCAGGTCCCTCAGGTGGACGGAGATGTGGCTGCGTCGGGGGATGTCCCGGATGAGTCGGGCGGAGGCGTTCTGGATGCGTTGGAGTCTTTTCTGTAGCTTGGCTGTGGTTCCAGCGTAGAGGGTGTTTCCGTAGTCCAGTCGACTGGTGATGATTGCCTGGGTGACCGTCTTCCTGGTTTCGGTCGGGATCCATCGGAAGATCTTGCGGAGCATGCGTAGGGTGTTGAAGCATGATGAGGAGACTGCGTTGACTTGTCTGGTCATCGAGAGGGAGGAGCCCAGGATGAAGCCCAGGTTGCGTGCGTGGTCTGTTGGCTTGGGAGTGGTGCCCAGGGCGGGTGCCACCAGGAGTCGTCTCAGGCGGAGCGCGATGGTCCCAGGATGAGGACTTCCGTCTTGTCTGAGTTCAGTTTCAGGCGGCTGTTCTTCATCCACTCGGCGACGTCTTTCATCCCTTCGTGTAGGCTGGTTCTGGCGGAGGCGGGGTCTCTGGTGAGGGAGAGGATTAGTTGGGTGTCGTCGGCATAGGAGATGATGTTGAGGTTGTGTTGGCGTGCGATGGCTGCAAGAGGTCTCATGTAGACGTTGAAGAGGGTGGGGCTGAGAGATGATCCTTGAGGTATGCCGCAGATGACTTCAGTAGACTCGGACCAAAACGGGGGGAGGCGGACTCTCTGTGTTCTTCTGGCGAGGAACGAGATGATCCACTCCAGTGCCTTCTCTTGGATCCCGATGTTGCTGAGGCGTTGAACTAGGGTGCGGTGGCAGACAGTGTCGAATGCTGCAGACAGGTCTAGGAGGATGAGGGACGCTGTTTCCCCATTGTCGAGCAGGGTTCTGATGTCGTCGGTGGCTGCGATGAGGGCGGTCTCGGTGCTGTGGTTTGCTCGGAAACCGGATTGTGAGGGGTCAAGGCATCCGTTTGTCTCAAGGAAGGCGGCAAGCTGTCTGTTGACGGTCTTCTCAAGACTTTGGCAGGAAAAGGGAGGAGCGAGATGGGGCGATAGTTCTTGAGGTCGGTGGGGTCCGCTGTTGGTTTCTTCAGTAGGGCGCTGAGCTCGGCATGCTTCCAGCTCTCCTGGAAGGTGGCGGTGTTGAAGGAGGTGTTGATTATGTTCCGGAGTTGGGGTGCGATGGTGGCGTCGGCCTTGTTGAAGACGTGGTGGGGGCATGGGTTGGTTGGAGTTCCGGAGTGGATGGTGTTCATCGTGCGGGCTGTGTCTTCGGTGGTCACCGTGGTCCAGGTGCGGAGGGTGGCGGTGGGGGGTGTCGGTTCGACGGTGGGGTGCGTGTATGGTGCGCCAAAGCTGTTGTGTATATCGGCGATCTTGCGGTGGAAGAACGAGGCGAGAGAGTCGCAGAGATCTTGTGAAGGAGTGATGTCGTTGTTGCCGGTGCTGGGGTTGGAGAACTCCTTGACGATGCTGAAGAGTTCCTTGCTGTCATGGGCGTTGTTGTCCAGTCGTTCCTTCAGTGATTTCTTCTTGGTGGTGCGGATAAGCTGGTGGTGCTTGCGGGTGGCTTGTTTGAGGGCGGTCATGTTGTATGTGGTCTGGTCGAGGAGCCAGGCTTTCTCGAGGGTGCGGCAGTTCTTCTTGGAGTCCTTGAGTTCATCGGGGAACCAGGAGGCTTTCTTGCTTCTGGGTCTGCTGGGCGGGTTCTTCAGTGGCGCGAGGTCGTCGGCGCAGGCGGTCAGCCACTGCGTGAAGTTGCGGGCTGCTTCATTGGGGTCTGTTGTGCTGGCGGGTGTGTTCTGGCTGAGGGAGGTGGTGACCTACTCAGCGGTGATCTTGCTCCAGCTCCTGTGAGGAACCTGTTGCGGGTGGTGGTGGGTCGTGGTTCTTCTGAAGCTGAAGTGGACGCAGCTGTGGTTGGTCCAGTGAAGTCTGGTGGAGTGGCTGAAGGTGATGTGCTTGCTGGATGAGAAGACGGGATCAAGCGTGTGGTCGGCGTAGTGGGTGGGGGTGTTGACCAGTTGCTCGAGTCCGAGGTTGGCGAGGTTGTCCAGCAGGGCGGTGGTGTTGTGGTCCTTGTTGTTCTCCAGGTGGAAGTTGAGGTCCCCTAGGAGGATGTAGTCAGCGGAGGGGAGGGCGTGCGGGCTGATGAAGTCCGTGATGTCTTCGCTGAATTGCGTGCGTGATCCCGAGGGTCTGTAGACGACGGTGCCTCTAAGGGTCGTCTTTGGGTCGGTGTGTATCTGGAAGTGGAGGTGCTCGGCGGCGGCGAAGGTGTCGTTGGAGTCGGTCGTGATGCGGATGGTGTTCTTGTGTACGATGGCGATGCCTACTCCAGTGTGGTTGACGCGGTCCCTCCGGGTGATCTTGTATCCGTCTGGGATGGCGATGGCGATGTCGGGTGCAGAGGAGGCGTTCATCCAAGTTTCTCTGAGGAAGGCGACGTCTCGTGAAGTTGTGTTGAGCATGTTCCAAAGTTCGATGGCATGTCTGTGGATGGAGCGGGTGTTGAGCAGGATGCACTTGAGGTGGCTGTTGTTGGTGCTCGGCTTGGTGGGTGCGGTGCAGGTCCGGAGGCAGGTGAACTTGCAGGCTTGACAGGTGAAGGGTCCGTGAGTGCGTCTCGGGGTGGCTCTGTGGCAGGCTCTGTTTTGGTCGGGTTTGAGTGCGATGAGGGTGGCGGCGTCGTAGGTCCGTTGTGTGGGCTGGCATCGTCGGGTGCCAGGGGTCCTGGCGCTGGGCGCAGTCCAGGCGCGGAAGGGCGTAGACGGGCTTGCCTTTGGCACGCCTTTGGCACGCAATCGGCGCGCCCGCTGCGCGTGCTCGCTGCACGTACGCGTGCACTCCGCCATAAATAGCGAAGTGGGAGGGAGGAGCAGCTGGGAGGTAGGAGCGGGGCGGCGAATGGGAAGGGAGACAAAAAAGAAGAAGGGGGCGGGGCCGCAGGGGAGCAGCAGCGGGGAACGGGGAGAGGGCGGGAAACGCGGCAGGGGCTGGGCACAGCAAGAGGGGCAAGCACACGCTGGGCAACACAGGAATCGACAAGAAAAGGCAAAATACAAAATACAAAATACAATACAAAACAACAGTGGCAAGGCAACAGTGGCAAGGCACAGAATACAAACGATCAGGGGCACAGCTGCGGGCAGCGGCGGCACTCGGAGGGATCAGGGGCAGCCTGGGCTCACTCACGGGGAGTGTGCGCGGTGCGTGGGGTGACCGGCCCAGAGAGTCAAGGGTCACTCACTACTCACTGCCGCGTGCACATCGCCATAAATGGGCAAGTGGGAGGGAGGAGCAGCTGGGAGGCGGGAGCGGGGCGGCGATGGGAAGGGACACAAAAAAGAAGAAGGGGGCAGGGCCACAGGGGAGCAGCGGCGGGGAGCGGGGAGAGGGCGGGAAACGCGGCAGGGGCTGGGCACAGCAAGAGAGGCAAGCACACGCTGGGCAACACAGGAATCGACAAGAAAAGGCAAAATACAAAATACAATACAAAACAACAGTGGCAAGGCAACAGTGGCAAGGCACAGAATACAAACGATCAGGGGCACAGCTGCGGGCAGCGGCAGCACTCGGCGGGATCAGGGGCAGCCTGGGCTCACTCACGGGGAGTGTGCACGGTGCGTGGGGTGACCGGCCCAGAGGGTCAAGGTTAGGAGAGTTGTTGGGTGTGCATATCACCGTGAAGACAAATCGGATGTGCAGAATTTTATGGTGTGCACACCACTATAAGGATAAAGAGAAAAGGGCTTGAAATATTCGGTGTGCACATCACCGTAGACAGATGATTTGTGTGTAGATCTCTAAACGGCAACAACCTGGTGACAAGCAGTGGAAAGTATGCCAAATTAATGAAGTATCTTCCATGATTACGGTGTGCGCATCACCGAGTAGCAACAAACTTAGTGACACGCAAGATGGATGTGCGTGTCATCGTAGTAAGTAATTTCTCCTTTTATTTTTTAAAACAAACGAAGTACCTTGAAGGGATTAAGGTCCGAGCCGGTAGAGTGCTCCAATTGGCAACAGGTATAGAAGTGCCATTGAACTAAAGTAGTCAATGCAGGTACACTTGAAAACAGGTAAAATTCTATATTTTCCAAGGTCCAATGTGTACTCCAGTACAGTGGATATTCAGTAGCAGACCGATCAACACCACACCATGTAAATCGAGGAAAGCAGTACTCGTTAGATAGTACAATTCAATCGCTGCAATTACAGGCACAACTAAGTACACAGCATATCTTCATATAGGATAATAATGCTAATCCATCCCCGCTTGTAAGTCTTTTAAGTTTCAAATAATCCAGAACATAATATAAATGTTCCTACTTACATGAGAAGGAATCCATGCAGAGGAAATTTCAATTTAGAAGAAGAGAGCTCCTCTTTTTCTAAAAAAAATTTGATGAGAGGAAACTTTAGTTCCTTTAGAAAGAGTATCAAATGGAGAATATGAGGCCATGTAAAAATAATTCCTAGAACAGGAAAAAAATATGTTGACAGGCTTGCGCAGGTTCTTAATTTCTTCTGCTTGTCATCATGTTATCCAATCCTCAGTCCCCAAAATGTAATGATGAGAAGTCCAAGTAGAGTAAGTTAAGTAATCTTTATTTGAAGACAAGCAGATACATTGCATTCCTCCAGCTTCTCCCTTCAACTGAGCGTCTCCAACACCATTCTGGAATCCTGCTGTAGAGCATCATCCAGTTGCCATGGAACCGATAGATGCACTCCATCCAGGATACCACAGTCTCTCCCATAGGTTATTGTAAAGTGTGTTTAAAAATGTCACTATAGAAATTGGGCATTTTCTTGTTTAACCATCCTGTGTGCCCCTTCCTGATTGTGGAAGGAGCTATTTGTGCATTGACTCCAGACACTTACACAAAGGGAGCTGAGGTGTGCCCTGCATATGCTGAAGGGCCTTCCTGGGCTAAAGTGGTGGGAGAGTTGTCAATGAAAAGGGTGCAGCCCCTAAATAGGGGTTGTCCCCCAATGCACAGCGTGAGTAGGCAAATAAAGCTTGTATCAAGATTGTTCAAGGTGCAAAGTCAAGAAACGTGAATCAATCCGTTTTCAATAATTCTTTAGTGATCAATAGTCATCAATGATCATTCATTTCTCAGAACAGTTCATCATAATTATCACATAATCATCTTTTATGGGTTGTTCTGTAATCCCAATGCATTTCGGGCACTACATGTGCCCTTCGTCAGGGAACATTCTATAAAGAAAGGATGAAAGAAATAGTCTTAGTGGGGAAAGACTCTCGCTAGTCTAAAGAAAATTATAATAAACATCATCCGGGTAATAATCGGGTCAATAAAGATACAATCTGAAATAAACAAACTGTGGCTCAATGTGGGAGAGATATCATGCAAGGTGATATCGAAGTGATCACGGGTGTAAACGGCTGAGAATCGTGGGGTGAATAGAAAATGTGACGAAGAGTAGAGGCGAAAGAACACACAATAATCGCTGATAGAAAAGGTGTCATTGAAAAGAGGAAGAATGGAGAGGGAACTGAGCCCCCGTTAGACCGCAAGCGGGTTAGACGTGCAGATGATGAACGCGGATGTGAAATGCAAATAATCAAAAGTCTCACGTGGTCAACGAAATCGTATGGATGCTAAAGTTTCTGTAAAAAGCATGCCAAAGATTGGGTTAAGGGACGTGTTGCCATGGAACAAATTAGTACATGCGTCCAAATCAAATGGTACTTACTAAATGATATGTGATCAACGGTGTGTATCGCCAGGCTCTGAAACGCCGAGAGTAGTTTTTTCCAGGTGTGTGATAGACGGGTTAGTGGATGCACTAAAGTAAAAAAAAGTGAAAGGATAATGCGTGAAGCCAAAAAAACACATATTGGTGAAAAGGGTGCAATATGGAAAGGGTAAAACAAACTACACATAATACATAAATGAGCAAAAAATCAAACGTGCATGCTTCACGCATTATCCTTTCACTTTTTTTCATCTTTCTGACTCCATTCCAATATGGCGCTCGTTTACCTTGCACCGCGATGTCCTCTTTCTATGGCCACACTCACGTTTGTTACTTTAGTGCATTGAGTACTGAGTCATTGTACCCCTTTTGTTAAGAATCAATTTATGGACATATATGTACCCTGGAAAAACACTAATCTCAAAATATCCCCAAAATATTCGACTAAAACATATTGATTACAGAAAATAATGACCAAACGTATCAATCAATCTAGATTTTTTTGTGAAATTATATCTTTCTAAGTGTTGAAGTAAATCTCAAAACAAATGCAAAAATTGTTTGCAACAGAGTTCATATTTTGAATTGAGTGAAAGTTGCAGTTGGGGCAAGTGTTGTGGCCACACTAATTCCTCCAAGTACATCCTGGAGGAATTTGTTTCTCATAAACATTGTGCAGAACATAATAGAGTTCAGTTTTTCTGACAACAAAGGCTGATATAACACATTCCCCATTATCAACTCAGGAATTCGTACTTGGGCACAAAAACTGCATATTATAAATATTATCATAAACACCCAGACCAATTCTGCACCCAATACCGCCAACTAGGGCCTGATGTATGTAATGCAAAGTGGTACAAAAAGGTGGAAGTAATGAATAGTAGTTCAAAACAGCATATGTTGTTTACTATCCTGTGCAATTGGTGTTTTGTGATCGCAAGGTCCACCTTTCATAGTGCAAGAACTGCTTTGTGCTTTTTTGCATAAAGGGGTCTACTGGGGTGGATTAGAGCAAACATCTATAGGTTTTGTCACAAAGGCTAAGCTTCTAAGAGAGCCACACCAGCATGTTGTCAAAAACATCTACTAGAAACAGATACAAAAAAGAATAAATATGTTCATTTCTCCAAATATGATGCATTGCATGTATAATGCATACATCCAATGCAAGGGAGAGTTTTGAGTTTGCCAACGCATGGGAATTTGTTGTGGAAGGGTATGCCTCCAGTCAAATCATGCACAAGACAATCAGACTATTGCCTCTGAATCATCATGTGAGGCGGTATGTCACAAATTGACTCCTTGTCTGAGTGCCAGTGCAGGCTTTGAGATCAAGAGCCAACCAATGTTTGTACATTGAGCCGGTGGGATCACTGAAATAATATCGAGGGACAGAATATCGACCAACAAAAATATCGTTGACAAAATATCGAGAGACAAAATATCGGGTTTCTATCTACAAACAGGTAAGTACAAAAATATCGAGTTAAAAATATCGTTTACAAAAATATAGTTGTAAAAAATATCGACTTTAATAAAAACAATGTTTAATTACATTAATATAAAAAATTAATTACTAAAATATACTTAACAATACTTAAAATAACTTTTAATAATTAAATAATTAATGAAAGTAAAAAAATAATATTTTTTTAATCATATTTCTTAAAACATATATATATATATATAGTAACGCAACTTTTACAACGCACTACCATTACAACGTAAGTATTGGTAAGTATATAATAATTTTTATAATTTAAATTATTTAAAATTAATTTAATATAATTTAATTTAATTTCATTTCATTAAATTAAATTAATGTAAATTTAATTTTACTTTATTTTTACACTGTACCCCTGTACCCCAAAAACCCCAAACTGACCCTGAACCCTAAAAAAAAAACCTTTACCCAAAACCCCAAAACTGACCCTGAACCCTAAAAATACCCCTTTACCCAAAAACTAAAAACTGACCCTGAACCTTAAAAATACCCCTTTACCCAAAAACCCAAAACTGACCCTGAACCCTAAAAATACCCCTTAACCCAAAAACTAAAAACTGACCCTGAACCCTAAAAATACCCCTTTACCCAAAAACTAAAAACTGACCCTGAACCCTAAAAATACCCCTTTACCCAAAAACTAAAAACTGACCCTGAACCCTAAAAATACCCCTTTACCCAAAAACTAAAAACTGACCTTGAACCCTAAAATACCCCTTTACCCAAAAACTAAAAACTGACCCTGAACCCAAAAAATACCCCTTTACCCAAAAACTAAAAACTGACATTGAACCCTAAAAATACCCCTTTACCCAAAAAGCAAAAACTGACCCTGAACCCTAAAAATACCCCTTTAATTTAACATAATTAGCAATTAATCAATTAAATTAAATTAATTACCAATTACATTTTAAATAATTAACAAATAATATTTAATTACCAATTAATTAATTATTACTACCAATTAATAAATTTACATATTTAATTAATTATAATTAAATTACTTCCCACCCTATTCCCCTATAAACCCACAACCCGCTACAGAATAAAATTACACAATAATTAAAAAAAAATCATTAATTAAAAATAATTATAACATAAAATGACACTTTTCACACATATTATAACATAAAAACACTATAAATAATTAAATATTATTTAAAAAACAATATTTTTTACTATCTAGATTATATACTTGGATATTTTCACTTTCTATATTATTTACAGTCGATATTACTTCACTTACCTTAAAAACGATATTTTGACTGTCGATATTCTGTCCTGTCGATATTTTGTCCAAACGATATTTAAAACTCGATATTCTGTCCAAACGATATTTTGGAGTCGATATTATGTCTGTGCACCGAGCCGGTGCTGTGTTCGTGCAATGCAGAAAAGCCAGTTTCGATATGCTGATGGAAAAATAGGTACATTTGGAAACCCATAGGAATGAGCAGTTTAACACTCTGAGCTTGGATTTAGAATTGTAAATAAACCTGGTCCTATGATTCTGGCTAGGAATATCAATATGTTAATAATTCCACATCCAGCGTTTGCTCCTAAAAAATGCCAAAATTGGAAATTAATACATAATCATGTGTGCTGCCTTGTGAAGAACACATGTAAAAAGCAAAATGCCATGGTTTGCTCATGTACAGAAAGGTGTCCCTTCCTGTACAAGAACAAACCATTTTTCAAAATGCTATTTTATAACTTCCATGTGTGCTGCACGAAGCAGCACACATGAAAGTTACAAAATGGCATTTTAGGTTTGTTTATGTGCAGGAAGGAACGCCTTCTTACACTATAACAAACCTCCCTGCTCGCAGACACCCTTGCACTCTGCGCTAAGTTGTGTAACTCAGCGCCATCGTAGGAGGAAATGCCAGGCCGCACCATAACCTTGTTAATATGGTGCAGCCTGGCGTTTCCGCAGTGGCGGAGCGAGGAGTTAAGCCAAGACGGCTAACACCTCTCTCCGCAACTTCCTTGGTAATATGCCCCATACTATTTTAACTAACCTTATGCAGAAGGAAGAACACCGTTGACATTGGAAGTTGCTGCTGGTCCTTTTTTACTGAATGTAGTCAAGGCTTATGCAATGTATTGTCTTGAACTGATGGTAAAATGTTTCTTTGCCAACTTCAATACTAGAACTCATAATATAAAATATAAACTGCTCCCGATTTATTTATATTGAACTTGTCAAATCTTTCTTAATGATATGAGAGTTCATACATTGTAAACCTTATTTCAGTTTTATTCTTTTCCGTCTATAATGTTTATGGTTACAGTAACTCAATGATGAAATTCATCAAGAAAACAAATAGCCAAATTAAATTGAGTTGGCAGCTCACTCAGGATGCACAGTGCTTACAGTAATAAAAAATAACTATTTCAATGACTCCAATAAACCTTCAAATTAAGTTGTAACAAAAACAGTAAAGGAAGATTCTGAGGGCACTTACCTTGGGTGACTTTTATACTTTGATGCATTTTTTTTTTTTAAATAATTCTTTTTATTAAAGAAAACATCAGCAAAAAGCACATTACAGAGGTTCCTTCAGAGCTGCAGATTATACATCAGGGGGTCACAGGATAAACAATACCTACAAACAAAAGGCAACTTCCAGAACAGCATTTCTGGGTGCCGTACACATTTCTCCTCTGTATCGATTCCAGGGCCCCCAAACCAGTGATCACTTTCGAGGGCGTCCCCTTTGCAAGATACGTAGTTTTCTCCCTAAACATACACCAATCTCAATTGTTTTCCCACACTTCCAGGGTGGGAGGTTGCTCCGCTCCCCACAACTGGGCTATATTTCTTTTAGCTAACATGAAGCGCAGAGTAGCCCATTGCGTCTGTTAGGTATTTAAGTCGGTAGACTCCCATATGTTCAGGAGGTACCTCCTCGCCTCCGGTATCAGGGAGACCCCCAGCACCTTATGTAGAGTGCCGTGTATCTTGCGCTAATATGTAGTGATGTGTACACATTCCCAGATGATATGCATAAAGGTACCTGTGAGAACACCTTGCCGTTTGCATAGCCCCAGATCTGACAGTCCCATGCATACCAGTCGTGGTTTGTGATGTAGACCCTATGCAGAATCTTAAGCTGAACCAATCTCAGGGGAGCTGGGATGGCGACCTCCCTTGGAGATGACACTGCTGTCTGCCAATCTTCGTCATCTAGCTCTACCCCATCCTGCACCCATTTGTCCCTTAACGCCTCAAGGGGATCACCTCTGTGGTTGATTAGTTTTTTATATATCGAGGAGTTCGTTTTTTCAGGAAGGTGGCCATCCAGTAACCTATCCTTCAGAGGCAAAGCCTCTGGCGGTTCCTTATCCCCGGGCAGTGCTGAGAGAAGTGAGTGTCGGACCTGTACATAGCGGAAGTGTTCGGCATTTGTTAGTTCATATTCCACCTGCATTTCCTCAAACAATTTAATCCTCCCCTTCTCCAAGATATCCTTGACCATGGAAATCCCTATAAGGTCCCACTTATCAAAACCTTTTGTTCTCCAGAGCTTACTTAGCTTCTCGGAGTCCCACAGCGGGGTGGCCATGGTCATTTTGTCTCTCCAACCCTGGGAACTCGGGGCATCATGCCATATCCAAACTGTGTGTATAGTTGGCCCCGTTAATGCCAATTTCTTCGGTCTGGAGTACAAGGCCCTGCTATACCTACCCCCGGGAAGAAGCCATTTATCCATGGCATATCCAGGGTCATCAACTTGACCATATGTGCCGTGGTTAATCGTAGCCAGCTGGGAGGTCCAATATTATCTATTGATATCCGGGAGGGCGATGCCTCCATCGTACCAGGGCAGTATTAGTCTATTCAGAGCAATGCAGGCCTGCCCTCCCATAGTAGACTCCGCTGCAGGCTCTCGATCTCACGGAAATAACCAGGTGACACAACATCCAAGGTATTCTGCAATGCGTAGAGAAAACGAGGCAGAGCCATCATTTTAAAGAGGGTTGCCCTACCTAACAATGAAAGAGGAAGCTTCCTCCAGTTAGCAAAATCACGCCTAAGGCTCTGCAAGGGTGGATGGAGATTTCGGGCATATCTAACCGAGGGATCCTGAGAGACAAAGACTCCCAAATACTTGAACTCTTCTGTGTTGACCTGTATAGAACAGTTTCGCAGAGGGACAGGGGGATTTCCCTTTAATATAAACAACAAGGATTTCTCCCAGTTGATTGAGAGTCCCGAATTTCTCCCAAAGGATGCCAGGACTTCGAAGAGCACAATAAGGGACTTACGGGGAGAGGTCAGGTAAAGCAGAATATCATCTGCATATAAAGATATGTGATCCTCCCATTTGGGGGACCACCGCATGCCCCTAATCGATGGTTCCCAAAGTATCCAGGCGGCAAGAGGCTCCAAGGCCAGTGAGAAAAGAAGGGTGGACAGCGGGCAGCCCTGACGGGTGCCGCGACCAAGCAAGAAGAACGGTGCTGAAGCTCTGTTGTTTACCACTATTTGGGCGAGCGGTTTTGTGTATAGCAGACGCACCCATCTGAATTCGGGACCGAACACAAATTTGGCCAAGGACGCCCACAGATAGGGCCATTCAATCGTGCCAAAGGCCATTATTGCGTTGAGCGACGTGTTTATAGCTGCGTCCCATAGAGGGTGAACTCTGGCTATCACCCCGTACAATCTACGCAGGTTTGGGGACGTATTCCTATGGGGTATAAAGCCTGATGGGTCGCGGTGAACTAGAAATAGGCCTATACGAGGCATAGTTCGTTTTAATCTTGCCCTCCTTATGAATCATGACCACCGTAGCCACTCTCTGACCCCTAGGCAGAACCGCTTTGTCTCTGGAGTCAACAAACATATCTTTCAAATACGGTGCCAGTTTGTCCGGTTTGAGTTTATAGAGTTTGATAGGGAGCCCGTTGGGGTCCAGTGCCTTACCAGAGTTTAAGGAACAGATGGCTTGGGTGATCTCGTCTTCTGCTAGCGTGCTATCCATAAACTCCCGATCTACAGGGAAAAGACACGGCAGCTGTCTGTCTCGGAGTAGCAGCTGGGAGTCAGCTTCCGAGTGAGGGGAGCCCGATGTGTAAACCGTCTGAAAGCGGTCCGCAAACTTATCCACTAAGTCCTGCGGTTTGGTAAGCGATACCCCCTCCTCTGTTAGGAGCTCTGGGACAAGACGGCAAGCCCAATCTCTCTTGTCCAGCCATGCGATAAGCTTCCCTGCCTTATCCCCCAGGTCATAGAGCCTGCCCTGCTGTTCCCTACCAAGAGCCTTAGCCCTATCAGTGACCAGCGCCTTGTAGTCGTGTCAGGCTCAACAGATGAAGTTTTGCCCGCGTCACCCCCGGTTCCAACTCTCCCTCCAGCTTACTAATGTCAGTCTCCAGGTCCACCACCTCCCTATGCTTCTCCTTTTTAGAGCCCACTATCAAAGACAGAGCCAAACCCCTAATGACAGTTTTAATGGCCTCCCACAGGGACCGGGAAGAGGATACCGACCCCACATTATTAGTGAAGTATTCATCTAGCATAGCAATGAGGTCTTTGTCAATTTTGGGATTACGCAGATTCCATGGATTGATGAGGGCCACCCTTCCCGCAATACCCCGAGATACGACTATGTGGACCCACAGCAGAGAATGGTCTGAGATGCCTCTGGCCACGTGTGTGACCTCTGTTATGTAGGATGCTTGTGCGGTGGGAACTAGACAGTATTCCAGTCGTGAGAGACTATTGTGTCCCCCCGAGTGGAATGTGTATTGCTTTTGATCCGGGTGGAGCAATATCCAACCGTCAACCAGGCACATTGCGTCCATGAAGTCAGGTAGCCACCGCATCCCCTGCCCCGTTTCCCATGGGGGATGCCTGTCCACCATACCAGACCATGCCCAAATCTGCGAATGTCGTGCCCTGTAGCCCCAAAGGAACATAAACAGATTGGAAGGTTATGTGGTGACCCTCCCAAATGCCCGTAACTCCAATGTATCTGCCACTCCCATCCTCCCACGTGGAAGTCACAGTCAACAGGAACACCTTGCGAATCAAAATGCCCACTCCCCTGGAACCCGACGTGAACCCTTAATGTGCAACCAATTTGTACCCCATTCTGTGCAGAGCTTTGCATGAGTTCCCAACGAGATGTGTCTCCTGAAGCATGACCACGTCTGGCGCCAGCCTTTTAAGATACTGAAGGACCACACTTCGTTTAATTTTGTCCCCCAGCCCATTAACGTTCCAACTCAAAACCTCCACTTCCCTACCCCCCATCGTCTACATGGTACAGTTGACAAACCTCCGCATTTTGTCTATCGGACAAGCGTACTGTGCTGATGCAACCAAGAAACCACCCAACAGGTGAACCAAACATCCCTCTCCAAAACCCCCTGCACCGCTGCCCTGCCCACTGGGCTCCAAACTGCCCACTGAAAAACGCAGAGTGTGTGTCGCCCCAGAAAATTCAAAGAAAGAATAAAACTTAGGGGCTAACAGGTCATGAGCTCCGGCCCGTGTCCCCAACCCATGTAACAGTTGGTCCTCATGAATGTAGAATTAGCAAACTATCAAGCACCTTGCACCCGTATTGCCCTAGCACAAGTGTCTCATCCTCCCTGTTCCCCCAACAACCAAAGTCCCCCTTATGGGCAGGTCGAGTGTTCAACAGGCCTCAGCTTCAGGGTGGCTGACTCTCTGCTTTGCCATCATCTCCGCGGTCTGCTGGGGCCCGAGCTCCCTGATATTTGAGCCATTCCATCACGGCCTCTGGCTGATAAAAAAACCATGCTCGGCCCTCCACTTCGACTCTGAGACGGGCCGGGAACAACATCTAGTATTTCATGCCCCTTTCCCTTAAATCTCGCTTCACTGACAGAAAGGATCTCCTCTGCTTTTGCACTCTTTGTGTGAAGTCTGGGAAAAGGGAGATGGTAGCATTCTCATACCTGAGTGGGGCGTAGGATCTTGAGTTCTGGAGGATCAAGTCTCTGTCTCTGTAGTTGAGGACTCGGGCCAGCATAGGCTGCGGGGGAGCGCCCGGTCTGGGACGGCTGCCCGGGACCATGTGCCCTTCGGCTTTAGGTGCTTGAGGATGAGGTCTTCTACAAATAGGTCAGGGGCCTGCCCCTCTTATCTTTCTGGCACACCCAAGATGCGGAGGTTGTTACGGTGGAGGCAGCACTCATAATCATCCAGTTTAAGGGAGTTCTGTAACTCTTGGACATCCTTTTGTAGGTGTGAGACGTCCTCCACCAGGCTGGTAGCTGTTAGTTCAACTTGCTTCACCTTCTCATTGAGTTTCCCCATAATGGCCCATATCAGATTAATGTCAATGGCTATGGAATCCATTTTGTGTTCCTACGAGGTTTTTACTCCTGTGATAACTTCCATGGCATCTTTCAGGGAAAGCTCTGGTTCCTCCTCACTCGGGTTCCCTTTCGCCGTCTCTTCAGATATCCTTCCCCGCTGCGTCTCGTTAGTGATTGTATAACGATCCAGTTTATTAGCCTGGACCGTCTTTGAGCTCTTGGCCCCAGGACCGTTTCCACGATCCATTTCACCAGTCAAGGCAGGACTCAGCTGAGGGCAAGCAGTCAAGGTCGGCACAGTAGCCACCACTTGTGCAGTGCACGAGCCCTGGGCCAGCAATCCGGTCTCAAACCCCAGAGGATTACAAAGGTCCAGCGTCAGCAAGTCTGCCCTCAATGTGCCATCCCGGTGTAAGACATCACATCCCCAGCACTCCCTATTATGCCATAATACAGAGAGGACCTCTCTCGGCACAGTGTCATTAGACTCAATCCCTTTTTGCAGAAAAGCTGGCCGTCTCGGGGCTCACAGCCAATTCACGGCCCCTAAGTCTTGCTACACTTTCGATATCCACCGCTCGGCACCCCTTAAAGTGCACCGCAAGACACCACCGTTAGAAAAGGCAAAACACAGGGCAGTAAAACAAGCAAATAAAAGGCAAAACAGAGGGCTGAAAAACAAGCGGAAAAGGTGAAATAGAGCAAGAAATGAGCATAGGAGGCAGAGACTGAGGGCAGCAGTTAGAGAGGCAGCATAAGTTAGCAAACTGCGGGCAAGCTGGAGCTGCCCCTGCGACAGTTATCCTATCCAACTTGCCCGCAGTTGTACAGTGGTATTTCATGTTCCAAGACACCATGCCCCATCATTTTTCAGAGACCGAACACACTTTTCAGATAAATTCTTAATGTTTATAAAGATGTGTTAGCCATTCTGTCATCCACTTGGCACTGGCAGAATTTCTACCAAAACATTTGTGTCTGTGGTAGAGAAATCAAAATGTTGCAGAATTCCCAACACCAATGTGGTCACTAAACCACTATTTGGCAATGTAACCATCAAAACTATAGATCAGCTTAATATTCCTTTATTGACTAAGAGGGACACAAAATTAAAAGCTCTAATAATCTGTTACGCCCTCACAGGTAAGCATTGTGACTGAGAATGCCTGATATAATAGTACTTCTCTTTATCATATTGTTAAAAAAACCCTCCCTCGACCCCGAAAACCTGGCAAACTATAGGCCCATCTCCCTACTCCCAGGAATCAGCAAGATTGCTGAAAAACTGGTGAATAGAAAACTTTCCCAGTTCCTGGAGGGCAATAACATACTAAAAAAGCTCCCAGACGGGCTTTCGCCCAGGGCAGGGCACAGACATCGCCCTCCTAGCAGCGGTTGAAGAGGCCAGAACGCTATTGGACGGAGGAGGATCAGTGGCAGTGATCCTCCTCGACCTAAGCGCGGCCTTCGACACCGTCGACCACCGACTCCTTATCAAAAGACTCAAGGGAGCCGGTGTAGAGGGCTCCGCCTTAGCCTGGCTTACATCTTTCCTGGCTCAAAGGACCTACCAAATCTGGGAGAACAACGCCCGCTCCTCCGAAATTCCCCTCCAATGTGGCGTGCCTCAGGGCTCCTCCCTGAGCCCCACTTTATTTAATATCTATATGTCCACATTGGAGGAGGTCATCATTCCATTCGGAGTGAGTGTCGTCAGTTATGCTGACGACACACAACTGGTTGTGTCACTATCCCACCCCAAACAACAACCAGCAGATCTATTTAATTGCCTTGTGGAGGTCCATCACTGGATGAACACCTCTGCCCTAAAATTAAATGGGTCAAAAACGGAGGTTCTGCTCCTGGGCCCAAAAGGACTCACACTGTCCCCAAACATCTGGCCAGCCTGTCTGGGCCCTCCTCCAGAACCCAGAGAGGAAGTAAAGAGCCTGGGAGTGTGGCTTGACACCGACCTCTCGTTCAACGTGCAGGCAAAGAAAGTGGCCGGGACCTGCTTTGGTCTTTTGAAGTCATTGAGGAAAGTCCTGCCCATCCTGCCCCCCAACTCCCAAAAGTTGCTTATTCAAGGCCTAATAATCTCGAGGCTTGACTATAGCAACGTGATATACCTGGGCGCCCCAGAGATGACCCTGAATAAACTTCAAAGAATTCAGAATACCGCGGCCCGTATCCTCACGAATACCCCTGCCAGAGCGTCGGCCAAACCGGCCTTAAAACTCCTCCACTGGCTCCCCATAAGAGAGCGGGTCAAATTCAAGGCCATGTGTCTGGCCCACAAACTACGACGAAATCAAGGCCCCCCTGCTCTCAAGAAATTCATCGCCCCTTACAAATCCTCAAGACCTCTCCGTTCTGACACCGAAAACCTCATTGTTGCCCCCAAATTCAAGAGAGCTCGATCGGGAGGAAGGCGTTTCTCAGTCCAGACTGCACGACTTTGGAACGCTCTCCCCCGAGCCCTGCGTCTCGAACCTCAATACCTCCGGTTTAGGAAACAGCTCAAAACCCACCTCTTCCCACAGTGAATCACTCCTGGCCCTTATCTTGTTCCTTGTTCCGCCCTCCCCGTCCTCTTCCTTGTCCCTCCTTCCCTCTCCCCCTCCCTTGGTCCACTGTACTCAGGAGATAAGATTTTTTAGCGCTGGGATACCTCCGGGTGACTACGCGCTCTACAAAATAAATAAATAAATAAATAAATAAAAATAAATAAATGCATATGACACCGTTAATTACACATTTTATGTCTCGTTACTGCGCATTTTGTTAAATCTGCTTTTCCACAGCTGATAGACTATTATTGTTTAATATCCTATAGATTATCAATGCATTAAAGCTAAAAGCTCATTAATATTCAATGAATTAAGACAGATCTTTATGTGACATAATCTGAAGCTTGTCCTGGTAGATAGTGGTATAGTAGCCAGGGTCGGCTTTAGTATGGTGAGATCGCTTTAGCCACATTTGGTGTTGAGCTCCGGGGGAGAGTGCTGCGTTTAGAAATAACATATGAGTTTAAAAGCACCTGCTGCATAGTTCGTTTAGTGTCCAGCAGTTTTCAGGCCCCATTAAAAATGCCAAAATAACACTGGTGAATAATGCTCCTGATTGAGAGATTGGGTTTTATCAAGCAGCAGTTTTGACTTATCATAAAGTAGCACCAAGGGTTAATATGCCTGCCACAAAGAACGTGTACCTTGCAGATCACAGAACTGTGTTTTATGTGAATAGCTCAGTGGCATACATTTTCTAACAGAGATGCCTTTGTTACTTATTCATAAGTTGCAATTCTATTATAGCACAGTTATTATGAACTATCATCAAAGAGCTGCATGAAAACTGCATTGTAGAGGTTAGGTTGTTACCTCCCTTCCCCCTAGTCTTTCATTATCCTAATGTTGCTAAAAAGAGTTTGTTTGGGTAGAAATATATTCTTATTGCGAAAGCCAAAACCCCAACCACTATGGTTCATTTTAAATCCTCACCTCATGCTTCTCCAGACCAAAGATTCTTAAAATATGCTGCCTACTAGTTGTGATTCCTACACTGTCATACATAACATTTCCTATAGACTGATTTACACATATGATATTCATAGTCTCTGTACAATGTGTGTGTGATATAAAACAAATGAAATGCATATGAAAGGGGCTACGGAGAGATGAGGGGCACCTTTGGAGTGAGGCAGTGAGGGAATCATGGTGAAGAAGGTCATTAGCGGACCCCAAAAAAGACTGTCCCACTGGGTACACAATACGTTGAAGCCAGCGCTGATGGCAGTCACGTATAGTTTTCTGAGACTGGCTAGAACCAAAGTGAAAGTCTATTTCCAAAAAGAAAACGTAACTCATATGCCTTACTTCATGGGTCCGTGTCATGAACATATAATGACATTGGAGAGAATGGCATTAGTGGGACTTCTCTAGAGCCATAATTCCCACGAGCATTGGTCAAGTGCAAGGGTTTTAATGATGGTACTCCCAATCGCATTTCTGCTGTTGGGAAGAAGTATAGAAGGAGAGTTAATTGGATGTCAGCTAATTTTGGCAGAAGCCTGTTAACAACCACCTATCAATAAGGCTCTATGATTGTTTCTATTTTTATTCATAGAATGCTCAACCACTAATGTGATTCTAGTAACTCGAGCGCCACCTGCATTACTCCAGTTCTCTACGGTGCCTATGATGTTGAGAATCAAAATATTTAAATGCAATACAGTTCATTATGGAAAATAATTTGAGCCAGAAAAGCAAATCACTGAAGAAAGCCTAAAATGATATGATGCATGAAATAGACTCATATGTCCTTTCTCATAATAAAATAATAATAATAATAATAATAATAATAATAATAATAATAATAATAATAATAATAATAATAATAATAATAATAATAATAATAATAATAATAATAATAATAATCATAGTAATATTGATGATACTAATTTCCTACAACATACACTGACATAAGGCCTGACTGCTTGATCTCATGACATAAATAAAGAGATCGTGGGATTTGTGTCGTCCCCTTTCAGTCATTTGCTTGCTTAGTTCTGCTCCCTTCAGCCACTATTAGTTTAAAGAGTCCTTCATGTGATTGATCAGCCCATGTCATTATAGCACCTCCCACCAGACTTCTAAATCCGTTTTTAAAGCACCTTTCAGTCTCTCTACATGTGCCCATATGTCACTCATTTCACAATCAGAGCATCCATTGCATGGGATAATTCAAAAGTGCTGCTGTGCTTTTTAGGGAGCTGGGAGTGTGTGTGAGGATGAGTCTCAAAACAAAGAACCAGAGAATTTAAAAAGAAACAGGGAATAACCTAACATTGAATTTCACATAATGAAAGGTGAGAGTATATATGTTTGTTAGAATAGATTTACTACCATTATGTCCACATCAACATACCTTTAATACATCATCACATGCACAAACACACATGTATATTACACAAAGGCAGTCACCATTGTGTAGTTATAGTTAGACCCAAGTATCTATTACATTGAAATATTCAAAAGTGTTGCTGTGCTTTTGCGGAGCTGTGAATGTTTGTGAGGATGTATCTCAAAGCAAAGAGGCAGTGAACTTAAAAAGAAATACGGAATTACTTTATATTGAGTTTCACATCATGAAAGGCGAATGTATATAAGTCAGAATATGTTTTCTATTATAAGCTTATCAACTACAAATATTGTGAAGACACAAACACACACACAAACACACACACACTTATAATACTCAGTGGCGATCACCACTATGTAGCTATAGTTAGGACCCAGTTTCCATAGGAACAGCATTTTTTGTTTGCCATTTGACGAATCTTCATGAAACTTTAAAAAAACTTCATCCATGTCATCTAAAAATATGTATTCTTCATGACTTTTCTGTAGGAAATTTGAACAGCGCTACAGCCAATATGGAGGAACGGATTCACACCAAGTTTGACAGAAAGCTTGATCTTTACCCAGAGAGCATGCTGTGTGTGATTTGGTGTTTTTGAGAAATTAAGGTACAAAATGTATAGATCACTAGCATTGTGAGACTACTGTGGGATAGGTAGATCAAATGATAGAAATCGATCTGATTGGCTGCCATCATCATCAACAAAGATGTTTTACAGCCGTTTTAGGACTTGGGACACAGTCCCTGTGTCAGAGGCTGAAAAAAGAAAAAACTCATAAGGAGGCAAAGTAGGGATACTCTACACTCCTCAGCCTTGTGGCTGAGGGGGTCCCAGAGGGCAAAAAACAAAAAAAAGTTTACAAAACATCAGTTTTGCAGTGGTAGAACCGCAATACAACTGGAACATTTTCAAAAAGGGTGGTTCCAAGTATTTCTATTATAATTCTCTCAGGTTGAGGCAGGGCTATAACTGGGGAGTGGCAATGCATCCATGTCCAAAAGGTTGAAATATCCCTCAAGGGCCTCCATCTCTCTGGGGATGGCATGGGTGTAAGGAGGTACAAGGATCCCATCCATGGGACCTCAATACAAAGTGCAGGGGTCCAGGGTGTGCACCCTCACATGGCAAGTTTCCCACTGGGTCCCTGGGTCCCCGCCTACCTGGGGGCAGAAAACTGCTACGTGGGGTCCTGGGACACCATCTCTTGTGTTGCCTTGTGACCACTAACCTGAAATCCAGGTTGTCTGCAAGGGCGATGAATAGTTCCCTGATCTTCTAGAACACATCTCAATGCTACTGATGGTAACAGGTGCCCTTGGCAGGTGTTCCAGAAGGGAAGGGGAATAGGATCAGAGCGGCAAAAAGAAAGACACCGCTGCGGTCTGCCGCCTGCACAAGTCAGACTTTCTATTCTGGAATTACAGGACAGCTGTTTGTCTCCTTCTAAATGATAAAGCAGGTTGCTTATTATTCAAGTATGCAATGGACAGGGTCAGCACAACCAGTTACTGCCCTACAAACAAAGTCAATGCAACCATGTAATCACCTTTTGAAGCGAAGGTTCAGTACACTACCAACACTACTTAAAGATCTAGATTTCCCAGTTCCGGAGTGATTGGTTCTCCCACCAAACATTTAAGCATATAACAATAGTGTCCAAAAGACTGCTCTATACGTGGAATAACAGGGGAACAGAAAATACTAACCTTAAATCCAGGTTGTCTGCAAGGAAGATGAATAGTTCCCTGATCTCCTAGAACACATCTCAATTCTACTGATGGTAACAGGTGCCCTTGGCAGGTGTTCCAGAAGGGAAGGGGAATAGGATCAGAGAGGCAAAAAGAAAGACACAGCTGCGGTCCGCCGCCTGCACCAGTCGGACTTCCTATTCTGGAATTATAGGACAGCCGTTTGTCTCCTTCTAAATGATAAAGCAGGTTGCTTATTATTCAAGTATGCAATGGACAGGGTCAGCACAACCAGTTACTGCCCTACAAACAAAGTCAATGCAACCATATGATCACCTTTTGAATCGAAGGTTCAGTACACTACCAACACTACTTAAAGATCTAGATTTCCCAGTTCCGGAGTGATTGGATCTCCCACCAAACATTTAAGCATATAACACTAATGTCCAAAAGCAGCTCTATACGTGGAATAACAGGGGAACAGAAAATAGCAATTCTCCATATAAAATGAACAGAGAATCAAGATTTCCTTAAAGACACAGAGCCTAAGATTATGCATTTAATCTTTTAATGCCACTCCTGCAGCATGTTTAAAAAAATGTTAGAACTACATAGCAAACTCGAACCAGAACACATAGGTTATGAGAAGTCAATGTATATAACATTCCTCCTCTTTGGAGGCGTCAAAAATTTTATTTACTTTAAAAAACATTATCCCCCTAATTCAATTCCTCTTTCCGTGTTTTCTCCTCTCATTTTCTCAGTGTGACGAATCTAGAAAAAAAGAAAAAATATATTCTCAAAATGTCATCCTAAATTGTACATTCTGAACACTAATTCAATTTCATCAGTATAATATGTATGATACTAAAATCTTATTCGACATCCTCCTCCAAAATTACCCCCTTTTTTTTAAAGAGGGTTGAGGAGAGTGGGCTAATGTTAGCCTCCATGTCTTTAATGAAATCTTGATTCTCTGTTCATTTTATTTGGAGAATAGCCAATTCATTTCAAGAGCGGAGGCTCCCATTATGCATGCTGAAAGTCCTTTAACACCTCATTTGCAACATGTTTGACCACTCTAAAATAGTATCTTACGAATGTCCCTGCATTTGCCCAATCCGCACCCTTCAACATTTCTTCCATCCTATCTCCTGAGTAATACTTATTCCTTGTTATAGCTCCTCTAATAGAATATGCCTTAAACTCCCTAATATCAATACTGGCTTGCTCCATTGTCCATTTTACCCATCTTGCAATAGTTGCACTACTTACTGCCTTAAAAGGTTTAACATAAGAAATCAAAACTTGATTCACACCTTCACTTATGTTTTCCTCTACTTTACTTTCGTATTCTCTCAAACACTCAACCACACATAATTTTTTACATTTCCCCTATCTCAAATAAAACACATGAGAAGACATAGTATTTGTTCTCCTCCAAAGAGTGCATCTGGTGCATAAAATCTACCACTCAACTCTAAAGTCTTCACATCCGAAGCTCTCCTGCAAGAGTTCAGACACAACAAAGTGCACAACTTCATTGAAAGTCTTTTCAAATCCAAATATCTATTTGCAGGCCATGACTCAAACCATTTCAGTAACATTCATATCCCAAAGCAGCTCATACCTAGCTCTAGGAGGTCTCCTTAGTCTCATACTCTTCAAAATTCTACATGCTACTGGGTTCCTACCTACTGATTTACCAGCCACAAAAACATTACCTGCCGAAACAGCCAGTGCTATAACAATGTAATGTCCTGTATGTAACTCAGATCTTTTTCAAACATCTCTACCTAGAAATTCACAACTTCCACCACAGGAGCGTCCATGAGATCCAAGCTAGGTCCTTTCCCTGCACCAACCACTCCATATTCTTCAAACTCCTTTGTATCTTTCTTGTTCCTGGAGCCCAAGATTCCTTGAGCAATTTTGCAGCCTTGCTCAAAATCCCTCTGAAACACTCAGATCTCCTGACACCTTCCAAACAAGAAGGTTCAATACTCTGTCCTGAACCAAAGGATGTTTCTCTCCATCTTCATTGATGAAAAGACCCGCTGTTGGCGGAAATAAAAATTGGATTGCACAAGTCAATTCCATAATTGAAGGGAACCAAACCTGGAATGTCCAAAACGGTGTGACCACTACTATCTGGTATTTATCCAACCTCACTTTCAACAGAACTCTCTATATCATTGTAAAAGAAGGAAACGCATAACCTCTCAACCCCTTCCATAACTGTTGATATGTATCCACTGCACATGCTTCGGGATCTGGCATCCAACTGAAATAACGTTGAATCTGATAAGTTAATCTGCTCGCAAACATGTCTATCTCTAATGGCCCCCACTCTTCTTCTATCTTACTGAAGCATTGGGGATCCAACTTCCAAGCGCTGTAATCTCTTATGTACCTTGAATTTCAGTCTACCCACAGGGTTCAACTCCCTTGGCAAGTACTCTGCCTTCACCACAATCTTGTGTTCCATACAAAAATAGCAATATTCTTTAGCCAACTCGGTCAACCGACAAGATCTGCTTCCTCCTAAATTATTGATATAAGCCGCTGCTGTTATAATGTCCATTTTTTCAACTAATTCCTTACTCTCAATATTTCTCTGAAACTCTTCACTGAATACAGATTTGCCCTCAACTCCAAACAATTTATATGATTTCCTCTCTCCTTTGCTGACCATAATCCACCTGTCTGATTGTTTCCAATCTGGCTCCCCATCCTTGTTGAACTTGAATCCTTCTCCAGAACAAAATATGGAACTCATCAAAAAATCGCCCATCCATTCCAGGCCTCCAAATTATATACCTATCAGTTCAACTCCTCTCTCGCTTCTTTGTTCAGTTGAACTGTGTCTCCATACCATAAACCTTTCCTTAGCACTTCCCTTTCACTCACTGCAAAGCTCGATAATGTAATGGCTCTGGGAATATTGCTCGTATTTAGGACGACAATATTCCTACCATACGAGCTAAATCCCTTAATGTAAGACATACTTTCTACAAAACCTGAACAATCACCATTTTTATTTTCTTCATCTTCTTTAATGGGAGCTGAACTGCACTTGCAGGGTATCTATATCGAATACCACAAATTCAAACTTCCTCTTCGGATCTAAAATAGACTTCTCTACGTTCATCAAAAATTCCAATTTCTCCAGAAGAATCTTCACTGTCTGAAAATCTTTATTTAACTGCTCCATGTCCTGAGTCATTATCAAGATGTCATCCAAGTATGCTATTAGTCTTATACCTCTTTCTCTTAAATCCCCCATAACACTTCTCATAATCTTTGTGAAGCACCAAGGAGTGGAAGACAGTCCAAAAGTCATGCTAAAAATTGATAAAGTCTTCCCCTCAAACAAAATTGCAGAAACCTCTGACTGCTCTTCTCCATGGGAACTGTAAAATAGGCATCCCTTAGATCTAGTTTTGCTAACCAATCTCCTTTTTGTAAAATATCTCTCAGACAATAAATCCCTTCCATTTTGAAATATCGGTAAGTTACAAATTTGTTCAAATCTCTTAGATTGATAACTGGTCTCCATCCTTTGTATTTTTTGCACTATAAATAAAGTGCTTACAAATCCCTATGCAGACTCTTTCACCTGAACAATTGCTCCTTTCATCAGCATAATGTGTATTTCTGCATCTACAATCTCCATAGTTTCCTTCTATAAATACAACTCCCTGTGTACTTTTACCTGCTGAAGAACCTCTATAAAGTCTGTTTCTATACCCTGCACTGTTCTTGGGTCTCTTGTAATCTTTTTTCCACTCTTTCACAAATCCTTTCAGTCGACCCCCTACCTTTCTACGGTGAAACCAGAAACACTCTCCGTAGTCACCTTGAGATCCTTTGAAGCCATGTCTGCTTCCTCTTCCAGAATGCATACCTCTTACCTCTTCCTCTGTTTGGGAAAAAGCCACTTGCTGGCTGGAAACCTCTTGAGAATCCTCTATATTGGGCATTATATTGGGACGTTGGAATCCCTCGGCCAGTTGAAGATCCCCGTCTACTGGCCGAGGGATTCACTTGGGCCTTGTCTAAAGCCGTAATTGTTGATATGTACTTTCCAATGCTTTTAACAAGCCCTTCCCTGAAAAGCAAGCCTTTAGCATCAGCACTGGGTACTTTTTCTGCCATATCGTCCAACTTGGGACTAATCTTCATTAGAACTGCCATCAAACATGCATTTGTGTTCCCTAGCAAAGAATTAGCCCTCTGGCTCAAACTTCTAAGTAACTCCAAATATATCTCATTTTCATTTAAATGAGCCTCCTCGGCCATATCAAATATTCTTGCCAATGGAGCCAAGATATCTAAAACTTTATCTTGGCATTGCTTCAGGGAGCGTTCTAAACCATTTCTGGGGTCTCTTTCATTATAAACAAAAAACGTTATCATCTCTGTGTCATCTATCACATGTCTAGAACATTCTGCTTTCAAAACCCTACACACTTCCTCTTCAAGAGTTTCCTTATCCATTCTTTTATAAATGTACTCACATGCTCCATTGGCCACCTATCACCACTTCCCTGGTGTCTGATACTTAATGGAGAAAACATCCCCTCATCCAAGGGTTTTCTCAAAATTTCCTTATAATCTGACCTTAAATTCTCTACAAATTCATCATCAATCTCCTTTTCTTGCAAAATATCTAGAATATATTCATCCTGGCTGGTCTCTGTTCTCTAGAGATCCCATTTCACAATTATTGAATTCATCCTTCATTGTGTCACCATGGACACTATTTATCTGCATGCTGCCAAGGACAACTTTTCTGTTTTATGCCGCTCTGGACACCTTTCTTTATCGTGGTGTGTGAACCATCTTTCTTATTTTTTATTAATCTTATTTCCTTAATATGCTTCCTCTTCTTAGTTCATTTACCTCCTATTTCCTCATCTTCAGCATTTGAAAAATCTTCCTCTCCAGAATCCCTTTCGTTCCTTTTCCTTTCTGACAAAATATTGTCCATAGTTTTCTTTACTTGAACCTTCAATTCATTCTCAATTAATCTCTTAATCATTTCCTCACTCAAACTTTTAATAGACATCTCTCTACTTGGACCCTGTTCATCATCCATTCTTAAAATCTATATCATTTAAAATTACAAATTTAAAATATTAATCCCACAATCCAAATAAATCTATCCTAAATTGTAATGCACTCATAAACTGTAGCCACCCCAACTGGCGATCTCTGCAATGACTTCCGAACTGTACTGGCAGTTCAACATCATTCTGTTATATGAGCTGCCATATCGCTATTCATTTTAATGCAGCTGTTCCTTTCCAAAATGGCCACCCTAATCTCACAAGACTAAGACAAGACTACTGCAGTCTACACAGTTCCTTTCCTGTACATGTTCAAAGAAGCATCACAATAACACTGCCAACGTGCTCCAGTAGTAGTGCTCCCTCAAGACTCTGCCTCACACTCTTGTGCGGTGCCGATTAAGCAGGCATTCCAAGTACGAGTTCATCTCCGAAGACTCACAGAGCGAGACACCCTTCTCAAGCCATTGCAAGGTCATTTCAAAATGTAGCAAATCAACTGATTAGTTCACAATAACCGGTACCTGCAATATACACTTGAACCAAGTTCCATATTAACACATAAAATACTCTTGTATTTTTAACTAACCTCCTTATTTCCTACCAATAATTCCTCGATCTAATCTAATAAAATACGCTTCTGAAAATTAGAAGCTTGACCGTCTCTATTAAATAAACAATCCTATATGCATTACCTTAATGTTTAGATATAAAATAAATCAGTTAATATATCTAAGTTTATAGCAAATTAAAATATACAATTATGCAGTAAAGAAATGTATACTTATCTCCGCAGGAGCAGCATCCAAAAGAGGAGGACTGTTATGTGCATGGACTTCTGCTAACCTATGTGTTCTGGTTCTAGTTTGTTGTGTACTTCTAAAGTTCTTTAAAGGTGCTGCAGGAGTGGCATTAAAAGATTAAACACTTAAAACAATAATCCTTTTGGGCTCTGTTTTTATGCACTCTTCACACACAAACACTACTTCCAATCATAACTCATACTCACAGCACCAATTAGTACCAAAGAACATACTGTAGAAATATCATGAAACTTTATTTATCACTGTGTATTAAAAACGTGGTTCTTTTTGTTAAAAACTTGTCTCATTGGAGACCCTATTCCCAAACATAAAAATAACCTAATTATTAAAACACAACAAATTGCACCAAAAAGGGAGAATTATTAATCTCAGATCAACACACTGGCAATCATGGGCACACACTTAGTAGACAATATCATGTAAGTGTTCTTGCATCACATACAATATACACATAGATGTTCTTATACTACACAAGATGTTGTTTCAGGTTTTCTAGTTGGGCCACATATATTGAAACCAGGAGTTCTTTATCAAATTGTTTCTTTTCATAGACACAGAAGCGACGCGTTTCTGTGGTATTTGATAGTGTCCCTTCTTCTTCAGGCTGACAAATAGTTTGTGCAAATCTCCCCAAGGTTAATCCTTATCATTGGTGAGAAGAAGGAGGAAGAAATCTCCCCATGTAGCTCAGCCAAATGTCTATTTGTAGTACATTGGCAATAGAACACACGGCATAGGGGTCAAAATCGATCACCCTATTTCATGAGTTCAACTTGTCCGAACCACAGGAGTTATGGTTAATATAACGTCTGTGTGGATTGTCAGAGATCAGGTGATCCAATGGGCACCGGGACTCTAGCGTGTCCTGGCCTGCTCCTTGTTCAGCAACATCGAGTGTTAAAGATTAAATGCATAATGGTAGACTCCGGTCTTGAAATGAAATATACATATAAGCTTGACTTCCTCAACAGAGTCAATTATGCACATGTACATTTACAATAAGAATAGTA
Source organism: Lissotriton helveticus (assembly GCF_964261635.1). Classification (NCBI taxonomy): domain Eukaryota; kingdom Metazoa; phylum Chordata; class Amphibia; order Caudata; family Salamandridae; genus Lissotriton; species Lissotriton helveticus. The sequence goes on along the minus strand of NC_136063.1, from coordinate 355,270,608 downwards.
ATGTGCACAAATACTCTCTATACTTTAGTAAGTTTCTCACCTTTCGCTTTTTTCAACAGCTGTGCACGTCAAGAGTTCTTGAATAATCGCACACAATGGAAATCAAATAGATGCCAACAGCACTTCTTTCAAATGTCACATGGTATCAAAGTTCAACAAGAACAAACATTAAAAGCCTAACAACAGCAAGAGTATAGCACTTTCTAGCAAAGTCACTTAGCTAGATGATGACATTACTGTTAGGATTTGGGAGCAAATTGAGAGACGTGCTGTGATGAAGTGAAGAAGTGTTGGAGCTGGTTCCCAGACAATCAACCAATCACCTGTGATGTCAATAACGTAGGATGTCCAGAAACAAAAAGCCAAGCGCACAGTGTTAGAGATGTGGTTTTTATAGCCAATAGAAAGCTGTTTCTGGACACGTTGCTATGTTTTTGCTGGCAATGTGTTGGAAGCATGATGACGGCACATGACCCACGTGTTGTCAGTTTACAACATGGCATCCATGGAAACTCATACAATAAAGCAGGTGCGCTCAATATAAGGCGCATAGGCCTAGTTTTAACAAACATTGGCTGCTGTAGGTTAAGTCTGACTGCTCTTTGCCAAGCTACCAGGGGGTTGAGCACACAGTAATTTAGGGTTTGCATGTGGTTTCACCCTGACAAGGATTGTGGATACTGCTTGAGTAGGGTTTCACCTCCCTTAACCAGTAACCCAGTTTCTTAAAACAGTGTTTATAAAACCATATGCTACTAAATAACCCTGGGCGGAGAACTACGCTCCGTTCGCGGAGTTTGCGAATTTTCGGCAACTTCGCACTTCGTGGTGAGCGCGAAGTTGTCGACTATTTCGCAATCTTCAGCGTAGTGTAGTAGTTTTTCTTCCTCGCGCGCTCAATAGCATTCTCGCGTGCGCGGTAATGACTTACCGTGGTTTTTGCGTTCGCTTTCTCGTTTTTGTCGCTTTTCTCTCCCGGTCGCGTTCGCTACGATGTTTGGAATCCGGCCGCACAATCCCATGCGACTTTGAGAACGCAAATACGTCATTCGGACGCGCAAACATGTCATTGGGACGTGCGATCATCCTTGCAGCGCCATGTTGGTAAGATCGCGTTTCCGAACACTCAGAAACTGCAATCTGGCACAGAATATCTCCCGAGCATGTTAAAATCTTCTCAAAAATGTTCATTTAACCCCTCAGATTGTGATTTGGCTGTATTTTTTTGGGCTAGGGGTCCTCTTTTTGTTTCTACTCTTTTTTTCAAGAGAAAGGAAGTGCCCCTGAGTCTCCAACTTCCTGTTCCTGTCCACCAGGCTCCTCCCAGTGCTTTGTCCATGTGGTGTTGTTCACTTTCATTTGGATTTAGAGCTGGAAGGATCACTCTTTGTGTATCTCTGCTGCATCATAGCATTTAATTGGATTTATTGAGGAATTTTGGATTGTAACTTTTCTTTTACAAGTAAGTTTGAGAATTGAGAATTGGTGTACTGTAAATGTTTGTTTGGTTTGTTTTTTTTTTAACTACAGTTTTCTGTGCTTCTCAATCTTTCTTAAACATTATTATTGAGGGAGGCCTGTACTTTCATGAGGGGCCAAGTTGTATGTGTTTGAAATTTCATCCAGTACGCCTAGTGGTACCCAAGGGTCCACCCATGTTTCTGTTGTGTCTGTGGCATTGGATTTAATTGCATACTCTGTTGTAGTGGAATTTAATTTTTTTCTAAAATTAGGTAACCCTAGTAGTTCATGTAGTTAGTGTAGGCCTGCTTGAGTTCATTTACTTTCTGTGGGTGGCTTGGCCAGGTGGTGGGTGGTGGCCATTTTGTGTTTGGAGCCACTGTGTTTTTTTTGCCATAGGCCTCCAAGCTTGTGGCCTACTCTGCCAGTAGGCCCAAGGGTGCTACTAGAGTCCTCATCATGTGGGTGCATTAAAGTTGTTCAACTGATTTTGGGTGTTTAAGTTGTAAGTGTTACATCATAGGTCATGGATGGCTTTGGATTGATTAGCAAAATTTTTTGGGGTGTTGAATTGCAGGTTTTGGGTGTGTGTTGGATAATATGCGCACTAGGTAACCCTAGAATTCAGCTCGCGTAGTTTTGGTAACTTTGCACAGTGGTACAACGCGACCATGCAGTTTTTGTCTTCTTCGCACACTCAATGTGCGTGCTCGGGCACGCGATAACGACGTTTTGTACAGTTCGCGCTGCCGAACACGCCGAATTTGCATTCTCGCGAGCTATATCTCTCGAGTTGCCTAAAACGTTCCCGAAAATGTAGATGCTGTTCATTTTGCTAAAAGAAACTCCTCAGATTGTCATTTGCTTGCAGTTTTCGGAGCATGGACCACATACTGTTTCTGTCCTCTATGTACTTTGTTATTATTTGAGGGTGGCCTGACCATGTGGGCGGCTTGGCGGCCATTTTGTCAAGCTGCCAACCATTGTCCCTTTGCCATAGGAATGTATTGTCTGTCTTCTCTTTCTTATCATGTTTTTGTGGGTGGCCAGGCCATGTGGGGGCGGCCATTTTGTGTGACCTTCCTTCGTGGTTTAGTTTTTTTGCCGCAGACCTGCAAACTTGTGTGATTTTATTCTGCCAGTAGGCCTAGAGTCCCAGAGATAGTCAGCAGGATGATTGATGTAGCGTTGTCCAATTTGTCTGTTGAATTTAACATCATTTAGGGCATGGGTGGCAATGGATTGAATTTTCAAATGTGGTGTTTGGGGTGTTATTTGTTTGGGTGAAAAAAACTCTAAATGCCTTTGTTGTTTGTGTTGTTGTGTAACTTTCAAACCTTGTAGCCAGGGGGATTTTCTTTTTTGCATTAAGCTGTGATGCAGGCATCCTCCTTTTTCTGGCCATATAGGGAGGGATATAGGCCTGCTTGACTTTATTGTTTTCTGGCCTTTGCCCTTTACCCATGTACCTGTGATGAGAGTGCCCATGTGAAGCTGGGGTGGTAGTAGTAGTGTGCTGTTTTGTTTTTGACAAATTGGCCCGTGTCTTGCCATTGTTCCTGTTGGCTTACTACTGTTCACATCCCCATTGCTATCTGCTGCAGGTCACTGATGCTGCATCCATCCGAAATGATGCACAAATTAAGGATAAACAAGTTCCACTTCCACTACATTAGCTTTTTAGTTCGTTGCTATTCTTACTCTTACTGGTTGTAGCAATACTTCTAGTAGTAATTAAAAATAAAGCTAAAAAAAATCCACATTCGACTGATGTTGTTAACTAACTTCTGCCTTCTTTGCTTGTAGGTGCTGAACAGGGGGTGTCATCATTCATCGCCTGTTCTACTGCCAGACGGACGTCCTTCTGTACTACGTCACGTGTGGTGTGACTAACCTGACCAGACATCATTCTCAGCAACTTGTGCAACTGAGTGCTGCTGCTGACATCTGAAGAAGATGAGCCCAAGTCCTCCAAGACCAAGAAAGTAGCTGAGAAGAAGGAATAGCAGAAGAAGGAAGTGACACTTAAGTCTGGTGTTGACCCGAAAACCTTTTTTGGGCAAAAAAAAGTACGCCTGCAGCAGCAGTGACCGGGGTCCAAGCTGGGGCCAGCACCTCCGCATCAGTGGGCCCAAGCCACCAACCCAGGCCCAAGCAGATGAGTGGGGAAGAGGTAGCCAGCCTAATGGTGGAAAGCAGTGATACTGAGCCTGAGCTGAACTTATCGCTATCTCAAAGTAGTACACATTCCACGCAAGAGGGAACACAGCAGAAAAGTGGTGAACAACAACCAGCGCCCGCAATAGTAGATGTTCAACCTGAGCCACCACCCGCAATAGTAGTTGTTCAACAACAACCACCTCCCGCAATAGTAGATGCTCAATGAAAAGAACAACCACAACCACCGCCCGCAATAGTAGTTGTTCAACAACCACCTCCCGCAATAGTAGATGCTCAACGAAAAGAACAACCACAACCACCGCCTGCAATAGTAGGTGTTCCACAACCACCGCCCGCAATAGTAGATGTTCAACGAAAACAACAACCACAACCACCGCCTGCAATAGTTGTTGTTCAAGAACCACCACCGGTAATAGTAGTTGTTGTTCCTCCCGAAGTCGGGGCAGTTCAGGAAATTGAGCCTGATGCTGAGCAAGAAGACGAGGCAGCACTTCATGCAGGAGATCTATTGTTTTCCAAATCCCCACCAAGGAAAAGGAGGGTTAGTCCATTGAGTTATTCGCCAAGCATCCCTTCTGATGATCTTGATCTCAATTGGGAGCCACAACAATCTCAGCATGAGAGGGAGAGGCATCCCAAGAAGACCAGGCTAGGGAAAAGGAAGGTTCCAGGAAGCCTACCACTTATGGAGTGCGATGTTGAGCAGCCGGATGGTGATGATGAGTCAGACCCAGTCATCACAAGCATTACTCCTGGCCCTGAGGACATGGAGACCGACATTTTAACCCTATCAAGAATGGCTGCGACTAGGGATGTAGCATGCATACCACTAACACAGGCCACACCAAAACTATCTCCAGCTTCCATTTTTACATTTGCACACAGCCGGCAGCGTCCTACATCCAGCACAAGTTCCACCTCAGCAGAAGTAGGTAGTGGTACTACTGCGCAGCCACATAGTGAAATTCACCACACAACAACCTCCAGTTCATCCGGCATTGGAAGTGGCACCTCTAGCAGGAGACAAAAGTTAAGCTCCCCAGTGTGGGACTTCTTTACAGTTAGCGCAAATGAGGAGAACATTGCTATATGCTCCATTTGTCATTCCTCTGTTAGTCGTGGTAAGCTTGCTACAAACTATGGTACCGGAGGCCAAATGACCCATATGAAAAAACACCACGCAATCAAGTGGGAGGACCACCTACGTCTCATAAAAGCAGGAACCATTAATGTTGGTAGGGAAGCAGTAGAAGGTCCTCAGGTCAAACCGGAAGAAGAGGGAGACATTCTATCTGGTAGTGGTACACTAAGTACCCCTGTCCGACTCCCCAGCACTGCAGTGGTAGATCCCACACCCTCCGCATCAGCAACATCTCTGTGGCACCAGAGTAAGAGTAACCCGGAGACACCAAGGAGTACGGGTGCAAAGTCTGCGACGCGAATGACAGCATCGGGCACAACAGAAAGAAATACCAAGCAGCGTACCATTGTTAGCATGTTTAGGCAGGAAGGAAAGTACGAGCGCAACCACCCAATAGCACGTTTGTACAATGCTAAGCTTGCTAAAATGTTAGCTCTGGACCTTCTCCCTTTTTCTTTTGTTGAAGGGGTGGGTTTCCTGGAATTTGTGTCAACCCTCTGCCCAAAATGGAATGTTCCCAGCCGCTACTATTTTGCCAGAGTTGCTGTTCCAGCACTACACCACGACTTGCTGGAATTGCTTGGAAAAGCCTTGCAGCAGAGTGCTGAGCATAGTATCCACCTGACAACAGACATGTGGACCAGTAGCCAAGCCACTGATTACATGTGCATCACTGCACACTGTATCTCTTTTACAGGTGTTAGAGACAAGATATCTACAGGCATTGACACTACTGAGATTTTTAATGATACTCGCAAACATGGTACTGTAGCCATGTTTGCTATGAAGACATTGCATACTGCTGCAAACATTTTGGATGAGTTCAACAGCAAGGTCTTTGAATGGCTGCGACCAAGAGGCCTCAATATTGGTTTTGTTGCCACCGACAATGGCAGTAATGTGGTTAAGGCCATGGAAGATGGTGGCTATTTTAGGGTCCCGTGTTTGGCACACTGCATTAACATTGTGGTTCAAGACTTTCTGAAAAGTGAAAGCAAAGTCAGCAGCTTACTGAACATTTGCAGAAGAATCTGCACGCATTTCAATCATTCTTTTAAATCCCGGAAGCAGCCACGGGTCATTCAACGTGAGTATAGAATGCCAGTGAAAGCACTCATCCAGGAGGTACCAACACGTTGGAACTCTACTTATTACATGCTTGATCGGCTGTTTGAGCAGTACATACCACTTAATGCTTATGTCATGACAAGAAGATCAGGGGATCCAACTGGTGTTATTAAAGCCACGACAGTTGAGATGTCGCAATGGGACCTCATTAAATGCCTGACAGAGATGCTACTTCCTTTTGAGGTCTTCACACGTGCAGTCAGCAGGGAGGACTGTACTATGAGCCAAGCTATCCCATTGTTGTACATGCTGGAGCAAGAGCTGAAGGAGGTGTCTGAAACATACGAAGGTGTTGAAGGAAAACTTGAGCATGTAATTTGGCGAAGTCCTTAACCGGCCGCTTATCTCAGAATACAAGGATTCAAAATAAGATTGTGTCGCATCAACATTACATTACTGCCGCAATTTTGGATCCACAGTACAAATTATTTGTGAACAGTAATGCAGTAATTCCTTTTTCAGAAGGGGATGTTTCCAAGTACAAAACTGAAATAGCCGAGGAAGCCACTGATTTAGAAAATGAACGGCTCTCAATTAGAGGCCTGCCAGTGCCAGCCCAGGACAGTTCAAGTAATACTGAGCATCCTACAGAGTCAAGTTCTTCTTCACAGCATGCGAGCAGTGTTTTTGCTTCCCAGCAGTCACCAACACAAACAATAACAACAACCGCACCAACAGGATTTGATTAATCAGACACAAGCAAAAAAATAGCTGCTTGGTTTCTACAGAAAGGGATGGGTAAGTCCGTTGCTGTCGCAAAGCAAAAAGAGGACGAGCAAACCCGAGCACCAATGAACATTGAGTGGTTGGTCCAGGCCTATCTGGATGACACAACAGAGGTGTTCATGGAGCAAAGCCCATTGGTCTATTGGTATAGGACAAGAAGCCAATGGCCACTGCTCAGCAGGCTGGCGATAAAGTATCTAGCTTGCCCTGTTGCAAGTGTCTCTTCTGAGCGTGTTTTTAGTGCTGCTGGTGCCATTGTGACTGTGAAAAGGACCAGTCTCTCGCCCAAAAGCGTGGAGAGGTTAACTATGATAAAAATGAATCAGCACTTGATACCACCAGACTACAAAGTACGTGAATCAGAGCTGGAAGAGGAGAGCGAGTCGGAAGAAATAATTAGTGGGTTACAGGTCCTACTTCTGTCGGAAGAACCACCAGGGTTTGAGGACGAGCTCCTCTTCCCTGACAACTAGGCTTTGCTTGCAGTGCCAAACTTAATCATCATCAATCACAGGTAAGAAGAGAAGTTTGCTAGGAGGTATAATGGAGGAGAGACTGGTAGTACAAATAGGACAAATATGACTCAGTGAGGGGTACCGCATCTATCTGTTGGCATGATGTTGTTACATGTGGTCAATTAATAATTATTTCAATCAAACACCGGCCGCTGCCCTGCATGTAGAGTAAACCTTGTGACGTACAACAGTAACCCCACCACAAAACAACATCATATGTGTACGTTGAAAATAAATAACATTTATTGATGTACATAAAAAAATATCCTCCTAGTCCTCTCCTATCTCACCCCTATTATCCCCACCCTAACCCCAACCAATATCCAAGTCCAAAGAATGTCCCGCAAAAATAAGTTAACCCCAACACCCAATTCCCACCCACCAACAAAAGTATTAAAAAAGGGGAAAATGAACAGGGTCCATCACAATCGGCGGGCTTTAAGGTGTTTGTCCACCAATATCTTCAAACGCTCCTCTAATTGATCCTCCAACTTTGACACCCGGAGGAGAATCTTTTGCCGAAATGCACGGCACCTACATTCGCATCCATGTGGGGGGGCGGCAGATGTTGTTACATGCCGACGGTGAGCGGAGGCCTGACCACGACACCGTACTCCTGCAGGTAGGGCCTGGCTGGGGCCTGGGGCATTGGTAGAAGCAGCAGCTGCTGCCTCTTCCTCCTCCTCGGCCTCAGCCACCAGCCGGCGGTACTCCTCAACAATGGCCTGCAGTTTCCTTTGCCGGGCCCTGGCTGCCAACTCCTTCCTTGATAGTTTGTGGGAAGGAGTATGAGTATCTATAAAAAAACAGAATTGTAACTGAAACTCTTCCAAATTAATTCAACACATAGTGGCATAGTAGCACTACCAAGCGCAGTACATACAAATGGTGGCAACTTTTAGTATCTATCTAATCTATCCTCCTGCTTCCCCTATCTGTAACTTTTGTTGAAGTTTTTTCTGGCATTATACTGGCCCTAGTACTATGGGTGGACTTGAGTACACAGAAGAACACTAGTCTTTTTTGTATCTCCTTTTATATTTTCAAAGTAAGATTCTGCTTCCAGTGACAGTCTCCACCTATGATGAATACAATACATTTAGGGGGAAAACAACCAATACAAATAAATGTCTATCATTCTTTATTATCGCCTTAGCTGGTTTCACTTTCACCAACAACCACCCATGCGTCCACTCCTTCCTTGCCTTGGGTTTCATTGTCACAAACTCCGCTCATGATTCTTGCTATCCACTATATCCATGCACCCATATTGTTTTGCCTAACCAGGCATGCATCTTCTCTTTCACCTTCCAGTTCTACCCATCCTTCAACAACCCATGCATCAGATTCATGTCAGCCACGTGCATGAACCTTCCAAAGTATCCTTCTATGGTCTTTCGTCCTTCCTCCTTCCTCCCTAGTTCACTTCTTTCCCTTTTTGTTCAACACATCCCTCAAGGTCATCTGATCTGATTTTTAGTCTTCTCCATAACTTTCACAGCTGAGTTGGAGTCTGATAGAAGAGGCCTTGTTTACTCAACTCACGCTGGTAATGCTGCAAAGGGTGTCTTCTTCAACCATTGTATATTGTCCAGTACAATTTCAAATTCATACTTTCTTAATAAGTCTCATAGCACTGTAGTGTAGTTCCTATTATCCCAATAGACTCTGCGCATTGGAATAATACCTTCAATAGTATAGACCTAGGACGGAGGTTAACTAGGTCTTCTACTGACGATATTAGACTTAAAGTTTTGGGTTTGCCAGCTAGCTCAGAGTTCACTAGAAACTTTCTCGAATAGGCAAGGAGGAGTTTAACCTCCCTGGATAGACAAGAAGGGATTTAGTTTCTGACAACCATAGAACATGACAACTTTGCTCTCCCCTAATCAAGAGTGTATCTCTAGAGTCGTGTGAAAACAAAAGACAACTTATTTTACTCAGTCAGTTCAGTGCATTCTTAGTTTCACCAGATTGTAGAGAAAAGGAAGAGATGGGCGTGTTCAATAAAAGATGTTATTTATTGATCAGTCTCTTTTCTCGTACAAGAGAAATGAATCGATATTATTGCGATACTTATGGTTAAGTAAAGTGCATACAATAAAAGCAGAAGTATAAAATAATACTGCAGAAGCATTGATATGGTTTCTAAGCCATATGATATTTAAAACTGATAAAATAGATACATACATATATACATTTGACTAATCGTACTCAACTGGTGCTTCTAACCACGCCTACCCCAGTGTACCTGACCTAAGCCTAATACGTGGGCGGGAGTAGATAAGTAGCAGTTTAAGTTAAGTTTGTTTTGCCAAGTGACTGACTCAAGAATTCTCTGCAAGGGGTTATTCAGTTCTGTACCTGAGATCTAGAATGGTTGAGGGCTGGTATCTCTCATCTCTGGTCTTGATATTCCAGCTGCCTGCGAGGGCTGCTTGGAAGCGCCGGAGCTGGATTTCTCGGCAGGAGAAAAGCAGCATCTCGTTCTCAGCGCGTCAGGAAGGCGGGACAGCGCCAGTGGGGTCCGCTCTGTGCTGGCCTCTTCGGCAAGTCTCGCTGCTCCGATCTCGTCACCACCGCGTGTGTTTGCTTAAGGCAATGTCGGTAATATTTATACCTGTAAGGTGCCGAGATTGACGTAAGGATGGACATGGATACGTCAATAAGGATGTCATATGAACGGGCTCGTTCGCACATTCTTTTGCTGAAGTTCTCGGTGAAATCAAAACAATGGCCGCAGGGATTTTCCCAGGTTGTCATAGGTTTGATTTGTTTTGAGAACTCCGTATGCCTTATCAGGGGCTGGAGGAATAGTGCTTGCCTAATTAGATGGCAAGCGTTATGACCTAATCAGATAACGCGTTCCTGTGCCGTAGTGTGGCTTAATCAGATAACGTTTTTTTGTACCGTGGGATGGCTGCTAGTTAATTATTAACCAGAACAGGGTCAGGAATAGGGGGATCGATACAGAACCTATAGGAATACATCACACCCACTCCACGCAGACTATGTCCATATTTACAAGATCTAGGCATAGTAAATATACTAGTAGAGCACGTGTATACCGTACCACCCCAAAATACATCCATATGCATTTTGAAAACATGAAATATACGAAAAGATATATATATGCATTATATGCACTCAAGCAGTATAACAATGCTAAATAAATTACGCATATTCATACATCATTATTAATAAAATATGAAAATTACACATGAAATGGCTCTTAAGACAGAAGAAAAAAATGCGAGACCATTTCATCACAAAATAAAATATATTTGAACATACTAGAGGGCAGCTAATGTCTCTAAAGTTCCTAAAATAGAATTTTAGTTCTCTTAAGAATAGTTTCTACTTTAAGCAGAAGATAAGTGTCCCGAAAAATTGCAACATATTTTGGGGCCGCTGAAAAAATTATGTTCCGCTGTCCGTAAACTGGAGAAAAATTGTTCACAATACTTTATTATCAAAGTTGAAGGCCAAATTCAGGGTGTTGGGAACGCCGTGTGCTAGCTTGCTCAAAAGCCATTATTTCTGCTCTGGTGAGAACATCATATCATTTAGACTCTCGAAAAAGCTGTCAACAGCTTCCTGTGAAAGTTCCATTAACTCGGAAAAAGATGTTACCATGCATTCATGAGCATGATTGCCTTCATTGATGTTTCGATCAGCATAGCTGACAGAAGGTCGTACCTGATCGATGCTGCTTTCATCTTGAACCTCACTACCCCTCAATCGTAGTGGTGAAGTCTCCACGAATGCCGTCATCAGGATTGGTAGGCGCTGGGGACAGCACAATGCATGAGCCGTGACCGGACCCAACAAAGTTTCTGCATCCATTGGCGCATCCGATTGTAGCGTCAGACAGGTGTCCAACACGCATTCTTCTCCGCATAGCAAGCACCTTAATACAGGTAAAACACAGCTTTGCCACATTGGTCTAAATGAAAGAAACCAAGTCATGTTCAGGTCTCTAAGCCGGGACAGTCCAAGGATTTTAGATATCCGGTCCCGGTATCCAATGGCTAGGATTGTTTCTTCCCTTGTCGCAGGTGTTTTGTCTGTGACACGGTTTGCCATAGCGAAATAACAGAATCAAAATTAGGATTCCTGCCACTAGTCCCAAAAGGAGAGGAAGTCCACCAAAGATGGAATGGACAAAGTCCGGAAAAATACCCAGAATGGCTTTAAATGGTGTTAAAGCCCCCGAAAACACTGTCTTAAATACATTTGAGACTCCACTGGTATCAGAAATATTTAAGATTTCGTTCAGGATTTCTGCGAAATGTATGGGGGAATTAGTTGATGACAATGAATGAATCTCTGCCGTTGTCCTTGCAACTTGGAGATCATACGTTTCTTTTGATGACGTGAGCCTGGTCGGCGTCTGAAGGAGCACTGTTTTCATTCTGCTTAAAGTATCAACTCGAATGGAAGCAATTTTCTAATTCGGCCATAACCTTGCCTCCCTGTCTGGCATTGCGCTGGGGAACAATACTCGTTCACAGCACATGACCTTCGCAGTCGTACTTATGAGATAAGGTATTCCGGGCACCAAGCTACAACATCTGCGGTCTACAATTATAATGTAACTCCCGTTCGATAGTCTCCTAAAGAATGGTTCTATTTGTGTCGCAGGTGTGCCTAGCTGGTGACATGAATGGTTATTCGAGGACCCTTCACAGGCTCCGTGTAAACTAATACCATTACACAGAAGTGTACCGCTTAGTGACATGGCACAATTATTGCCACTAAGAAACACTTTCCGGCCTTTATTACTGACACAAGCATGTGAATAGGGCAAGTTCCATGTTGACTTAATGTACCCTTTACCCAATTTTTCGTACATGCCAGCCTGTATATATTTTTGGCAGTATTGAAACCTGAAAGTAAATATTGGAATATTAATTATTCCATGTATTATCCATTCACTGACAGGTCGTTCTGACATTGTCAATGGTAATCTCTCGAGTTTCTCAATGCTCAGGATTGTATAATCAGCACCCTTCTGTGCCATACTGATTTGTTTATCAGTGAGGTTAAAGATATTGAATAGTGACGTTGTGTTGATTAAACGCCAAGGCACATAGCCTGAACGCAGATTTTGTAACGTCCAGCCAAGTTGTACAATAGAACGCAATTGGGACTGACCGTGTTGTAACAACAGTAAGTCTTGCGATATTATGTCGATTGCTGAAGACACAATGCTGTCCAAAGAGTATATTCTGGAGGACAGAGTCATTAACCCATTGTCCACTACAGAAAGTGATTTTTCCAAATTAATACGGTCAATTTCCCGTATTCTCTCTGACGTTTCAATTTGAGTTATTTTCCAGGCTTCGTTATAAGCTGCATATACAGAGGCTGCTATGAAGCGTTTTTGACGCTGTTTGCGCGGTCCCATAATGAAATCACGCAAGTCAGCACCATCAGTAAGTAAAGTTAGGTGTTGCTTAATTTCTGCCAGTGTTGATGTTTGTAGCCACTGAAGGCAGAGCTTGCCCACACTGTACGTGGTAATTATCCCTGGGTGTTGTCTTTGGGAATATCTAGGGTCTGGCCTGGTCAATGTCAACCCCTGGATTTTGTTCAGGAATCTGTCTTGACAGTTATTAGTATCTGTGGGCCAGATCAACCACTGTTTCCAATCAGGATGTGTTCTGTTTTGGCTTAATATATGGTTTACGTCTATCTCCTCATCTAGAGATATATTACCGTTCATTGATGGCTTTGGAATAGACGGTTTGTTTAAGTCTTTGATTTTGGCTAGGCCAAGACAGGTAGTTTGTTGAACAGTGTCATTCAAAAATATAATTTGTTCTGGGATCATGCAGGCTCTAAACAATGGATGGATAGGTTTTTATATAGCGCAATATCACCGTCAGGTCTCAAAGCGCTTTGCATTGGGAACCCGTCCTGGTTTTTCCCTGTGAGATAGCCCCTACTGGGTATCCCCAAGGTGAAAGCCAGGCATTCCGCCGCGGGGGGCCGTAGTGGAGATTAAGCAAGCTAATGCCCAGAGTTGCATAGTGTGAACCTGTGATTCGAGTAGGCACCGAAGCGAGAATTACCGAGTCCGTAGACATTTTGGGCTCAAGACCCTGCCGCGTCGGGAATTGAACCCTAGTCCCGGGTCTGATCTCAGCGTCCGGGTCTGCCTCCTCTAACCAGTGAGCCACACTTCTCCACAATGATTCTATACCTTGTACTTGCCATTCCTTTGTACCCCAAACACTTTTTACTTCAACATTTTTGTCCCAGTAATCAAAACCAAATGTACTCATTTGCTCAAAAAATGAGTCTGAATATATCAATTTAGTGTTTGTAAGCATGGTCTTTGTACCTGTCTTATTTGATAATTTGAAATAAAATGTTTCTGCAATACTTGTGTTGAACCCTGAAAAATATGAATATTTGTCATAAAAAGTTCTTGAGCTACCTTTTGGAGGGGTTTCACAGTGTTCCCATTGATTATAATTTAAAACATTTCTAGGTTGTGCAGATTTATGCAGATAATGATTACTATAGTGATTATAGCAGAACATTTTATCATAATTAGACGAACCCTGCAAATAATCATGTTTTGTAAATTTAGCAGACATCACTAGGTCAGACATCATATTATTAATGCTTTCAACGTCCCAATCATCAGCAACTGAGCTTGGTTTTACAAAGTCACTCAATGAGATCTTGATTTGATGTGGATACTTCAGGATTTCAACCGGACCATAGATTTCATAATCAGTATTGTCCCATGCTACCCCACCGGGTATAGGATTGGCTGTGAAGTTGACTGAAGAAAGTTCTCTTTTCTCGACGTGTGAAGACGTGTGTGGTTTGAGGACCAAGTTGATTTTCTGGCTTGCTGTGTCCATTTTAGCATATTTTCCCTCAATGAAGTGTCCCAAACATAGTACCATGATGAGCCAAAGTATGAGGATAAGTGCACCTAAGGCCACCCAGAATTCAATCCACGGAGAAATCAGATAGGTTTCTTTCAGATGTTGAAAAAGTTCCTTTGCTTTGTCTTTAAAGGTTTTTGTTGATGTTTGTTCCTTTGATTCACTCAGGTTTTCAGATGAATCATTGAAGTTGATGAAGTAACCCGATGCCGTTCTGTCTATTGTTCCTATTGTTTCAGGATTGCTGTTTGCTTTATTATTGTGTTTTGTTGCAGCAGCATAGTCATTTGTTACTTCATTGTAGATTGGTGTGTCTCTGCTAAATGTTTTTATTTGGGTTTTTAGAGGTTTAAGTTCCATAGCATTGTTGCATAGTCCTTGTTGTTGTTCTGTTGGCATTTCAAATGTGAGTAGCCTCTTAGATTGAACCTCTGTGTTTGTAGCAAACCTTGGTGTTCTACTACTTATCGGGAGTCCACTCGGCCTACTGTTCGTTATCGGCCACATGATTGTGGTTTTATCAGGTCGATTGATACAACTCTGTTCTCCTTTTTACCAGCAAGGGGCGGTAGTACTACTGATCTTGTCCCGTTGATAGACAAGACAGGAACTGCTTTTCTGTAAGAAGGCCCAAATTCCTTCTTTACCGCGATCTTTTCTCTGACTAGATCCCCGACTTTTGGAATCCAGACATTTCTTGCTGGGACAGGTGGTTTTTCTTCAGTGGTCGTTGGCTGTTGTTTCAACTTTATGTTGCTCAGGTCTTTCCTTGTTTCGTTTAAGTCCTGCAAAATAGCCAAACGATCTTTGATATCAAAGCTTTTTTCTTTAACCACTGAAGTCTGACTGTCAAGATCTAAGACCATCATTCTAGTTCCAAACAATAATTCGTACGGACTGAATCCCCTCAGAGAATTTCTTGGCAGGTTATTTAGACTACGTTGGACACTTATTAGATATTTGACCCACCCAGCTCCCGAACCTAATACCTTTGCTGTTATAGATTGCTTTATGCCTTTGTTTTTTTCTTTACACCATCCCGTTCCCTCAGGTAGGAAGTGAGAAGAGTCCCGCTATGCTATGCTCATTTGGCCATGTTTTTCATACGCTTTAGGGCAAGAAGAAAAAACATTCAGCCAAACGTAGCATGCTTCTAGCGTATATGCCATTATAGACTCGCAAATCTTTTTATAACAGTCCAGACATCAGCCGAGTGCTGGGGTCTACATCACAAGTGGAAACTAGTCTTTATATGTTAATTGGACGCATTAATTTTTATTGTTGATCAATTCTAGAGTGAAACGCCATGCTAATATACCGTTTCTCTCGCCACTGCGATCTCTATTGCAGTCTGGGCAGTTCTTTACAAAGATGTGATGATGCAGGCTCATACCTGGCCACCAGTACACTGATTGTAATTCTTCCAGATAATCTTTTAGTTTGAGGTGTCTGAGACCCTCACCCATATGTGCGTCTGCTATTAACAAGCCTCTCCTGTCCGTGTTTGGAATCACTCTATCCCCCACTCCAGGGATTCGAGCAAAAGGGACTGAGTTTGCATCGATTATGTATGTATAATTGAGTGGATAATTGATCGGTAGTGCTGAGCAGTCGCCTTTTGATGACGTTTTTACCGCCAGCAAAGTTTCACCGTCAATGTGTTTTACTGTATGCTTTTTCTTGACTACGGAAGCCGATTCAGTTGCTGCCGTTGTGGCTTTCTCAGCCAATGAATTCCCTGCAACGTGAACGCCATCACGCTGATGACTCAGTGAGTGTATCACGTGAGTTTTTGGTAGTTCTTTCTGTAATAGAACTACTTGTTCCCAAAGCACTTTTTGCTTTATTGTTGCACCTGTGTCATCTTTGTAACCGTTTTGAATCCATTTCTGTAAATCGTTATTGTATGATTTGACGCAGTAATACGAATCGCACACAATAAGTGTCGGGAATTCGCGATCGGCATTATCTAGCGCCATTTTTAGCGCTATTATTTCAGTATGTTGTTCTGAATTATTTTCCACTGAGTGTGTTTTTGTAAGTAGAGGTCTTAATTTACCTCCGCGCCACACTTCTTTTACAATTTCGCATGTGGCCTTGTAAGCCAGCTCTCCCCAAACTGAGGGTTGAGCATGCCCGTCTGTATGTATTACACAGGCGTACTGTCGTAAAGGCAGAATGTCGATTGGCAGAGGGTATGTCATTTCATATTCTAGATATTTTAATTCCTTTAATTCTGGATCAAAGTAGTATTTTACTCTGTCCGTTGTAATTGAATTCACCCATTGTATCCATTCTGGATTCAACGTTGTTGTTGGTAAATTACATGGGGTTGTTAATGCCTCAAAGGCTGACTCCACTGTTCTGACTGTGATACGTCTACCGTCAGCGTTGTCTTTTTCTCTTGCTATAGCAGTTTGAACTGCATGAATAATGTTGTCTTTAATACTGAACTTCTTTTCAGCTTCTGTGTAAAAGTGTGAATTGTATGCAATTGGTACCTTTTCTCCCTCATTAGAGGTCAGGTATGTGAATCCGCATCTTCCTGGGATGACTCGAATCACAAGATTGCGTGTGTTGTCACGTGTTTCTAATTTTGTTTTAATTAACATGTCTGTTTGTAAAGATCTCAAAATTTCTGTGTGTTTTTGAGTCCAATTGATTCTTTTAAAATCTGGTTTTATTAGATCATAAAGGGGTTTGATCCTTTCTGCGTAATTTGCAATGTATGTTCTTCCGAAATTTAGGAAGCCTAAAATTGATTGTACGTTTTTTAGTGTTCTAGGAGCTTGGAGTACCGCACATTTCTCTAGGAAATTGTCAGCCAGGCTTTTGCCTTCACTTGATAATTCATATCCTAAAAACAGGACTGTTAGATGGGCAATTCTTGATTTTTTAAAGTTGAATTTGTAACCCTCTGCTGCGAACCCAAGTATTATGGTGTTCACTCTCTTCAAGTGAGTATCCAAGTCATCATCTGTTAGGTAAATGTCGTCGACATATGATAATGCCTCGTCATCGTATGTTTGTAGTAATTCTGTTACTCTCTTTGAGAATAATCCTGGGCTGTTCTTGTGCCCCTGGGGTAAACGGCAGAAGCTTTTTTGCGAGCCATTTACCGAGAACGCAGTCAAATATCTGCTCTCTGGTGCTATATTTTGACAAAAGAACCCATTAGAGATGTCTAATGTTGTTTTGTATTTTTTTCGCACTATGTTATTCATTAGTGCAGCACTATGCGAGTTTTGCACTGCAAAGGTTTTGCAACATGAGTTAAGTTGTCTGTAATCCAAAACTAGATGATATGAGTTGTCTGGTTTGGAGACAGGAAACAAAGGATTGTTCATTTGTGAGGTGCAAGTTTCAATCACCCCCTGGTATTCAAGTTGATCTAGGATCTCTTTTACCTGTTTTTTAGCTTCTTGCTTAATTGGGTACTGCCTCTGTGCAGTAGGTTGTGATTTTAACTGGATTTTGTGGGGAGGAGAGTCCTCATCCCATCCTACATGATTTTTATATAAAGCAGGAGCTTGAGCTACTGCCCACTTTCTAGCAAGTGTATATTTTTTATGAATTGGAATGTGATTTGAGAAGGCAGGCATAATTATTTCTTCGCCATGAGGACACTCCCTGACAAACTCTGGTGGCCAGTCTCGGCCAGCTAGAAGGATGTCATAGCCCTTGGATAGATTATCCCCAAATAGTCCCCTTATTTTTCTAGTCTTATCCCCCTCTATACGCAATGTAATTTCATATATTTTATGAGGTTTGCTAACTCTGGTGTCTGCAGTTTCCACCTGAATGTATTCATTCGTGCCCACTGTCTCCAGATGATTCATAAGGACTTTGCGAGCTATGCTCACTTCTGCTGCGCTGTCTAGCATTGTCTGAGCCCATTCTCCGTTTTTCAGCTGTGTTCTCAGTATTCTCGGCATCTTTGATTACTTTAATACTGGCTACCTTCTTTTTTGGAAATTGTAACTTTTTATTTGGATGAGCAGGTTCCTTGTCTTTGGACTTGACGTGCTCTTCCCTGTGTTCTGATCGTCCTCTTCTTTCCGATTTCTGTGAGGAAGTCTGAAAAGATTGAGAGGGACGTGTATCAATATCTTGATATCTATCAGGTTTCTTTATATTATCCCTATTTCTAAGGTTGTATTTTTTCCCAGAGGGCTCACTTTGGGGAGACCTGCGTCCTTGGTTTGGAGATCTTTCTCTCCGCCGAGGAGACCTTCCTCTGGACTGGAATCTTTTTTCTTTAGGATTGGATTGTTTGTTTCCATCCCAGCTCTTTTTTTGAGTGTTTAAATTATTTTTAATAAATATCTTTTCAGGACTTTCAATCAGTTGAGGTTTTACCGGTATTCCACCCAGACTATCTCTTCCTAGTTCTTCATAGGATTTCTCTATGGTTCCTCTATTTTATAATAGTGGAACTCTTTTGTTACAGCGTTTGCTGCTAGAAAGTTTATCCATGAATAGAATACCTCTGTCTGCCGATATTCGTGTGCCTCAATTACGAATATGACTGTACCACCTCTTGGTGTCAGTCCATTTTCTATAAGTTTTAAGGTTATAGATTTCCTTATGTTGACCGGGATGAGTATTGCATTTGGGTCATTTTCCAGCAGAGTATTGTCTGCTACTAGGAGTTCAGCTGCTATTCTAGCTGTCTCCCTTTCTTCATCACTGTCTATCAATTTACCGACAGGAAGGTTATTCTGTTTGTTTGCAGATCAGGTTTCTATGGAAACAAAGATTAGATGCACAATATTTTGGAACAGTGTATCCTTCAACGTTGACTAAACCAAGAACCATACATAGGAGTCTCCTCCTGCGAGGTTTGGCGGATATGACCTTTCACCCACTCCAGACGTCTTTGGAGTATTATGGGAAAAAAAGGGTTCTGTGTGAAAAAGCACGACTGAGTTACTCTAGTGTCTTGCGTTAGTTTTATCGCCTATCCAAACATTGGTCGCCATGTAGTGTAGTTCCTATTATCCCAATAGGCTCTGCGCATTGGAATAATACCTTCAATAGTATAGACCTAGGACGGAGGTTAACTAGGTCTTCTACTGACGATATTAGACTTAAAGTTTTGGGTTTGCCAGCTAGCTCAGAGTTCACTAGAAACTTTCTCGAATAGGCAAGGAGGAGTTTAACCTCCCTGGATAGACAAGAAGGGATTTAGTTTCTGACAACCATAGAACATGACAACTTTGCTCTCCCCTAATCAAGAGTGTATCTCTAGAGTCGTGTGAAAACAAAAGACAACTTATTTTACTCAGTCAGTTCAGTGCATTCTTAGTTTCACCAGATTGTAGAGAAAAGGAAGAGACGGGCGTGTTCAATAAAAGATGTTATTTATTGATCAGTCTCTTTTCTCGTACAAGAGAAATGAATCGATATTATTGCGATACTTATGGTTAAGTAAAGTGCATACAATAAAAGCAGAAGTATAAAATAATACTGCAGAAGCATTGATATGGTTTCTAAGCCATATGATATTTAAAACTGATAAAATAGATACATACATATATACATTTGACTAATCGTACTCAACTGGTGCTTCTAACCACGCCTACCCCAGTGTACCTGACCTAAGCCTAATACGTGGGCGGGAGTAGATAAGTAGCAGTTTAAGTTAAGTTTGTTTTGCCAAGTGACTGACTCAAGAATTCTCTGCAAGGGGTTATTCAGTTCTGTACCTGAGATCTAAAATGGTTGAGGGCTGGTATCTCTCGTCTCTGGTCTTGATATTCCAGCTGCCTGCGAGGGCTGCTTGGAAG
Organism: Lissotriton helveticus; assembly: GCF_964261635.1. Taxonomy (NCBI): domain Eukaryota; kingdom Metazoa; phylum Chordata; class Amphibia; order Caudata; family Salamandridae; genus Lissotriton; species Lissotriton helveticus. Next base: position 355,250,759 of record NC_136063.1, on the reverse strand, counting down.
CGCCGGAGCTGGATTTCTCGGCAGGAGAAAAGCAGCGTCTCGTTCTCAGCGCGTCAGGAAGGCGGGGCAGCGCCAGTGGGGTCCGCTCTGTGCTGGCCTCTTCGGCAAGTCTCGCTGCTCCGATCTCGTCACCACCGCGTGTGTTTGCTTAAGGCAATGTCGGTAATATTTATACCTGTAAGGTGCCGAGATTGACGTAAGGATGGACATGGATACGTCAATAAGGATGTCATATGAACGGCCTCGTTCGCACATTCTTTTGCTGAAGTTCTCGGTGAAATCAAAACAATGGCCGCAGGGATTTTCCCAGGTTGTCATAGGTTTGATTTGTTTTGAGAACTCCGTATGCCTTATCAGGGGCTGGAGGAATAGTGCTTGCCTAATTAGATGGCAAGCGTTATGACCTAATCAGATAACGCGTTCCTGTGCCGTGGTGTGGCTTAATCAGATAACGGCTTTTTGTACCGTGGGATGGCTGCTAGTTAATTATTAACCAGAACAGGGTCAGGAATAGGGGGATCGATACAGAACCTATAGGAATACATCACAGCACAGTGAGGGAAATGTTCCCCTTCCACCTAGTAATGCAAATATTTAATGAATATAACTTACCACCGCCCACCGCTGAAGTTTCCTCCCCCACTGTTGCTACTGCAGGTGCCGCAGCCACTGTCCCCTCCTGGGTAGCATTAGTATCGCTGCTGGCCCCGTCGGCAGTGGCACTGGTCGTTGGTAGTGACTGTGCACCTATAAAAGCAAGTACACCTTTTGAGATGCCTGCACAACTTCCCCTATATGGCCATTGCTGAACTGGGGTGGCAAAGTGAGCTAAAGAATAGTGATGGAATAAACCCAGATCAGTTGACTGGGGGTGAGTGTTTGATTTGCTCAAACGCTCCGGTCATCATCCCCTTTTGTATCGCTTTGTTCGCCCTAAGTTGGCAGGGTATGCTCAGACGTGAATCCCTTGCTCCCTTTGCCAATGGATTCAAGATAGCCTGGCTGATGAGGATTATGAAAATGAAAACGGTCCCAGGATGCTTGTTTCCGGTCCCGGGAAGACATGGTTTGGCAGTTCGGACTGGACTGTTCCCATGAGGCACAGGGTCAGACTGATTTGCATATGGTCATATCTGAACTGGGGTGGCAGAGTGAGCTAAAGAATGGTGATGAATTAAACCCAGATCAGTTGAATGAGGGTGAGTGTTTGATTTGCTCAAACGCTCCGTTCATCATCCATTTTTGTATCCTTTGAGAGTGAGCATTTCTGGGGCCACCTTGATTCCCTTTAGATGGACAAAATACATTAATAGGGGATACACATTGATGATGTTCTTTTAATATGGATAGTCACGACTACTGGCTTGGAGGAATTCTTTTCACATTTGAATGACTACAATATGAGCTTCACGCTGAATTATAGTAGAAAGGATCACATTTCTTTATGTCGAACTGTACGCTGTAAACGATCGATTAGTAAATAACATGTTCTGTATGGAAACCTCATGTATCGTCCTGTTGCACATACATAGTTCCTGTCCTAGATTACAGATTAGTGTGATCCCATTTGGGGAAATGGTCAAAGCTAGGAGAAATTGTAGAGAAGGCTCTCAATTCTCAAATAATTCTGTCAATATGCACACTAGGTTTTTAGTGAGAGGTAACAACAAACAAGTCATAGATTTTATAACCTGCATGCTCTTTCTCTTGACAGGGCTTCAACGTTGATCACAAAGAAGAGGAAACCTAAAAATTGATGGTTTAAACATGTCACTAGTGTCAGGTAGAACCTCCGCAATAATGACCCACACTTAATTCTGTAGATCAATAAACATTTATTTATTTTGTAATATTCAGATGTCACACTTCTCCAACCTTCCTTAACTCTATCTCCACCACTATCTATATAGTTCTTCCTTCTCCGGAATGTTCCTCCTATCATCACCCTTGCTTATCTTAGCTTGCAAGTCCTAGTGCACTTCTAATGTTAGACTATCACAACATTACTTCTCCCCCCAGTTGCACAATTGAGTCTCATTCCGAGAAGCCATAATTAGATTTCTTTAATAAGCCATATTGTTCCTCGGCGAGCATGCTGTGGTTGACTTGCTGTTTTTTGATCTGCAGCCTTAGCAGAGGAGGAAGGAAGAACAAATCCACTGACTGGTGCTTGAATGTCTTCGATGATGTCAGATTCCAAAACAGGTGCTGACTTCCTGGATGTTGAATTGTACTTTCTGAAATGAACGATGTTCCGGATTATCCTCCTGTCATCGGAGATAGCCGTGAACATGGTGCCTTTTAAATGTGTTACTTGCAGTGAATGTTCGTGGTATTGACTGTCAGACTTTCTCTTTTGTGCTCGACTGACAAGCACCAACTTGCCTTCTTGGACAGATGATGGCTTGGCCCTCTGACGAGTGACCACATACCCCTTTATTTTGACCTCCTTATTCCTGTCTATATCCGCCACCTCTTCATAATATGTAGCTTCACAGACACAGCTGAAAGAGTTTTCCCAGACAGGTATTCCCATGCGCACCGTGTCGCCCAACATTAGGGTGGCTCGACACTTGGTTGTGGTGCTCATTGAGAGCCATCTGGACATCTTGCCTTGACAGTTCAGCTTGCTGTATGGTTTACTTTAATGTGGCCATAAATCTCTCCACTATCCCATTGGCCTGAGGCCATATGATAGTGATCTTTGGATGTTAAAAATTTAGGTGACTAGCAACATCAGTGAACTCATGTCTGTTAAATGGAGGACCATTATCTGTTTTAACCACTTAGGTATTCCCCATGCTGCAAGGACTTCATCCAATAGTGGCAATGTGATGGCCACTTTGGTGGATGATACTTGCTGAGCAATTGGGAATTGGGAATATTCATCCATTATGACAAGGATGTATTTGCCTGACTGCAAAGGACCAAAGAGCGCTACTGCCACATGCTGCCAGACACTTTCCGGCAGCTCAGACATTTGCAGGGTCAAGGGTGGCTCTTCTTGAGTGATGAGTTGACATTGAGGACAGTGTTTTAGCATGGCTTCGGCCATCAAGTCAGAGGAGGGGAACCGGACACGTTCATGTAATGCCCTTTTAGTGGGCACAATGCCCCTGTGCCCTTCGTGTGCCAGGTTAACCACCCTTAGTTGCAGATGTTTTGGTATGACGATCCTCTTGTACCTTAACAATCGTCCTTTACATCTCACAATGAAGTCAGTTATTTGATGGCAATATGTTGGTTGCTGCTGGGCTGTTACAAGTGTCTCCACTAGTTTGTTTGAATGTGGTGTGTCACATCTGCTGCTGTCACCCCAAGGATATCTTCAGGGTAAACTGCATGGCTTGAGCAATGACAAAATGGATATATTCATCTGCTAGGAGTGTTTTGTTTAGGGGGGATGCCCTAGGGTATCTTGACATGTAGTCAGCTGGATTTGCTGCTTTTCCAGGTTTGTGAATTAGTGTATATGTATATTCTTGGAGATGGACTCCCCATTTCTCGATCCTGGATAGCATGGTTTTCCAGGGGTTTCCGTACATAGTTATTACCGCCTAAAGGTCCGTAATGAGCATGAAATGTTTCCCAAAAATGAGGATGCAATAATGCTCACAAGCCCAGACTACCACCAAGCTTTCATTTTCTGGTTGTGCATATGCTCTCTCAATAGCGTATGCCACCATATGTCTTTGGTCATCTTCCTTATCGTATTGCTCTAGTATGGCTCCAAGCACCACAGGTATAGCGTTCCCAGTAATTTCAGTCTTTCAACGAAGATGGAAGTAGGCAAGATTTCGGGCTGATTCAACGAAGGCCTTGATTGTGTTAAACGCTTGATTACATCTCGTTGACCAATTGAATGTTTGACCTTGTTTTATAAGTTCACGAAGTGGATAGTTGATTATGGCATAGTCCTTGATATAGTGAATGGGGTAGCTGGCCATTCCTAAAAACAACCAAATACTGAGGGCATGGCCAAGACAGCGGCTGAGTCAGACGCTTCTTGCCGTTTTTCCAGTTAGCCACCGGCCTTAAAGCTTCTATAGCCCCAACAGACCTTCTAAGTGACTGGGATTACTAGCCCGTGTCCGGAGAAGCAAAGCCAATCTGGACTGCAGCCCGCGATTGGAGCAGGAAGCTTAAGGAGCGCGGCTGGCACCCGGAGGCTGCAGCAGGGGCCAAGCTGGTAGCAGGCCGACAGGAGAGATGCCAGGAGCGGACTGCTGTCCACGGACAGCACAGAACGGACCGGACGACCCAACACTGAGTTGAGGCCATGGTCGGCCAGATGAGCGAGGGCCGGGCATGCCCACAAAGCACAATCGGCCTGTAGGTGGAGCCGAGGGGACTGCTGGGAGCTGCCCGGCAAGCTTCACATCCAGAAAAGCTGCGGAGGGGCCTAGACATATGGGAGCTGAGGAAGGGGCCACGATCCATGCAACAAAGGCCCCCCACAGACCGTTAATTGCGGAGGCCCAGCCATGGGAGGTTCCAAAGGTGCCGGCCATTCAGGGCAAACATGCGGGCCTAAGCAGAGCTCTGCTGTGGAGGTAGGAAGTATAGGAGGCTGCGGCAGAAGGACCAACTGGGCCTGGGCCCAACACCACACTGTATCCTGCATAACCAGAGGTGGCGACCAAGGGCTCTGGAGGGCCTTTTGGCAAGGCAGGACTCCCCCCTCCATATTAGATAGTCTGGAGGGATCTATCTGTGTTTCCTGAAACCTTCCTAGTCCCTGAGATTGAGGCAGGCCCCTGAGCTGAAAGTTTGAACTTAGTGACTGTGACGGGCGCAGGGGGGAGTAGGCCCTCAGTTATCGCCTTTGTGCTGCTTGAGGCCATATCATCACTGACCCTCATTTACAGTGACACACCTAGGACATGAGGCCAGCTCATACAGTGCCACAACCTGGGGGCCTGAGGAGAAGGGTCGGTACAATGCCCTAAGTAGGCCTACACCACTACTGAGCTAATGGCATCCACCAGAATGAAAACAAGGGGCACTATCAGAGACATGCCTATAAAAACCGAGGACCCACAGGACGGGGGAACAAGAGTGGTCCGAGCAGAGTGACATCCCCAACGCCAGAGGACTAGCAGGAACCAGTAACACGGCCCCTATTTAGAGACCTTGTTATCAGGTTTGAGGAAAGACCTGCTTGCATTCAAGCAGGACCTCACAGGGGAGCTGCAGGCCATGCAGAAAGACTTGACTGACATTGGGGACAGGGTGGATGCCCTAGAATAAAGGGACATGTATTGTGTTGAAGAAATAGAACAAATGCAGCAAGAGATTATCCATCTCACAGAACAACAACTGGACCTACAGGCGCATGCAAAAGACTTAGAAAACCACTCCAGGAGGAATAATATCCTGAATCTGGGGAGTAGCACGAGATGCAGAAGGAGGCAACATCAAAGCATTCATTAATAGCCTGTTTAAAGGTATCCTGGGAGATGCAGCGTTGGACGAGATATGTCTAGACTGGTCCATAGAGTGAACAGTTGGGGGTCAGGGAGGACCCACCCTTTGGATATTTTAACCTGTGTGCATAGCTTCCCCCTAAAAGAACAGATCCCTAAGAAAGCCTGGGCAGCACAATCAATAGATTTTCAGGGTCAGACAGTTCACCTACTCAAGGACCTTGCTGCCTCTACACTCCAGAAACAACGAGAATTCAGACTGGTTACAGCATTCCTGCAGGACAAGAAGGTGGTCTACTCATGGGGCCACCCATTCCGCCTCGTGTTCTGATGGCAGGGTGAACTTCGACAGCAACAATCTCTGGCTGAGGCTTGTGAACTTCTCCAAATAGAACAACAAGAGGACCGACGATTGCTCGCAAGAATTAACAGACAAAGGCAAGAGGAGGGGGAAGATGGCGGAGGATCTCTAGAGGGTGTAATGGCTCTGGGTCAAATCAAGAAGGCATGTGAGCAGAGAGGAAGGCTTTAATGGACAAGGTGTTTGAGGGCACCACAGTGGGTGCCACTGCTTGAGGATACATAGGCAACGACAAGAGAGCCAGTGGTGGGAGGGGAGAGGGACACAAGTCCATGAGATGGCGCAACTTAGCAGGGATTAACCACAAAACCCACAAAAGAACTTTACCACTGGTAACAAGGTTCCAGACCGTTCTGCATCTTCACAGTAGGTATTTTCAGTTTGTGCTGCACTACAAGGGGGCTCCAAGGGGGAGGGGAACGTTCAGACCGGCCCATAGAGGAATCTCCCTGGATTTCACCTTGGCCGCATTCTCTTAACACCTGAGGGTTCTAACCCTCAATGTGAAGGGCCTAAACAATCCGGTCAAATGGAAAGCAGTCTGTCCTAACTCGAACACACATGAGCGGACATATGTCTCTTGCAGTAAGCGCACTTATTACATAGACACTGGAACAGACTTAAGTCTTGAGCCTTCCCTCAGCAGATCTTCTCCTCTATGACACATAAGGCAGAGGGTGTCACAATACTATACTCACGCTCTTTCCAAGGGAAGGTGGGGATGAAGGTGGTAGAGATCAAAGGACGTCTATTAGGGTATCTTATAAATTTAGGATTGCACTCCGTCTTTGTGGGTTCTATATATGCCCCTAAGGAGCAACAGGAGCAGTTCATTCAGGAAGCTATTGGAGATTTCTTGGCAACATAGGATGGGTGGGTGATGCTGGGGGGTGACTTAAATCTGGTTCTCCATATTGACCTAGACCTCTCCACCTCTTGATAGGGACTTATGGGATCCCTTGGTGCTGGGACCCTAAGCTGAGAGCAGGACTTGGGATTGAGGGACCTGTGGAGGGACCTTGAGAGATTGCACTTTCTATTCCCACTTCCTTGGGTCATACGCTGGATTAGATTACTTTTTACGGTCCAGAGAGGTGAAAGAAGTAACCCGTTTAGGGTCACCCGGGTAAATAATGACCACCTCTCAGCCTTCCGTGCCAAATAAAAAGTGGTCAGACAGAAGAGAATACAAACCAATAACTGTTTAATTATATTCACTCAGAGCGGAGCCCATCTGCCCAGTAGCTAGGAGCGGTGCAGAGGGGAACTGAAATCAACAAGCATAGAAATACATTATGTACGTTTCGTAAAGGGAGAAAACACGCCCACAATGGAATTTTTCAAGCAGGTACAGCTAAGCAGCGAAATACAGAAAACACGGTTTCAGCGCTCATATCTTTACACAAAGTAACAAAAATCCAAGGTCATTCCATCCAGAGACCGCCACCAGACAAGGGGGAGAGTGCCTCTATCTACTGAGAAAGGAATACTCTAATATGACCAGTGCACAACTTAAGCATACATTTTTTTTCATTTTAACAGACCCTCCTCTTAGCATGGGCTAAAAAAAATTCTAGCAGCAATAAGAGGAAACAGAACTCTGGGGAGTAATAAGAAATCTCATTAATAAATAATTACGAACACTCAATATTATCAGCATCAAGAAGGGAAACAGTAAGGAGGGGGGAATTTTCAAAAAATCCTTTGTCAATGTTCATCAGATCCTCAATATCTTTCTGGATCATTATAGCAGTGTTTGTGTCATGTAACAATATCTTCTTTCTAGGGGTGAGAATAGTGGTAAAATAGGAGAAGCAGAAGGGAAGCCGCTAAATAAGGGCACAGGAGAGCACCAATATCACAATCATATAAATCACTTTCTCGAGAATCCGGCCCCAGCTGCCAAAGAGAGACTCCAATTTCCACTTTCAATTTCTTTTTAATTTTCATGGATGTCTAAAATGTGTTTGGTAATATTCTTTTCCATATCTTTTATCCCGACCACACACTGATCGCCTACTACCATGCATACACCAACACTCTTAGCTAAGATAAAGTCCACTGCATATCTGGTTTATTCTGAATATATTTGCATACTCTCCAACTGAGTGTTGATGTCACGAAGAGCTGCTACTGTGGTATTAGACAAAATTTGCACCTTGCATCCAAAATATTCTCTAGCCTTTTCACCCCTGGCCATAGAGGTACCACCCAAAATAAAAACAAAGGAAAGAATATACCGAAATGTAATACCATTTCTATAATTATTGACCTCTATATCAGTCACTCCCTCGCAGAATTCTTTTGTTAGAGTCCTTGTAACTCATCATATATTAGGCTTAGCATGTTTAGAGGGTACATCCAAGGGTATTACCATTCTTAGAGTTACGTCATCTGTACCACTGTAAACATTAGAATTCTTCCCATTAGACAAAAGAAAAACCCTGCAGTTCATTCCGAAAGTACTGAGGTCCTCAGCATTTACCAAAAGAATTGTATTTTTGTATATCACTCTTCCTGCACAATTTATATACAGTGACGTGTCAGTACTATTCACAATTGGGCAACAGGCAGGGTAATAACCAGGCTCTCGGGTAACTGTCAATTCCTTGTAATACCAACCCACCAATGTGACAATCTGTTTTTGGATATAACAATTATTGCAATATGTATAGTTATCACAACCTGGATTACCCCTCCCAAGTGGCTTTCTATGGTATAGGCATGGACCCGGATAACTAAAACCTAACACTCCTTTTACTTCAGTGAACTGGGGGGGGGGGGGGCGAGTGTAAGTATAGTTTACAAGTGACAATGGATATGCAGTCCAAAAACTAGTGACAGATTTAGTCAGATAACAAGCAGTCCCTTCTCCAAAGAACCTCTTATGTATCGCCAAAAATACAGTGCTCGGGCTGTTCTTTTGCTCCTTTTCGGGGAAAGAACCTTACCCTTGCTGTGTAAGGCTATGCTTTGATCATGTTTTAAAACCCATGACACTCCACACAATACTATTATCAGCAAAACCAAAAGAACACATATGATTTTGTTTTTTCGTAACCATATCACATTATGCTGTGCAACAAAAACCATTGGCTGCTCTTCATCAACAACCCTTCTACCAAAGGGATGCATAATGAATTACAAGAAAAGGTGAAAATCCAAAGGAAATATACAGGTTCCCAGTGTCCGTCAGAGCCTCACTGGTACAGGCTCCTATTGTCCATCAAACAGTTGGCGATCTTGAGCACGGGCGGTGGAGCTTGCTCAGTCCTAAGCTCTTTTAATGTATCCAACGTTGATCCAGATGGTATACTGTAGTAAAATGGGTCCAAACGTATAGGTAGAAAGGTTATTTATTCAAGTATTCTGAAACACGGTGTCCCCAGCTTGACAGGTCTAGATCAGGTCATCGCATCTCAACATTCTATGCCAGCCTTCAGCAGAGGGCACGGGGTGAACCAATGCGGGAGAACAAGGAGGGGTGGAAAAGAGAAGGGTGAAACCAAGAGTGAAGTTACAACACATCATCCTCCCTAGAGAGAACACAGAGGTAGAAATAGAGAAGGGGAGGAGCAGGAACGGAATGGAGAGGAAGTAGGAAGCAAGAGAAGAGTGAAGGTAGGAAACAATAAATCAATAAACACAATATCCCAGGAGGGGATGATAATACCATATATTATGAGGTCTTGCGCAGAAGACCACAAACAGTAGCACAGATATAAAATTAACAGGGAGAACAGTTCTAGTGACTCATCTATAAAATGCTAACGAAAACTGTTAACTCATGCTGTACTGTCGGTGCCAGAACGGGGAGGTTCTTTTTCTGAAGCTTTCTCTCCTCTGCCCAACTGCCTGCCTTCTGTCCCTTACCTCAGAATTGCCATAACTTGTTTTGTTGTCTCTAACTGTGACAGGAACTACCTGGTCCTGACTCCACATTTCCCATCTTCCATGACTACTATGTTTCTCTTAACTTCCCTTATTTTACCAGGGGCATAGAATTTGTCACCACTTTTCCCAAGTTTATCAGGCTTCCTTTTTTTTTTTTTTTTATTAAAGTATTTTGCGCTTATATACAGGGCACGGCAATATTCATAACAAGAAAAAAAAAGAACAAAATAATAGTGCATAACCTGCCACTGAGAAAAACAACATATTTAGCATCGGCAGGCATAAATAAATGAACAAATACATAAAGGAGGCATATTCTAAATATATTTCCGAGTTGTTCAACATAAGTGTAATCAATCAAAATTACCTTTTCCTAGAGTTTTCCTGCAATAAAATAATTCCCTGCCATTATAACCAGCATACCAACTTATATCTTTTATCTGCGCCTTCTTTTAACCCTGTTATAAGCAAAAGTCAGTATTATGCTGTTAAATTGTCTTTCCAGCGCGTTATTGGATCCCATATTATGTTACCCAACTTCCTCCCCTTTTTTCCCTTCCTTGCATATATTTCCTTCTCAATGTTATATGTTAATAATAACTTAGCCAGCCATTTATGGAAAGTCGGCGGTATAGGGTCAATCCATGCAGAAGCTATGCATATTCTCAAGACAGATATTGCAACAAAAAGAAATTCCCTCCCACAGTATGGTCTTGCATCCTCAAGATTAACTCCTAATAATATAGTTCCGGGAGTTAACACAATATCAATTCCTAAAACAATGTTTATAAAACATTCGATTTCTTTTTTTAATAGATCTAGATGAGGACACGTAGCGAATACGTGTTGTAAATTGGCATCCAGGCTTCCACACCTATAGCACTTAATACCCACTGTATTTCCCCATTGTGCTATTCTGGCAGGTGTGTAGTATAAATGAAATAACGTTTTATAATGTTGCGCCTGCAATGGTGCTGAACATAACAAAGAGTAACCCTGTTCCAGAGAGATACCAAAACTTTCACAGCTAATATTAAGCTTCTCCTTCCACTTTTCACTCCAAATTTGACAATCATCCCGTTTTAGTTTTATCAATTCTGCATAAAGCCTTTTAATTGTACAGTCTTCCCCGGCTTGGATTATCTCCATAATTTGATTGCGCCTAAATCCCAAAGCTCCTCCTTTTTTGTTCAACAAAAAGCTCCTAACTTGTAAATATTTGAAAAATTGCCTTGTTTCTAAATTAAATCTAGTTTGTAAATCTGAAAATTGAAGAATCACCTGGTCCCCCATTACATCCCCTACAGTTTTAATTCCCTTATTTTCCCACTCCGCAAATGTCGGTCCCAAAAAAATCTCTTGTGGAAGATTTTGATTATATATGAGTCTAGTGTACACATTGTATTTCCCCAGACCTATTTTTTTAGAAAAACTTTTCCAAATGGCAAATGCTGCTATAAGCGTCTTAAATTTTGTCCTCTTATAATAGCTAGCCTCTGTGAATTTCAACAAAACATCCTTCACATCCAATCCCAAAGTTAATCCATAAATTGCTAGTGAACCAAATTTACTCCATTCTTCTGATTCTTCCCCGCCCAACATACCAATCATGTTTTGTAAGGCCGCCGCCCAGTAATAAGATTTTAAGTCTGGAACTCCCCAACCTCCCCTTTCTCGCGGCAGTGTCATGTATCTAAGGGCCCTTCTTGTTTTCCCCTTTGCCCAGATGAATCTGTTTAAAATACACTCTAGTTTTTTGAATATTTTAACATCAAATGATAAAGGGATCGCTCTAAATAAATATAAAAATTTTGGGAGTATCAACATTTTTACTATATTTGTCCGCCCAACTAGCGACATATGCAAATTGTCCCATCTATCCAAATCTTTTTCGACTTTCTTAATCAAAGGTCTAATATTCCTTTCTACTAAAGTATCCAGGTCTGACCTTATAATTACCCCTAAGTACGTACCTTCCTGGACCACCCGATTGTCTGCACATTGAGTAAATGAATTTTTTATTATCTGCGTTTTGGATGTATTTAATTTGTAGCCCGATATATTTCCAAATTTCATCGCCTCAAATTCAAGATGCTCTATAGATTCAGAGGGTTCTGGAGAAATTACAGCGATATCGTCTGCGTAAGCTAAGATTTTACATTGCCCGATTAGTGTTGTTAAAGGTGTAATCCTCTCGGATACCTCTATCCTCCGTATTAATGGATCCATATATATGGCGAACAATAACGGTGAGCAAGGACACCTTTGTCTTGTACCTCTTTTTATTTGGAATTGGCCCGTATTTCCACCGTTCACCCTTAAAGTTGCCACCGGTTTTAAATAGAGAGTTTTTAAGGCTTTTATAAAACCGTGCTTAATACCTGTTCTTTCTAGGACATACCAAAGATAGCCCCAGGAGACCCGATCAAATGCTTTTTCTGCATCAAGTAACATCACAGCCATCGGGTCTCCTGTAACTGAAGTGACATCAAGTAGTGTTATCACTTTTCTTATATGGTGAGTAGTTCCTCTCCCTGGTATAAAGCCATGTTGGCAGCTACTGACTATTTTATCAATAATACCTGCGAGCCTTGATGCCAGTGCTTTGGAGAAAGCTTTTACGTCCGCATTTAGTAGAGTAATCGGTCTGTATGACCCTGGGTCCTCTGGATTTTTCCCTTTTTTTAATATAACGACTACCTCGGCACTTCCCCATGACTTTGGTACTGATTTGCCCAACTGCGCCATTTGCATAACCTTCATTATTTCTTCTTTCAGGAGGTCCCAAAATACTTTAAAAAATTCTATAGGAATCTGATCGGGGCCTGCCGCTTTGCCAGAGGGCAGATTCCATATTGCCTCCTTAATTTCTTCTGTCTGCAGCCCTGTCTCTAATCCATCTGCTTCCTCCTCCTCGATTTTATCTAAAGGAATCTCTCGAAGGTACTCCTCCATTTCCTCATTACCACTTTGTGAATCTCTGCCCTCTAGTTCATCATCATACAGGTTCTCGTAAAATAACCTAAAAACTTCCCTTATTTCATTCGAGTCTGAATGAACCGTGCCCGATGTATCCCTGATTTCCCTAACTATACCGACAGCTTCTTGTTGCCTTGTCCGACTGGCCAAGATTGTACCTACTGACTCACTTAACTCGTAGCACTTCTCTCGCCTAGTGTTATAAATTTTTGCTGCTTTACTGGCAATTTCACCTTCGGCGTCGCCTTTTGCTTTCACTAGTTCTGCAGAGCCTTTTCCAAATCCCTCCCCGTCAAAACGCTATTTTCTAGGTTCTCTTCTGCCTTGAGAACCTTCTCAGCTAACTCTAAATTCCTCAATTGAGCTTGTTTCCTTCTATAGGAATTATAACTCTTGGTTTCCCCTCGTGCTCCAGCTTTAAATGTATCCCAGACTATTCCCACTTCTGCCGTGTCCCTATTGAAAGTAAAAAAGTCCCTAATCCAATTGTTCATATGTTCTATATATTGTTCGTCTTTCAAAAGGTCTCTTTCAAAAGTCCAATTGGTGTATTGTCTGGTATTTGATCTTATTGTCATAGTAAGTACTAAAGGGTTGTGATCACTAAGGATCCGAGGGAGCCTTTCGATCTTTGAAGCTGGAATAATAATGCTTGAGATAAAAAAGTAATCTAGTCTTACACATATTTGGTGTGGTGCAGAGTAATATGTAAAGCCTTTATTATCCATTCTCTTTTTCCCCCAGACATCTGAAAGAGCGTTATTTAAAACTAAGCTATGTATTGCCTGGATCACTTTCTTTTTCCTACCTTTGTATTTTCCAAAGGAACCCAATCCTAGTCCATCTGCTCCATTAATATTAAAATCCCCCCCCAAGATTATTTTCGGTGCCCATGTTGTTAGCTCAACATCTAAAAATTGAAAGATCTCAGGATCATCCTGTGTTGAGCCATAAACAGTTACCAACGTAATCCACTCCCCATCAATAAAGCACTCGATCATTGCCCATCTTCCCCATTTATCCTGTGCTTTCTTCCTGGTTAAAATATTGTTATTCCTAGCTAGAATAGCTACCCCTCTTTTTTTAACCCCTTGGCTTGAGTGAACTAAGAGATGAAATCCTAACTGTGTCATAAGATGTGCTTGTGTCATCATAATGTGCGTTTCCTGTATAAATACAAAATCTAGATTCATTTGTTTCAAAAACAAGGCAACTTTTGTTCTTTTTTGGGGATCGTTTAAACCACATATATTCCATGTTACAACCCTAATACTCATTATACAAATTGACACATATCTTATTCCTCCCGGAAACTCTTCTGTATACCAGCCATTTTATTATCCAACATATTATCGTTATTCGTTTACCATTCATTTCTATGTTGCCTCCCTTAGTTATTTGCAACTCCACCCTTTCCCCCATTCTTATAAGTGCCCTTTTCAAACTCCATTTCTTTATAGCATATCCTGCCGTGCCCTGTTCCCCCCCTAAGACCCACCCCACAGCCCCCTTGCCCTCCCCCCCCTTCCCTTACTGGCAAATAGGTCAATCCTGACCTATAAGTGACAGCCGCACCCCCCCAGGGGAGTTTCCCCCAGCCACTCCCCCTTGATACATCATTTTTCAAAAATTACTTCATACTGTTTAAGAGAAAGCTCAGTTATTTCTTTGTGATTAGAGCTACTTGTTTTAAGCTTTCTACGCGATCAGATTGTATATTCCGATCCCTATGTGTTCTTTCCTCTCGAAGATAAGTCAAATACTCCTGCGCAGTGATTTCAGAAAAGAAGACTCTATACTGGCCATTAAAACCTACTTTGAGGCGGGAAGGAAACAGTAAGTAAACCTCACATCCTATGTTTTGAAACGGTACTATGAGTTGCCGCATGCGCCATCTTCTTTCCACTGTTGTGTGGCAGAAATCTGGTCGAGCGAAAAAAGTTATATCCTTATAAGTTCGCTTCTTCAAGGGTTTAGCCTTCATTATCACTTCCTCCCTTAATAGGTAGTTTCCGACGTACACCAGGATTGCCCTTGCTCTTATGCCCACACTACTCTTTTTCTGTGTGAGGGGAAACCTGTGCGCACGTTGCACCTCTTTGTCCCAGTCCCATGCATCCATCTCTGGGAATGCGCCTTTCAGCAAATCTACAACAAAAGCTCTTGTATCTCCTCCTTCCTTGCCTTCCTCCACTCCAAGCAGCCTTATATTGTTCCTCCTCTGCCGATTTTCGAAGTCTTCCAACTTCCAGAGTATGTCGGATTCTGTTTTCTCCTGAGTCTGCTTAAATTCCTGCATCTTTATCATATCGTCTTCGATTTTGCCAGTCCTCTGTTCAACCTCAGTCAATCTGCCTGCGGTTTCAGCACACATTTCCTGGACTTTGTGGAGAGATCTCTGTATTTCCTTGTTTGCCCGCTTGGCTCTTTGGCTCTCGAGCCGGGCTTCACCTTGGATCTGCTGCATTGTAGAGAGTATAAGGTCGAATCTGTCCTTCTGTGGTTCTACACCCAACTTATCCTGCTCGAGTTTCCTAGTTATCCGCCTCCGTGGCAGAGTTCCTTTCTTGTTGTTTCTTGCACGGGATCTCCCCCTGGTCTTTTGAGTTTTGATTAAGGGTTTCGTGTTCATTTTTGTTGCTTTCACCACACTGCCCTGTCCTTTCCCTAAAGAGATGGAGCCAGTCTCATACTCTTCGGAGTCGCTCATTGAGAAATCCTCTGACTCTGGTTCTGATTCTGCCGAAAAGGTTGTTGATGCCTCTATAGTCGATGACTCCAGCTCGTTCCTTTCACCCTTCTTATTCTCCTCACACTCCACCAATACGCTATCATCGCTGTCCGTATCAGCGTCGTTGCTATAGAGCAGCTTTTTATTTGAGGTTTCATTGTGAAGAAAGCGTCTTGGGCTATTTGGCATAAATGGTTTTTTTTCCTGCTTTCTCCTTTGAGAGTCTGCTGTTGTAGCCATGCCAGGTATTTTAAACGGCTTAGTTTCATCCTTACCATCACCCTTACCCTTGCCCTTGCCCTTACCCTTATCTTTAGGAACTGCTCCCTGATTTTTAGCTCCAATTACTACAGAGTTTGATGCAGGGTTTGGTGTTATAGATTGCGGACTATCGGCTTTGCCGGCATACAGGTCATCTCCTGTACTAATATTGGTTTCGGTAGCTTTAGTCGAATGCTCAGCACCACTTTTCATAATTTCAGGATCCGGCTCTAAACCAGTATCAATTGCAGCCTCCCTTATAAGTTTACATGAGTTTCCCCCCTCTACGGCTTCTTGTTGGATACACTGTTCAGTGCGCGCTGTACATATAGTTTGCACTTTCCCCACAAGATTATGCTCGTCCAAAATTTTAGGCGGCGCAGCTGCCTGGTGGTGTAGGGTTTTACTCATACTCATACTCATGCTCATACTCATGCTCGTACTTTTGTTCAAAGTTACTAGGTCTTGCGAGCCTAAATTATCATCATTTCCATCATCTCCCACGATTCCCAGATTTTCCACGTTATCCACGTTATCCATAGTACCGTTCCTCGTTTTTCTAGTTTGCTGGCCATTACCTTCAGCTTTTCCAGTCCCAGATCCAGCCTCTTGGGAATCCTCGCCCCCGTGAGCTCTGTCACTCTCCTCCTCCACCCGCTCCGTGGCCTCTACTCCAGCCCCGCCTCTACCTCCGCCTCCAATGAGCTCCCCGCCTACAATTGAGCCTTGCAGTATGCGCTCTGTAACATCCGGTAAAGCTCTGATCAGGCCGGCTCCCGTCTCTGCTCCCGTCATGACATCCATGCCGCGCAGCCCAGCATCCGTGAGCCTGCCCTCTATGCCTTCTGCGGCTGCTGCGCTCTCTGCCGCCACAAAGCCCACTGACAACGATTCTCCCGCTGCGGGCTCAGCTGATGCAGAAGGCGATACAGGTTTAGATTCGGGCAATGAGACTGGCTGTGATTCTAAAGACGGAGCGGGTTCAGGCAGCAGCAAGTCTGACCCTAAGCCCGTAGCAGCGGATGCGCTTTCAGATGACTTTCGTGGCGGGTCCATCACAGGTGCCGGGTCAGGCGAGTCAGTCGGATCGGCTCCCGCTCTCATCGCGCCCAGCACTCCCCTCGCTGCAGAAGAGGTAGAAGAAGAGGGTGATAGCCCGCGTGCCTGAAACGACTCAAAGATCAAGGGCTGCCGCAGGATCGCTTCCCTCAAAGACTCCGTAGCCGAGTCTGATGCAGGTAAATCCATATGCTTCTCTGCCCTCCTCTTCTGACTTGCCAGTAGTCGCTCCTCTTCGCGCTTCCTAGCCGCCTCTTTGCGGGCCTGTGCCCTTTGCTGCGCCTTAGTCCTCACACTTGGTACCGGGACCTCAGGCTCGCTAGATGTCTCTGTTTCTTCGTGCCTCCGGTGGGTCTTGGTAGTCCTCGCCAGCTTAGGGGCCATGACACGCTTCACAGCCAGCCACCACAGGTTGATCCTCCTCCTGGCCTCTGACACTCGCAGGAGATAACCTGATGCTCTCAAGGGCTCCTGCTTCTTGCTATGTAATGCGAGTGCCTCGGCGAATATCTCCACCTCCGTCGCTAACGCCAAAATAGATGTGATGACCAGCATCTCTTGCAGTATAGCATTATATGCAACATAGGGTACTGCAGATCAGCTCTGAGCCATACCAGCGAGCATTAAACAGCGATCAAACAGATATGTGGAGAGTGGTTAGAGGATTGCTACCCCCTACGGACTGTCGGCGGCCATCTTGCCTCCAGCTTCCTGATGTACACACACTGTCCTTCCTTGAGGTTCTTCTCCTTGATACCCCATTTCTTGTCATACCATTCTTTGTATTTTCTTTGTTTGTCTTCAATGTTCTTTCTCAAATCCTCCTGATCGATCTCCACATAAACATTCTTGCCCATCCAATTTGGAGAAAGCTTTGAGCCAGCCTTTCTTTGTCTCAAAAGCTCAAACGGTGAGTGCCCTGAAGTAGAATTTGGAGTGGTATGATATGCCCATAGCATTTCCATGATGGCATCCTCCGCGTTTTTTCCTGACTTGCTGGCCAGGTGTATGCATTCTTTCAACAGGCGGTTCACTCTTTCCACTTTGCCATTTGCCTTGGGACAATATAATGGTGTACGGACATGGGTAATTGAGCAGTCTCTTAGAAACTCTTTCATCTCCTCAGAGAACAGTTGTACGCCATTGTCTGTTACCATCGTTGTAGGAATGCCTTCTCTCGAAAACACCTAATTAAGAAGTGAATCAATGATTTGGTATTGATATTGTACACCACCTTGTGAGTTATCCAGTTGGAGTAATAATCAATCAATACCAACAGGTACCAGTCCTGGGGACCTCTCCCATGAATAGGGCCTGTAATGTCAAAACCCAGCTTTTGCCAGGGTGCCATAGGGACTTCAACAGGGATCAAAGGAGTATGTTTGGTTACTTTAGATTTGTCGCTTAAGCTGCAAGCATAACAATCACGTACCTTTTCCTCCATTTCACGATCCATTTCTGGGAACCAGTAGTCTGCACGTAACCTTTGATTTGCATAAACTTCTGTCCAAGTGACCTTCATGGGCCAGCACGATAACTTGATTCCTCATCCTCTCCGGAGGAACAAGTTTTCCAGACTTCAAGATGAAGTTCCCTTCCAACGAAAGGTCATCCCTAACATTCCAGTATGGTTGAATATCAGTATCAAGCTCCTTACATTTGTTTGGCCATCCAGACACAAATATTTCCTCACACTCTTCAAGGTTTCATCTTGTTCCATATGTGTTTCCCAATTTTCTTTCATCACTGCTGCCAAGCCCACTTCTAAAATAGTATCTTCCACCTTCTCCTCCTCAGCTTCACAGCAGATGGGAGCCCTTGATAGGAAATCCGCCACTTTGTTTTGATTTCCCGGTATGTACACTGCTCTGAAATTAAAACCCTGTAGGCCCAAGACCTATTTTGCTATGCGCGGGGTCATGTCTTCCATATTCTTTTTTGTAAACAAAGGCACCAAAGGATTGTGGTCTGTATGCACTTCGAATTGCACACCCCACACATAGTACTTGAAATGTTTGATTGCCCAGTAGACGGCTAGGGCCTCCTTTTCCACAGTGGAATAGTTTGCTTCAGGACCGGTGAGTGTTCTGGAGGCAAAAGCTACCACTTTTATCTCCTTCTCCACTCTCTGAGCTAAGTGGCACCAATTCCTCTGTTGCTGGCATCTGTTGAAATTATTATGTCTCTTTCAGGATTAAATTTGCCAATGAACGGTGCCTGTATGATCGCCTCTTTTATTTCTTTGAAAGCCGTCTCTTGGTCCTTTCCCCAGTTGAAAATGCTATCTTTTTTTACCAACTCTCTCAAAGGATATGACATAGTGGCAAAATCCTTGATGAATTTCGCCATGTACTCCGCCAATCCAAGAAATGACACCACATCTTCTCTGTTGCTGGGAGTGGGAGCATCTCTCACTGCATTAACTAGATCGCACTTCGGTTTGATGCCCTCTTCTGAAACGGTGTGACCCAAATAGTCCACTGAGCTCACACCCAACTTACATTTGCTCACTCTGGTGGTGAAACCAACTTCTCTCAGTCTTTCCAAAACTCCCTTGGTGTTTGCATTGTGCTCTTTTTCATTAGACCCATAAACCAGAATATCATCCTGAAAGCACATCGTTTTTGTGCAGTCTTTGAGAATGTGCTGCATAACTCGTTGGAAGGCTGCAGCTGCGGACGCCAAGCCAAAAGGCATCCGCAGAAATTTAAAATTTCCGAACGGGGTTGTGAATGCTGTTAGGGATTGCGACTCCGGATGTAGCTTTATCTGATAATAGGCCGAGGACAAGTCCAAGACACTGAAAAATTTCGCCCCTTGAATGGTGCTCAGCATCTCTCCAATTCTCGGGAGGGGATATCTGTCCACTTGAATGTTGGCATTCAGGTCTCGCAAGTCCACACATAGCCTTATATTCTTTCCTCCATCCTTGGTCGTGATGACGACCGGAGCCAACCATGCCGAGCTCTCGATCTCCTTGATAACCCCTTGGCTGACCAGCTTTTCCAACTCACTTTTCAATGGCTCCCTCATGCGAAGTGGAATAGATCGTGTTTTATGTACCACAGGTACAGCCCCCTCTTTGAGAGTGATTCTATGCATGTAGTTTTTTAGCACACCAAGGTTTTCACTAAACACCTCCTTAAACTCTGTTGTTAAGTTTTCTGCAATCTTAGGTGGTTCCAATAAAAGTACTTGCTCTCTGTTGTTAGGATCTAGCTTAATCCCTAACTCTTTTTGATGTTACCACCCCAGGAGGCTAGAACCCCTCGTGGTTACATAAACTTTCCCAACTGTGTGCCTGTCCTTAAATGTGATCCTCAACCTTGCCATACCCTCTAATGGGATGTGTTTCTTGTAGTACCCAACTGGACTAATATCAGCTTTCTCTAGTTCCACATTGTATTTAGCAAATTTTCCATCAAATAAGCTTTTGTCAATCAAAGTAAAAGGAGAACACGAATCTGCATATACTTCAAATTTCTCTCCATCGAGGGTAATTTCACACTTGGGATAATCATTATTTTCATTTGCTACGTCATCCTCCACTTGAAATATAAAGGTTTTCTCACCCCCATCTATTGTCTCAACATTTTCTATCACATGTACTTTTTGATTGATATTTTTACAAACTTTAGAAAAATGCCCTCTTCTGTTGCATTTCCTACTGTTGCATATAGCCAAATTCTGAGCTGGGATGGTGCAGTGAGCTAAAAAACGGTGATGGATCAAGCCCTGATCTTTGGACTAGGTAAGAGTGGTCTGCTTAATTCAGGCACTCTGTTCATCACCACCCCCTTTTCTGAAGCATTTCCTACATAAAGCATCCCTGGCAGGGCACTCCCAATTGTTTGCCAAATGATTAGGACTACCACATTTGTAGCAAAATAAACTTTGAGCATTGCTGCGTTGATTACTCTTCACTTTTTCCCCAACCTTACATACAGTCTCCCCCTCATGTGCAACCTTGCTCTCACTCTTTTCTCTGCTGACACCCTCTAAATTTTCATTTCCTTCATGCACAACGCAGTATGCTCCAATCCCTTTGCTATACTTAGTGCATCATCAAGGTCAGGATTCCTAGTGAGTAGTTCCTCCTGGATCCTGGGATCATTTGTACACCTCACAATTTAATCTCTATTCATGGAATCCGTCAAAGTCCCAAATTCACAAGTAGCAGATAAACCCCTCAAGACTGCAACATAATTAGTGACTTTCTTATCTTTCTTTTGCACCCTTTTGTAAAATGTGTGCCTTTCTAGTACAACATTAAGTTTAACTTTAAAATGTTCATCCAATTTCCTCAAGGTATATTCATACACATTTGTCCCTTCAACCTCTTCCTGTTCATCGTCTACCTGTCTGCCAGTTATGTCTTCAAAAACTTTCCTGCCATGAATACCTAAGTTGTGTAGTAAAATGTGTTGTTTCCTCACATTGTTGTAATTACCTCCCCCTATTGCTATGAGGTATGATTTGAAAATTCCTTCCCACCTCTTCCAAGGGATGTCAGGCTCGCCAAGTTCATTTAAGAAAGGTGGGGGCTGACTCATGCCTGCTCCTGCCATGGCCATGTAGGGTAGTTCCTTAAATAAAGACCTAGCTTCTTCCCCTTTTTCAAAATACAGAAACCCTAGGAGGCAAACAAGCTCCGAATAACTGATGGGAAAATACAGAAATATGAGCTAAATAAACAAAACTTGTTGAAAATATCAACAAACTGCTGCTTCACCAAATTTATACATTTACTAAATCAAGTTAGGACATTTGCAACATTTTCCTTTCAAACACACACGAAGAGAAAGGATATTAGTTCTCTTTCTTTGTTCGATGAAGTTTCCACACAGAGCCAATGAAAATCACACGTAGTCTGAAGGCGGGAACATCCTGTGAGGAGAGCTGCAGTCTCAGTCAGATCAAACGCGATGTGCTGTTGTTCCACAATAAACCAGAACAAAGTTCCTTTCTCTCACTGCTAAGCATGAGCGCAAAATCCGTTACGCTCGCGGATTTTGCGAATTTTCGGTAAATTCGCGATCCGCGAACTCTCGCGAATTTACCGCGAATTCGCAAATCCGCGAGCGGCGGATTCCGAGGGCAAAAGTTCAAGCCTTGCTGGCCTGTTGTAACTATTTTACGATGGCGCCGGCAAGCTGCCAGCGCCATCCTAAAATAGTTACTAAATTAGCTTCAACAGGAAGCACTAATAGATAAAATAAAGCCGGTCCTCGTGCATCTGCATTATTTTATCTATTCGAGCTTCCTGTTGAAGCTAATTTAGTAACTATTTTAGGATGGCGCTGGCAGCTTGCCGGCGCCATCGTAAAATAGTTACAACAGGCCAGGCAGGTGTGGGGTGCAGGGCAGGGTCAATTCTGGCACGATGGTCCTGGCACAAAAATTAAACCTCAACCGGAAGCACTTACAGATATCAATTAAGCATGTGCCCTAGTTGTTGTTTAATTCAGTGACTCATTCATCGGCCCAAAAAACAATCGTGAGCGTTGTCAAGGCTGGGCAGCTGTGCCCTCTTCCCAAATATACCATCGAAAATCAGCTGTGATGCTGGACAGAGGCCTTTGCATCAGAATGCACTAATTAAGTCAAAACCCGGTGCCAGTGACATGGACTGGTGAAGTCGTCTCTCTACAACCAGCTTTTCACATCCCAGAGTGATAGAACAGCGTGAAAAGAGAGGCTTGTTCACACTTCCCATCACACTATTAAAGTGAGTTAATACACGCTGGCCATGGAAGGCAGGCAAGGCCGACACGGGTGCAGGCAGGGCTGGGGCGGTCGCGTAGCCAGCGGCCAGTAACAGAGGGAGGACCCGGCAGACTCCGGTCACGGTGCATGAGGGGTGCTCTCGCATACAGAGACTCAAGCAGAGACTCCCAGACAGCTAAGCCAGCCCTGCAGGGAAGGACCTTTTCTATACTGTGGGGGTTGAGGGGTCTCTGCAGGGGCGCAGCTATCAATGGTGCATCCGGTACCGAGATACCGGCGCGGCGGCGCCTCATGCATGAAAACTATCTATTGTGCTACTCAAACAGAGAATGTCGCCCCATTTCCTTGCCTCCTTATGGCTCATGATGGCCCCTTTGGTGGTCTGCCCGGTTCTCTCTACGCCGATATGTGTGCACGCTTGCCTGGCTGTGCACCACTGGAATGCTGAGGAACCTTTTGGTCTTGCATACAAAATGGACCCGGCAAAAGATACCCTCAATAGTGGTGCAGAAATTCCCAGTGCACGAATGACTGCCTTCTCTTCCTCGGAGCGCGGGGCGCCCCCGGAGCCCCCAGAGTTCCCCCTTTCCACAGCCCAGAGCGTTTAAACCCGGCTGACCCGACTTGGCAAAGACCCTTCAGTAATATGGGACCCTCTCCTACAACAGCCGTAAAACAGGGTCGGCTCGTGTCACATTTACAAATTAAATTTAATAAAGTAATGTGGGCTTCCTGTGATCTCACCTCGCTCGGTGTCTTCTAATAGAAGATGTCACTCCCCCTGTCTCGGAATGCTCTGTGGGTGTCACGTGCACCGCTCTCGCCCTCTGGAGCCGCCCTGCTCTGCAGTCCACACCAGAGGTATTTCTACCCTTCACTTCCTCCTCTGTGTACAGCTATTTACCCTTCGGGAGAGAGGCAAGATGGTGTCTCATTAACACAATCACTTAATTAATTGGAGAAGGGATGAACAACTCTCCCTGGCATTTCATGTACAACCAGAATCCCAGCGGCACCCTCATCAAGAGGCCCCAAATCCGCAAATCCCCAAATCTGCAAAATCCGCGGATTTTGCGGATCCACGATCCGTGAATACGCAAATCCGCAAATCGTGGATCCGCAAAATCCACCCATGCTTACTCACTGCGCTCCACATGAGCTGCGGACACTCTGCTATGATCACCACTGCTCACCTACGATGCCAAACAGGACATCAAGATTTCCTCATGGAAACCGAAACTGTTCTAATCACACACTCCAAAGTCCGGCTCACCTTTCTGCTTCCTCGCTCCAAACGCGCCTCGAGCAGGGACCCGACACTTAAGATTGAAACAGATCGTCCCCGCAGGAAGACGTGACAGGGCTAGTCAGGACAATCCTGCCTCAGTGATCAATGCTGCCACTTTCAAAATCCGCCCAACAGAGACTGTCTGCACCTGGCGAACCTCGCACTCAACGTTCGACAGGAAACATAAGGATGATGAAAACCAGGAACGGGTAAGTCCTTGAATCTTCTGACCTCCGACCAAGCTTCTCATAATACTCCAGGGGGGAGAACACCTTGCTGTCCCTGGCACAACTTCCGTCCAGAGTCGCCAAAATTATAGTAAAATGGGTCCAAACGTATAGGTAGAAAGGTTATTTATTCAAGTATTCTGAAACACGGTGTCCCCAGCTTGACAGGTCTAGATCAGGTCATCGCATCTCAACATTCCATGCCAGCCTTAAGCAGAGGGCACCGGGTGAACCAATGTGGGAGAACAAGGAGGCGTGGAAAAGAGAAGGGTGAAACCAAGAGTGAAGTTACAACACATACCTTCAAGGTATACTTCTTTTTTACATAACTAATTGTTTAAATTACAAGAACACAGCAAGCACAGAATTCTCAACTAATTTCTGTTAATGCCATTGGTACTGTAAGTCAGTACTAGCTATCTTGCGCTGTCCATCCCTAATCTTTTTTCTCCTTGGGCTCAGTATCCCTCAGTCGAGGGCAGACATTTTACCTGGTAGCCCCAGGCACACTGTGATCAGCCTCATTCAATACATCCTCATTCTCCTTATCTGTCTGGGTCCAGGTCAGCTGGGCGTCACTGAAGGAAACAAACCTGAGCACTTGCTTATACTCCGTATCTCCCATGCCCTTTTTCACCCATTGATCATATGGTAACGGCAAAGGAATCCTCCGGCGGTGGGTGGCATGCACCCAGTTCTTTCGACACACAACCTTTACAGCCGTCAGTGTCACCAAATAGAAACTGGTCTGTACCTTTCCAGCGTGTCTCCAACACATCAGAAAGTAGTCCCAATGCTGAATATAGTGGCCGGGCCCCTCAGGTATAGAAGGTAGGGATTCCTGCACCTGTTGGTGAATAGAACGCAACATTTCCTTTATCTGGCCATGATAATCAAGCAACACAGGATATTGAATATCTAAATACTTATGAGGATGTGGGACACCCCAGACATTTGCCGGGCGTCCGAACACGACCTCATAAGGTGACAATCCTGTTCTGGAATGAGCTGTTGTTCTTGTTGCCAAAGAGCTAATGGTAGAGCATCTGGCAATTTTAGCCCTGTGATCTCTTTAATTGTTGCCAATTTCACTTTGAAAGTATTATTGTACTTCTCAACAAGGCCAGCTGACTGAGGGTTGTTGGCAGCGTGAAATTTCTGCTTAATGTGTAAACCATCACAAATCATGTTAATCACTTTCCCATTAAAATGTCTTCCGATGTCACTCCAGATAACTTGGGGCAATCCGAAATGAGGAAACTACTCTTTAAATAGTACCTTCACAGTGGTAATGGCCGTATTATCTTTAGTGGTATTGGCCTCAACCCGTTTACTGAACGCACATACAACCACCAAAACGTACTTAAGATTATTGCATCTCTCTAATTCAATGTAGTCCATTTGAAGGTCTTTATAAGGA
Organism: Lissotriton helveticus; assembly: GCF_964261635.1. Classification (NCBI taxonomy): domain Eukaryota; kingdom Metazoa; phylum Chordata; class Amphibia; order Caudata; family Salamandridae; genus Lissotriton; species Lissotriton helveticus. The sequence continues at coordinate 355,225,386 of NC_136063.1, read as the reverse complement.
AAAGTAGGTGGTGCAAAATTACCAGGTGGTGTACGAGTACCCTTATTTGCATTATGCATCATACAGACCATGCAATATTTTACCAAATCCACAGCCGTCGTGCAGATGTTATCATTATGCCACACAGGGGCTAACAATTTACAAATGTCTTTCACACTAACATGTGCTGGACAATGTGCCAGAGTAACAGAACATATGCATCGGGCAACATCCATTTCTGTTGCCCTCTATTTTTCAATCCAACACCCTTCCTCATTTGGATGTGCTGTACACTCCTGCCTTTTTGCCAATTCCTCTATCATGGCTTCACTTTGTATCTCCTTTACACTCTCAAGGTTATTCTCAAACATGACAACCTCACGTGGACCAGCAACTAACATACGTTTCATTTTACATCAAGCTGTTTCCTTAGCCGTCTGATCTGCAAAGGCATTTCCTCTACCCACATCAACAGTAACCTTTTTATGGGTGCTGCACTTGAATATTGCCAATTTCTTGGGAAGCGTTAAAGCAGAAAAAAGCTGCAATATGAGTTGGGCAGGCTGAATCGTGATACCATGGTAGATAAAAAACCCTGTCTCCGCCCAAAGCCTCCCAAAATGATGCGCGACCCCGAATGCGTAATAGCTGTCTGTATAAATATTGACAACCAGCCCTTCACTTAATTCACAAGCTCAAATAAGGGCAGCAGGCTCAGCAGTTTGAGCAGACTGATAAGGTACCCGTGAAGTCTCTACCTCTGCACGCAATGTAGTGATAGCATAAGCTGAAGTGGTAGTGCCATCCGGTAAATTAAAACAAGAGCCATGAATGTATAGTTCCCCTTGAGGGTCAGCTAAGGGAACATCAGTCAGGTCTACCCATCCTTTTTCTTATGCTTCCATCAGGAAGATACAGTCATGTGTGTTGACTGTGTCATTCTCAGAAGGGAGGGGTTGTAACAACATGACTGGGTTCAGAGAGGCACATCTTTTGATCGTAATGTGTTTAGCAGACAATGTCAGTTCATATTAAATACAACAAAAGGGGAGTGGAGAGAGAAAAAGGATTTGTCTCCCTAGACAGAATTTATTAAACAAGAGGAATATAAAGAAGTGGGATATAGTGTGTTCCCTACAATGGTGGGGAGCATCCAAAAGGGCCCTTGGTGTCATGCTTCATCATTGGGGTCTTAGCATCCCTCTACGGAACACAGTGTGCTACTGACCAACGATTACGTGGGAGCACTGATTTTAAATCTATGTGTGGTGTGTGAGGGTATTGAATGTTAAGTGAGTGGTGGGGTCAAAAGTGAATACATGTGTGAATGTTAAAAAATACCTGGCATGTGAAGTCTAATAAATTTTAATGGGCCTCCGTGCTGGTATTGTTAAAAGGGTTGTGGTGGAGGTATTTTGCATTTAATGTACAGTACCTCTCGTGTGCGTCAACATGTTTCGAAGCAAAGGTTTCTTCTTCAGGAAAGGGTGCACAGATCACCACCTTACTCACGTCAGGGTGTCGATTGGCATTACTTTTCAACAATGTATGTCTAACAAAAGTAAGAATTAGACTAAATGTGCCACCTTGTTTTACACTTACTCACAAGTACCTACAATGAGGATCTGGAAAAAACACAGAAAAAACATACACATGGTATTTTAGTTGGATTTTCACTAGTTGATGATGTAGTCTGGGATTTATCAGAAAAGGGTTCAATTATTGAGGTGCAAAGGGAGTTAAATAATGCTGCCATTCAGTTGATTGGCATCATGAGCCTTCAAACGGAGGAATCACGTGCTTAATAGCAACCTGTAACATGTGGAGTAAAACAATATACAGTCATGTCTTTGCCCTTCAGTGGTTTACTCACTTGAAGTGCCTGTAGTCTTATTGTCTCATCTCGGCTGTGCCGTACTTACGAAAGCAGGAGGTTCCCAGTGCCCAACTATCCCGTCCGTGGCTCTGTGGATTGTGTGTAGAGCATGGCGGGACAAGGTTAAATACCCAATCTAATTTGGCTTAATTGGTAAAACATGGAGTAGTCCGGAAATGCCCCCAAGCCATTTATGATGATTCTGGTTGAAAGTGTCTACCGTGATTGCTCCATTAAGAGACAGTGTATCCGTAGCTTGTATGGGACTGTACACATACTACTTCATAGTGGTCTTTAAACTTTTTTTGGAAACACTTCTCCAAACTGTACACTATTTTTGTATAAAACATATACACCATCACCCAACTCATGTGGGCTTTACACTATGACGATTAGGTATGGGACAGCGTACTTGAACCTGGTAACACCCCTTGGTTTGGGGACAGCCACCACGCTAATAAATGAACATTTCTTATCCCCTTGTTCATGTATATAATGGCCTAAAACGATTTTTGGGGGGACGGCAACCACGCTAATAAATAAAAAAACTTGTTCCCTCCGTCATGTATATAATGGCCTAAAACAATCTTTTACCACCTGGCATTGTTAATTATCATGCGCGTGCCAGCGTGATGACCATGTGCCATGGCCTATTGACTTGGGTACTGCCACCATTTTTTAATACTCAGTTCCCTTCACCTTTTCCCTTCATGTATATAGCGTCTTAAAACAATTTTTACTACCTGGCATTGCTAATTATCAAATGCATACGCGTGCCAACCATGATGACCATGTGCCATGGCATATTGCTTTTGAGTACTGCCACCATCCTTTAATATCCAGTTCCCAGTATGGCAGTTTCATGCTTTAAGTACAACGCGCATGCGCGAGCCAGTTGCCCCTCACGCCTGCGCGTAAAAGCCCCGTCTTGACTCTGAGAAGAGTTGATAGAACACTAGCCTAATGTGCATGGAAGTTCTGACTCTGTCTCCAATTGCTTCCTGACAGTGGACAACGATCACTCAGGCATGGGAAACGATCTCTTAACGGAGCAATTTCGGTAGACACTTTCAACCGGAATCACCATAAATGGCTTGGGGGCATTTCCGCACTACTCCATGTTTTACCAATTAAGCCAAATTAGATGGGATATTTAACCTTGTCCCGCAGCGCTCCACACACAATCCACGGAGCCGCGTATGGGATAGTTGGGCACTGGGAACCTCCTGCTTTCATAAGTATGGCATAGTGGAGATGAGACAACAAGACTACAGGCATTTCAAGTGAGTCAACCACTAAACGGCAAAGACATGACTGTATATTGTGTTACGCTGGATATTTCAACTAAAATACCATGTGTATGTTTTTTCTGTGTTCTTCTTTCCCCTTTTTTTCCAGGTCCTCATTGTAGGTACTTTTGAGTAAGAATAAAACAAGAAGGCACATTTAGTCTCATTCTTACTTTTATTAGACATAGATTGATGAAAAGTAACGCCAATCGACACACTGACGTGAGTAAGGTGGGGATCTGTGCACCGCGTCCTGAAGAAGAAGCCTTTGCTTCGAAACATGTCGATGTGCACGAGAGGCACTGTACAATAAATACAAAATACCTCCACCACACACCTTTTAACAATACTAGCATGGAGGCCCATTAAAATGTATTAAACCTCACATGGCAGGTATTTTTTAACATTCACACATTTATTCACTTTTGACCCTGTAGCAGGGTTTCTGTTCTCCCACAGAACTGTGCACAGAGGATTGGAACCTCGGCGAATTAGGGTGACCCAAAACTCACCTCAGTACCCAACAAACCCCTTACCGAGCTAGCTACAGTGTCTCATTGGTCATAACAAACTCCCAATGTTTAGACAAACCAGAACATGAACTTACAATACCTCAGGTTACGTGGAACACATGAGCACTCTTTCGTTATACAACCATTCCAAACCAGAACGTGGAGTAAATGAGGACACGTGCACATTTGAAATATTTATTTACTAATGCCGTTTTCTCAGACGCAGTATCTTAGATAATACAAGGAAACATATTATCAGAAGCAAAGTTATCAGCATAGTTACTAGTCCATAGAAAGCAAATGGTGACAGCATGTTAACATGCTGTAATGAATAAGGGTTTAACAACACCTATTTCTCACCCTCCCTAACTCGCATATTATATTAATAGCTAAGAAGGTCTCTTTGGGTTTTAGCAGGGCGGGCCCATACCTCAAGATCCTAGAATGAAGAGATCACATCAGCATACACCAGCTCTCTCTGCATGCGAACAGCATCAAGTGTGTATGTGTGCTCTAAGCAAAGCAATATAAAACCCGCCTAAAGCCAGGATTTGGCAGGAGCTGCACTTATGTTATGTCTATGAGGGTGCGGAGATCAGACTTCACAACAATTGTGTCGAGTTATCTTCTAGGCTTCAGCACTCACTGTACAGACATAGTTTACTAAGCAAAGCTGATATCAGAGCAATAACATATTATTCTCATGTAAATCACAACGCTCTTGTAGGTTGAAAGCTAAATCAACAAGTAAGTGTCGTGTGCAGAAGCAGCAAAAGGAAAAATGGCGTTTAAACATTTAATAGGCTCACGCTAACTTAACACAATATATAGATAAGCAGTAACTATATGACAACCCCACCCCACCACTCACTTAACATTCAATACCTTTATGCACCACACACAGATTAAAATCAGTGCTCTCACGTAATCGTTGGTCAGTAGCACACCGCGTCCGTGGAGGGATGCGAAGACCCCAATGATGAAGCATGACACCAAGGGCCCTTTTGGTGTGTGAGGGGTATTTAAAGAACACTGTCTGCTCCCCCATTGTAGGGACCACACTATACCACACTTCTGTGGATTCCTCTTGTTTAATAAAATGTCAATTCATAGTCAGTAAGACATGCACTGGTGAGGTACTGTGTGTTTATCTTATTCAAAAGAGTATCCACAGCATGGGGTACCATAACTGTAATGTCAAAATGAAGTACAAGTCCAGCCGACTATCTGGTTGAAGTGGTCACAGCCATGACCGCTCTCAGGCAACAAAGGAGGGATCACAGCAGAAAAGTAAGCGCAAGTTTATCCCCAAATTTCTTTGTTTGGACAGAAAGTGGGCAGCCAGCCATCTCATGGACAAAGAGCACAAATAGTTTGTTATAATTTAGTCTGCCAAACACCAAAGCCAAACAAAGCACAGTTTTTATTTGCTCAAAAGACTGCTGACATTCCGGCATCCAAGGTTAATGCACTGCTTTCGTTGTTAATTCAAGCAATGGTTTGATGAGTAACAAGCAGTTTGGGATCCAATGGTACTGATACGCTCAGGGCTAAACCTCCTACCCTCCTTCCACAGCAGGTGACCTAAGTAGGTGACCTCATGTCGACAATACCATTTCCCATGACCCCTGCCACCAGAAACTCGCCCCAGGGGAACGTAACCTTCTGTAAAAGCACAGGGCACTAGCTATGACAATGTCCTTCCTCCTTACATTACGCACACTGCCTCAAAGGTGTTGTTTAAGGTAGCCTAGTACATGGCAGCTGTTAACATGGACCACCTCGTTGGCAATTATTTCCCTAAATGGTTGCTGCAACAGCACCTTCATCTTTAAATCCTTATGTTTCTTATCAGTTTTATCCTTTTCCTTCTGATCTCGGTGGTCATAATACTGGGCCATATTTAAAATAACAGATGGAGAAGACGTAGACCATGTACTCTCAGACACCTGCATACAAGTAATTATTTCAGGAAGAAGATTAGTAACAAACCTATCCACAAACAATCAAACTCTACCCTCAGTGGACATATCTTGCCCGCCATAATCCAAAAACGTGACTTCAAACCGAGCAAAGAAATCAGACACACTCTCATCCTTCTTCTGTCAACAAGCCATCAATCTGTCCCAGCTGACCTTCTTGGGTGGAATAAGTGTGTGCATGTATGTAACAATATGACTAGGCATAGTAAGTATCTCAGCGCAGGGGTTATCACCTGGCTTCCTTTCCTGATCCCATCCATTATTCACATCCCATGTACTACCCAACTCTACGACATGATCTTGGATATGCACCTGTCTCTAAATAACACATTTCAATTTCAGCAACAGTAATTACAGTAAAAGAAGCAGCCTCTGTTAATTCCCTATAATAAGCTGTATGATTTTCTAGGGTCGGGCAGAGTAGTCTTAAGAGCTTAAACATTGCTCCTTTTCCACGGAGTATAGACCTTTGTTCCTGAAAATTAGCGTCAACGGCTGCTCTAGTGACATTACCGTGCTGATCGATTAACTTAGGTATTTCTGGAAGATATATGGGATGAACCTCTTGTATAGGGAACTGAGTATGTTTAGTAGGACTCTTGTCATACAATCAAACTCTGTAAAATACTATAGAGGCAATATGTGCAAGGACCTGTCCTGGGGCTAAATCAGCTATATAAACACTATACTTAATATAAAAAAACACTTGAGGTGCCTTGTGCTTAATATGTGTGAGCTTCAGAACAATCAGTGTAGCAGACATGTGCTGAAGAACATGCTGCTGTGAGAGAGGGTCAAACTAACGCACACCTTGCCAAATATCCTGTCTAATAAACCGGATTAGTAGCCCACTTCATGGCCTGCCTTGCTAATACATCCTTCTCATCCTCACCTACTCCAGAAAGCACCAACAGACCGATTTGCTCCCTGAATTTTGCCCAATCCCTGTCCTCAAATCCCCTTACTGACCTTCCAGCATCCAGAGATATCAGATGACGAATAACTGTAGGAGGAGAAGCAACAGAAGCTGTAGGTACAACTGTAATCAACGCTTGTACCGGAGGAGAAGAAGCAGTGGACACAGGAGTTGAAACTGTGGTCGTACTAAAGGTCACAGTCATCAAAGATGGCGAGGACAAAGAATGAGCAGGGGATGCCATAGGCGAAGCTCTTGAAGTACCAGGCATGAATACGGCAACCGCTGAAGCAGATGAAACAGGCTGCAGGGACTGTAAAGGAATGATGGAATATATACTCTGCTGGGCATAAGGAGGCAGGGGGTTGAGTATCTAACAGTTCCTCTAGAAAAATATAATTTTCCTCTTTGGCCAAATAAGACTTGTCAATATGCAACCGAAATCTCCTATCTTTACGTTTAATTCCTGACTCCTGCTTTTCTCTATCATATGCTACAGCTTTCTGTGCTGTGTTTGCATTTTCCCTTTCTGGATGTCCCTGTCTATCTTTAACCACCTCTGTCTAGCTTCCTTCTGTCAAGTTCTGAGAGAATCAACCATCAACTGTCTACTTCTCCTCTTAAATAACTGTTCCTGTAAAAACCCAAACTTTTGTTCATCAAAGGTGCCAGTCAAAGGCCACTGCAATTCGGCTTTGCCCCTCGTATATTTGTGCCATGCTTTACTAAACACAATAGGGGCAAGGCCATGCTTCACATACATATCAAAATTAGGGCTGCCTTCAGGAGGCGCAGGTTGAGCTTCTTCCACTCGAGCATCTACAGAACAACAGCGACAACACAACGTCCAAAATGTGCCCCTTGGATGCTGATGACGGCCCCCAGCCATCATGCACTACAGTGCTCGTGTGCTGATGACGGCTGGGGGCCGTCATGACCGCACCCGCGATCGGAATGTGCCGCACAGGCGCAGAATCGCGGCAGCATGCAAGGAGTTAAAGCAGGCATTTCAAAAGAAAAACTAATCATCAGTTTGACCTGGCAAAGTATTTGTGAATACTTTTTATCGAAACAGTCCTCAGACCATACCAAACTCAAATCCAAATGGTACCATATCCAAAACAAACTCACCTGATATCAGTGGTACAAGTGAACCAGTTCTCCACTGCCGACTCTTCAGACCAAATGGTCAGATCCAAGAGTTTCGCTGTTCAGGACTCCAGTCAGGATGACCACTGGGCAAGGCATCGTCCGGCAGGACAAAAGGAGCAGCTGTGAGTGATAGAAACTCTTCTTGCAAGAATCCCTGAGCCGTCAGTCCGACTCAATGATGTCCTCGGAATCTCCCCTGTCTACGGAAAGGGGATGGATCAATCACCTGAAGAAGTTGCTGTTTGGGAGTCAACTGAAGGAAAGAACCAGTTTCGGGTCACCCCTGTCACTAATGACCACTTGTCAGCCTTCCGTACCAAATGAAAAGCCAGTACTGAATACAAACAAATAATTGTTTATTCAAATACACTCGGAGCGGAGCCCCATCTGCCCAGTGGCTAGGAGTGCTGCAGAGGGTAACTGAAATCAACAAGCATAGATACATTATGTACGTTTCGTACTTGGGCTAAAACACGCCCACAGTGGAATTTTCCAAGCAGGTGCAGCTAAGCAGCGAAATACAGAAAACTTGGTATCAGCTCTCATATCTTTTCACAAAGTAACAAATATCCAAGGTCGTTCCATCCAGAGCCTGCTACAAGAAAAGGGGGAGAGTGCCTCTATCTAGTGGGATAGGAATACGCTAATATGAACAGTGAACTCATTACTGATACAGAACCTGAATGCAGAAATGAAACTCTAAGGGAAGCATCGCTCTGAATTGTTCTAGATCAGTTTCGAACAGCCTAGACTGGCACCCACATAGAAAATGACGCAGTGAATGCTAACTCAATAAAACAACATACACATAAACGATTTCTATTTTAACAGAGGTACAGGAGGTATTAACCTCAGTTGAGATAGATCTCAGAACCCTATCCTACCTCTCTGCGGTTGTTCTGGACTTCACTTTCCCACCCCAGGGCCTAACACTCAACACCTGGAGACTTATTGAGGCCCTGCTGCTCCGCCCAGAAATGGTCCAACAAGTGCAGACAGCCATAAAGAAATATCTAGTGACAAATGACACTCCTGAATCTCCCCCTGCAATGGCATGGGATGCTCCTAAGGTGGTGATTAGAGGAGTATTGATTGCAATATCAGCAGCAGATAACAGGGCAACACGAGACATTAGGGATGAAGCTCCATACCCAGGTTCGACAGCTGGAGCACATTCACCATTGTATGGGAGCCCCCAGGATGTGGAGACAACTGGAGGCAGTCTGAAAACAACTGGTGGGCTAAGACCTGGACAGCACTGGATATTCACTTTTCTACCTCAAACATACTTTTTACAGGTGAGGGAGGGATGAACAGGTGAGGGCGGATGTTAGCAAATAAATTGAAGGGGCAACAACAGGCCAATACAGTAGAACGTTTGATCGCGGAAACGGGGGAGGAGATAGTGGGGGATGAGGCAATAGCGGCCTGGTTTAGGGAGTTCTATAAAGACCTGTATGCTGCACAGGACCTTTCTTCCAAGCCCACCTTGGAATACCTAGAGAGGGCGCAGGTCTCCAGAGTGATGGTAGACCAGGCAGTGGAATTGAATGCAATTATAGGACCGCCATCACTACCTCCGTCCATGTTAGAGGCCTCTATCATGGTAATCGTGAAACCGAGCAAAGATAAAAAAAACTCTGCGGGTCTTACCGATTTCACTCTTAAATGTTGATGCAAAACTGTTTACTGGGATACTAGCGGCGAGGCTGATCCCTCTGATGATAGGGCTGATTGGGCCAGACCAGTCCGGCTTTATACCCAACAGACAATGCCCCGATAATGCTAAACGGTTGCTCCACCTTATTGATAAAGCATACCATTCTCAGCGAGAGATCATACTTTTCTCAATTGATGCAGAGAAAGTGTTCAACAGGGTGCATTGGCCCTATCTGGCAGAGATCTTGAACCACTTTGAGCTGGGAGATAGATTTCTAGCTTGGGTGCTTAGCGGTTGCAAGGGACTAAGAGCATCGGTCAGAGTGAACGGCAGGAACTCTGATTGGTTTCCAGTTTGCCGCAGCACACAACAGGGATAACCCCTCTTTTATTCGTCCGCTATGTGGAGGCATTCCTGCAGAGAGTAGAGAACTCACCAGAAGTGAGAGGGGTATACTTTTGAGGCGAGGAGTAACTTATTACCCTGTGCACCAATGATGTTATAGTCTCCCTGGACAACACCTGGTCTTCTCTCCCGAGCTTCTTAGGTCCAGGGATTTGGCTCGGTGTTGGGCCTTCAGATTAATATTTCTAAATCACAAGCACAGAGCCTGACATTGCCCCGGAGTACACAGGAGCATCTCACGTGGTTATTCTCGATTAGCTGGAGGTCTAGCCTCCACTATCTGGGTATACAGCTCTCACAAACTTTTCAAGAGACGATAACACTTAATTACACAGAACTATTTGAGAGGGCCAAATCGGATCTGCTCCGCTGGCAGCCTTACTCGCTATCATGGTTGTGACGGTTGGCAATCCTAAAAAGACGGCTCTCCCTAGAATACTATATATATTTCTGACCCTTCCATTTTGGTCTCCACCTGGGTCAATGCAATCTTTGCAGAAGGACTTTCAGGCCTTTTTCTGGGTGAATCACCATACCCGTAATAAGCAGAACCTGAGTTGGCACAGCCCCGGGGAGGGTGGTATGGGCATCGCATCTCTACAGCATTATTTCCAAGCATCCGAATTGCGATACATGGTAGAATGGTCCTGTGCAGAATCCAAGAAATCATGGCTATTTATGGACAGGGCATTAGCAGGGACCTCCCTGTAGAAGATTCCCTGTAGAAGATTGGGACGTCCCATCAACCTATATCTCTCAGCCATAACAGCGACTCTGCTGAGTCTGGGATTCAGTTGGTATTAAATATAATCCTACATCGTTCCCTTCACCCCAAACCCCAATAGTAGAAAACCTGGATTTCACACCAGGACTGCACCGCAAGGCTGTTAAAGTCTGGCAGAGGCCAGGCTGTAGTTATGTGGGACATCTCCTTGATGACAAAGGTCCCATTCCTTTAGACACACTTAAAGCAGACTTTGCACTTCCTGAGGAGGAGAGAACCCACTACACACAAATTAGGCACTGGGTTATGGATCAGCCTACAAGGGAATCTGCACAAAGGCCCCTGACCAGCTTCGAGGTGAGAATAGGAGCTTGGACATCCCCTAACACAGAAAGAGTGGCAGGACATCTAATATAGGGTAAGTCGCACAACACCCAACATCTCAGGCACATAAACGGCAATGAATATTCAGTTCAGTTCAGTTCAGTTCAGAAAAACTTAATTTCGGTTGGTACAACCTAAAAAAGTACAGCTCCTAAAAACATATATCAAATACATACATAAATGCTTACAAATATCAATTTAGGACATTAAAAAGGCACAGTTCACAGAGATAAAGATCATTCCACCTGTCTTCAAGCCTTGTGAATAAAAAACTAATCATTAGGGGTGCTAGGAATAGGCGAACTATACAATTGCATATCGGGAAGTGCATAATGCAATATATAAATAAATAGTTAAAAAACAGACATTTTCTGTAAGGGAAACTAGAACCATAGCACAGTGCTAAACTTAATCGTGAGCTATAGATTATAAAATTATGAAAGGAATTACATTAAAATCCATACTACAAGGCCTAAGTCTCGTTGGATACTTCTAGTACACCACATGGCAAACAAAAATCTGGAGACCGAAAACACAATTGGGATGTTAAGATCAGATTTGAGTATCCAAAATGCCTCGAGACAGTGCCTACTACCAATGTTCCTACAGATCTGGACCAACCAGCGCTTCCGTGCCTTATGATAGTCAGGACAGCTAAAAAACACATGAAGCACTGATTCGTCAGGGAAATCGCAGGCGGGGCACTGTACCTTTTTGTTCTTGCTCCACTTTTCTGTGTAGCATCGGAGAGGAAGGACCCCAAACCTAAATTGTAAAAAGAGCTTTCTTGCCTCCACCGGTGTAATCAGATCTAGTATTGGCTCGAAACGGGCAACATCTTTAACTTCCATAAAGGCCAAGGATAGTGGGCCCGTCTTGGGGCAAGAGTAGAATTGAGCCCTTCTATACTCTTTGTACTGGGCCTTCATATGTTTCCTTGTGGTTTGGGGGCAGGCACGGTCTGGGTCTGCCCAACAATCACCCAAGCCTATGTTGGTCAGTAGAATTTTTATTTGTGCAAACCACGGGAGTATAACTGCACCCCGAACTGACATAACCTCCAATAACTCCTCCCTATATGTCACTAGTTCAGGGGTGGACCATAGGCGACGCCAGTACAATAAAGGTCTAAGGCTCGAAGTGTCTGCAATCGCCGTTAAACCTGAATCTAATCATAGCGGGATCAGCAGAGTACTCCTATGTGATCTGTACACAGCTGTCTAAGGAATTGATTTTCTACCTTTAAAAGGGAATCTAATTTAAAATGTCCCCATAGCTCGGTGCCATACAATGCACCCCCTCGGGCTTGGGCCTTATAAATTTCTAGTGCTGGGCTGACTGCTCTCTTGCTTGATCTACTAAAGACCTTCATTATGCCCCCTGTCGATTGAGCTAGTTTTAATGTAGTCTTAGTAATATGAGCCCCCAATCCAGATTTTCAGCAATGGTAAGACCCAGGTAGATGAAGGATGAGACTCTTTCTAGGGGTTTCCCATTTAATTGAGGGCTTGGCCGAGAGATTTTAAGACTGTTAAACGCCATATATTTAGTTTTCTGTAAGTTTATATCTAGACCTCTTTCCTTACAGACCAACTCAAATTGATCTAAAACCCTCTGAATCCCCATGGGTGATTTTGATACCAAAATAGTGTCATCAGCAAACATCATTGCTGAAATTCGTCGGGATGCTAGCTTAGGGGTATCAAGGTCTTTTTCAGTTTCCAGGTCGTCAATCAGCCCGTTAATATAGAGACTAAATAACATCGGTGCTAAAACTCATCCCTGACGTCCACCACGTTTGACAGGTATGGGAGCTGTGAGTTTGCTGTCCCTTCCAAATCTTATTTGTGCATAATTATCATTGTGCAATCTCTTGAGAAGTTGGGTCAGATAAACAGGGACCCCTATCTCATTAAGAACTAACCATAGTTTTTCCTGTGGCACCAGGTCGAAAGCCGACCTCAGGTCTACAAAAATTAGATATAAACTACCCCCCTGGAGGCAGACAGTCTTCCAGTACAAGAGGTGTAGTCTTAGTACTTGGTCCAGGGTTGATATCTTTTCCCTAAACCCTGCCTGAAGGGGGGACAGTACCCCTTTTTCTTCCATCCAAGATTGTAGCCTGGCTAGCAAGACCCGCGCAAATAATTTTTGGGATATATCTATTAAGCTAATAGGTCTGTAATTTGTTGGCGAGAGTGGGGAACCTTTTTTAAAAATCGGAATTATCTCCGCACCCAGCCAGCTAGAAGGTTTCTTCATGCCCTGTATTATAGTGTTAAAAAGGCCACAAAAATACGGAGTCCAGATGGCTGGTTCGCTCCTATGTAAGTCCCCGGGGATCTTATCCAGACCTGGGGCTTTACCTGGTGCTATTTTTAGCAAGGCACCCTCAGTATCCTTTAGGGTTATGGGTATACTTGGGCTACTACCTGAATATACGTCATGTTCAGGGCTTCTTGCAATGCCCTCCCCAGCCAATTCCATAATGGACCAGGCATTTGGGATTCCCTCAAAGATCTTTCCCTCAGCATAGAGAGTTTCAGGTTGCACCCGCCTAAACTTTTTAAATCCAGGTTCGGTTCGACCGCGGATTTGGGGGTAGAAGCACCTGAACTAACAATACTCCAAAACGTTCTCATATCTCTATCACCCGAGGCCGTTTTCAGGGAATCCCAATTTTCCCATAACCATCGCTGTTTGGCTTTTTGGACCGTTGTTTTGTATAACTTTCTTGTGGTTTTTATATGGGGGCAGTTTTTAGCTTTAATAGATGCCACAAGTGCCTTTTCGGCCCTTCGACATTGGCTGTTATACCAAGGATGGCTTAAGGGCCTAACCGGTCTGGGGGAGATGTTGGGGAAAAAGAAGGCCAATGATACATCCCTTAATTTACAGTAGTTCGTATCAACCGCTTCCAAATCGAGGTCCTCACTACTTTGGTATAAGGCTGACGCCTCCTCAAACACAGGAATTAGGGCTTCATACAAGATACTCATCTTATGCTGTGATTGGAGGAAATTGGTCCACCGTACTCTCCTCCTACAGTTTGAAATAGTTAATCTGGGGTCAGTAGGGCCAGCTACGGGAATGTTTTGGGGATTTAAGGCTTTTATTTCCATTATTAGGGCATGGTGATCACTAGCCAGTCATTTAGGAATATTAAAATCAATCATCCTCTCCCAGGAATTTGAATCAATTAAAATATAGTCTAATATAGACCCACGTTTCTTGCTATAGAAGGTATAACCATTAGATGAGTCAGAGCGTGATCTCCCATTACACGCTCTTAATGAATGTTTTAAAACAAGGCAGTTCATCTGGATTACCAGAGGGGACCATTTTTTTACTATTGGGCATCTGGATTCTGGGATTGCCAGAGAGAGATCCTCTTCCCCTACATTTTCAAGGGACAAGCCCTCAAGTGGCTCGAACTGACAATTAAAGTCGCCTCCAACAATACGCATTTGATTTGGGTCTATAAGGCATACGAATGTAGATAAAGCCTCTATCGTATTAGACTCTTTACCCCTAGGGGTCGGCCTAGAATATAAATTGATTATGGCAACGGGAGGCTTGGAGCGGAACTGTAATTGGACACATAAAATGTCCTTAGAACCTGTTTCAATTTGTACAGCCTTACAACCTAAGCAGACCCCTATCCAGGTCATGAGCCCCCCAGATGGTCTCCCTACACCACCTGTTATGGCTGGGATATTAGAAATAGCATAACCAGGGTAAGTTACATCCTCGCATGCCCATGTCTCTTGGAACATGCAAACCTCGTGTTGACTAATGAAAGACACCCAATCAGGGTCACCCAATTTGTTTTTGATACCTGCCAAATTCCATGACAGGACCTTAGTTACCTGTCCATCATGTGGAGGAGTTTTGGCCGACGCTGTAATGGGTAACTTCATTGGGGGTGTTATCAGACCAATATCAACCTCAGCTAGAGACCCTGTGGCTTGGTGATGTTCGAGATTTTCCCTCTGTGCTTGCACTCCACTAGGCTTGGTACTACTAATGCTAGTGAAGCCGCTCATGCTTCTACTGGCTAGACCATCCCTGTTACGAGGGTATGCCCTACTGCCCTTAGTCCACTGTTCCAGGAATAGAGGAGAATTATTCTCCTTATTTCGAGGGGAGACTCCTTTTAGTCAGTCCACACCATCTAATGGGCTAACTCTATCACCTGTCGGGATATTAAAGCAAGAATGGGTAGTCCCATGTGGTCCTCGTGTAAATGGTATGCAATGTTTAAGTACAGGTCTCCTTCCCATCCCCTGATAATGATTACGTTTTCGAGGCCTATTTGGGGGATAGAAGTAACTTAAATGAAGTGGTAAAATACTACCCGAGTTCCTCCCATACTCTGTTATTAAAATGCTTTGAGCTATCTCAGGCTTTCTAAAATTAATTATTATGCATTCCCCTTGTATGTCTTAGCTTCGCTCGCTTATCCAACCCACCCTTCTGGTTGATAGGATCTCATCCGAAATCTCATACCCCTGGTTGCTATTTTTCGCTAGCCAGTTAACGCATTTATTTTTCAATTCTTGGTGGGATTCCGACAGACCCTCTCTCAAGGCTGGTGCCCCTGCGAGCACCACTACATAGTGAGTTGAGGCCGGTGGGAGATTTATAATTGGTGGGACATAACATTTGTTTTTATGGTCCAAAGCTAATCCGATTCCGTGGGCATCCTTGCTTGTGGATTTCTGGGCTTCCTTGTTATTAGTGAGCATTGGTTGACTGATATTCACTACGCTCGCTTGTGCCGGGGGAGTTACGGAATCATTCTGCCTCGTGACCTGTTGGGCATTAGCTCGAATTAAAGTGGGGGCTTGTTCTATGGATATTGTATTTGGATCTGCCAAATGATTTTCTAAGTTAGCCTGCAGGCATATTCTATTTTCTAAGATGGCAGAACCCTCAGTTGTCTCTCTAGGTTTTCAAAATTGGTCCACTCTAGCAGCTAGCCCATCTATCCTTTCTGTTAGGGGACTGAGTGCCTCCTTAATAATAGCCCTCATTTGGATCTGTAGATTAGTCACCAATATTGACACCCACCTAGGCTGATTGTTTATATGGTCAATAAGCGCCCCTGCGGTATTATCATCTCTGAGACCTTCTACTGGAGTAAGGACTTGTTGTTGTTTTTTTTGCCTAACTGATGATTTTACTTTGGGCTTAATTTTAGCTTTATTGCTTCTGGCCGGTTGCTTCCTAGTGACGGCCTCAGGTGACTCTATGGTAGACTGTCGATCTACTATTGGGGCATTTTACAGCTCTAAGGATGTAGCCTGTATGTCTACAGTAGGGCTATGTGTCGGTGTCGCTAGATCTAGATTTGGAGTTATAGATATGCGTCTCTCAGTCCTTTCTATTGCTGTTGTGACGGCACCCAGAGCTTTCTCCAACATCTGATCTATTGAAGTTGGTTTGGGATTTGGTTTTAACACAAGTACCGCTTTCTTCTTTTCCCCACAAACCCGTTTCCCCATTCTAAAAATGTATAACAGTTGCGCTGGTACTGGATAAATGACCCACTAGACAGACTAACCGAGATGTCACCACACAGTATTAACCTTTTATGGGGGAGTCGTTAATTAGTAAATCTTAATACCACGCCTCCAGGCTTTAAATATGCGGGGGTCGCGCTTTACAGCAGTATACCCAATTGGGTTGTTAAACAGTACCTTTATATCCAATCACAGAGTACAGATGTTAGGGGAGGGTTCCCAGCCCAGCCTCTTCCTGCCACTGACGGGCGTGGATGGCCCGTCCTTGGCCCGGGCTATGCCCGGGCACGCCCGCGCATGTCCCGCGCTGCGGGAGCAGCCGCGAAGTTTTATGCGCCTCCTGGTGCTTGGGGGTGATGACAGAGGTGAGCGCCGCCACAAAGGAGCCTGAGGGATGTAGTTCTCCAGGCCCCATTTGGTGCTCCTAAGGCGACAATAAATATTGCTTCTTAATGGTATTGGACCCTGGCTAAGTTATATAAAATTAACTCGGATAAAGGGGATAAGTGTTGGAGATCTAACAATTCTTCAGGGACACTGGTCCATATTCTTTGGGAGTGCCCTAGACTGGAATCATTCTGGGAAGGGATTCTTACAGAAATAGATACCCACTTTGACACCCAGCTCCCTAAGTTTCCCTCCTTCACCATCCAGGGTCTTCCCAATCCACTTACCTACCCGCTCCATTCCAAACAGGGTAGACATATCACATTAGCTCTCCAAGTGGCGCACCAGGCAATATGGACCTTTGGGGCACTGAAAAGGTCCAATCGAGATTAGCCTGGTTGCACGGCATCTGGGACCTCCTGGGAATTGAAAGGTTGGCAACATCTCTCGACCCAGGTGAGCTACTTTTAGAGAAACATGGAGCCCACTCATAACACTCCTCTCACAAGAATTTACTGAGCTCACATGCCCCAGATACCTCAAGTGGTTGCACCTGACAGAACCTCCAACCCACTAATACCTCTCAGACCTTATAATCCAGGGTGGTAGAAGTGATTTGGAGACAGCTGGCACCCAGTGGGGAGGGTAGGGAGGAGAGAGGGGAGGATCTATAGAGTTTTGGGATTATGTTAAAAGCTGCAAATGCAATGAGAGTGGCCAAATGTTGATGCCACTGCAGCTAAATTACTCTTATCTCATGCCTTAGCAAATAAATTTAAACAAAAAAACAACCAAATATCAGCAGCATCTCGTGGGCGAGGGGTGCCATTCAGAGCTGTGACCTTTTCAAGCATGGCTCCAAAAGATGTGCCCATAAAATGTCAATGTGGATCTGTGAAATTCACACTTGTCATTGTTGAAGGTCAGGTTTGCTTCTTAGAGTGCATGACACACCCGATCCAGAGCTTTGTCGTGTTCATGGAAAGTGGCGCCAAACACAAGGATGTCATTATTGTAGTTAAGGGTGTTGGACTGTGAAGAATCACTCTCCTGATCACTTCTTGGCAAATCTCAGCAGCTGATAAAACATTTATACCTGAAAGAAACCTTGATGAGTTGAAAATATGGTGATATAATGTGAACGCTCAACTCATGTTAAGGTCCAACTTAGAAAACATTTTTGCCCCATTCAATAGCTTGATCATGTCACTGATGTGGGTTCCTGGTGACCTTTCCTTTTCAGTGGCAGTATTTCGGGCATTCTTGTCCGCATATAGACCAGACATAGATGCACTTTACCGTCTGATCCTCATTTAAGCACCCAGACCACTGGGGACACCCACAGAGTGGGTCTGGCTGTTCTTTCATTAGTGTCCGCCTGGTGAAGATCTCATAGTACATCCTACACTGCCTGTTGGAGATAAAAAGGCATCTTTCTATCATGCTGAACCATTGGAGTCACTAGTTAATTTATTTGCAGATGGACCTGAAAATGAGCCAATCTGTCAAGGCCTGAGCACAAATGTGTGGAAACTTGTGTACAATATCTGGTTAATTCTCCACCCGGTATAGTATTTCTGCCAATTTTAACCGTTCAGTAGTAGGAAAAGTGAAGAGACAATATGCTTCCAGCCCCTCAAAACACAGTCCTCCTTTGTGAACAGCAAACAATCATAAGCTTACACAAAATAGCAAACAATTGTAAACTTTCACAAAATGTTTAAGTGTACCTATGTGAATGAGGTCCTAGGTTTCATTTCCGAAATCAAAGTAGTTAATAAATCAAAAAGATGAGCAAACAAACTGACATAAGGTTTGTCTCCTAAGAAAAGCTCAAAAGCTCTCGGACTAGAAGAATTAATCTCAAGTCAAATGTCTCAGAAAGAGAACATATCAATGCTCGCAAAGCTTATAAGCAAATTTGCAGGGAGAAGTCTAAAAAAGTCTTGAGGTCTGAAGTCAAAAGTCTGCCTCATCTCCAAATAGCCTTTCCTTTTATAAAAAAAAAGGTTGGTACAGAAGACACATGCATTTCATAAAATGGTTTTACATAGAAACAATGTTTCAGTTGTAATTCCTTAATACACATCTACTTTTAATTACAGCCTATTGGTTAGAGCAGTGCATATTAAATAAAGATATGAGCTCACTCTTTATGAACAATAGCTTGCCTTAAACTACAGTGCAGAGCTAAGTGGCCTTGACATCCGTATATTAAGACATCCTTTTCCCTTCTTTCCCAACAGAACAGATTAGATGTACACACAGAATTCATGGCTGACGCTGTATTTAAGTAATTTCGTAAAAGAGAGAAAGACACATGTACATAGGAAGGTCGTATGTATAAAATAGGCAAACACTTTCCTTCTTCAGTAAATGCGAATGTTTTTAATGCAGCAGAGCACGGCCTAGTGATGGTAACTAATACACCTAAATGAATAAATATGTTGTGCTAAATTAAAACTCATTCACAACTGCAAGGGGGACGGCATATTTGGTTCCATGGCTGGGTTTGAAGCCCAACTGCTATTGGTCTAAACTATTGGCATCTTCCAGGAACCTTTACAGTTATGCCGCTTTGACCTGTTCAAACATTGTTTTAAGAGCTGGCAGTAGAATGGTTAAAAGATAGTTCGTAGGGTCGCCTGGGCTAATATTATCTTTTTTAGAAGGATAGATACCACTCTTCAGGTTTCTAGAAAAATACCCATTGACAGACTGTGATTTAAGGAGCTTTGTTATAGGGCTACAAAAGCTTAAACACAATTTGCAAAGGAGCTCTACTGGACATGTGTCCATAGGGTGAGCCCAAAATTATTAATGGTTGCTCTATATTATCTGTTGCAATGGGACAACCTCCTTCCTCACTAGGTAAATTACTGGATGCAATATCGTTAGCTACTGAAAGATAAAACAAAGTCACAAGTGCTCAACCAGGTTTTACCATGTAAAGTTTTCAGTCAAGACATCCTACCGAATGAAATGAACAGTTTACACACCCCAAATAAGAGCCTTTAATATTTACCATAATCCCGCCATTTTCAAATCTTTCATAAAATAGGGATGCTCATGTTATTGTCCTCTGGTATCTACTTTGATGTAACTCAATGATTCAGTTTGAACAACAATTGTATAGAAGTATTGTGCAGTGCATCAAGAGTTACTAATTTCTTTTCCAATTTTCAGAATTAGGCTACTGTACAATCGTTTCGAAATAATGTATGCTATCAAACCTTCTTATTTCAGTCACTCTTCCCTGGAAGCTAACTGAAATAGTTTAGGTAATGATGTAATACAAGTACATAACTGAATTACTTTGCCTTTATGGACAGATTAGGAAGAAACTGCAAAAAAATTAATCAGATAAGCTGCAAAGGTATTTTTATGAAGATAGAAAATTAGCAGTTAATTTTAAAATGTGTTCATTGGTCAATCTCCGCGAAAGGGGCTACGGAAAGAGCATGTACTCAGAAAAATGGCAAGGGTCACAAATGAAAATGGTTCTGATATGCAAGTGGACCTTTCTTATGAACCATTTAGTTTTTTAATCGAGAAATTACCACCATTGTAATTGTATTCATGTAATGGATTCAGGTTAAATTCGATAAGAATATTTTTCCCAGTGCCAGCTGGGAGAATCACTCCGTAAAAGCTTTACAGAAGTATTTAATATTGGCTGATGTCAGGTTCCTTTAGTTGCAAAAATTCATATCACAGTATGAAAACGTCAAGAAATTCTTAGCGTCTTTGCAAAATATTATTATTACAATTAAATATATATTTTTAGTTCAGTTCAAAGGCTTTATTTCGATATAGTCATATCATAAAAGCTTCACAGAATTAAAATACATTTACACAAGGACAAATTAAGATAGGCCATTACATACAATCATTTTAAAACTTTTACATAGTAAAAAGAGTAAAAACAGTAAAAACACAGTTTGAAGATTTGAAAGTTGATGATTAAAAAAGCAAATTAAACAATCAATGCAAGCCTTTTAACTCTAATGGACCAAGTCCATGATAAAAACTTGAAGGTATCGCAGACATACAGTGGCCGCGTATCCGATATTAAAATACGGAGTGCCTCACTTGAAAGCCTAGTGCCCATAGTCCGACAGATCGGTTTTAGCTACCTGAGCCTTGGAAGTACATAGGCCGGACAGGCAAACAAGATGTGTGAAACAGACTCTATGCTAGTTGGACAAAAGGGGCAAAAGGGTATAGTCTGGTGTGAGGGTAACAACTATTTCCACATGAATACACATAGGTGCCCTTCAAAGACAAAACATAACTTAGCAGCAATCTTGTGAATGGACACCTATTGTTATAATAACACAAATGGTCAATTTGTATAGCACTTTAGATGAAGCTACCTAAACAACCTGACATTAATTTTATTATAGCAGGCATAAAAGTGCAATTGTGTTGTATTCTATTTCATGCATTAGAAATATTTTCTTTAAAAAAAAAATGTTTTAAAAACCTTCTGGATGCCCCATGTGTTCAACAATAAACGTGAAAGCCATTTATAAAAATAATTAATGATAATGTTAAAAATGGTTTTATATTAAAGCACATGTTACTTTATATGACAAACCGCTGAGAGTCACTTTTTTCATATAGATGTAAAATGAACTAGTAGTTAGAAGATACATTCCAAGGGCACAAGAGCTGAGGTTGCATATCTTGGGATTGGCTCAAAGAGGGTCATATGCAGCCTATATAACCCTTCATTATTTAGTAGAAGGAGAGCAATGGGTGAACGTTTACAAACCAACCTGGGGCTAGATGTACTAAGATGCTGGTTATAATAAGCGTTTGGCAAAGCCAATAGATCTCCCCTTTGGGACCAATTAACTTCGACCATTGTTTTTAGCTACACTGCACATAGCATATCATGACTAAAACAAAGATAAAAAGGAACTATGTTATATAACGTAGGAGCTATCAACAAATCATTCCAATATATAGGCTTTGGAGACTCAAAGACCCCTCTGAGAGAGTCCACTGCATATAGGGAGCCTCTCACACCAGAGATGAGGAAATTATACCACTTTCCCTGGGATCACAGCTTACTGGACGTTGGACTCAGTTTTGACTCGTCTACCGGTTTGTGTCCCCATCACTCTCCCCCTCCTCTTTCCATGCTTTGTCTCTCAACCTCCCCTCCTCTTTCCCTCCTAGCAGAGAATGATTATTTTGATAAGGCGAGTTGAAGGGGGGGGGGCTTATTATTGTTTCCCGTGTTGTTAGATGCTACTATTCTTTCGTAAATAAGATTGATTTTATCTTCGAAGAACCGTGAAATTTCGTCACAGAGAGTCTGCGAAAAGTCATCGGAGCTTTCGCAGGCTGTGGGTTTTACGAAATTTTGTAAAATTTAAAAAAAAAACTCCCTAGGGCAATTACCCGCTTCTGCTAGTTGTTGCGTCAGACAATTTTTCCGGGCTTGCTTTATATTTTTGTAATAAGTTGATTGAGCATCTAGGAAAATTTTTTGGTTTTCCTTGGTTTTCAGTTTCCTCCATGCTTTTTCAGCTCGCCTACACTTCTGCTTTTCTACTCTAAGTTCTTGTGTGTACCAATTTTCTTGTTTGGAGGGAGGGTATTGTTTATGTAACTTTAATGGAGCCAAGATGTCAATGGCTTGCTTAAGTGAAGCATTGAGTTTGGCTAGTGCTGTGTCTGCTGTGTCTTCCCCCAATATGGCAGGTTGTTTCCAGATTTCCCGCAATTTTTCAGCTGAGACTTTATGCCATTGGCGACGCCAGATAGGTGGAAGTGATGTTTTGTTTAAGGTTTTTTTTTGAGCCATTAGTGTAAACTGGATCAGGAAGTGGTCTGACCATGGAATCTCTCTGGCTGGGGAACAACTTATTTTAGTACTTTGCAACTAGTATCTCCATTCGTGGGGGTTGTAGAATGACCTGCCTCATGAATATTACATGTGACCCCCTGTCATTGTCTACAAACAGTGGAATGATGCCTTGCAAGGGAAAGCACCATCCATGTCTAGGGAAGAGGAGCTGGCCTAACGGCTAGGGCGCTCGACCTCGGACCTGGGGATCTGGGTTCGAGTAACGATGCCAAAAACCTCCTGTGATTCTGGGCAAATCACTTAATCTCCCCGTGCCTAAAATGAATGTGTGTCCTCATGTAACGTAAATGGTGCTATGTAAAGCGCTCTGATACCCGATTCAGTTCGGGTCTAGTTCGCGCTATATAAAACTCTGTAAAAAAAAACACACAAAAAATGTCTTTGCATCTCATTTTTTTTTTTAAAGCAACTGGTGCTGCTGGAATATCAGGCAATGGGTGCAGTCATTCTCTGGCTTCCAACATGATTACCTAACGAACCCATTTGCAAATAGGTTACCTTCTCTTTGTGGTATTATCAACTGTAGATCAGTGTGAAACCTGAAAACCATTGAGACATTGTGGAAGAAAGAGGATTATTCCTTGTGGTGGACAAGTGTCCACCACAAAGGATAAGGTCCTGTCTGTTAGATGTCACACAAATAAAATAGACCAGGACCGAGTAGCAATTTCAGGCTGACTACAATGAAGCCTGATGCAGAAGCACCAAGTGGATTATCCCAGTGAAAGTCAAAAAAGTCCCAAAGCAAAAAGGGATTTTGTCACTTTTTGAGAAAGAAATCCTCTTGAGGAGGTGGTTGCTGAAAATGCAACCAGTGCTTTAGGACTAAAGCCTGGTTGGTCCTTTTCAGGCTCTGGAGTTTGGAAGACTTCATGCTGAAAATGTTGCAAGTCTCATCACAGAATGGGACTTCAGGCATGATTTAGATTTGGGTGGAACTCCCATCGTCCATCTGTCTTGGCAGTTACAAGTACTCCATGAAGCTGATGGAGTACCAACCACTGCATTTAGATGTGGACTGGCTGAACCACAGTCTGTATCAATAGTCTGTTTACCGTACTGTAAGCAGTGCACCTCCGTCTGACAAACAGTACCCCGTCGCCTTCAGGCCAGCCGGTTTGCGCCAAGCCTATTTAGATGTCTCATTGGTGATGGGGTTGTCCTAGCGGCGGATTTCTGACAAAGTGAGTCCCTGTTGGAGTGGAGACTGCTAAGCACTACTTATTAATGTGTCAATGCACATATATGTTGTGTTTGCTCCCGTAATATATGGGCGCAATGTATTATGCTGCTTTTTTTGCATATTATATTGCACACACACACACTATTGAATGCACACCGCAGGTACCACAGGCACAACACCGACAACCACCACAGCAACATATATATTTTTTCAAGTGACAATACAGGTGTGTTGATTTAACCATGATGAGTTGTAAAATGAACACTACTGCATTACACAGAAGAAAGAAATTGCATGTGAGAGTAATGTCTAAATACACAAGTCTAAAGCAATTGTCAACTCACCATTCATAGTAAGACTAGTATAAAAAGCTTAGCACAGTTCCCAACGACAATGGACTTGAGTCGTGTTGTGGTCAAGTAGTAGCAGCACAGGGAGGACCTGGATAATGGCCTTCAAGACAGAAACGGAAGTGGGAAACAGTTTGCCTAATTCTGCCTAATTTATTTTTATTCTGTCAACGCAAAGTAGGAGTTATCCCTGCCACAATTTCCTCAACAAATAGGCAAATTGTGGTTGGCCCAGCGGTAATCTTCTATAGACTCCTGCCTTCAGCTGCTTCAGCCTCATTGCGGGTGATAAATCTGTGTAGTCGGCAGCACTTGGGCTGTTTTTCCTTCATGGACCCACTAACATCTAATTAGAGCAGGCGGACCGCTAAATAGGCAGGTAGTGAAACAATTGAAAAAGTGACAGCAGGACCAGAAGAGTTGGAGGAAGCTGAATTTCAATCTTATGCTCTTGATCTATTGGTGGATACATTTACAATAGTTCCCGCTGAGGCTCTTTAGTTCTGCATGAAAGGTTTTTCAAAAGTTTCCAAACTTTCTTCAGGTATCCAAAAACCAGAGGAGTACACTTCTAAAGCCCCTAAGACCTCATGGGAGGGCACCTAGAGACTTCAGGGTGCCAGGCAAAGGCCATCAGCAAAGTTCAGCTCAAGCGCAGTTGCTGCTGGAAGGTGATCTTTTCCAGTAGAAGGCAGGTTACAGCTTGTTACAGCGTGCCTTATGATAGTCAGGACAGCTAAAAAACACATGAAGCACTGATTCGTCAGGGAAATCGCAGGCGGGGCACTGTACCTTTTTGTTCTTGCTCCACTTTTCTGTGTAGCATCGGAGAGGAAGGACCCCAAACCTAAATTGTAAAAAGAGCTTTCTTGCCTCCACCGGTGTAATCAGATCTAGTATTGGCTCGAAACGGGCAACATCTTTAACTTCCATAAAGGCCAAGGATAGTGGGCCCGTCTTGGGGCAAGAGTAGAATTGAGCCCTTCTATACTCTTTGTACTGGGCCTTCATATGTTTCCTTGTGGTTTGGGGGCAGGCACGGTCTGGGTCTGCCCAACAATCACCCAAGCCTATGTTGGTCAGTAGAATTTTTATTTGTGCAAACCACGGGAGTATAACTGCACCCCGAACTGACATAACCTCCAATAACTCCTCCCTATATGTCACTAGTTCAGGGGTGGACCATAGGCGACGCCAGTACAATAAAGGTCTAAGGCTCGAAGTGTCTGCAATCGCCGTTAAACCTGAATCTAATCATAGCGGGATCAGCAGAGTACTCCTATGTGATCTGTACACAGCTGTCTAAGGAATTGATTTTCTACCTTTAAAAGGGAATCTAATTTAAAATGTCCCCATAGCTCGGTGCCATACAATGCACCCCCTCGGGCTTGGGCCTTATAAATTTCTAGTGCTGGGCTGACTGCTCTCTTGCTTGATCTACTAAAGACCTTCATTATGCCCCCTGTCGATTGAGCTAGTTTTAATGTAGTCTTAGTAATATGAGCCCCCAATCCAGATTTTCAGCAATGGTAAGACCCAGGTAGATGAAGGATGAGACTCTTTCTAGGGGTTTCCCATTTAATTGAGGGCTTGGCCGAGAGATTTTAAGACTGTTAAACGCCATATATTTAGTTTTCTGTAAGTTTATATCTAGACCTCTTTCCTTACAGACCAACTCAAATTGATCTAAAACCCTCTGAATCCCCATGGGTGATTTTGATACCAAAATAGTGTCATCAGCAAACATCATTGCTGAAATTCGTCGGGATGCTAGCTTAGGGGTATCAAGGTCTTTTTCAGTTTCCAGGTCGTCAATCAGCCCGTTAATATAGAGACTAAATAACATCGGTGCTAAAACTCATCCCTGACGTCCACCACGTTTGACAGGTATGGGAGCTGTGAGTTTGCTGTCCCTTCCAAATCTTATTTGTGCATAATTATCATTGTGCAATCTCTTGAGAAGTTGGGTCAGATAAACAGGGACCCCTATCTCATTAAGAACTAACCATAGTTTTTCCTGTGGCACCAGGTCGAAAGCCGACCTCAGGTCTACAAAAATTAGATATAAACTACCCCCCTGGAGGCAGACAGTCTTCCAGTACAAGAGGTGTAGTCTTAGTACTTGGTCCAGGGTTGATATCTTTTCCCTAAACCCTGCCTGAAGGGGGGACAGTACCCCTTTTTCTTCCATCCAAGATTGTAGCCTGGCTAGCAAGACCCGCGCAAATAATTTTTGGGATATATCTATTAAGCTAATAGGTCTGTAATTTGTTGGCGAGAGTGGGGAACCTTTTTTAAAAATCGGAATTATCTCCGCACCCAGCCAGCTAGAAGGTTTCTTCATGCCCTGTATTATAGCGTTAAAAAGGCCACAAAAATACGGAGTCCAGATGGCTGGTTCGCTCCTATGTAAGTCCCCGGGGATCTTATCCAGACCTGGGGCTTTACCTGGTGCTATTTTTAGCAAGGCACCCTCAGTATCCTTTAGGGTTATGGGTATACTTGGGCTACTACCTGAATATACGTCATGTTCAGGGCTTCTTGCAATGCCCTCCCCAGCCAATTCCATAATGGACCAGGCATTTGGGATTCCCTCAAAGATCTTTCCCTCAGCATAGAGAGTTTCAGGTTGCACCCGCCTAAACTTTTTAAATCCAGGTTCGGTTCGACCGCGGATTTGGGGGTAGAAGCACCTGAACTAACAATACTCCAAAACGTTCTCATATCTCTATCACCCGAGGCCGTTTTCAGGGAATCCCAATTTTCCCATAACCATCGCTGTTTGGCTTTTTGGACCGTTGTTTTGTATAACTTTCTTGTGGTTTTTATATGGGGGCAGTTTTTAGCTTTAATAGATGCCACAAGTGCCTTTTCGGCCCTTCGACATTGGCTGTTATACCAAGGATGGCTTAAGGGCCTAACCGGTCTGGGGGAGATGTTGGGGAAAAAGAAGGCCAATGATACATCCCTTAATTTACAGTAGTTCGTATCAACCGCTTCCAAATCGAGGTCCTCACTACTTTGGTATAAGGCTGACGCCTCCTCAAACACAGGAATTAGGGCTTCATACAAGATACTCATCTTATGCTGTGATTGGAGGAAATTGGTCCACCGTACTCTCCTCCTACAGTTTGAAATAGTTAATCTGGGGTCAGTAGGGCCAGCTACGGGAATGTTTTGGGGATTTAAGGCTTTTATTTCCATTATTAGGGCATGGTGATCACTAGCCAGTCATTTAGGAATATTAAAATCAATCATCCTCTCCCAGGAATTTGAATCAATTAAAATATAGTCTAATATAGACCCACGTTTCTTGCTATAGAAGGTATAACCATTAGATGAGTCAGAGCGTGATCTCCCATTACACGCTCTTAATGAATGTTTTAAAACAAGGCAGTTCATCCGGATTACCAGAGGGGACCATTTTTTTACTATTGGGCATCTGGATTCTGGGATTGCCAGAGAGAGATCCTCTTCCCCTACATTTTCAAGGGACAAGCCCTCAAGTGGCTCGAACTGACAATTAAAGTCGCCTCCAACAATACGCATTTGATTTGGGTCTATAAGGCATACGAATGTAGATAAAGCCTCTATCGTATTAGACTCTTTACCCCTAGGGGTCGGCCTAGAATATATATTGCTTATGGCAACGGGAGGCTTGGAGCGGAACTGTAATTGGACACATAAAATGTCCTTAGAACCTGTTTCAATTTGTACAGCCTTACAACCTAAGCAGACCCCTATCCAGGTCATGAGCCCCCCAGATGGTCTCCCTACACCACCTGTTATGGCTGGGATATTAGAAATAGCATAACCAGGGTAAATTACATCCTCGCATGCCCATGTCTCTTGGAACATGCAAACCTCGTGTTGACTAATGAAAGACACCCAATCAGGGTCACCCAATTTGTTTTTGATACCTGCCAAATTCCATGACAGGACCTTAGTTACCTGTCCATCATGTGGAGGAGTTTTGGCCGACGCTGTAATGGGTAACTTCATTGGGGGTGTTATCAGACCAATATCAACCTCAGCTAGAGACCCTGTGGCTTGGTGATGTTCGAGATTTTCCCTCTGTGCTTGAACTCCACTAGGCTTGGTACTACTAATGCTAGTGAAGCCGCTCATGCTTCTACTGGCTAGACCATCCCTGTTACGAGGGTATGCCCTACTGCCCTTAGTCCACTGTTCCAGGAATAGAGGAGAATTATTCTCCTTATTTCGAGGGGAGACTCCTTTTAGTCAGTCCACACCGTCTAATGGGCTAACTCTATCACCTGTCGGGATATTAAAGCAAGAATGGGTAGTCCCATGTGGTCCTCGTGTAAATGGTATGCAATGTTTAAGTACAGGTCTCCTTCCCATCCCCTGATAATGATTACGTTTTCGAGGCCTATTTGGGGGATAGAAGTAACTTAAATGAAGTGGTAAAATACTACCCGAGTTCCTCCCATACTCTGTTATTAAAATGCTTTGAGCTATCTCAGGCTTTCTAAAATTAATTATTATGCATTCCCCTTGTATGTCTTAGCTTCGCTCGCTTATCCAACCCACCCTTCTGGTTGATAGGATCTCATCCGAAATCTCATACCCCTGGTTGCTATTTTTCGCTAGCCAGTTAACGCATTTATTTTTCAATTCTTGGTGGGATTCCGACAGACCCTCTCTCAAGGCTGGTGCCCCTGCGAGCACCACTACATAGTGAGTTGAGGCCGGTGGGAGATTTATAATTGGTGGGACATAAAATTTGTTTTTATGGTCCAAAGCTAATCCGATTCCGTGGGCATCCTTGCTTGTGGATTTCTGGGCTTCCTTGTTATTAGTGAGCATTGGTTGACTGATATTCACTACGCTCGCTTGTGCCGGGGGAGTTACGGAATCATTCTGCCTCGTGACCTGTTGGGCATTAGCTCAAATTAAAGTGGGGGCTTGTTCTATGGATATTGTATTTGGATCTGCCAAATGATTTTCTAAGTTAGCCTGCAGGCATATTCTATTTTCTAAGATGGCAGAAGCCTCAGTTGTCTCTCTAGGTTTTCAAAATTGGTCCACTCTAGCAGCTAGCCCATCTATCCTTTCTGTTAGGGGACTGAGTGCCTCCTTAATAATAGCCCTCATTTGGATCTGTAGATTAGTCACCAATATTGACACCCACCTAGGCTGATTGTTTATATGGTCAATAAGCGCCCCTGCGGTATTATCATCTCTGAGACCTTCTACTGGAGTAAGGACTTGTTGTTGTTTTTTTTGCCTAACTGATGATTTTACTTTGGGCTTAATTTTAGCTTTATTGCTTCTGGCCGGTTGCTTCCTAGTGACGGCCTCAGGTGACTCTATGGTAGACTGTAGATCTACTATTGGGGCATTTTACAGCTCTAAGGATGTAGCCTGTATGTCTACAGTAGGGCTATGTGTCGGTGTCGCTAGATCTAGATTTGGAGTTATAGATATGCGTCTCTCAGTCCTTTCTATTGCTGTTGTGACGGCACCCAGAGCTTTCTCCAACATCTGATCTATTGAAGTTGGTTTGGGATTTGGTTTTAACACAAGTACCGCTTTCTTCTTTTCCCCACAAACCCGTTTCCCCATTCTAAAAATGTATAACAGTTGCGCTGGTACTGGATAAATGACCCACTAGACAGACTAACCGAGATGTCACCACACAGTATTAACCTTTTATGGGGGAGTCGTTAATTAGTAAATCTTAATACCACGCCTCCAGGCTTTAAATATGCGGGGGTCACGCTTTACAGCAGTATACCCAATTGGGTTGTTAAACAGTACCTTTATATCCAATCACAGAGTACAGATGTTAGGGGAGGGTTCCCAGCCCAGCCTCTTCCTGCCACTGACGGGCGTGGATGGCCCGTCCTTGGCCCGGGCTATGCCCGGGCACGCCCGCGCATGTCCCGCGCTGCGGGAGCAGCCGCGAAGTTTTATGCGCCTCCTGGTGCTTGGGGGTGATGACAGAGGTGAGCGCCGCCACAAAGGAGCCTGAGGGATGTAGTTCTCCAGGCCCCATTTGGTGCTCCTAAGGCGACAATAAATATTGCTTCTTAATGGTATTGGACCCTGGCTAAGTTATATAAAATTAACTCGGATAAAGGGGATAAGTGTTGGAGATCTAACAATTCTTCAGGGACACTGGTCCATATTCTTTGGGAGTGCCCTAGACTGGAATCATTCTGGGAAGGGATTCTTACAGAAATAGATACCCACTTTGACACCCAGCTCCCTAAGTTTCCCTCCTTCACCATCCAGGGTCTTCCCAATCCACTTACCTACCCGCTCCATTCCAAACAGGGTAGACATATCACATTAGCTCTCCAAGTGGCGCACCAGGCAATATGGACCTTTGGGGCACTGAAAAGGTCCAATCGAGATTAGCCTGGTTGCACGGCATCTGGGACCTCCTGGGAATTGAAAGGTTGGCAACATCTCTCGACCCAGGTGAGCTACTTTTAGAGAAACATGGAGCCCACTCATAACACTCCTCTCACAAGAATTTACTGAGCTCACATGCCCCAGATACCTCAAGTGGTTGAACCTGACAGAACCTCCAACCCACTAATACCTCTCAGACCTTATAATCCAGGGTGGTAGAAGTGATTTGGAGACAGCTGGCACCCAGTGGGGAGGGTAGGGAGGAGAGAGGGGAGGATCTATAGAGTTTTGGGATTATGTTAAAAGCTGCAAATGCAATGAGAGTGGCCAAATGTTGATGCCACTGCAGCTAAATTACTCTTATCTCATGCCTTAGCAAATAAATTTAAACAAAAAAACAACCAAATATCAGCAGCATCTCGTGGGCGAGGGGTGTCATTCAGAGCTGTGACCTTTTCAAGCATGGCTCCAAAAGATGTGCCCATAAAATGTCAATGTGGATCTGTGAAATTCACACTTGTCATTGTTGAAGGTCAGGTTTGCTTCTTAGAGTGCATGACACACCCGATCCAGAGCTTTGTCGTGTTCATGGAAAGTGGCGCCAAACACAAGGATGTCATTATTGTAGTTAAGGGTGTTGGACTGTGAAGAATCACTCTCCTGATCACTTCTTGGCAAATCTCAGCAGCTGATAAAACATTTATACCTGAAAGAAACCTTGATGAGTTGAAAATATGGTGATATAATGTGAACGCTCAACTCATGTTAAGGTCCAACTTAGAAAACATTTTTGCCCCATTCAATAGCTTGATCATGTCACTGATGTGGGTTCCTGGTGACCTTTCCTTTTCAGTGGCAGTATTTCGGGCATTCTTGTCCGCATATAGACCAGACATAGATGCACTTTACCGTCTGATCCTCATTTAAGCACCCAGACCACTGGGGACACCCACAGAGTGGGTCTGGCTGTTCTTTCATTAGTGTCCGCCTGGTGAAGATCTCATAGTACATCCTACACTGCCTGTTGGAGATAAAAAGGCATCTTTCTATCATGCTGAACCACTGGAGTCACTAGTTAATTTATTTGCAGATGGACCTGAAAATGAGCCAATCTGTCAAGGCCTGAGCACAAATGTGTGGAAACTTGTGTACAATATCTGGTTAATTCTCCACCCGGTATAGTATTTCTGCCAATTTTAACCGTTCAGTAGTAGGAAAGCTGAAGAGACAATATGCTTCCAGCCCCTCAAAACACAGTCCTCCTTTGTGAACAGCAAACAATCATAAGCTTACACAAAATAGCAAACAATTGTAAACTTTCACAAAATGTTTAAGTGTACCTATGTGAATGAGGTCCTAGGTTTCATTTCCGAAATCAAAGTAGTTAATAAATCAAAAAGATGAGCAAACAAACTGACATAAGGTTTGTCTCCTAAGAAAAGCTCAAAAGCTCTCGGACTAGAAGAATTAATCTCAAGTCAAATGTCTCAGAAAGAGAACATATCAATGCTCGCAAAGCTTATAAGCAAATTTGCAGGGAGAAGTCTAAAAAAGTCTTGAGGTCTGAAGTCAAAAGTCTGCCTCATCTCCAAATAGCCTTTCCTTTTATAAAAAAAAAGGTTGGTACAGAAGACACATGCATTTCATAAAATGGTTTTACATAGAAACAATGTTTCAGTTGTAATTCCTTAATACACATCTACTTTTAATTACAGCCTATTGGTTAGAGCAGTGCATATTAAATAAAGATATGAGCTCACTCTTTATGAACAATAGCTTGCCTTAAACTACAGTGCAGAGCTAAGTGGCCTTGACATCCGTATATTAAGACATCCTTTTCCCTTCTTTCCCAACAGAACAGATTAGATGTACACACAGAATTCATGGCTGACGCTGTATTTAAGTAATTTCGTAAAAGAGAGAAAGACACATGTACATAGGAAGGTCGTATGTATAAAATAGGCAAACACTTTCCTTCTTCAGTAAATGCGAATGTTTTTAATGCAGCAGAGCACGGCCTAGTGATGGTAACTAATACACCTAAATGAATAAATATGTTGTGCTAAATTAAAACTCATTCACAACTGCAAGGGGGACGGCATATTTGGTTCCATGGCTGGGTTTGAAGCCCAACTGCTATTGGTCTAAACTATTGGCATCTTCCAGGAACCTTTACAGTTATGCCGCTTTGACCTGTTCAAACATTGTTTTAAGAGCTGGCAGTAGAATGGTTAAAAGATAGTTCGTAGGGTCGCCTGGGCTAATATTATCTTTTTTAGAAGGATAGATACCACTCTTCAGGTTTCTAGAAAAATACCCATTGACAGACTGTGATTTAAGGAGCTTTGTTATAGGGCTACAAAAGCTTAAACACAATTTGCAAAGGAGCTCTACTGGACATGTGTCCATAGGGTGAGCCCAAAATTATTAATGGTTGCTCTATATTATCTGTTGCAATGGGACAACCTCCTTCCTCACTAGGTAAATTACTGGATGCAATATCGTTAGCTACTGAAAGATAAAACAAAGTCACAAGTGCTCAACCAGGTTTTACCATGTAAAGTTTTCAGTCAAGACATCCTACCGAATGAAATGAACAGTTTACACACCCCAAATAAGAGCCTTTAATATTTACCATAATCCCGCCATTTTCAAATCTTTCATAAAATAGGGATGCTCATGTTATTGTCCTCTGGTATCTACTTTGATGTAACTCAATGATTCAGTTTGAACAACAATTGTATAGAAGTATTGTGCAGTGCATCAAGAGTTACTAATTTCTTTTCCAATTTTCAGAATTAGGCTACTGTACAATCGTTTCGAAATAATGTATGCTATCAGTCCTTCTTATTTCAGTCACTCTTCCCTGGAAGCTAACTGAAATAGTTTAGGTAATGATGTAATACAAGTACATAACTGAATTACTTTGCCTTTATGGACAGATTAGGAAGAAACTGCAAAAAATTAATCAGATAAGCTGCAAAGGTATTTTTATGAAGATAGAAAATTAGCAGTTAATTTTAAAATGTGTTCATTGGTCAATCTCCGCGAAAGGGGCTACGGAAAGAGCATGTACTCAGAAAAATGGCAAGGGTCACAAATGAAAATGGTTCTGATATGCAAGTGGACCTTTCTTATGAACCATTTAGTTTTTTAATCGAGAAATTACCACCATTGTAATTGTATTCATGTAATGGATTCAGGTTAAATTCGATAAGAATATTTTTCCCAGTGCCAGCTGGGAGAATCACTCCGTAAAAGCTTTACAGAAGTATTTAATATTGGCTGATGTCGGGTTCCTTTAGTTGCAAAAATTCATATCACAGTATGAAAACGTCAAGAAATTCTTAGCGTCTTTGCAAAATATTATTATTACAATTAAATATATATTTTTAGTTCAGTTCAAAGGCTTTATTTCGATATAGTCATATCATAAAAGCTTCACAGAATTAAAATACATTTACACAAGGACAAATTAAGATAGGCCATTACATACAATCATTTTAAAACTTTTACATAGTAAAAAGAGTAAAAACAGTAAAAACACAGTTTGAAGATTTGAAAGTTGATGATTAAAAAAGCAAATTAAACAATCAATGCAAGCCTTTTAACTCTAATGGACCAAGTCCATGATAAAAACTTGAAGGTATCGCAGACATACAGTGGCCGCGTATCCGATATTAAAATACGGAGTGCCTCACTTGAAAGCCTAGTGCCCATAGTCCGACAGATCGGTTTTAGCTACCTGAGCCTTGGAAGTACATAGGCCGGACAGGCAAACAAGATGTGTGAAACAGACTCTATGCTAGTTGGACAAAAGGGGCAAAAGGGTATAGTCTGGTGTGAGGGTAACAACTATTTCCACATGAATACACATAGGTGCCCTTCAAAGACAAAACATAACTTAGCAGCAATCTTGTGAATGGACACCTATTGTTATAATAACACAAATGGTCAATTTGTATAGCACTTTAGATGAAGCTACCTAAACAACCTGACATTAATTTTATTATAGCAGGCATAAAAGTGCAATTGTGTTGTATTCTATTTCATGCATTAGAAATATTTTCTTTAAAAAAAAAATGTTTTAAAAACCTTCTGGATGCCCCATGTGTTCAACAATAAACGTGAAAGCCATTTATAAAAATAATTAATGATAATGTTAAAAATGGTTTTATATTAAAGCACATGTTACTTTATATGACAAACCGCTGAGAGTCACTTTTTTCATAAAGATGTAAAATGAACTAGTAGTTAGAAGATACATTCCAAGGGCACAAGAGCTGAGGTTGCATATCTTGGGATTGGCTCAAAGAGGGTCATATGCAGCCTATATAACCCTTCATTATTTAGTAGAAGGAGAGCAATGGGTAAACGTTTACAAACCAACCTGGGGCTAGATGTACTAAGATGCTGGTTATAATAAGCGTTTGGCAAAGCCAATAGATCTCCCCTTTGGGACCAATTAACTTCGACCATTGTTTTTAGCTACACTGCACATAGCATATCATGACTAAAACAAAGATAAAAAGGAACTATGTTATACAACGTAGGAGCTATCAACAAATCATTCCAATATATAGGCTTTGGAGTCTCAAAGACCCCTCTGAGAGAGTCCACTGCATATAGGGAGCCTCTCACACCAGAGATGAGGAAATTATACCACTTTCCCTGGGATCACAGCTTACTGGACGTTGGACTCAGTTTTGACTCGTCTACCGGTTTGTGTCCCCATCACTCTCCCCCTCCTCTTTCCATGCTTTGTCTCTCAACCTCCCCTCCTCTTTCCCTCCTAGCAGAGAATGATTATTTTGATAAGGCGAGTTGAAGGGGGGGGGGCTTATTATTGTTTCCCGTGTTGTTAGATGCTACTATTCTTTCGTAAATAAGATTGATTTTATCTTCGAAGAACCGTGAAATTTCGTCACAGAGAGTCTGCGAAAAGTCATCGGAGCTTTCGCAGGCTGTGGGTTTTACGAAATTTTGTAAAATTTAAAAAAAAAACTCCCTAGGGCAATTACCCGCTTCTGCTAGTTGTTGCGTCAGACAATTTTTCCTAGCTTGCTTTATATTTTTGTAATAAGTTGATTGAGCATCTAGGAAAATTTTTTGGTTCTCCTTGGTTTTCAGTTTCCTCCATGCTTTTTCAGCTCGCCTACACTTCTGCTTTTCTACTCTAAGTTCTTGTGTGTACCAATTTTCTTGTTTGGAGGGAGGGTATTGTTTATGTAACTTTAATGGAGCCAAGATGTCAATGGCTTGCTTAAGTGAAGCATTGAGTTTGGCTAGTGCTGTGTCTGCTGTGTCTTCCCCCAATATGGCAGGTTGTTTCCAGATTTCCCGCAATTTTTCAGCTGAGACTTTATGCCATTGGCGACGCCAGATAGGTGGAAGTGATGTTTTGTTTAAGGTTTTTTTTTGAGCCATTAGTGTAAACTCGATCAGGAAGTGGTCTGACCATGGAATCTCTCTGGCTGGGGAACAACTTATTTTAGTACTTTGCAACTAGTATCTCCATTCGTGGGGGTTGTAGAACGACCTGCCTCATGAATATTACATGTGACCCCCTGTCATTGTCTACAAACAGTGGAATGATGCCTTGCAAGGGAAAGCACCATCCATGTCTAGGGAAGAGGAGCTGGCCTAACGGCTAGGGCGCTCGACCTCGGACCTGGGGATCTGGGTTCGAGTAACGATGCCAAAAACCTCCTGTGATTCTGGGCAAATCACTTAATCTCCCCGTGCCTAAAATGAATGTGTGTCCTCATGTAACGTAAATGGTGCTATGTAAAGCGCTCTGATACCCGATTCAGTTCGGGTCTAGTTCGCGCTATATAAAACTCTGTAAAAAAAAACACACAAAAAATGTCTTTGCATCTCATTTTTTTTTTTAAAGCAACTGGTGCTGCTGGAATATCAGGCAATGGGTGCAGTCATTCTCTGGCTTCCAACATGATTACCTAACGAACCCATTTGCAAATAGGT
Organism: Lissotriton helveticus; assembly: GCF_964261635.1. NCBI lineage: Eukaryota > Metazoa > Chordata > Amphibia > Caudata > Salamandridae > Lissotriton > Lissotriton helveticus. The sequence goes on along the minus strand of NC_136063.1, from coordinate 355,188,812 downwards.
TACCTTCTCTTTGTGGTATTATCAACTGTAGATCAGTGTGAAACCTGAAAACCATTGAGACATTGTGGAAGAAAGAGGATTATTCCTTGTGGTGGACAAGTGTCCACCACAAAGGATAAGGTCCTGTCTGTTAGATGTCACACAAATAAAATAGACCAGGACCGAGTAGCAATTTCAGGCTGACTACAATGAAGCCTGATGCAGAAGCACCAAGTGGATTATCCCAGTGAAAGTCAAAAAAGTCCCAAAGCAAAAAGGGATTTTGTCACTTTTTGAGAAAGAAATCCTCTTGAGGAGGTGGTTGCTGAAAATGCAACCAGTGCTTTAGGACTAAAGCCTGGTTGGTCCTTTTCAGGCTCTGGAGTTTGGAAGACTTCATGCTGAAAATGTTGCAAGTCTCATCACAGAATGGGACTTCAGGCATGATTTAGATTTGGGTGGAACTCCCATCGTCCATCTGTCTTGGCAGTTACAAGTACTCCATGAAGCTGATGGAGTACCAACCACTGCATTTAGATGTGGACTGGCTGAACCACAGTCTGTATCAATAGTCTGTTTACCGTACTGTAAGCAGTGCACCTCCGTCTGACAAACAGTACCCCGTCGCCTTCAGGCCAGCGGGTTTGCGCCAAGCCTATTTAGATGTCTCATTGGTGATGGGGTTGTCCTAGCGGCGGATTTCTGACAAAGTGAGTCCCTGTTGGAGTGGAGACTGCTAAGCACTACTTATTAATGTGTCAATGCACATATATGTTGTGTTTGCTCCCGTAATATATGGGCGCAATGTATTATGCTGCTTTTTTTGCATATTATATTGCACACACACACACTATTGAATGCACACCGCAGGTACCACAGGCACAACACCGACAACCACCACAGCAACATATATATTTTTTCAAGTGACAATACAGGTGTGTTGATTTAACCATGATGAGTTGTAAAATGAACACTACTGCATTACACAGAAGAAAGAAATTGCATGTGAGAGTAATGTCTAAATACACAAGTCTAAAGCAATTGTCAACTCACCATTCATAGTAAGACTAGTATAAAAAGCTTAGCACAGTTCCCAACGACAATGGACTTGAGTCGTGTTGTGGTCAAGTAGTAGCAGCACAGGGAGGACCTGGATAATGGCCTTCAAGACAGAAACGGAAGTGGGAAACAGTTTGCCTAATTCTGCCTAATTTATTTTTATTCTGTCAACGCAAAGTAGGAGTTATCCCTGCCACAATTTCCTCAACAAAAAGGCAAATTGTGGTTGGCCCAGCGGTAATCTTCTATAGACTCCTGCCTTCAGCTGCTTCAGCCTCATTGCGGGTGATAAATCTGTGTAGTCGGCAGCACTTGGGCTGTTTTTCCTTCATGGACCCACTAACATCTAATTAGAGCAGGCGGACCGCTAAATAGGCAGGTAGTGAAACAATTGAAAAAGTGACAGCAGGACCAGAAGAGTTGGAGGAAGCTGAATTTCAATCTTATGCTCTTGATCTATTGGTGGATACATTTACAATAGTTCCCGCTGAGGCTCTTTAGTTCTGCATGAAAGGTTTTTCAAAAGTTTCCAAACTTTCGTCAGGTATCCAAAAACCAGAGGAGTACACTTCTAAAGCCCCTAAGACCTCATGGGAGGGCACCTAGAGACTTCAGGGTGCCAGGCAAAGGCCATCAGCAAAGTTCAGCTCAAGCGCAGTTGCTGCTGGAAGGTGATCTTTTCCAGTAGAAGGCAGGTTACAGCTTGTCTCTGTAGCTACACAGAAGGTCAGCCAAAACTAATCCATTGTGTTCACTTACTTTTTTTCCTAGATACAGGAAGGAGCAGGTCCAGACCCCCATGGCTTCTCCCAGGTGACAGACAACAGATCCATTCCCCTTCTGATTTTCCAAAGGTCTATAAAGTGTTCTGCGGAAGGCTGGGTAAGTGTCTAGCTTTGTAGATTTCACCAGCCTGTGGCCTGGGGACATAGTAACACATTCCTTGCCTCTCTCTGAGCAATAGAGTAAATGTTGCCAAGCCCTGATATTCCTAGTTTTTAAGGAGTTCCTGTTTGTATTGCTGCAAATAGGCACAAATGCGCTGTGCCGCATCAATGTCAGGATTTCTGAAGTCTCCTGTGCCACAGCAATGTCAAGATTTCTAAAGTCTCCTGCCACACTAAACTTGATCTCTGAGAGCTAGGGGTGTGTATGGGAGAGAAGAATGGAAACCACCAGTGTCATCCCACATCTAAGAATACATTCAGTTTGGAGCTGGCACTGGACCAGCAGCAAAAAAGGAGACAAAAGTCTGGTAGGACTTCAGCAACCAGACATGGGATACACAAAAATTGTGTTCTGTTCCTGTTTGATTTCTTTCAGGGACTCAAACATTTTATATGCGCCTCAGCAAGGCCTGTCAGGCATAATGTGATACTGTTGTACCAACAGGAGGCCTACAGCCACACCCGGAATACTTTGCGGAGCTCAGAGCAGTCATCCCTGCCCATTCAGGCCGACCTTTCAACCTAATTACCCTACTGTTTAGCTCTTGGGAGAACGTTTACACTTTATTCAGCCCAATTACGGGATGCCCACTGTCAGAAGTATATGCTAATTGGCATCCTGAAGGCTTAGGATGGGAAAAGGTAACTTTCTAAAAGCTATTTTCCTTTAATATTTCTCAAAAATAGACATCACTGAACTATTATACATAGTGATTTAATTATGTTCCTTGCTGGTCCCAAGTCTTACTCTTTTGATCTGGCCTCGGATGTGCTACATAGGACAGCTAGGCCTGCAACAATGAAAATTGTTTTTGGTCTTTGGAGCCTAGTCACTGTAAAACATTCTCATTGTTTCACTGTTAAATACCATGCACCTTGCCTTGTCGGGTACAAGACTCACATAGGGTGACTTGCTAACATTTAAAAGTGAGATTTGTACTGATCAAGAAGTGGGAATTTTGACAGGTTGCACAGCAGTTTTCACACTTCGGCAGTCAGGCTACACAGGGAAGGCCCGAGCCATGTTTTCAGTACAACTGTAGCGAATGGGGAAAAACATATGTATGCTATGGCCCTACAGGGAAGTTAAATGTGTTGTTGAGGTTTTAAGTCAATTGCTACATGTTATAGGGATCAGCACACCTACACTGGTCACTTTATAGTAGTGTCCCAGTGTTAAAATTCAAGATTACCGGCAGGTGATTAGAAATAAAATAAAAACTGGGGGATTACCATTTATAAAAGGGTTGCTCTGCAACACGGTTCATGTTACATTGCAATTTGGAGGGACTGCCCCTTTCACAGCTCATTTGAATTGCCATTGAATATGATTAGCAAAGCCTATTTCTCTGGTAGTAAACACATTTATGTCTCAAAGAATGTGTTTTGTACATTTTGGAAAAATCTCCGGGCTTTCAATCTTAAAATTGCTTAGAACATCTTACCTAATCAAAAAAGAGCAGCCTTCAATAAGGAATATTTGGCTTATTCTTATGGCTCAAGAAATTGGCTGCTCTCAGAGAAAATGTCAGTGAAGTGCTTAAGCAGAACTAACAGCATTATCTACAATCAGTTCTAGTGGTAGTTCAAAAATTGTGCAACATTACAAATTATTACTTGCTAAACATTACACACAAAATGATGTATAGACGTATTTCACTCTAAAAAAGAGTAAATGTATGACATGACACATGTGAGCAGCTAGTTTGATTAAGATGTGGTATTCCTGCCTTCAGCATACATGTTTTCAAGACTACTTCTGCTCATCCCATTCCAGTTTTACCATTTTCTTGCCCACCTCATTTTTCTAACTTTACTTTTTGTGTACTTGTTATTGCTCTGTGCATTTATTCATAGTTTTCCATCTCCTATTTTAGCAACTCTCCTACCCACAGTTAACAAAGGTGCTGAGTCAATCAATCAATCAGTCAGGGCATATATAAGCGCACTAATCACCCGTGAGGGTCTCAAGGCGCTGGGGGTTCAGCAGTTCCCTTTCAGTCGAAGAGGCAGGTTTTCAGAGGCTTCCTGAAGGTGTTCAGGGAGAGGGCATGTCTGATGTTGGTGGGAAGCTTGTTCCAGCTCTTGGCCGTGATGTAGGAGACGCATCTTCCCCCTGCTCAGGTTTTGTCGATGCACGGGGTTTCAGCGAGGAGGAGGTAGATGGAGCGGAGGTTTTGTTTGGGTACGTGGAGGGTGATTCTGTCATTGAGGTATTGGGGTCCGGTTTTGTGTAGGCATTTGTATGTGTAGGTGAGTATCTTGAAGGTGACTCATTCCATTTGAAGTCCATTTGAAGGATGCAGAGGGTGTTGAAGCAGCTGGAGGTGACGGCATTGACCTGTTGATTAATGGAGTGGACAGCAACATCTTTTTCTTAGGACGAGGTTGCAGTGGTAAATGTTATCGTACATTGTCATTTCCCCCTTTATAAATGGCAGGAACTAGGCCCAGTAAAGGCTACACTGGGGGCAAGTACAACCCAGCATATGCTGCACACTGCAGCTGAATGCAACCAGTGGCAGGTTATGCACCACTGACATAACATTCTTTCATGATCATACGTTAGAGGTTGTCATGTAAAACAGTAAGTGATGTTTTAACAATTTAAATACATTTCTACTTTTATTATTTAATATAAATATGTTAAATTGCTCTACATTTAAGTGAGTATTCATCTACATATATCTTTATATAAGAGCAGCTGTGTAGTTAAAGGTATAGTTAGGACCAGGTTTCCTTTGGCAATGGATTATTTGTTTTGCTAATAATTTTGGCGCCATTTCAAAAATGTTCACAAAACTTTTCAAAAGAGCCCCACCCCCCTCAGCTTCTTCCTAGAAAGTTTTGGGGTGCTCTGTCATGTGTAGGGGAAGAAAAAGGGGAGATTGCAAACACAATTTCCCCATGCAATTTTCCATAGGAAAAGGGAACATTGATACCACAAAAACAGCTGAACAGAATTACGCTAAATTTGCCAGAGAGCTAGATCTTTACCCAGAAAGTGTGCTTTTCTTTATTTGATTTGAATCTGTTCAGCATTTTTTGAGAAACTAAGGTTTAACATCTATGTATATTTCATGCTTCAGATGATATGCAAACCTGACTGATCTAAAAATAAAAATTGAACGTCTACCACCAAATGAACATAGATGTAGCAGTAACCATTTTAGGACCCAGACTGTGTCCCCAGTACTGCAAACAGATAAAAGAAAGAATAGTGATGCAGGGTAGGGATAACTTGATGCCTTAGGGCCAGAAACAGTTTTATTTATTAGTACCATTGCTCCATGGAGGATCTGTGGATCTGTGATGTTGTAAAAAAAGTAAAGTCTGTCCTGTTTAAATATTAGCTCGCTGGTTTGGGCCAGGGTCTGGGAGGTTGACCAAAACAATTATTTTGGGGAAGAGATTGTGGACCTGTCCCAGGACCTTTAGAAAGCTTTGGGGACTCCATTCCCTGTGCTCAGTATCTTTATTTATGGGAAGTGGACATGCATCCTGCTTCTCTGAACCATGGGAGTGCCCCAGGGATCCCATCCCATGGGATCTGAAGAGATCAGTGTCCCTTGGACTCTATTCCCTAGGGCAGTGACTTGTTCCATGCTCAAGAGAGTGCACGCAGGGAATATAAACTTAACTTCCTGCCCACGTACTGTATAAGGATTGTTAGCCTAAAATATATGTGAATTTGATTTACTAGAAGGTTGCGGAGCCTTAATTTTGTGTATTTAATTTACTGCCCACATTCTGCCTGGCAGGGAACACAGATTTACTCCTGACTGGAATAAGCAGAGAAAAAAAGCTGCTTTCGCCCCGGTGGGTTCAAAGACCTCCATTCCACCCAGGATGGGTCTCTTCATCTATCACACTCTATAACTCTCGGCCAGCCTCCTGGTACAGTGACACTAAAAATATTGACCTCTGTACCCTCTGTGAATCAGCTTTGCTCTCACTTCCAAGGCTAGACCCAAACCTAGATGTTAACTAACTCACCTCCCAATACCTCACAGTCCTTGCAGTCGAAAACTTTGGTTAACCTCTCCCTCTGTCAAGGCTCCCTTTCCTGTTTTCTTCAAAACTGGGCAGGTCACCCCTTTGCTTAAAAAACCCACTGCTGATGCGAATGACCTCAACAACTTCTGCCCCATCACTAACCTACGTTTTCCTGCGAAAATCACAGAAAGACGTGTAGCGAAACAACTCTCTCGTCATATCAAGGACAATGATCTTCTTGACAATTTTCAGTCCGGCTTCATTCAAAACTGCAGCACTGAAAAAGCCCTGCTGCAAGTGAATGATGACGTGCTGCGGATACTCGATTCTGGGGAGTCTTGTCTTCTTATTCTCCTTGACATTTCTGCAGCCTTTGACACTGTCAATCACAACTCTCTACTTAACACTCTTTAATCGCGAATGGGCATGGAGGGAACTGTGCTTAAATGGTTTAATTCCTTCCTCTCCGATAGATCCCAAATGATCAAAATAGCGAATAGTCTTTCATCTCCTTTGGCGGTGTAGTAGCAAGCCCCAGCCAGGCCTACTAGTGCAAGGGATTCGCCAATCTTTGCTCAGAGTCCTTAGACCAATAGTAAGAAGTTGGCACAGAAACTGGAATAGAAAAGACAGAGTTTATTAAAACTCATGAGGTGGAACTACATTCACACAACACCCTTCGGTATAGTATGAGGTAGCACACTGACTGGAAGGAGCTGGGTCCTTTTATACCCACACGGGGGCTCAAAAGGAGGCGGTACAAGTAGAAACTGCTGTTCTTAGGCACATACAAGGTCATACAGAAATGCACAGTCGACAAGTGGGAGGAGCTAACAATTAGCTAGTTGGAGTAAACTCAACCTGACAGTTACATGCTAGGGACAGCTGTATGCTCTTCTGAGCATGTGCAAAGTAGAGGAGACTAAACATATCTTGTCTCTAGGCAGATTTCAAGAGCAGTTGACAGGAAGGTAGGACAGAGCACATGGCATACAAAATGGTCGACTGAAAGACAAAATGGATTCTGTATAACGGGCAATATAGGTCGAAAAACTGGAAGTCTTCTGCTAATGCTAAACTTAATGATTTGCTAAACTACCACAGCGGTAGGTCAAGGTGTTCCCCAAGGCTCTATACTTGCACCCACATTGTTAAATTTCTATTTAGAACCACTGGGAAATCTCCCAAGTAAATCCAGGATCCACTACCATCTCTATGCGGACGACACTCAAATCTACCTCAAGGTTGCCTCCACTCACAATCTCTCCATCCTTAGCTCTACTCTTGACTCCATTCAAAACTGGATGTCTACTCATCAACTGATTCTGAATGCCTCTAAAACTGAATTCCTCCTCCTCAATTTCTCCTCCCCCTGTTCAATTTGGATGGATCAGATGAATCTACTTAACAATAAAACCATCATTGTCGACAGCGCAAAATCCCTTGGTGTCATACTTGACACAAAACTCAATCTACTCTCCCACATAAATTCCATTGCAAAGTCTGCTCGATACCAACTGCGCCTTCTTTCGGGGATTCGTCGCTTCTTCCCGGAGCATGACCTTAAAACACTGGTCCAATCGCTGGTTCTCTCCAAACTGGACTACTGCAATCCTCTTCTTACTGGCCTCCCCAAATCCCACCTGTCCCCCCTTAAATCTGTTCTCCATTCAGCAGCTCGTTTCATATATGGAGCCAAAAGAAGCGACCACATCACACCCATTTTATCCACCCACCGTTGGCTTCCCATCAAGGCAAGATCTATCTACAAGACTGCCAGTATCGCCCACAAAGCCTTGCACTCCTCCTCTCCTTGCTACCTGGCGTATAAACAGAAACTCTCTGGAGGCTTCCAAATTTAATTCACGCCCTCTCTATCATCTGAAGGAAGTCCTTCCATTATAGAAAACTCTGCTCTACATGACTATAGAAGTGCCTTCCCAATGTGTTCTTGTGGTTTATGAGTCTGCCATTTATTGCAGTATTATACTTTTACTTGCATTGTGTACTCCTTTGTAACATGCACATGTCACTTTCCCGCCTGTAATGTATTGTTTGCTACCTCTTGTACTTTGTTTGCTCTTGATACATGCACAAGTGCCACCATTGACTCATGTAATGTAACGTTTGTTCTTGTGTTTTGAGTATCTGCCATTTAGTGCAGTATTATACCTCTATTTGTACTTTGTACGCTTTTGTAATATACACACGTCACTTTTTTTTCCTCTTGTAAAGTATCGTTTGCTACCCCTTGTATTTTGTTTGCTCTTGATACATGCACAATTGTCACTATTGCCGTATGTAACGTAATGTTTGCTTTTGTAACATGCTGACTTGCAATTTTTCCTCATATTTCACTACTGTTCCTATTGGGAAGCGCTCTGACACCTTCGGGTAAAGTCCGCGCTATATAAAAACATAAAATAAATAAATACATAAAAAAGTGGCCAGGGGGGTCTTGGGCCTCCCTCACACAGCCCCCAATAATGGCACTGAGGCACAAACTGTAAAATAATGTCTGACGCCTTTTTGAGTGCTGACTGGGAAGCTGACGGAGGTATCGGCGCCTTGGTGGTCGCCCCTTGGTCTCAAAACGAGTATAAAGTAGGGTGTCCTTAGTGGGACTGGGACATTGCAAAAAAAACAAATTAATGAACGGAAGGAGCTGCTCTTTTATTAATCACTGCAATCTTTGGAAAGCTATAAATGTCCTTTATACAATAGACCGACAATACACTTTTTTACTGAATACAATATATTTCACAAAGAAACACAATAAATGGTTTCAACACTTTGCTAGTACTTCTTTTTTAAATTATGTTTTTATTAAATTTATAAATTGCAGTGTAATGGAGCAAATACTGCGTTCGGCAGATAGATTAATGTTGCATATTACATGTTTGGCATTGTAAGCTACAGTATGTACCTATTCAATCATCAGGACACATTATAAGCATTACAATGATAGTCAGTACATTTCGGATGTTGTAACAACTACACAGTAGGATAAAGCAAGTGGATTCCCACTGTGCAGGGAACAAACTAAGGGCGGAGGGGATGAGGAAAAGTTAAGAAAGATAAAATGGGTAAAAAAGAACAACCCAACAAGATGAGAGCTCTTCAGTCCAGTTTATATACATTTTAGCATACTAAAGCTGTTCATGTACGAATCATCCTTATATCGGTAAACAGTGCCACAAGACAATACAAGTGTGTGTCCTTACCTGGCCATGGCTATGCTTACCTTAAATAAAAGGAAGGCCAAGTCAATAAATTGATGTGAGTGTTTGTTGCCCTTCACCCGGGGGCGCAGCCTCACTAAACAGGTTTCAGGAGTTGGGGTGAGAGGATGTGTGGACAGTTCCACTAGCATGGACGTGTCTTCCATCCGTATGTGTGCCATTGGCGCACAAGCCCACATCATGTGCATAAAGTCAGCATTTTGCAATTTGCAACGGGGGTAGGCTAGGGAAAGTGCCAGGAACATATGTTGTATGTGGGCCAGGGAAATACGAGTTTGGTGAATTTAACTGAACTATGTGAAGCAGAACCTGGGGTTACGGGTTATATTCTTGGCCATCTGCAGGGCGTGAGTCCATATTGTGTCCCATTTGGCTCCTGCTCTTGTGGCATGATTGGGTGAAGCAGTATTTAGAGAGGTGTATAGAAAAGTGGTGGCATGGTGTATGGTGCTGGACATCAATAGTGTGTGTAAAGCCTGCGTCATAGGTGGTTTAGTCTATCCAGTGCCTCATGACTCACAGAGCACCCACTGTATTATGCAATCTGTTAGGAACTGACCGGTGCTTAGTCCATAAAACTCGAACAGCTCTTGGAAAGAGGTAATTGTAACCTCAGTCCAGGGGGACGGGTCAAAGCCCCTTGGCGACCTTTGCAAGAGTGGTAAGTAACAAGTAGGGATTGAGGGGGAATAGGGCAAAAGTGGGCCCTTGGGTTGTGGGTACTTATGCTAGCAGTAGCGGGCCACCGTCATTTGATGAAATTCAAGCTCGGGCAGGGGATCAAGTCAGACAGCCAGGTGTAAATAGTCATGCCCCATAGCGTCGGTGTACTCAACCAGGCCAGAGGCCATTGTAATTGTACTGCAACATAATACAGCTCAAAATTTGGCACTTCCAGTTTGCCCCTCTGTAAGTGGGCACTGCAGAGCGGGTAGCGCCACCCAATGACAGCCTGTGTTTTAAATCAAATTCAATTGTAACCCGTGGAGGTCGCAGTAAAAGCTCCAGGGAAATATGAAGGGGAGGGCCGCAAAATAATAAAGCAGGTGGGGAGGAACTAACATTTTGGAAATTACAACCCGGCCTAATGGGGATAGTGGGAGTGAGCACCAGAAGGGCAGTGATCAGCAGATGTAACTAATCACTTTGTCCAGCTTCTCCTCCTTAAGTTCGCACTCGGAGTTGTATATTCATATGCCTAAGTATCTAAAGGTGTTGTGACAACATTGCAATCGAGAATCAGGGTGTGGCCCGCGGTCTTCTCATGGCACATGCACCAGGGGGAACACACAAGATTTAGGTCAGTTGTCCCAGAGACCAGAGAGTGCACCACAATTATGTAAGATCTGCATCAGACCCTGCAGAGAGAAATCCACATTGCTGTAAGTAGATCAGGGTATCATCATCATATAAGGAGATGATGTGGTGTGTGTCTCACTCGTGTATACCGCATTTGTCCACCAGCTGGCTCCATAGGGAGGGAAAAAGTTAGGAGGATAGGGGCAACCCTGTCTCGTGCCTATGGAGATGGAGAACTTGTCAGAGATCACTTGGCCGGGTTTAACCCGAGTTGCATGTTCAGCATAAAGAGTGCACACCCAGCTAAGAAATATGTGCCGAACCCCATGCTAGTGAGGGTTGAGAACAGATAATCCCAGCCCAGGGTATGAAAGGTTTTCTCTATGTCCAGTGATCACACTACCTGTTTGGGAGCATTTTTCGGTGTGTCATGAAGAAGACGCAGGAGGCGAAGTATGTTTAGGAAAGTACTTCGATCAGGGATGAACCTGATTGGTCTGGATGGATCAGCAAGAGGGAGAAGATGATTAGCCAGGATCTTGGCCAAAATGTTACAGTCCAAGTTGAGCAGGCATAAGGGACAGTAGGAGGGGACGACCAGGGGGATCCCTTTCGGGTTTGGGTAAGACCACTATAAGGGCTTCTTGGAGCGTATCTGGTAGGTGGCCACAATCCCTAGCTTCATTGAAAATGTCAAGAGACGTTGGGTGTCTGATTGGGGAAGGTGGTGTAATATTCGTTGGTAAGGCCATCAGTGCCTGGGGTTTTACCCTGGGCAATTTGGGATATAGTGGAGCGTATTTCCACTAGCTGCAATGGTGTATCCAGTTTGGCTCCTTGTGAGGCACTCACCCATTTCAGATTTAAAGTGGTAAAAAAGTCTCTTGTGGTGTGACTCAACGCTACAGGCGGGGCTGAGTAAAACGCACAGTAATAGTCCCAGAAGGCTACATTAATATCCAATTCTGTGGTCAGCAACACGCCATTGGCCGAGTATATTGCGCCAATAGGATACGCTGTTGATCTAAATGTACCAGTCATGTCAGCTCTTTCCTGGCATGGTCTCCTTCAGCGTGCTGCAGGGCTAAGTGTCTTTTATAATCATGCATGCTCAGGGTGCACTCCACTTCTGAGCGCTGCCTTCGCAGCCATTGGAGTTGTTCATTGGTGGGTGGCTGAGTGGTGACCCAGATCCCCAAGGAGCAGAGATCAGGTTCAATTTTCCAAATGTCCTCCAGTAGCCTTTTGCACACCTCCAGGAGGTAGGCACACAGTACCCATGCACCAATCCCTAATGAGCATTGCACTCTATCTCTGGATGATGTGGAGCCCGTGTTAAGTGCAAAGTAACTTGCTAGGCATTAAGTGAGTTTTGCCCGAAAGGGGGAATCAGACAGTGCCTCTGCTTATAAGTGGATTGTGCATGACCCCATCCTGTAGTGAGCAGTAATGAGGAATGATCAGAGAGAGTGGGCTCCAGGTATTCCACTCCGGTGAGCTGAGTGCCAAGAGAATATGTGCACAATAGAAGTTAATTCTAGTGTGAATGTCATGAACCGGGGAGTATTACGAATATTACTGGCTTGTCGGTGTGTGAGCTGTCATGTGTCTTGAATGTGCAAGTAGGTTACCCATTGGTGCTGCATGGAGAGGGAGCATAAAGAGATCTAGCACCATGCTGAGGACTCAGTTAAAATCCCCAACCTTAAAAGCAGGGGAGGATGGGTCGCTAAGGAGTGCCGGGGTGAGGACATCAATAATTTTTCACTGGTGGGCATTAGGAGCATTTACCACTGCCAATACCAAGGGTGAGCCATTCAGCTGGCCCTCCAGCACCACGTATCTGCTCCAAGCATATATCTTCTGGAAGGGCACAACATACATGACCCCTGGCGCAATCCATATAAGGTCTCCACTGGCAAAGGAAGAGGCCATGGTGCCATGCACCTAACCCCACTACTTGGCTTGCAATTTGTGTAGTTCAGAGGCAGTAAGATGTGTTTCTTAGAGCATTGCTTTGTAAAAATGTCGCCTTTTGAGAGAAGCATAGATGTGATAGCGCTTTATCAGTGTAGCCATACCCCATTCGCTCCAGGATATTTGCAACAATCCTAAATGTAAAGCACTCTGATACCCTCATGGGTCAAGGTCGCGCTATATAAAACTTTATGAATATATAAATGCAATAATGGGGAACCTGAATAACAGTTTGTGTGCTATCCATTCAAATCCTTCCACGCGGTGTCACCCAATCCACCCGCCAGCCCTCCCACACACACCCCAAGGGCCCTACTGTGTAGAACGTATTAGGACATGTTGGCATGTAACAATCATCATCTAGGTCTTTGGTTGAGCAGCTCATAAAATCACAACAGGACATTTTTTAATCCTCTTATCATCACAGTACTTATCTATTCCACACTTCCTCTCTAAAACAAGGACTACAATATGTATTAACACTAATGGAGTGCATTCAGACATCATTAGGCTATCCTGTTTTCAATTTCTATTTTCAGTAAATTCTGGAGGTTTTTAAAAAAGTTTTTTAATACCTTTAAAAAAATAGTGGTTATCGGTGGTTACATATTTTCGTGCCATTAAAAAAACAACAGAAACTATGGGCCCGATTCACAAAAGTAAACTCAGACCAAAAGTCTAAGTTTAGACCTGAAGTCCAAGTTTAGACCAAAAGTATAACTTGGACCAAAAGTCTAACTTTAACTCTACTAAAGTTAGAATTTTTGGTCTAAGTTAGACCAAAAGTCTAACTTTACTGGAAGTAAAGTTAGACTTAAGGTCCAAACTTAGACTTTTGGTCTAAGTTTACTTTTGTCAATCAGGACCAGAGTTTTTCCAGGGTTTATGGAATGTTTTGATTTTATTAGTGCTTGCTTTCTGCATTGATACTGCATGTGTATAGACACTGTGCATACAGGGTATATGAGGTCCAAATACATTTTTACAAATCAAACTTATTGTACAATACTTGTTTAGTGAGTCTTTGACCATGCACCCTCGCTATTTCCTTCCCATCTAAACGTTTATCTGTGAAAAGGCCCTCCCAACATTGGCCCTTGAGACAGGCAACAACAAACCAACCAATGTACAATTTGGTAGCAGTGGCCACTGACATAGCTTTCCAGGCCAATACTGGTGCACTTGAAGATTGCAATTCTTTGGAACAGGTTCTGCAACAAATGTGTTGAACTGGGCGCATATGCTCGCAGTTATTGAAGTAGTCTAAAATGAAGCAGTATACTTTTCAAAGTCCAGAGAAAATTCCCCTTTACAGAAGGGATCTAGAAATTGTGTAGAGTACCCCAGTGAGGCTTTATTGACTTCAAATGCCTTGGTTGGTGAAGGGACATTTCTATACATCATTGCAAGCATTTCTCATGCGCTATAAAATAAAATTTGCTGAATTACTCTGTTGAAAGGTAGGGCCGATGTCGACCAAGAACCTTCAGTGTTTGCCCGGCGTTAGCCGCCTCTCATACCATTCAATATTACCAAACGAAGAGGCAGGCGCTGGAGACAGGAAGGCAGGAAACAGGAGTTTATTCCGACGGAGCAGAACACGTCAAATCAGACAACAGGGTATCTTCTCGAGGTGCTCTAACCGCATCTCTGAGGCCTGGCCTTTTATACACAAGTTTATGACTTTATTACATTTATGACATCCGTGGTATTGCTTTGAAGTACGAAAAAGGCATCTTTGGAATCCCCGGTTCAAGCCCGTTCTCACACATATCTACAGTAGGGGTCCCCACCCAAATCTCAGCATGATGGCTATCGCGCAGCTGGACATTCCGCTGGGAACAGGAATGCGGGCGATCGGTTGGCTCTAGGGGTGTGAAGGCATTGATTAATCCCCGCTCCTTTGATGGGAGTCGAGGTCCTACTGTAGGGGGCAATAAACTGCATCCGCAGGGCTAGGTGATGGCCTGGGATCGGGCCGGACAATCGGGCACAGAGGAAGGGGGTTCATCAAAGGATGTGAGATCATCAAAGGGACGGAGGGAGGTGTTAGCCGGGTACGGGATGTGGCTCCGAGGCAGGGCCGCGCTGAAGGGGTGGTTTATGGCCCAAGCATGTGAGAGTGCGGGCGTCAGCGCGCGGGGGATGCTTGCGGGGTCAGGGAGAGAGAGAGAGAGAGAGAGAGAGAGAGAGAGAGAGAGACGCTGGCTATCGGCAGTGGGCAGAGAGGCCATGGCATTCAAAATGGCTGCTACTGACGCGCACATATGAGCCTAAAAGGGGACAAGATGGCGCCGATAATGTTTACGTCGCAATCTAGATTTTAACAGTCCTCCCTTTTCAACATATCTAGCCAGCTTGTCAATCTATGTCTATCCCCATCATATTATGGATTTCTACATTATACAAAGCTTTCATGCGTTCAGCTTCAAAGTTCGGAGTCTTAGGGCAAACACAGTTAGCAAATAGTGAACACAGAGGTGACAAGCATTGAATACCCAGGCAGAGTCCACATATTACGACGATTGGTATCAGTACAATCATGAGCAACCTCCATCCCCAGTCCTTTACAGCACTCCAGAACCAACTCCCAAGCGACCATAAGTGTTGTTCCCGATGAACTTCCGAGGAGAGTCTGTGGAGGTGTTCAATGGCCTTGTAGACGGAGGGTGAATTGTCTGGTATGTAGGTACAACAGCTGGACCCGATGATACGACATGCTCCTCCACGGTCTGCCAGAACCACATCTAGAACAAGACGTTTTGAAGAGCCACCAGACGTACCGCCTGAAGCTCGGCTGTATTGTTTGTGAGGATACCAGCTGTAATGTTCATCGTTGTCTCGACTGCCTGGGATAAATGTCGGATGGCACGTCTGTTTGCCATCGGACCCCAAAGTGGAACAAGTCCTTTCATTGCATCCAAGAATTGTGCTCCAGTGGAGTCGGCCTGTTCAATGTCCTTTGCTCGTCTCTGTCGGTGATGGTTTGCCGGAGCCACATAGGTTGGAGGAATGATGAAGGCAATGTAGCAGGTACCTCCCCAGCCCTTTGGGAGCCAGGTGTAGGCTTTTGTACCACAGACGAAGTACATGTTTGGAGAGGTGACAAAAGAGGGTGGGTCGGTTGAGTCCAAAGTTCTGGTGATGCGGCAAGTGCTGTGGCCCACCATTTGTGTCCCATGGCCTGTGATGCATACAAGGCCCGAGACATTGACGACAGATAGGGCCACAGTCAGGGTGGCAGCTGTTCGTTTCCGGAGGTAGGAGAAGGTGGGTCTGGCTGGATTGTTGAATATTTGCATCTCCACCATTTCTTTGGCGGGGATGTCCATGTGAACAGAGGCATTGGAGGATAGAGGGCAAAAGGGAGCAGCAGTCCTTCCGGTTTTGTTCAGCCAGACTCCATGATAAAAGTGCGACATAGTTCCGCTGGAAGTGGCATTGTCTCTGTAGCTCTCTTGCAAGAGGATCAGCCAAGCAAGGCAGGAACCACGAACAGAGAAAGGTGAAGGGATGAAGGGGATGGAATGTCCGGTGGCATGTGGTATCAACCCACAGATCCAGCAATTCGTGGCATTGGCAGCAAGGTTGTGTTGGTGCAGCAACTGTACGAAGGAGTTGTTCCAGAACTCCTTACGCCTTTCTTGGATTTGAGGTGAAAGAGAGACCAGTTAGTGTTCTTTCATGGTGGTAGGCTGTGCAGTCGTCAGAAATGTCTTATGAGTCGGTGCGTTCTCTTCCACGATCCAGAAGGTAGTCATAAGGAGGAGGCAAAAGAGAAGTGTGATAAGAAGAGCAATAGTCTTTGAGCTGTGCAACCTGTCAGTTTTCGGGTTTCTGTAGTGGGTCTTTGGATGTCCGGTTGCTTCCATCATCTTCGTATCGGGCGCTTCCATCAACTTCAAGGTGCTCGGTAGTGGGCAGAACCACAGACTTTGTTTGGTTTCTCTCCTGGCAGCCTTTGTAGTGTCAGGCCGCCACTCTGAGAATGGTAACTTTAGTCAGTGGTCTACTTAGCCGAAACTCCCTCCTTTCGTCGCAGGTTATACCCTTCTCTGGATGGCACAGTGGGATCAGGGAATTTCGCCAATTCGAGTGTCTCTGTTTCAGGGTAGCAGCTCAGGGATGGTCGGTCTTTGTGCAGGAGCTCTTCTTGGGTGGTTACATCTTCGGTCGACATCACGGTCGGAGAGATTTTCTTGCAGTGATGTGCATGCAGCCAATTTTGTTTCCCCTCCACTCGAAGAGCTGTTCGGGTGGTGATCAAGACTTGCCAGGGGCCCGTCCAGCGGGGTTCCAGACTCTTCTCCCGGTGGAAGTTCCGAATCAGGACGAAATCTCCAGGCTGGATGGTATGTCCGGGGCCCCTGGAAGCATCGGGGATGGCCTGCAGCACCTGATGATGAATAACAGACAGTGTTTTAGTTAGGTTATACAGATAGTCAGACATTAGGACGTCCGGGACGTCGTGAATAGATGTCGGTTTGGGTGCGGACCAGATACTCATGGGCCGGCCGAAAACGGCCTCGTAAGGGGTCAAGTGGTGTTTGGTGGGGTTGGAACGCATTGACAGCAATGCTAGGGGAAGAGCGTCTGGCCAGTTTAGTCCTGTGGTAGCCACTATTTTCGCCAGTTTTAGTTTCAATGTGGCATTGTGCCGCTCGACCAGTCCAGCAGATTGGGGGTGAAAAACTGCGTGGAATTTCTGTCGTACCCCCAGTCCTTTCAGGATGAGCTGGATAACCTTGGCTACAAAATGGGGGCCATTGTCACTCCATAAAATACGGCAAAGGCCGTAGCGAGGAAAGAACTCTTTCAGTAGTACTTTTGCAGTGGCAATAGCAGTGTTGTCACGCGTCGGGTAGGCTTCCACCCATTTGCTAAAAGCGCACACAACAACAAGTACATACTTCAGTCCTTGACATCTCTCTAACTGGATATAGTCCATCTGTAGGACTTCAAATGGATGGTTGGGGACCCCAAACCCTCCCCGGGGTACGACAGTTCCTTTCCCAGGGTTGTGTTGCAGGCAGACTAGACATTGCTGGACTAATCGTTTGGCTGAGTCTGCAATTCTATCGTTATGCCAAACTCGGGAGACAAGTTCGGCCATAGGGGCAGATCCTATGTGTGCAGGGGAATGGGCCATCGTCAGTATGGGGATCAGGTACGAGTTGGGTAGCAACCATTTGTTCGTGTCTTTTGTCCGCCAGCAGCCTTCATTGTCCTTTAATCCCACCCGTGCCCATTCAGTCAATTCTTGTGGTGAGCTGGCCATTTGGATGTCCCTAATAGTTTCCCTAGCGTCGTTCCATTTTTCTGCTTGTGACCTAGTCACGTACATGCGAGTCGTCGTTCTGTTCTCAGCTGTGGTTCGGGCAGTGATGTCGGCCAGTGCATTTCCCTGTCCAATGATGTCTGTCACCTTTTTGTGTGCTTGGCATTTGATTACGGCAAGTCGTTTGGGGAGGAGAACCGCTTCAGTCAGAGCGGAGACTAGATCTCCATGCAGGATGGGTGTGCCATGAGATGTCAGAAATCCCCTCTCCTTCCATAAGAGCCCAAAATGATGAACCACCCCGAAGGCATACTGGCTGTCCGTGTAAATGTTTGCTGTCGTCCCCTTTGCTAGGATACATGCTCGTGTGAGGGCAATCAGTTCTGCCGCCTGGGCGGATCGTTGCGTGATGCGGGCAGTTTCAACTACAGTTCGGGCTGTGGTAACTGCATAGGCAGCAGAGGTGGTGCCGTCGGGGAGTTTAATGCAAGAGCCGTC
This sequence comes from Lissotriton helveticus, assembly GCF_964261635.1. Classification (NCBI taxonomy): domain Eukaryota; kingdom Metazoa; phylum Chordata; class Amphibia; order Caudata; family Salamandridae; genus Lissotriton; species Lissotriton helveticus. The sequence goes on along the minus strand of NC_136063.1, from coordinate 355,170,537 downwards.
TACCCATAGCTCTCCGTCAGGGTTTGGGAAGGCAGTGTCTCGGAGGTCAACTCTACTTCTAGTCTGTTCGTCTGTGAGGGTCACACAGTCATGTATTGGGGGCACATCGGGATCGTTTTCAGGCAGAGGCAGCAAGGTGGCTGGGTTCAGTGTGGTGCATCGTTTCAACGTGATGTGAGGTGCGAGCAGTGTCAGTTCGTATCCAGTCAGTCGTGCGCTGGTCAGGTGTTGTGTCTTGGTCTGGTTTAGGAGGGTGTCAACAGCATGAGGCACTAGTACCGTGAGGGAATTTGAGAGTACGATTCCCTCACTTTGTCGGATAGAGACAGCAGCAGCGGCTACTGCTCGAAGGCAGGCAGGCAAAGCTCTTGCTACGGGGTCAAGAGTGGCAGAGAAATAGGCACATGGTCGTTGTTTGTTTGCTTCAGGTAAAGTCCGCGCTATATAAAAACATAAAATAAATAAATAAATAAATAAGTGGCCAGGGGGGTCTTGGGCCTCCCTCACACAGCCCCCAATAATGGCACTGAGGCACAAACTGTAAAATAATGTCTGACGCCTTTTTGAGTGCTGACTGGGAAGCTGACGGAGGTATCGGCGCCTTGGTGGTCGCCCCTTGGCCTCAAAACGAGTATAAAGTAGGGTGTCCTTAGTGGGACTGGGACATTGCAAAAAAACAAATTAATGAACGGAAGGAGCTGCTCTTTTATTAATCACTGCATTCTTTGGAAAGCTATAAATGTCCTTTATACAATAGACCGACAATACACTTTTTTACTGAATACAATATATTTCACAAAGAAACACAATAAATGGTTTCAACACTTTGCTAGTACTTCTTTTTTAAATTATGTTTTTATTAAATTTATAAATTGCAGTGCAATGGAGCAAATACTGCGTTCGGCAGATAGATTAATGTTGCATATTACATGTTTGGCATTGTAAGCTACAGTATGTACCTATTCAATCATCAGGACACATTATAAGCATTACAATGATAGTCAGTACATTTCGGATGTTGTAACAACTACACAGTAGGATAAAGCAAGTGGATTCCCACTGTGCAGGGAACAAACTAAGGGCGGAGGGGATGAGGAAAAGTTAAGAAAGATAAAATGGGTAAAAAAGAACAACCCAACAAGATGAGAGCTCTTCAGTCCAGTTTATATACATTTTAGCATACTAAAGCTGTTCATGTACGAATCATCCTTATATCGGTAAACAGTGCCACAAGACAATACAAGTGTGTGTCCTTACCTGGCCATGGCTATGCTTACCTTAAATAAAAGGAAGGCCAAGTCAATAAATTGATGTAAGTGTTTGTTGCCCTTCACCCGGGGGCGCAGCCTCACTAAACAGGTTTCAGGAGTTGGGGTGAGAGGATGTGTGGACAGTTCCACTAGCATGGAAGTGTCTTCCATCCGTATGTGTGCCATTGGCGCACAAGCCCACATCATGTGCATAAAGTCAGCATTTTGCAATTTGCAACGGGGGTAGGCTAGGGAAAGTGCCAGGAACATATGTTGTATGTGGGCCAGGGAAATACGAGTTTGGTGAATTTAACTGAACTATGTGAAGCAGAACCTGGGGTTACGGGTTATATTCCTGGCCATCTGCAGGGCGTGAGTCCATATTGTGTCCCATTTGGCTCCTGCTCTTGTGGCATGATTGGGTGAAGCAGTATTTAGAGAGGTGTATAGAAAAGTGGTGGCATGGTGCTGGACATCAATAGTGTGTGTAAAGCCTGCGTCATAGGTGGTTTAGTCTATCCAGTGCCTCATGACTCACAGAGCACCCACTGTATTATGCAATCTGTTAGGAACTGACCGGTGCTTAGTCCATAAAACTCGAACAGCTCTTGGAAAGAGGTAATTGTAACCTCAGTCCAGGGGGACGGGTCAAAGCCCCTTGGCGACCTTTGCAAGAGTGGTAAGTACCAAGTAGGGATTGAGGGGGAATAGGGCAAAAGTGGGCCCTTGGGTTGTGGGTACTTATGCTAGCAGTAGCGGGCCACCGTCATTTGATGAAATTCAAGCTCGGGCAGGGGATCAAGTCAGACAGCCAGGTGTAAATAGTCATGCCCCATAGCGTCGGTGTACTCAACCAGGCCAGAGGCCATTGTAATTGTACTGCAACATAATACAGCTCAAAATTGGGCACTTCCAGTTTGCCCCTCTGTAAGTGGGCACTGCAGAGCGGGTAGCGCCACCCAATGACAGCCTGTGTTTTAAATCAATTTCAATTGTAACCCGTGGAGGTCGCAGTAAAAGCTCCAGGGAAATATGAAGGGGAGGGCCGCAAAATAATAAAGCAGGTGGGGAGGAACTAACATTTTGGAAATTACAACCCGGCCTAATGGGGATAGTGGGAGTGAGCACCAGAAGGGCAGTGATCAGCAGATGTAACTAATCACTTTGTCCAGCTTCTCCTCCTTAAGTTCGCACTCGGAGTTGTATATTCATATGCCTAAGTATCTAAAGGTGTTGTGACAACATTGCAATCGAGAATCAGGGTGTGGCCCGCGGTCTTCTCATGGCACATGCACCAGGGGGAACACACAAGATTTAGGCCAGTTGTCCCAGAGACCAGAGAGTGCACCACAATTATGTAAGATCTGCATCAGACCCTGCAGAGAGAAATCCACATTGCTGTAAGTAGATCAGGGTATCATCATCATATAAGGAGATGATGTGGTGTGTGTCTCACTCGTGTATACCGCATTTGTCCACCAGCTGGCTCCATAGGGAGGGAAAAAGTTAGGAGGATAGGGGCAACCCTGTCTCGTGCCTATGGAGATGGAGAACTTGTCAGAGATCACTTGGCCGGGTTTAACCCGAGTTGCATGTTCAGCATAAAGAGTGCACACCCAGCTAAGAAATATGTGCCGAACCCCATGCTAGTGAGGGTTGAGAACAGATAATCCCAGCCCAGGGTATGAAAGGTTTTCTCTATGTCCAGTGATCACACTACCTGTTTGGGAGCATTTTTCGGTGTGTCATGAAGAAGACGCAGGAGGCGAAGTATGTTTAGGAAAGTACTTCGATCAGGGATGAACCTGATTGGTCTGGATGGATCAGCAAGAGGGAGAAGATGATTAGCCAGGATCTTGGCCAAAATGTTACAGTCCAAGTTGAGCAGGCATAAGGGACAGTAGGAGGGGACGACCAGGGGGATCCCTTTCGGGTTTGGGTAAGACCACTATAAGGGCTTCTTGGAGCGTATCTGGTAGGTGGCCACAATCCCTAGCTTCATTGAAAATGTCAAGAGACGTTGGGTGTCTGATTGGGGAAGGTGGTGTAATATTCGATGGTAAGGCCATCAGTGCCTGGGGTTTTACCCTGGGCAATTTGGGATATAGTGGAGCGTATTTCCACTAGCTGCAATGGTGTATCCAGTTTGGCTCCTTGTGAGGCGCTCACCCATTTCAGATTTAAAGTGGTAAAAAAGTCTCTTGTGGTGTGACTCAACGCTACAGGCGGGGCTGAGTAAAACGCACAGTAATAGTCCCAGAAGGCTACATTAATATCCAATTCTGTGGTCAGCAACACGCCATTGGCCGAGTATATTGCGCCAATAGGATACGCTGTTGATCTAAATGTACCAGTCATGTCAGCTCTTTCCTGGCATGGTCTCCTTCAGCGTGCTGCAGGGCTAAGTGTCTGTTATAATCATGCTTGCTCAGGGTGCACTCCACTTCTGAGCGCTGCCTTCGCAGCCATTGGAGTTGTTCATTGGTGGGTGGCTGAGTGGTGACCCAGATCCCCAAGGAGCAGAGATCAGGTTCAATTTTCCAAATGTCCTCCAGTAGCCTTTTGCACACCTCCAGGAGGTAGGCACACAGTACCCATGCACCAATCCCTAATGAGCATTGCACTCTATCTCTGGATGATGTGGAGCCCGTGTTAAGTGCAAAGTAACTTGCTAGGCATTAAGTGAGTTTTGCCCGAAAGGGGGAATCAGGCAGTGCCTCTGCTTATAAGTGGATTGTGCATGACCCCATCCTGTAGAGAGCAGTAATGAGGAATGATCAGAGAGAGTGGGCTCCAGGTATTCCACTCCGGTGAGCTGAGTGCCAAGAGAATATGTGCACAATAGAAGTTAATTCTAGTGTGAATGTAATGAACCGGGGAGTATTACGAATATTACTGGCTTGTCGGTGTGTGAGCTGTCATGTGTCTTGAATGTGCAAGTAGGTTACCCATTGGTGCTGCATGGAGAGGGAGCATAAAGAGATCTAGCACCATGCTGAGGACTCAGTTAAAATCCCCAACCTTAAAAGCAGGGGAGGATGGGTCGCTAAGGAGTGCCGGGGTGAGGACATCAATAATTTTTCACTGGTGGGCATTAGGAGCATTTACCACTGCCAATACCAAGGGTGAGCCATTCAGCTGGCCCTCCAGCACCACGTATCTGCTCCAAGCATATATCTTCTGGAAGGGCACAACATACATGACCCCTGGCGCAATCCATATAAGGTCTCCACTGGCAAAGGAAGAGGCCATGGTGCCATGCACCTAACCCCACTACTTGGCTTGCAATTTGTGTAGTTCAGAGGCAGTAAGATGTGTTTCTTAGAGCATTGCTTTGTAAAAATGTCGCCTTTTGAGAGAAGCATAGATGTGATAGCGCTTTATCAGTGTAGCCATACCCCATTCGCTCCAGGATATTTGCAACAATCCTAAATGTAAAGCACTCTGATACCCTCATGGGTCAAGGTCACGCTATATAAAACTTTATGAATATATAAATGCAATAATGGGGAACCTGAATAACAGTTTGTGTGCTATCCATTCAAATCCTTCCACGCGGTGTCACCCAATCCACCCGCCAGCCCTCCCACACACACCCCAAGGGCCCTACTGTGTAGAACGTATTAGGACATGTTGGCATGTAACAATCATCATCTAGGTCTTTGGTTGAGCAGCTCATAAAATCACAACAGGACATTTTTTAACCCTCTTATCATCACAGTACTTATCTATTCCACACTTCCTCTCTAAAACAAGGACTACAATATGTATTAACACTAATGGAGTGCATTCAGACATCATTAGGCTATCCTGTTTTCAATTTCTATTTTCAGTAAATTCTGGAGGTTTTTAAAAAAGTTTTTTAATACCTTTAAAAAAATAGTGGTTATCGGTGGTTACATATTTTCATGCCATTAAAAAAACAACAGAAACTATGGGCCCGATTCACAAAAGTAAACTCAGACCAAAAGTCTAAGTTTAGACCTGAAGTCCAAGTTTAGACCAAAAGTATGACTTGGACCAAAAGTCTAACTTTACCTCTACTAAAGTTAGAATTGTTGGTCTAAGTTAGGCTTTTGGTCCAAACTTAGACCAAAAGTCTAACTTTACTGGAAGTAAAGTTAGACTTAAGGTCCAAACTTAGACTTTTGGTCTAGGTTTACTTTTGTCAATCAGGACCAGAGTTTTTCCGGGGTTTATGGAATGTTTTGCTTTTATTATTGCTTGCTTTCTGCATTGATACTGCATGTGTATAGACACTGTGCATACAGGGTATATGAGGTCCAAATACATTTTTACAAATCAAACTTATTGTACAATACTTGTTTAGTGAGTCTTTGACCATGCACCCTCGCTATTTCCTTCCCATCTAAACGTTTATCTGTGAAAAGGCCCTCCCAACATTGGCCCTTGAGACAGGCAACAACAAACCAACCAATGCACAATTTGGTAGCAGTGGCCACTGACATAGCTTTCCAGGCCAATACTGGTGCACTTGAAGATTGCAATTCTTTGGAACAGGTTCTGCAACAAATGTGTTGAACTGGGCGCATATGCTCGCAGTTATTGAAGCAGTCTAAAATGAAGCAGTATACTTTTCAAAGTCCAGAGAAAATTCCCCTTTACAGAAGGGATCTAGAACTTGTGTAGAGTACCCCAGTGAGGCTTTATTGACTTCAAATGCCTTGGTTGGTGAATGGACATTTCTATACATCATTGCAAGCATTTCTCATGCACTATAAAATAAAATTTGCTGAATTACTCTGTTGAAAGGTAGGGCCGATGTCGACCAAGAACCTTCAGTGTTTGCCCGGCGTTAGCCGCCTCTCATACCATTCAATATTACCAAACAAAGAGGCAGGCGCTGGAGACAGGAAGGCAGGAAACAGGAGTTTATTCCGACGGAGCAGAACACGTCAAATCAGACAACAGGGTATCTTCTTGAGGTGCTCTAACCTCATCTCTGAGGCCTGGCCTCTTATACACAAGTTTATGACTTTATTACATTTATGACATCCGTGGTATTGCTTTGAAGTACGAAAAAGGCATCTTTGGAATCCCCGGTTCAAGCCCGTTCTCACACATATCTACAGTAGGGGTCCCCACCCAAATCTCAGCATGATGGCTATCGCGCAGCTGGACATTCCGCTGGGAACAGGAATGCGGGCGATCGGTTGGCTCTAGGGGTGTGAAGGCATTGATTAATCCCCGCTCCTTTGATGGGAGTCGAGGTCCTACTGTAGGGGGCAATAAACTGCATCCGCAGGGCTAGGTGATGGCCTGGGATCGGGCCGGACAATCGGGCACAGAGGAAGGGGGTTCATCAAAGGATGTGAGATCATCAAAGGGACGGAGGGAGGTGTTAGCCGGGTACGGGATGTGGCTCCGAGGCAGGGCCTCGCTGAAGGGGTGGTTTATGGCCCAAGCATGTGAGAGTGCGGGCTGTCAGCGCGCGGGGGATGCTTGCGGGGTCAGGGAGAGAGAGAGAGAGAGAGAGAGAGAGAGAGAGAGAGAGAGAGAGAAACGCTGGCTATCGGCAGTGGGCAGAGAGGCCATGGCATTCAAAATGGCTGCTACTGACGCGCACATATGAGCCTAAAAGGGGACAAGATGGCGTCGATAATGTTTACGTCGCAATCTAGATTTTAACAGTCCTCCCTTTCCAACATATCTAGCCAGCTTGTCAATCTATGTCTATCCCCATCATATTATGGATTTCTACATTATACAAAGCTTTCATGCGTTCAGCTTCAAAGTTCGGAGTCTTAGGGCAAACACAGTTAGCAAATAGTGAACACAGAGGTGACAAGCATTGAATACCCAGGCAGAGTCCACATATTACGACGATTGGTATCAGTACAATCATGAGCAACCTCCATTCCCAGTCCTTTACAGCACTCCAGAACCAACTCCCAAGCGACCATAAGTCTTGTTCCCGATGAACTTCCGAGGAGAGTCTGTGGAGGTGTTCAATGGCCTTGTAGACGGAGGGTGAATTGTCTGGTATGTAGGTACAACAGCTGGACCCGATGATACGACATGCTCCTCCACGGTCTGCCAGAACCACATCTAGAACAAGACGGTTTTGAAGAGCCACCAGACGTACCGCCTGAAGCTCGGCTGTATTGTTTGTGAGGATACCAGCTGTAATGTTCATCGTTGTCTCGACTGCCTGGGATAAATGTCGGATGGCACGTCTGTTTGCCATCGGACCCCAAAGTGGAACAAGTCCTTTCATTGCATCCAAGAATTGTGCTCCAGTGGAGTCGGCCTGTTCAATGTCCTTTGCTCGTCTCTGTCGGTGATGGTTTGCCGGAGCCACATAGGTTGGAGGAAGGATGAAGGCAATGTAGCAGGTACCTCCCCAGCCCTTTGGGAGCCAGGTGTAGGCTTTTGTACCACAGACGAAGTACATGTTTGGAGAGGTGACAAAAGAGGGTGGGTCGGTTGAGTGCAAAGTTCTGGTGATGCGGCAAGTGCTGTGGCCCACCATTTGTGTCCCATGGCCTGTGATGCAAACAAGGCCCGAGACATTGACGACATATAGGGCCACAGTCAGGGTGGCAGCTGTTCGTTTCCGGAGGTAGGAGAAGGTGGGTCTGGCTGGATTGTTGAATATTTGCATCTCCACCATTTCTTTGGCGGGGATGTCCATGTGAACAGAGGCATTGGAGGATAGAGGGCAAAAGGGAGCAGCAGTCCTTCCAGTTTTGTTCAGCCAGACTCCATGATAAAAGTGCGACATAGTTCTGCTGGAAGTGGCATTGTCTCTGTAGCTCTCTTGCAAGAGGATCAGCCAAGCAAGGCAGGAACCACGAACAGAGAAAGGTGAAGGGATGAAGGGGATGGAATGTCCGGTGGCATGTGGTATCAACCCACAGATCCAGCAATTCGTGGCATTGGCAGCAAGGTTGTGTTGGTGCAGCAACTGTACGAAGGAGTTGTTCCAGAACTCCTTACGCCTTTCTTGGATTTGAGGTGAAAGAGAGACCAGTTAGTGTTCTTTCATGGTGGTAGGCTGTGCAGTCGTCAGAAATGTCTTATGAGTCGGTGCGTTCTCTTCCACGATCCAGAAGGTAGTCATAAGGAGGAGGCAAAAGAGAAGAGTGATAAGAAGAGCAATAGTCTTTGAGCTGTGCAACCTGTCAGTTTTTGGGTTTCTGTAGTGGGTCTTTGGATGTCCGGTTGCTTCCATCATCTTCGTATCGGGCGCTTCCATCAACTTCAAGGTGCTCGGTAGTGGGCAGAACCACAGACTTTGTTTGGTTTCTCTCCTGGCAGCCTTTGTAGTGTCAGGCCGCCACTCTGAGAATGGTAACTTTAGTCAGTGGTCTACTTAGCCGAAACTCCCTCCTTTCGTCGCAGGTTATACCCTTCTCTGGATGGCACAGTGGGATCAGGGAATTTCGCCAATTCGAGTGTCTCTGTTTCAGGGTAGCAGCTCAGGGATGGTCGGTCTTTGTGCAGGAGCTCTTCTTGGGTGGTTACATCTTCGGTCGACGTCAGGGTCGGAGAGATTTTCTTGCAGTGATGTGCATGCAGCCAATTTCGTTTCCCCTCCACTCGAAGAGCTGTTCGGGTGGTGATCAAGACTTGCCAGGGGCCCGTCCAGCGGGGTTCCAGACTCTTCTCCCGCTGGAAGTTCCGAATCAGGACGAAATCTCCAGGCTGGATGGTATGTCCGGGGCCCCTGGAAGCATCGGGGATGGCCTGCAGCACCTGATGATGAATAACAGACAGTGTTTTAGTTAGGTTATACAGATAGTCAGACATTAGGACGTCCGGGACGTCGTGAATAGATGTCGGTTTGGGTGCGGACCAGATACTCATGGGCCGGCCGAAAACGACCTCGTAAGGGGTCAAGTGGTGTTTGGTGGGGGTGGAACGCATTGACAGCAATGCTAGGGGAGGAGCGTCTGGCCAGTTTAGTCCTGTGGTAGCCACTATTTTCGCCAGTTTTAGTTTCAATGTGGCATTGTGCCGCTCGACCAGTCCAGCAGATTGGGGGTGAAAAACTGCGTGGAATTTCTGTCGTACCCCCAGTCCTTTCAGGATGAGCTGGATAACCTTGGCTACAAAATGGGGGCCATTGTCACTCCATAAAATACGGCAAAGGCCGTAGCGAGGGAAGAACTCTTTCAGTAGTACTTTTGCAGTGGCAATAGCAGTGTTGTCACGCGTCGGGTAGGCTTCCACCCATTTGCTAAAAGCGCACACAACAACAAGTACATACTTCAGTCCTTGACATCTCTCTAACTGGATATAGTCCATCTGTAGGACTTCAAATGGATGGTTGGGGACCCCAAACCCTCCCCGGGGTACGACAGTTCCTTTCCCAGGGTTGTGTTGCAGGCAGACTAGACATTGCTGGACTAATCGTTTGGCTGAGTCTGCAATTCTATCGTTATGCCAAACTCGGGAGACAAGTTCGGCCATAGGGGCAGATCCTATGTGTGCAGGGGAATGGGCCATCGTCAGTATGGGGATCAGGTACGAGTTGGGTAGCAACCATTTGTTCGTGTCTTTTGTCCTCCAGCAGCCTTCATTGTCCTTTAATCCCACCCGTGCCCATTCAGTCAATTCTTGTGGTGAGCTGGCCATTTGGATGTCCCTAATAGTTTCCCTAGCGTCCGTCCATTTTTCTGCTTGTGACCTAGTCACGTACATGCGAGTCGTCGTTCTGTTCTCAGCTGTGGTTTGGGCAGTGATGTCGGCCAGTGCATTTCCCTGTCCAATGATGTCTGTCACCTTTTTGTGTGCTTGGCATTTGATTACGGCAAGTCGTTTGGGGAGGAGAACCGCTTCAGTCAGAGCGGAGACTAGATCTCCGTGCAGGATGGGTGTGCCATGAGATGTCAGAAATCCCCTCTCCTTCCATAAGAGCCCAAAATGATGAACCACCCCGAAGGCATACTGGCTGTCCGTGTAAATGTTTGCTGTCGTCCCCTTTGCTAGGATACATGCTCGTGTGAGGGCAATCAGTTCTGCCGCCTGGGCGGATCGTTGCGTGATGCGGGCGGTTTCAACTACAGTTCGGGCTGTGGTAACTGCATAGGCAGCAGAGGTGGTGCCGTCGGGGAGTTTAATGCAAGAGCCGTCTACCCATAGCTCTCCGTCAGGGTTTGGGAAGGCAGTGTCTCGGAGGTCAACTCTACTTCTAGTCTGTTCGTCTGTGAGGGTCACACAGTCATGTATTGGGGGCACATCGGGATCGTTTTCAGGCAGAGGCAGCAAGGTGGCTGGGTTCAGTGTGGTGCATCGTTTCAACGTGATGTGAGGTGCGAGCAGTGTCAGTTCGTATCCAGTCAGTCGTGCGCTGGTCAGGTGTTGTGTCTTGGTCTGGTTTAGGAGGGTGTCAACAGCATGAGGCACTAGTACCGTGAGGGAATTCGAGAGTACGATTCCCTCACTTTGTCGGATAGAGACAGCAGCAGCGGCTACTGCTCGAAGGCAGGCAGGCAAAGCTCTTGCTACGGGGTCAAGAGTGGCAGAGAAATAGGCACATGGTCGTTGTTTGTTTGCTTCAGGTAAAGTCCGCGCTATATAAAAACATAAAATAAATAAATAAATAAATAAGTGGCCAGGGGGGTCTTGGGCCTCCCTCACACAGCCCCCAATAATGGCACTGAGGCACAAACTGTAAAATAATGTCTGACGCCTTTTTGAGTGCTGACTGGGAAGCTGACGGAGGTATCGGCGCCTTGGTGGTCGCCCCTTGGCCTCAAAACGAGTATAAAGTAGGGTGTCCTTAGTGGGACTGGGACATTGCAAAAAAACAAATTAATGAACGGAAGGAGCTGCTCTTTTATTAATCACTGCATTCTTTGGAAAGCTATAAATGTCCTTTATACAATAGACTGACAATACACTTTTTTACTGAATACAATATATTTCACAAAGAAACACAATAAATGGTTTCAACACTTTGCTAGTACTTCTTTTTTAAATTATGTTTTTATTAAATTTATAAATTGCAGTGCAATGGAGCAAATACTGCGTTCGGCAGATAGATTAATGTTGCATATTACATGTTTGGCATTGTAAGCTACAGTATGTACCTATTCAATCATCAGGACACATTATAAGCATTACAATGATAGTCAGTACATTTCGGATGTTGTAACAACTACACAGTAGGATAAAGCAAGTGGATTCCCACTGTGCAGGGAACAAACTAAGGGCGGAGGGGATGAGGAAAAGTTAAGAAAGATAAAATGGGTAAAAAAGAACAACCCAACAAGATGAGAGCTCTTCAGTCCAGTTTATATACATTTTAGCATACTAAAGCTGTTCATGTACGAATCATCCTTATATCGGTAAACAGTGCCACAAGACAATACAAGTGTGTGTCCTTACCTGGCCATGGCTATGCTTACCTTAAATAAAAGGAAGGCCAAGTCAATAAATTGATGTAAGTGTTTGTTGCCCTTCACCCGGGGGCGCAGCCTCACTAAACAGGTTTCAGGAGTTGGGGTGAGAGAATGTGTGGACAGTTCCACTAGCATGGAAGTGTCTTCCATCCGTATGTGTGCGATTGGCGCACAAGCCCACATCATGTGCATAAAGTCAGCATTTTGCAATTTGCAACGGGGGTAGGCTAGGGAAAGTGCCAGGAACATATGTTGTATGTGGGCCAGGGAAATACAAGTTTGGTGAATTTAACTGAACTATGTGAAGCAGAACCTGGGGTTACGGGTTATATTCTTGGCCATCTGCAGGGCGTGAGTCCATATTGTGTCCCATTTGGCTCCTGCTCTTGTGGCATGATTGGGTGAAGCAGTATTTAGAGAGGTGTATAGAAAAGTGGTGGCATGGTGCATGGTGCTGGACATCAATAGTGTGTGTAAAGCCTGCGTCATAGGTGGTTTAGTCTATCCAGTGCCTCATGACTCACAGAGCACCCACTGTATTATGCAATCTGTTAGGAACTGACCGGTGCTTAGTCCATAAAACTCGAACAGCTCTTGGAAAGAGGTAATTGTACCTCAGTCCAGGGGGACGGGTCAAAGCCCCTTGGCGACCTTTGCAAGAGCGGTAAGTACCAAGTAGGGATTGAGGGGGAATAGGGCAAAAGTGGGCCCTTGGGTTGTGGGTACTTATGCTAGCAGTAGCGGGCCACCGTCATTTGATGAAATTCAAGCTCGGGCAGGGGATCAAGTCAGACAGCCAGGTGTAAATAGTCATGCCCCATAGCGTCGGTGTACTCAACCAGGCCAGAGGCCATTGTAATTGTACTGCAACATAATACAGCTCAAAATTGGGAACTTCCAGTTTGCCCCTCTGTAAGTGGGCACTGCAGAGCGGGTAGCGCCACCCAATGACAGCCTGTGTTTTAAATCTATTTCAATTGTAACCCGTGGAGGTCGCAGTAAAAGCTCCAGGGAAATATGAAGGGGAGGGCCGCAAAATAATAAAGCAGGTGGGGAGGAACTAACATTTTGGAAATGACAACCCGGCCTAATGGGGATAGTGGGAGTGAGCACCAGAAGGGCAGTGATCAGCAGATGTAACTAATCACTTTGTCCAGCTTCTCCTCCTTAAGTTCGCACTCGGAGTTGTATATTCATATGCCTAAGTATCTAAAGGTGTTGTGACAACATTGCAATCGAGAATCAGGGTGTGGCCCGCGGTCTTCTCATGGCACATGCACCAGGGGGAACACACAAGATTTAGGCCAGTTGTCCCAGAGACCAGAGAGTGCACCACAATTATGTAAGATCTGCATCAGACCCTGCAGAGAGAAATCCACATTGCTGTAAGTAGATCAGGGTATCATCATCATATAAGGAGATGATGTGGTGTGTGTCTCACTCGTGTATACCGCATTTGTCCACCAGCTGGCTCCATAGGGAGGGAAAAAGTTAGGAGGATAGGGGCAACCCTGTCTCGTGCCTATGGAGATGGAGAACTTGTCAGAGATCACTTGGCCGGGTTTAACCCGAGTTGCATGTTCAGCATAAAGAGTGCACACCCAGCTAAGAAATATGTGCCGAACCCCATGCTAGTGAGGGTTGAGAACAGATAATCCCAGCCCAGGGTATGAAAGGTTTTCTCTATGTCCAGTGATCACACTACCTGTTTGGGAGCATTTTTCGGTGTGTCATGAAGAAGACGCAGGAGGCGAAGTATGTTTAGGAAAGTACTTCGATCAGGGATGAACCTGATTGGTCTGGATGGATCAGCAAGAGGGAGAAGATGATTAGCCAGGATCTTGGCCAAAATGTTACAGTCCAAGTTGAGCAGGCATAAGGGACAGTAGGAGGGGACGACCAGGGGGATCCCTTTCGGGTTTGGGTAAGACCACTATAAGTGCTTCTTGGAGCGTATCTGGTAGGTGGCCACAATCCCTAGCTTCATTGAAAATGTCAAGAGACGTTGGGTGTCTGATTGGGGAAGGTGGTGTAATATTCGATGGTAAGGCCATCAGTGCCTGGGGTTTTGCCCTGGGCAATTTGGGATATAGTGGAGCGTATTTCCACTAGCTGCAATGGTGTATCCAGTTTGGCTCCTTGTGGGGCGCTCACCCATTTCAGATTTAAAGTGGTAAAAAATTCTCTTGTGGTGTGACTCAACGCTACAGGCGGGGCTGAGTAAAACGCACAGTAATAGTCCCAGAAGGCTACATTAATATCCAATTCTGTGGTCAGCAACACGCCATTGGCCGAGTATATTGCGCCAATAGGATACGTTGTTGATCTAAATGTACCAGTCATGTCAGCTCTTTCCTGGCATGGTCTCCTTCAGCGTGCTGCAGGGCTAAGTGTCTTTTATAATCATGCTTGCTCAGGGTGCACTCCACTTCTGAGCGCTGCCTTCGCAGCCATTGGAGTTGTTCATTGGTGGGTGGCTGAGTGGTGACCCAGATCCCCAAGGAGCAGAGATCAGGTTCAATTTTCCAAATGTCCTCCAGTAGCCTTTTGCACACCTCCAGGAGGTAGGCACACAGTACCCATGCACCAATCCCTAATGAGCATTGCACTCTATCTCTGGATGATGTGGAGCCCGTGTTAAGTGCAAAGTAACTTGCTAGGCATTAAGTGAGTTTTGCCCGAAAGGGGGAATCAGACAGTGCCTCTGCTTATTAGTGGATTGTGCATGACCCCATCCTGTAGTGAGCAGTAATGAGGAATTATCAGAGAGAGTGGGCTCCAGGTATTCCACTCCGGTGAGCTGAGTGCCAAGAGAATATGTGCACAATAGAAGTTAATTCTAGTGTGAATGTCATGAACCGGGGAGTATTACGAATATTACTGGCTTGTCGGTGTGTGAGCTGTCATGTGTCTTGAATGTGCAAGTAGGTTACCCATTGGTGCTGCATGGAGAGGGAGCATAAAGAGATCTAGCACCATGCTGAGGACTCAGTTAAAATCCCCAACCTTAAAAGCAGGGGAGGATGGGTCGCTAAGGAGTGCCGGGGTGAGGACATCAATAATTTTTCACTGGTGGGCCTTAGGAGCATTTACCACTGCCAATACCAAGGGTGAGCCATTCAGCTGGCCCTCCAGCACCACGTATCTGCTCCAAGCATATATCTTCTGGAAGGGCACAACATACATGACCCCTGGCGCAATCCATATAAGGTCTCCACTGGCAAAGGAAGAGGCCATGGTGCCATGCACCTAACCCCACTACTTGGCTTGCAATTTGTGTAGTTCAGAGGCAGTAAGATGTGTTTCTTAGAGCATTGCTTTGTAAAAATGTCGCCTTTTGAGAGAAGCATAGATGTGATAGCGCTTTATCAGTGTAGCCATACCCCATTCGCTCCAGGATATTTGCAACAATCCTAAATGTAAAGCACTCTGATACCCTCATGGGTCAAGGTCGCGCTATATAAAACTTTATGAATATATAAATGCAATAATGGGGAACCTGAATAACAGTTTGTGTGCTATCCATTCAAATCCTTCCACGCGGTGTCACCCAATCCACCCGCCAGCCCTCCCACACACACCCCAAGGGCCCTACTGTGTAGAACGTATTAGGACATGTTGGCATGTAACAATCATCATCTAGGTCTTTGGTTGAGCAGCTCATAAAATCACAACAGGACATTTTTTAACCCTCTTATCATCACAGTACTTATCTATTCCACACTTCCTCTCTAAAACAAGGACTACAATATGTATTAACACTAATGGAGTGCATTCAGACATCATTAGGCTATCCTGTTTTCAATTTCTATTTTCAGTAAATTCTGGAGGTTTTTTAAAAAGTTTTTTAATACCTTTAAAAAAATAGTGGTTATCGGTGGTTACATATTTTCGTGCCATTAAAAAAACAACAGAAACTATGGGCCCGATTCACAAAAGTAAACTCAGACCAAAAGTCTAAGTTTAGACCTGAAGTCCAAGTTTAGACCAAAAGTATAACTTGGACCAAAAGTCTAACTTTACCTCTACTAAAGTTAGAATTTTTGGTCTAAGTTAGGCTTTTGGTCCAAACTTAGACCAAAAGTCTAACTTTACTGGAAGTAAAGTTAGACTTAAGGTCCAAACTTAGACTTTTGGTCTAAGTTTACTTTTGTCAATCAGGACCAGAGTTTTTCCGGGGTTTATGGAATGTTTTGCTTTTATTAGTGCTTGCTTTCTGCATTGATACTGCATGTGTATAGACACTGTGCATACAGGGTATATGAGGTCCAAATACATTTTTACAAATCAAACTTATTGTACAATACTTGTTTAGTGAGTCTTTGACCATGCACCCTCGCTATTTCCTTCCCATCTAAACGTTTATCTGTGAAAAGGCCCTCCCAACATTGGCCCTTGAGACAGGCAACAACAAACCAACCAATGCACAATTTGGTAGCAGTGGCCACTGACATAGCTTTCCAGGCCAATACTGGTGCACTTGAAGATTGCAATTCTTTGGAACAGGTTCTGCAACAAATGTGTTGAACTGGGCGCATATGCTCGCAGTTATTGAAGTAGTCTAAAATGAAGCAGTATACTTTTCAAAGTCCAGAGAAAATTCCCCTTTACAGAAGGGATCTAGAACTTGTGTAGAGTACCCCAGTGAGGCTTTATTGACTTCAAATGCCTTGGTTGGTGAAGGGACATTTCTATACATCATTGCAAGCATTTCTCATGCACTATAAAATACAATTTGCTGAATTACTCTGTTGAAAGGTAGGGCCGATGTCGACCAAGAACCTTCAGTGTTTGCCCGGCGTTAGCCGCCTCTCATACCATTCAATATTACCAAACAAAGAGGCAGGCGCTGGAGACAGGAAGGCAGGAAACAGGAGTTTATTCCGACGGAGCAGAACACGTCAAATCAGACAACAGGGTATCTTCTCGAGGTGCTCTAACCGCATCTCTGAGGCCTGGCCTCTTATACACAAGTTTATGACTTTATTACATTTATGACATCCGTGGTATTGCTTTGAAGTACGAAAAAGGCATCTTTGGAATCCCCGGTTCAAGCCCGTTCTCACACATATCTACAGTAGGGGTCCCCACCCAAATCTCAGCATGATGGCTATCGCGCAGCTGGACATTCCGCTGGGAACAGGAATGCGGGCGATCGGTTGGCTCTAGGGGTGTGAAGGCATTGATTAATCCCCGCTCCTTTGATGGGAGTCGAGGTCCTACTGTAGGGGGCAATAAACTGCATCCGCAGGGCTAGGTGATGGCCTGGGATCGGGCCGGACAATCGGGCACAGAGGAAGGGGGTTCATCAAAGGATGTGAGATCATCAAAGGGACGGAGGGAGGTGTTAGCCGGGTACGGGATGTGGCTCCGAGGCAGGGCCGCGCTGAAGGGGTGGTTTATGGCCCAAGCATGTGAGAGTGCGGGCTGTCAGCGCGCGGGGGATGCTTGCGGGGTCAGGAAGAGAGAGAGAGAGAGAGAGAGACGCTGGCTATCGGCAGTGGGCAGAGAGGCCATGGCATTCAAAATGGCTGCTACTGATGCGCACATATGAGCCTAAAAGGGGACAAGATGGCGCCGATAATGTTTACGTCGCAATCTAGATTTTACCAGTCCTCCCTTTTCAACATATCTAGCCAGCTTGTCAATCTATGTCTATCCCCATCATATTATGGATTTCTACATTATACAAAGTTTTCATACGTTCAGCTTCAAAGTTCGGAGTCTTAGGGCAAACACAGTTAGCAAATAGTGAACACAGAGGTGACAAGCATTGAATACCCAGGCAGAGTCCACATATTACGACGATTGGTATCAGTACAATCATGAGCAACCTCCATCCCCAGTCCTTTACAGCACTCCAGAACCAACTCCCAAGCGACCATAAGTCTTGTTCCCGATGAACTTCCGAGGAGAGTCTGTGGAGGTGTTCAATGGCCTTGTAGACGGAGGGTGAATTGTCTGGTATGTAGGTACAACAGCTGGACCCGATGATACGACATGCTCCTCCACGGTCTGCCAGAACCACATCTAGCACAAGGCGGTTTTGAAGAGCCACCAGACGGACCGCCTGAAGCTCGGCTGTATTGTTTGTGAGGATACCAGCTGTAATGTTCATCGTTGTCTCGACTGCCTGGGATAAATGTCGGATGGCACGTCTGTTTGCCATCGGACCCCAAAGTGGAACAAGTCCTTTCATTGCATCCAAGAATTGTGCTCCAGTGGAGTCGGCCTGTTCAATGTCCTTTGCTCGTCTCTGTCGGTGATGGTTTGCCGGAGCCACATAGGTTGGAGGAAGGATGAAGGCAATGTAGCAGGTACCTCCCCAGCCCTTTGGGAGCCAGGTGTAGGCTTTTGTACCACAGACGAAGTACATGTTTGGAGAGGTGACAAAAGAGGGTGGGTCGGTTGAGTCCAAAGTTCTGGTGATGCGGCAAGTGCTGTGGCCCACCATTTGTGTCCCATGGCCTGTGATGCATACAAGGCCCGAGACATTGACGACAGATAGGGCCACAGTCAGGGTGGCAGCTGTTCGTTTCCGGAGGTAGGAGAAGGTGGGTCTGGCTGGATTGTTGAATATTTGCATCTCCACCATTTATTTGGCGGGGATGTCCATGTGAACAGAGGCATTGGAGGATAGAGGGCAAAAGGGAGCAGCAGTCCTTCCGGTTTTGTTCAGCCAGACTCCATGATAAAAGTGCGACATAGTTCCGCTGGAAGTGGCATTGTCTCTGTAGCTCTCTTGCAAGAGGATCAGCCAAGCAAGGCAGGAACCACGAACAGAGAAAGGTGAAGGGATGAAGGGGATGGAATGTCCGGTGGCATGTGGTATCAACCCACAGATCCAGCAATTCGTGGCATTGGCAGAAAGGTTGTGTTGGTGCAGCAACTGTACGAAGGAGTTGTTCCAGAACTCCTTACGCCTTTCTTGGATTTGAGGTGAAAGAGAGACCAGTTAGTGTTCTTTCATGGCAGTAGGCTGTGCAGTCGTCAGAAATGTCTTATGAGCCGGTGCGTTCTCTTCCACGATCCAGAAGGTAGTCATAAGGAGGAGGCAAAAGAGAAGAGTGATAAGAAGAGCAATAGTCTTTGAGCTGTGCAACCTGTCAGTTTTCGGGTTTCTGTAGTGGGTCTTTGGATGTCCGGTTGCTTCCATCATCTTCGTATCGGGCGCTTCCATCAACTTCAAGGTGCTCGGTAGTGGGCAGAACCACAGACTTTGTTTGGTTTCTCTCCTGGCAGCCTTTGTAGTGTCAGGCTGCCACTCTGAGAATGGTAACTTTAGTCAGTGGTCTACTTAGCCGAAACTCCCTCCTTTCATCGCAGGTTATACCCTTCTCTGGATGGCACAGTGGGATCAGGGAATTCGCCAATTCGAGTGTCTCTGTTTCAGGGTAGCAGCTCAGGGATGGTCGGTCTTTGTGCAGGAGCTCTTCTTGGGTGGTTACATCTTCGGTCGACGTCAGGGTCGGAGAGATTTTCTTGCAGTGATGTGCATGCAGCCAATTTCGTTTCCCCTCCACTCGAAGAGCTGTTCGGGTGGTGATCAAGACTTGCCAGGGGCCCGTCCAGCAGGGTTCCAGACTCTTCTCCCGCTGGAAGTTCCGAATCAGGACGAAATCTCCAGGCTGGATGGTATGTCCGGGGCCCCTGGAAGCATCGGGGATGGCCTGCAGCACCTGATGATGAATAACAGACAGTGTTTTAGTTAGGTTATACAGATAGTCAGACATTAGGACGTCCGGGACATCGTGAATAGATGTCGGTTTGGGTGCGGACCAGATACTCATGGGCCGGCCGAAAACGACCTCGTAAGGGGTCAAGTGGTGTTTGGTGGGGGTGGAACGGATTGACAGCAATGCTAGGGGAAGAGCGTCTGGCCAGTTTAGTCCTGTGGTAGCCACTATTTTCGCCAGTTTTAGTTTCAATGTGGCATTGTGCCGCTCGACCAGTCCAGCAGATTGGGGGTGAAAAACTGCGTGGAATTTCTGTCGTACCCCCAGTCCTTTCAGGATGAGCTGGATAACCTTGGCTACAAAATGGGGGCCATTGTCACTCCATAAAATACGGCAAAGGCCATAGCGAGGGAAGAACTCTTTCAGTAGTACTTTTGCAGTGGCAATAGCAGTGTTGTCACGCGTCGGGTAGGGTTCCACCCATTTGCTAAAAGCGCACACAACAACAAGTACATACTTCAGTCCTTGACATCTCTCTAACTGGATATAGTCCATCTGTAGGACTTCAAATGGATGGTTGGGGACCCCAAACCCTCCCCGGGGTACGACAGTTCCTTTCCCAGGGTTGTGTTGCAGGCAGACTAGACATTGCTGGACTAATCGTTTGGCTGAGTCTGAAATTCTATCGTTATGCCAAACTCGGGAGACAAGTTCGGCCATAGGGGCAGATCCTATGTGTGCAGGAGAATGGGCCATCGTCAGTATGGGGATCAGGTACGAGTTGGGTAGCAACCATTTGTTCGTGTCTTTTGTCCGCCAGCAGCCTTCATTGTCCTTTAATCCCACCCGTGCCCATTCAGTCAATTCTTGTGGTGAGCTGGCCATTTGGATGTCCCTAATAGTTTCCCTAGCGTCCGTCCATTTTTCTGCTTGTGACCTAGTCACGTACATGCGAGTCGTCGTTCTGTTCTCAGCTGTGGTTCGGGCAGTGATGTCGGCCAGTGCATTTCCCTGTCCAATGATGTCTGTCACCTTTTTGTGTGCTTGGCATTTGATTACGGCAAGTCGTTTGGGGAGGAGAACCGCTTCAGTCAGAGCGGAGACTAGATCTCCGTGCAGGATGGGTGTGCCATGAGATGTCAGAAATCCCCTCTCCTTCCATAAGATCCCAAAATGATGAACCACCCCGAAGGCATACTGGCTGTCCGTGTAAATGTTTGCTGTCGTCCCCTTTGCTAGGATACATGCTCGTGTGAGGGCAATCAGTTCTGCCGCCTGGGCGGATCGTTGCGTGATGCGGGCGGTTTCAACTACAGTTCGGGCTGTGGTAACTGCATAGGCAGCAGAGGTGGTGCCGTCGGGGAGTTTAATGCAAGAGCCGTCTACCCGTAGCTCTCCGTCAGGGTTTGGGAAGGCAGTGTCTCGGAGGTCAACTCTACTTCTAGTCTGTTCGTCTGTGAGGGTCACACAGTCATGTATTGGGGGCACATCGGGATCGTTTTCAGGCAGAGGCAGCAAGGTGGCTGGGTTCAGTGTGGTGCATCGTTTCAACGTGATGTGAGGTGCGAGCAGTGTCAGTTCGTATCCAGTCAGTCGTGCGCTGGTCAGGTTTTGTGTCTTGGTCTGGTTTAGGAGGGTGTCAACAGCATGAGGCACTAGTACCGTGAGGGAATTCGAGAGTACGATTCCCTCACTTTGTCGGATAGAGACAGCAGCAGCGGCTACTGCTCGAAGGCAGGCAGGCAAAGCTCTTGCTACGGGGTCAAGAGTGGCAGAGAAATAGGCACATGGTCGTTGTTTGGGGCCAATGGTCTGAGTCAGGACAGACAAAGCGCATCCCTCCCTTTCGTGAGTGTAGAGAGAGAAGGGCTTTGTATAATCAGGGGTTCCTAGGACGGGTGCTGAACAAAGGGCGTCTCGTAGTTCCTTGAAGGAGGATTGACATTCAGGGGTCCAAGGGAGCGGGAAGGGGACATCTTTAGCCAGTAGGGAAAGTAGTGGTTTCACAATGAGGCTGAAATTTGGCAACCATTGCCGACAGAAGGAGGTGAGGCCTATCAAAGAGCGGACTTGCTTCGGGGTTTTAGGGATGGGGTCTCCAGAATAGCCTGAATTCGATCGGGTGTGAGTTTTCTCCCGTCTTTGGACAAGAGGTGGCCTAGGTAAGTGACTTGAGGTTGGCAGAATTGCAACTTCTTCTTGGAGACCTTGTGGCCATTTTCCGCGAGGAAGTGCAGGAGTTGGATGGTGGCTGTGACTGCAAGTGGAGTGGTGTTGGCCGCCAAAAGGATATCATAGACGTACTGTATCAACACCACTCCATCCGGCAACTGGACTGCATCCAGCTGTCTCTTGAGGGCCTGGCTGTAGATGCTTGGACTTTCAGTGTAGCCCAGGGGTGCTCTGCAAAATCTATATGAGCGGGATTTTAAAGTGAAGCCGAAAAGGTAGCGGCTGTCTGAGTGAATGGGGATGGAGAAGAATGCGTTCTTGAGGTCGATTACCGTGAAGGTGGTGGCAGTGGAAGGAATCAGGGTCAGAATGGTGGTGATGTCTGAGACTACAGGGTACTGGGGTACAACCACTTTGTTGACTTCTCGTAGGTCGATGATGAAGCGGTACGCTTTTTTATCTCCCTCACCCTGCTTCTTCACAATGGGTAGGATAGGGCTGTTGCAAACATTGCTAACTACTTCTTCTACCACTCCTGCGTCTATCAGGGACTGGATTATTTTTACCAATGCCTTCTCGCCTTCGGGCGATATCCGATACTGTGGGAGTTTTGGGAGCACTGCGTCCTGTCGAACAGTTATGTGTACAGGGTCTATCATCATGCGTCCTACGTCCGAGTCAGTCTTTGCCCATAGGTACAGAGGTAGAGTGTCGAGTAGGGACAAGTCAGCGCCAGTGATGGAAAACATGCGTGGAGTGCGACAAGATCTGAGCAGTATTGGGTTGTCGTACAGAATGACTCGAACTCCGTCTTGTGAACACCTAATAGTAGCTCGAAAATGTTTCAATAAGTCAAGTCCCATAATGGCGTCGGGGTGTTGGAGGAGAGCAAAAACGTCGTGTCAGTGGTGTTATTGTCCAAGTTAAAAGAGATCGGTGTGGACAAGGGATTAGTGGAGGGCGTTCCATCAAAACCTATTGATGTCACATGTGCGCCAGACAAGGGTGCCCTGGGAATCAATCGTTTAGACAACGCATTACGTGTTGCACCAGTATCTACCAGAAATGGAGACTTCGTACCTAGGACGTTAGCGGTGACATAAGGACCTTGCTGGTCAACATAGAGCTCGACTGGATCCCTTCCTTGCCCTTGGCAGTCCTATGCAAAGTCGTGGGCATTGTCGTAGTCAGACTGTTGGCACTAATTCTGTCGGGGACGGTCAAACGTGTTCGGTCTGCCAGGCTTGTCATTGTTGGTGTCGTTTGTATGCCCTCGTCCCTGTCCTCTATTTCTCGGCCCGCCCGCTACGTCCCTCGTGTCTTTATTTCTGAGTGCTTCTTGCAGAACTGGACATTGAGACTTCCAGTGGCCAAATCCTTTGCAAAACGCACACTGGTCCTCATCGAGGTCTGTTCGTGGAGCGCCGGGTGCGGGTGTGCGGTCTCTAGGGGGTGGATTTCTAGGAGCATTCGACTGGTAGTTTCCTCTATACTGTTCCCTTCCTATAGTCACCCCTTGCAACTGAGCAATCATCACCCTCTCTTTCAAGTCCTTTTTCTTCTTCTCAGTCGCTTGATCGTTCTTGTTCTTTTGTCGCTCATAGTATTGAGCCATCTGAAGGATAGCTGCGGGCTTGGAGGCCGCCCAACTACTCTCGCTAGTCTGTAGTTTCTGCGAGACTTCTGGTGTCAGGCCTTTCACATAGTTCTGGACAAACAAGTGATGTCCGGTCGCAGTGGTCATGTCCTGGCCGCTGTAATCGGAGAACACCGTTTCAAACCGGGAGAAGTATTCTGATACGTCTTCCTGGGGTTTCTGGCGACAGGCCGTTACTATCGACCAGTCCACCTTCCTTTCTGGAACTAGGGTTTTTAATTTCTGCACAATCTTATCTGGTAAGTCTAGAATGGCCTTCAAAGGTTTCTGTCCCGGTTCCCGTTGTTTGTCAACATTACCGAGTTGTATCCAGGTATGTCCGAACAGCTCAAGGTGGTCGACTTTCCGGACTTGCTTCCCACATCAGCTGGCAGACATAGCCCGAAAAACAAATCGATATCCGCTAGGGTCATAATCGTTGAAACCAAAGCGGTGGCTAATTCTGTATAGAAGGCTGTGGAGTTCTTTCGCAGATCAGGCAAGGACTTTCGGAAAGTCAGGATGTCTTGCCGATCCCATGGTTGGTAAACCCAGTTGTAAACTACCCTCCCTCTCGCATCTTGGTGGTTAATATCGTCGTGTGTTCCCTGTCCTCGTGGGGGAACCCAATAGGGAGCGGCCTCCTTTATGGGCATCATCGTGTCAATTTTTTCTACTCCGGCTTCAGTTGCTGCAGGAGTCGTGGTGTTAGTCTCTGGTTTCTGTTCCGTGAGGTGGCGGAAAACTTCAAGCGTACGTGTGAAGAGGTTCGTCACATCACACTCGTCCCCATCTCCGACATCAACTTTTCTATACAGAGTCGTTAGGTTTTCAGGGCCTTTTCCTTGGTAGCGGTCTTCATAGGCATTAAGGGTATGGTAACAAAGGCGTACGACAAAGTGTCGCCTGTGGCTATTGGCATATGTATTGTACATATCCGTTATATAATCCTCACTTTCCTTTCGCACCACCAGTGTCTTTACAATCTTATCGATCCCAGCTCGTTCATCCTTATTTAATCTATTCGATCTCGCAGGGTCTTTCCTCCCAGCTTCGGGATCATCTGAAGTCGCTGCTCGTGCTGCGCTGGGTACGAGGGGTTCGGTCGGCGCAGAGGCCATGAGGACCGAGGCTCCGGCACTACTCTCGCCTGTCGGTGGGGGTTGCGGGTGCTGCGCTAAGGGTTGGGAAGGGGCATATGGAGGGGGCATGTAGATGATCGGGGGACCTAATAGTAAATCATCGTTTGTTCGCTGTTTCGAAGGTAGCTTGGGGTAAAGTGTAGAGGGTGTCCTGACGGGACACTGGCCTGATGATTCGGAATCTTGTTTTAGCTTGGTTTCCTCTCTTTCTTTTATTTCTTCCTTTAACTTGTTAGCAGCCAAGTGAGCTGCTTTGCGTAATTCCTTTTCTAACCTGACCTCATTTCTCTTCTTCCGCTGTTCTGTTTCTTTGCGCCACATGCCGAAGCTATCGAGCATAGTGGGTGTTGTCTTATTGTTATAAAGGGCTGTTTCCAGCGCGTTTATTTTGTCGTTATCAAAGGACCCTATCAGTGGCCACTGACCTTCCCGATCCTTTCTCGTGTATTTATGCCACAGCTTACTATAAGCCACGGTGACTAGTCCATATTTAGTAAACATGTCCTTATTAGGGGTGCCCTCCAGTGGAGCCGGATGGTTCACCTCTAATAAGCGGTCCGGGCTGAACCAACTACCAACAAACTGGGCAAAAATAGGCATGACGGGCTACAAAGGGGACAAAAGTCTGCACTACCTATCCTTCACTATTCACAAGGACTAAACAGAGTATTGCGACTCTGTGCTTATTTGTAAATAGAGAATAACCCAAAGAGAACCAATTCTGAATGATCAATGTTCGGACAAACAATCAATCAAATGAGGGATAAAAATAGGCACGACGGATTACAACGGGGGCAAAAGCCTGCGTTACCTATCCTTCACTATTCGACTCTGTGCTTATTTGTAAATAGAGAATGATCCAAAGAGAACCAATTCCAAAACAGCAAATGCTTGGATAACAATCAATCAGATGGAGAGGGAAGTAGGCACAACGGATTACAACGGGGGGGCAAAAGCCTGTGTTACCTACCCTTCACTATCTGCAAAGACTAAACAGAGTATTGCGACTCTGTGCTTGTTTGCAAATAGAGAATCTCTCAGAAACAATCAAATGAGTAATACTAGTATTTTCAAACAATCAAACAATCAATTCGCAATTCGTCGTGTTACACGACCTTACCCGGACCGCATGGACTGTTTCTCGTCTTACGCTTCCAGCGCCCGATCGTCCTCTATTCTCCGTAATTGCTCTGGCACTCCTGATGGTTCCCAGTCAGGACCGTAGATCACTCGAGAGAGGTCTGCTCGGAACTGGTGAAGTTCGGATGATCAGCTGCCAGACGAGGGTCTATCGGGCAGGAGCTCTTCCCGATCGTTGCAGTCGTTCACTCTGTCGTTGGGACCTCTCCCACTGGATCCACGCGTCGCTGATGGGCCCCACGTTTGGGACGCCAATTGTTGAAAGGTAGGGCCGATGTCGACCAAGAACCTTCAGTGTTTGCCCGGCGTTAGCCGCCTCTCATACCATTCAATATTACCAAACAAAGAGGCAGGCGCTGGAGACAGGAAGGCAGGAAACAGGAGTTTATTCCGACGGAGCAGAACAAGTCAAATCAGACAACAGGGTATCTTCTCGAGGTGCTCTAACCGCATCTCTGAGGCCTGGCCTCTTATACACAAGTTTATGACTTTATTACATTTATGACATCCGTGGTATTGCTTTGAAGTACGAAAAAGGCATCTTTGGAATCCCCGGTTCAAGCCCGTTCTCACACATATCTACAGTAGGGGTCCCCACCCAAATCTCAGCATGATGGCTATCGCGCAGCTGGACATTCCGCTGGGAACAGGAATGCGGGCGATCGGTTGGCTCTAGGGGTGTGAAGGCATTGATTAATCCCCGCTCCTTTGATGGGAGTCGAGGTCCTACTGTAGGGGGCAATAAACTGCATCCGCAGGGCTAGGTGATGGCCTGGGATCGGGCCGGACAATCGGGCACAGAGGAAGGGGGTTCATCAAAGGATGTGAGATCATCAAAGGGACGGAGGGAGGTGTTAGCCGGGTACGGGATGTGGCTCCGAGGCAGGGCCGCGCTGAAGGGGTGGTTTATGGCCCAAGCATGTGAGAGCGCGGGCTGTCAGCACGCGGGGGATGCTTGCGGGGTCAGGGAGAGAGAGAGAGAGAGAGAGAGAGAGAGAGACGCTGGCTATCGGCAGTGGGCAGAGAGGCCATGGCATTCAAAATGGCTGCTACTGACGTGCACATATGAGCCTAAAAGGGGACAAGATGGCGCCGATAATGTTTACGTCGCAATCTAGATTTTAACAACTCCTCAACATTTCTTTGCTCACCAAGTGGCAAGAATTCTAACATGAACCATCTTACAGTGCCAAATCAAAAAAGTGTCGCCCAGCCTACTGTCAAGGAGATGTTTCACATCGACACCAATTACCCTGAACACTTTGTAGACAAGGGTGTTTTCAGGCTCTAGTTTTTTGATTATTTCTACTACAGCAGAGATGTTTTCCTGTTAAAATCTAAGAATGCAGTAGAGTGCACTTTTTTTTCACATCACTATCAATATGCGACCAAAGATCCTCACATTTCTTGTCTTTTGCATCATCACTAAGCAGAACATTATGTAAATGGTAAAAGATTTACAAAGAGGTCAAAGATATACTGTCGCACCTATTGTATAGCTTGGAAAAATAAAGTCCTATCTTGGTGCAGAGATCATAGGAAACAAGACCTCTTAGTTTCCTTAAACTGTGAGAGACACTCCTACAGCAGACATAAACATACAAGATTTGATCATCACTCAAGAAAAAGTGTACAATGAATGGATATTTCCAACAAATTTCTCTTGTTGTACAAATTGCTTTATTTTGATTTCTTTTTTCTTCAACAACACCACAGTAGCTAAAGCGTTTCGTCCTGCTTGAGGACTTCTTGAGGGCTCAGAGGTTACGTCTTCTCAAAAGAGTACTTCCTGGCGCATCTGAAGAGCAACTCCAATTATTATTCCCAAACCCTCAGAGGTTACGTCTTCTCAAAAGAGTACTTCCTGGCGCATCTCAAGAGCAACTCCAATTATTATTTCCAAACCCTTAGCATGTTGGCAGTGTATAATTTAGAAAATGCTGTATCATTAGGTCCTGGTTTAACCAAAAGATTGTAACGTTTTCCCAGCCAGTCTGATCAAGCCATGGTAGACTTCATTCTCAAGTGTATTGGCCCAGGTAATGTATTCCCCTTCGTGTCCAAACAAAACAAAGCGGGACCTAATGATACGGCATTTTCTGAACTGAACCTCAGAGCCCTATCCGTGAAGGAATTAAATGTAGCCAAAATATCAAATATGATTAGTGATATTTCCTGATTCTCTACAGTTTATAAAATAAATAAATAAGACCCAAAACATGCTTCTAAACCCTGTATCTTTAGACCAAAGACCACAAAACTGAAAAAAGCAAAAGAAAGAAGGAAAAATATTTTAGTTACATCTCTAAGCAACAAAATTCAAGCAGAATAATTTCTTGGACCGGCATTTAGTTTGTGGTTGCAAAGGTGTTTTTTCAGTGTTTATATGTTTACACTGGTGAGGGCTATTTTCCTTTTAGTGGGGTTTTATCAGTTATTATATGTTTAAACTTAAAACAGGATAGCATAGACATCATCTAACCCTTCTTACTATTCTCAGTCCTGTGAAGAGTCCCAAGAAACAGTACAAATATGTTTAAAACAATATACATTTATTTTGCTCATAGTAGTTAACCCTTAGAAACCCCTTCTTTGAATGTAAGGGGGACAACATCCTTTCTGTTGCCGTCTTATATAGCTTTTTTATTTCATTTTCAGAACACCTCCTTTTTCACAGTAAACAGTAATGCCCACCATTTCCTTCCTAAAAATCCAACAGCCAGTTTCTTGCTCTCATTAGAGTGTGATGACATATGGTTAAAACGAGTCTCTAGATAAATCACAGAGCTCCTCTTTTGATTTCGTGTTTTCGCGTGCGGTTCGGGGGACTCTCCAGCCCAACTGCAAAAATATTTTAAAAAATTGTACACCAAGGGGTCCATTGGGTTGGCGGGCGGACTTTGCCCGCCCACCATCCTGTGGGTGAAAGGGACCACCGGCCATAAGGGCGGGGGTCCCGTGGGCAGCATTAGGATGCGCCCGCCACAGTGGCGGGCGCATCCTGCATTCCTACCATTGTGGCGGGTGGTGCACACAGCACCGCCCACCACAATGGCAGGAAGGCATGCTGTGCACTTCCATGCACAGCATGGCAGGCACCGCGCGGTGCCTGCCATGCTATGCATGGAACTGCTGGGGGGTACCATGTGCACCCCCACCCCCCGGAGCCCCTGGAGTCCCGCAACGGGCCCCTGCAGGGAGTCTCCGCATGCCTTTCTGTGGTGGCAATGGCATTGTTTAAAGCCCATGCTAATATGGCTGGCGGTGTCTGATAGACACTGCCACCATATAAACCCTTTTCCGCCCCGGTCGCCTTGCGACTGGGGCGGAAAAGCGGCGGACGGTCTTTCCGTCCGCCGTGGACCTCCTAGCCATGATAATATGGCGGGGGTCATTCCGGAGCGGATGGCAGGCGGAGTGCCCCCGCCAGGCCGGTGGTGTCCACCGCTGGCCTGGCAGGGGCAACCCGCCCGCCATCCTAATGGGCCCCCAAGTTTCCCCAAAAAGTGAAACCTGTAAGAAATTGAATTATGAGTTGAAGGGGTGGAAGCCCACTTAGTCAACAACCACAATACTTGTCGGAGTGAACCACAGAAAGTCACTAAATTAACCTATACTTAAATTCTTGTCGCTTGGTACAAAGACATTAAGGCTTAATTTAGAGGCAATGTGTTAAATATTTATGCAGCACACAACAATAAAAAGTGAAGACACAACACAAGAACATTCCAAAGCCAATTTAGAACAATATAGTAAGTATTACTTAATAACATAATACCAGAACAATAGAAATTCAATTTGTAGAACCAGAGACATTCAATTTTTAAGTTTCTAAATCCTGTCCTCACCTTAGACCTGTTTGTGTTGCTGTATGGAACTGTTTGACCTATCAGCCCTGGGGTGAGCTTCCCCTAAACCTTTTGTCTGCTTACCTCTCTTTTTTGTGCTGACATTTGTTTGTGTTGTTGTTAGGACTCTGTGCAATTTCCCCTAAGGTAGGTCCTATGTAGCCCGTATGGCAGGGGGCAGTGTAATTAAAAGGTTAGACGTGTACTTTTAAGCTTTGCATCTCCTCTTAGCCCTTTTGTCCCTGCAGCCTGTCTTGGGTCACATGATTGAGTATAGCTGACAGTCAGGCTTTGTGAATACCTCCCAGACAGTCACTCAATAGAGGGATTAGGTGTGCATCACTAGTCCATGTGCTGACAGGATGGGGGAGCGTAGCTGATCACAGCCCGCTTAATAGCCTGTTTTGTACCTTCAAACAAAGTGCCTAATGACCCTACGTTGTCACTGCAGCCAGCTTAGTGCCAGGGTAGGGGTGTCAGGAAATTCCATGTAGTGCAAAGTAGTTTTCTAGACTAGGACGATTAGACCCCCTCTTTTGTTCACTGTTGCACCTGCAGAAGGGCTCTCAGAGGGCCAACTGCTGCTGTGACCTGCCATGCACTCTGGAAGACTGTTGCTGTACCTGGAAAGACTACTTTGCTGTCTTGAACCTGCCATGAACCCTCATAGGCTAGCCCTGCTTTTAAGCCCTGCATCTTCACTTGTTTCCAGGAGTACCAGACTGACTCCAAAGGCTAATTTAATGACCTCCTCTTCAGATCCACAGGGACACAAAAGAATACCACCATCTTGAAGCCCCACCTGGACCCAGGCTGATTTAGTCCGGAGCCCCCAAGAGGAGTCCCACCAGTCCTGGACCATTGGTTGTGGTGCTAAAGGTGTCAAGATGGCTAAATGCCAAAACTGAGGACTTTGAAAAGGTTTGGTCAAACATTGCTTCGGGAACCAGGAGGAGACCTGGACGAACCTACTCGGCTATTCGCCCAAAGCGCATCTCAGGTCAGATTGACTGTGTGGCTTCTCACACTACGTTCTTCTCCACAGCAGCAAATCCATTTCAGAGAACCTTCTCCAAAGGGGGATCTCATTTTGTTGAACTGTCTTTGGATATAGCCCTCTACCTTACCCCCTGGAGATTTTTGACCTTCATTTCTGCAACTAAGCCGGAACATAGTAATCTTCACTGCAGCTTCGACCCAAGGCCATATGACAGCCACCCTCCTTCCTCGTACAACTCCTGACGACTTGCCCCGCTGAGCTTTACCTTCCTTGACACTTTTTCTCAGAGTTTCTTCTGAGTTTGAAGGTGCTAGCCGGGCCCAATCCACTTCTTGTATCCAAACCATGCTCCATCGCAGTCAGCCATATTTTTTTACTTTGACCAAGTCTTGTGGAACTAGATGTCCATGGTTAGCGCTTTGATCTTTTAGCTCATAGTTAAAAAAAAAATGATAACTCCGATTTTATTGATTGGATTTTTCGTAGTCACTCAAAAGATCTTTATCTGGCTAATCTCAAGCGATAAAAGCACAGAATAAAACAGTGCAATCATGAACCTACATAAAAATAAAAATAAAAACATCATTTAAAATGGATCAACTCCAAATCATTGGGTCACAAAGATTTATATTTATTATTTTAAATTTGTAAAGCACAGCTATCACCCAATGGGCATCTTGACGCTGGGAAACCTATCGAAGAGAAGAGGAGTCAAGCATTTATTAGGAATGAGTTGTCCTTTCTTGCAATTATCTATTTCAAGGGATAAAGCCAAGTTTTCAGGTCTTCCTGAAACCAAGCAGATTTGTGTTGGTGCTAAGGAAGAGAGGAAGTTTATTCCAAAGACGTGCACATTGTAACTGGGAGGTTCTACCTCCCACTCTTGTTTTCTTAAAGGAGGGGGTAAACAGGAAGGCATCCCGGGAAGATCTTAAAGTTCTGGAGGGTTTATATAGTTCAGTCAGTTGCTGAAGGGCTATAGGTCTTGTGCCATTTACTGCCCTATGGGTAATGCATAGTGCATTAAACATGTACCTTCCCTTTACTGCTAGCGAGTGATGTTTGTGTAGTGCTTCTGATGCTGAATCCTTTCTCTGCTAATTTAGCTGCTAACACTTGGCTCCTCTGGAGCCGTGTGAAGAGGTAATTGCGACTACCTAGTAACAAGCAGTTGCAGTGGTCTAATCTATTTAGGATTGATGACTGTGTCACCTGTTTCTATAAGGTTGGGGGAGTAATGGGACTACTTTTTTCAAAATTCTGAGAAGTCCATGACAGGTTGCTATTGTTTTTCTGATGTGGGCTTCCATTGAGAGTTTATTACCAATTTTGAACCCTTGGTTGTGTACTGGTTTCGATGTATTTAAGTCTCCCTTAATCGCACAAGGCCAAAAGTGTGTGGTGAGTTGCTGCTTTATGTTTGAGTGTGAACAGCATAGAATGTCGGTGTTATCTCAATTGAATTTTAGTGTGTTACGATTCACCGATTGAGTCATCTTTTTTAAACAGAGATGGAGATTATTCAATTGGTTAGAATCATATGTATCCAGGGATATTACTATTTGGGTATCGACTGCATAGTTTACGAACGTTATCCCATATATATAACAGAAACATTAATCACACAGCCCTATATAGATTTCTAATCCTAAATGCACAATGAATAAAGTTTAACACTGCTACACAGAGATCCAACTCACACAGTCTTTGAAAATAAACAACACATCTCTCTGAGAACTAATCTTGGAAGAACGAAGAGTTGTTCTCAGGAAGCACTTGCGATGTTGAGAATATAAGTGACAAAATAGAGTAAAGTGCATGGTGCCTTTGCTCTGATGAATAGTCACAAGGACAGTTTGGCAAGGTAGTGTGCCAATCAACATCATTTGGAAATGCAACAATAAATAAAGAAGATTAAAACAAAACCTGGTAAACAAGAATTTGCTTTTTGCATCAAAGATTGAAATCCCCAATCCAGTGATGTTTTAATAAAGTTGGCACTACTACTCAGTTTATCAAAGTTTGCCTGGTGGAGGCTAAACCAACTTTCCCTCCATGCCTCTTTCACCAAGGATGTCATAGCTGTTTTTGTATCCCATGGATTGGAATATAACTCTGCAAACCCAGGTCCATAAACCCCCATTTAACATAATTAATTCAGGGATCCAGGGAGAGACAATCACCTAAAACATCTTTTGACAGTGAAGCCCCCTTTTTACCCCACATTCTACCCCAGAGCAACAGAGTGGCCAACTTAGTCCTGTACACCAGGGGTACAAACCCTCCTTGAAGAAGGACATGGAAGAAGGGGTGGCTTGTAGAAGCAAGAAGTATTGTTAAGAACTTAAAAACTTGTTTTCAACCTTCTCACGAGGGCCAGTACCTTTTAAACCTCATACCCCAGCTCCGTATGAAGCTACAGAAGTGCAATTACTTTTATAAATGCTAGTCACCTCATGCACCATTTTTTGCCCTAGCCAGTGTGTATTGGTGAAAGTTGCCTCCAAGGCTCTTTGGGACTGGATGACCATTTTGGAGAAAAGAATGCGCCAAGTTACATTTTGATCAAGGTGGATGCCTAAATAATGAAAAGTCTTGGCAATTTGAATTTCCATACCAGCCAGATGGAACATTCGAGTTTTATCTTTTTTTTCAATCAATACTCATAGCAAAGGAGTTACTGAGGTCAGTTCGTAAATCAAGCCCTCCTCCCCCCCATTAAACTATAAGAAGAGTCTAAAAAACATGGTAAGCCATTTGCTGTCCTTGAAATGAGGACTGCATCATCGTCATCGGCGTACAATAAAACAGGCAGGGTCCTTGACTTCACTTTGGGGAGACCTTTTCCTGCTTTGCACAGGCTCAGTTTAAGGTCATTGATGTAAATAAGAAACAATAAGGGGGCATCACGCACCCCTGTCTGACAACCATGGAGGATTTACTTTCAGGAAAGAGTTAACCCTCCGTACCAAATCTGAATCTAATCAAACAATCTAAGTACATCCTTTGCAACAAGCCAATTATAGATGTGCCAATTACGATCTTTGCTATTATCCCCCTGAGCTTAGATCTATTAACTGTGTCAAAGGCTGAGGAGAGGTCTATAAACGCTAGGTGAAATGAACCTCTCCTGACCTTCACATACTTGCTAATGAGCAGCTGATTCAAACATTGCTCAATTGTCCCCAGCCCAGGTCGAAACCTGTATCGGACTCTGGATAAGGATGCAGTTTCCTCCAGTCAATCCTCCAGTTTACGTGCAAAAATTCTGCCAAGGTTATTGAGGGAGCTGTCTAAGAGGGAAATAGGTCAGTGGCAGAGGGGATAATGGCGGTCCCCTTTTTTAAAGATGGGGACCACTACCACTTTCTTCCACATGTGTATGAGATCCCCTAATAGAAGCTTTAAAAACATTTGTTAGAATCTGGGCCCACAGAGCAATGTTACCTTTGAAGAGATCTAGGGGGATACCATCAAGGTCGGCAGTTTGCCCTCTACGCTCTGCTCAACAGCGATCATTACGACCTTTACGTCAAAAGAGTTGGCAAGGTTGGAGCTCTGGGTTACCGTAAACTATCTCTTCACTCTCTTGAGTAGGGGCTCTATTATCAGGATTAAATATACTATTGTAGTGGGCAACCCATGCCTCCACTGGAATGAAGGTACCTATGGAGGGTATCACATACCCTGAAAAGAAAGGCCGATTAACAACCTTCCAGAACAGTGCTGAGTCCTTCAAGGTAGAGGTTATTGTTGGCTCCTCCCAGGCTTCCTCCCTCAGGATAGATTCCTGAGCTCCACTGTAGATTTGCAGCTTCTTCTGGTATTCACTATGTACCTTTTTGAGCACGATCTAGTAGAAAGAGCCAATTTAAGCTTCTTGTGTGCCGGTGTACAGGCATGATCGATCCAGCCTATGGGAGGTGAATTCTTTGAAACTTTAGACTGCCCGAACCACTTGCAGAACTGCAGGACATACAGATTTAAAACTATTGGAAATGTTTTCCAGTGTCCCATCCTCCCGGGTAAGTGTTGAAAATGCCTCACTGTTCTCACACACATGTTTAATCTGAAGGGCACCCCTATCCACCCTCTCCCATTTATCCAGACACCCCCGTCATATGAGTAAAAGGGGCCCAGGTTCTCCTGCTGTCCCTTTTCCTCCATCTGTATGAGGTCCAACACTGGAGTAAGAGGGTTGTGGTCGCTAACACAAAAAATTAAGACATTCTGATCAAGAATTAGCCTGACTGGATCCTGTGACACAAAAAACTAATTTAATTAACTTATTTGTGAAGATCATTTCACAGTAGTGGGAGGGGCACTCGGGGCATTGAATTCTGTGGCAAAAAGCAGAGATCTGGAGGTCAGCAATTTGTTCAAAGCTTCCCCAAATGGTTTGTACTAGTAATGTATATTCTGTTCCTCCTTCGATGCTCCCAGACCACAGGAGGAGCAGCGATGTGGAATTCCTATAGCCCGACTCCCAGGACATATTGTTTGGGGTCAAGGGCAACACATTTTCATGTGTATTTTGTCCTTGAGACAAGTGGACCCAACTTCCTGCAGCACAAACCCTTTGGCTGCCAGTTTGCAGTACCACATTATGGATCGTCGAAGGGAACTGTCAGCAGTTAAGGAAATATTTTTGGCCATATGTTAATGCTGTTCGAACTTGTATTCATGGTTCATTAATTGAAAGCCTTCATTATTAGGGTGAGGGATCTAAGTGAAATGTTGTGAGCTCTGACGGCACTACTGACAGTGATTCGAGTATACAAATGTGTACACATGTTTTCAAAGTTTAGCAATATGAGGCTATGTATAATGCTCCCAGAATGCTCTCTGGTTTGATGCAAATATTTACAGAAGCTTGAAAGCAAGAATGATGTTTCTTTGCTTTTAAAATAAAATGTTCATAAAAAACTGAAAGCAGGAAAAAAATCTCGCTAAACTACTGTAACATTTCAAGTACCATTTATTTGCAGCATCATTTAGTAACGTGGTGATGTATGCTAGTATTTCCCAAAAATATTCATAATGGAAAATCAGTGTAACCAATTTCAAAAAGATTATAGGAAACAAAAATGAACAAGCATTGGCAAAGCCAGTAAGTCAGATTTTTAGTTTTGTCAATGTGTAAATTGTTTTGACATGGTTTTTGTAAAACCTTATTGGTGTAGGAGCTGCCAGGCCCTCACCATCATAACAAACATTGACAAAAACAAAAATAGTTTTGCTCTCAAATAGCACACACTGGCACAGTAGTTACTGGCACTGAGCAAAACTACTTTGTGTGCCGATATGCTCCTTGTAAAAAAACAGAATGCTGCCACTTACAGTAAAGCCAGCCGATACAAAGAGAGAGAGAGAGAAACAGAATTTTAATAAATGCAAAAGGTCATGGTCAATGCCAGACCAAATTAAGGGCCCAATTATTAAAGGAAGTCTCAAAAGTGAGCCCATGGTATATGTCCTTGCATTACGTGCAGCTATATGGCTTTCGTGAATTCACAAGAATTTACAGAAGAAGGACAAGAAATAGTACTGCGAGAGTATTATCAATTTCACTTTCCCTCCAACCAATTTTGTTCACAACTCTGGAAGAAGGTTCATGTCTGCCATTGTCAGGAGTAAATTTCCAACATTTCTCAGTGTGAGAAAAGGTTAGTTGTTGAAAACCCTTAAAACATGTAAGTTAGTAGGTTTGCACAGACTCAAAAGGGCATTCTAACCCTAGAACCATTGCCCACCACTACCTTCAGCCGCAGTTTGTAGAAATGCAGAAAAGTGGCAACATAAGGGTATTGCATGTATTTAATCACCACTATGGTATGTGCCATGGCATAATCAGAGAGGCTATATCAGAGCTCCTATAAAACGAGATTGC